>NC_088683.1:250771783-251496783 GCF_028017835.1 Emys orbicularis
GTTGCAAAAAAAGCAAACATGATTCTGGGATGTATTAACAGGTGTGTTGTGAGCAAGACACGAGAAGTCATTCTTCCGCTCTACTCTGCTCTGGTTAGGCCTCAGCTGGAGTATTGTGTCCAGTTCTGGGCACCGCATTTCAAAAAAGATGTGGAGAAATTGGAAAGGGTCCAGAGAAGAGCAACAAGAATGATTAAAGGTCTTGAGAACATGACCTATGAAGGTAGGCTGAAAGAATTGGGTTTGTTTAGTTTGGAAAAGAGAAGACTGAGAGGGGACATGATAGCAGTTTTCAGGTATTTAAAAGGGTGTCATAACGAGGAGGGAGAAAACTTGTTCACCTTAGCCTCTAAGGATAGAACAAGAAGCAATGGGTTTAAACTACAGCAAGGGAGGTCTAGGTTGGACATTAGGAAAAAGTTCCTAACTGTCAGGGTGGTTAAACACTGGAATAAATTGCCTAGGGAGGTTGTGGAATCTCCATCTCTGGAGATATTTAAGAGTAGGTTAGATAAATGTCTATCAGGGATGGTCTAGACAGTATTTGGTCCTGCCATGCGGGCAGGGGACTGGACTCGATGAGCTCTCGAGGTCCCTTCCAGTCCTAGAATCTATGAATCTATGAATAAAACTAAGGAAGTTGTCCCATGGAATTGTGGGTTATTTCTGGCAGACTACCTACTGGACATGAGCAAGTGGGGCTGTGTATACACTGCAAAGCAATAGAAGCGCTAGCATGGGCCTATGTTGCAGTGTAGATGTACCATAGGCCTAACTTGAGGACCAGGCAAATTGGTTGAAACTATAGTAAAAAAAAAATAGAATAATCAGACACAAAGATGAACACGATATATTGGGGAAGCGTCAACATGACTTTTGTAAAGAGAAATCCTGCCTCACCAATCTGTTAGAACTCTTTGAGGGTGTCAACAAGCATGTGGACAAGTGTGATCCAGTGGTGTTATAGTGTACTTGGACTTTCTGAAAGCTTTTGACAAGGTCCCACACCAAAGGCTCTTAAGCAAAGTAAGCACTCATGGGATAAGAGAGAAGGTTCTCTCATGGATCAGTAACTGGTTAAAAGGATGGGAATAAATGGTCAGTTTTCACAATGGAAAGTGGTTATCCGTAAGGATCTGTGCTGGGACCTGTGTTGTTCAACATATTCATAGATGATCTGGAAAGGGGGGGTAAATAGTGAAGTGGCAAAGTTTGCAGACAATACAAAATTACTCAAGTTAGTTAAATCCAAAGCAGACTGTGAAGCGTTACAAAGGGATCTCATAAACTGGGTGATTGGGCAACAAAATGGCAAATTAAATTCAGTGTTGATAAGTGCAAAGTAATGCATGTTGGAAAACATAATGCAAACTATACTAAACTAAAATGATGGGATCTAAATTGGCTGTTACTACTAAAGAAAGTGATCTTGGAATCAACATGAATAGTTCTCTGAAAATAAATGCTCAATGTGCAGCGGTAGTAAAAAAATGAACAGTATTAGGAACCATTAGGAAAGGAATAGTTAAGACAGAAAATATAATGCCACTATACGAATCCATGGTATGCCCACACCTTGAACGCTGCATGTAGTTCTAGTCGCCCCATCTTGGAAAAGGTACAGAGAAGAACAATAAAAATTATTAGTGGTATGGAACAGCTTCCTTTTGAGGAGAGATTAAAAAGACTGTTTCTGTTTATCTTAGAAATGAGACAACTAAGGGGGGAAATGATAGAAATCTATAAAATCATGAATGGGGTGGAGAAAGTGAAGTGTTATTTACCTCTTCATGTAACACAAGAACTAGGGGTCCCACAATGAAATTAATAGGCAGCAGGTTTAAAACAAACAAAAGGAAATATTTCTTCACACAAGGCACAGACAACCTGTGGAACTCGTTGTGATGCTGGCAAACCAGGTGCCAGCTCTTGCCAAGACTGCAGGCATTAGCTAAGAACTAACAGACTCATAGCTGGAGACTGGACCAGTTCACCTGTGGGTTAGTTTTGCTCAAAATTAGACTTATAAGAATGCATTTAGTGTTTAGACTGTGAAATGCTTGTAAGTTGCTGCATGCATGAATCTCACTTTTAATGTCTGTATTCTGTGCTACAAAAAATACGTAAGTTTTGCTTTATAACTTTGAAAATGTTTGTTCTCAACCCAGGTATGGGAATCGTCCCCCCCCAGCCATCCAGAAGGACTATCAAAATAAAGATGAGCCATCAAGGAACATCACAATACAAAGGATTGGTTAATGGCCCTATCCTACCTGGGAAAAGCTACATGCAAGGAAGCTCATCCTATGGACTTGAAAACTGAATGAAGGAAATAAAGTCACAGGAAATTTGTCTATCTCTCTCTTTGCTGTTTGAACTCTGGGAGGGCCAGAGACTGAGGCAGATATCCCCAGACACTTTGAATTGACAGATCTCTACAGCTCTGTCACTCTAGTGATTTAGATGATAACTCATTTGTGTGTGTGTATATTTGCTTGCTTTAACCTGTAAATAACTCTTATTTCTTTTTCCTAGTTTAATAAACCTTTAGATAGTTTATTACAGGATTGGTTACAGGCATTGTCTATGGCAGGGGTCGGCAACGTTCGGCACGCGGTACCCTGGCGGGCCGGGCCAGTTTCTTTACCTGCTGACGCGGCAGGTTCGGCCGATCGCGGCCCCCACTGGCCGCGGTTCGCCGTCCCGGGCCAATGGGGGCGGCGAGAAGTGGCGCGGGCGAGCGATGTGCTGGCTGCGGCTTCCCGCCGCCCCTATTGACCCGGGACGGCGAACCGCAGCCAGTGGGGGCCGTGATTGGCCGAACCTGCCGCGTCAGCAGGTAAAGAAACTGGCCCGGCCCGCCAGGGTGCTTACCATGGCGAGCCATGTGCCGAACGTTGCCAACCCCTGGTCTATGGTGTAAGCTCCTTGGTTCCAATTGATCTGGGGTAAGTGACTGGTCTCTTGGGAATGGACGCAACCTGAATATTGTGTGATTTTTTTTTTTTTTTTTTTTTGGTGTGACCATTTATCACTGAGTCCAGCTTGCCTGGGTGGCAAGATAAACTGGAAAGTATAAGGGGACTGTCTGTGACTCCATCGTAATACTGTTACACCAGGAGTTCACATTTGTTACTGAGTTGGTGAAATCGAATTATAGAACACACCACCAGTCTGCCCTGTTTTTGACAGTCTGCCCTGCGGTAGGCCCTTGTGAGCTGCTCCAGACAGCGTGACATGCGTTGCCAGGATATGTTGTGAAGGTCAAAAGTATAACTAGGTTCAAAAAATAACTAGTTAAGTTCATGGAGGATAGCTCCATCAATGGCTATTAGCCACGATTGTCAGGGACACAACCCCATGCTCTGGGTATCCCTAAGCTTCTGACTTCCAGATGCTGGGACTGGATGACGGGATAGATCACTCGATAATTGCCCTGTTTTGTTCATTACCTCTGAAGCACCTGGCACTGGCCACTGTCGGAAGACAGGATACTGGGCTATATGGACCATTGGTCTGACCCAGTATGGCCGTTGTTATGTTCTTATGAGATCCTTGTGTACAAAAAGATCTCTAAAAATACAAATTACAGTGTGGACGCTTGTAATTTTTGTTCTGCTCTGAGTTGAACTGCTTTGAGAAAGACGATACTGATTTTTTTTTTTTGTCGTAGTAAAACGTAATGGCTGCAGCTGTGTTTACCTGTAGTATAATCCTAGTGTTTATCTCTTCAGTGAAGGCAGGTAAGTTGATCAGATGGTTTCCTAATTACCTCCTCTGAAATGCACTCTTTTACACATACATGTATTAAAGTAACTTACTTCTCAAATACCTGAAAACAGCTATTTAAGAACAGAGATGTAGTAACCAGTAGTGATGCTAGTCTGAATTCTAGATTTAGGGTGTGCTGTATTTTCATTATAAAACGGTGTGGCTTTTATTTTTGTGATCTTAAGTTGCCCTGGTGTGAAGTTTCAGTGCATTATGTATGCTTTCCACACGTAGGCATTTTTAAATGGGCACTGGAAAAAGTATTGAATATCCTAAATCTGACACGTTTGACATTTTCAGTGTGGAGAATTCTCAAGACCTATATCTGTAAATCTTTCAGTGTCTGTGTATAATCCTACAATGTATACACCTTATTGTTCCAGATCTGGGAAGAGTTAGGCTGACAAATTATTTTACAATCTCAAGGCCCCATGTATCCGTTGATTCCATGCTGCAGTTGACAGCAAAGCAGCAGAAAGCTCATACAAGCAGGGGACAGAGTAGCAGAAGTTGGAAGTGACAGCCCCATAACATTCTCCTTGTTTCCCACCCTCCCCCAGTGTGCAGACTTGGCGAATGTAGAAGGACCTTTGCAGCAATATTTTGTGATCAGGTTTCTGCACATTGGGATGGAAAAAGTCAGGTAGAGAATAATTACTGTTTCCTGGAAGCTGGCATGCTCCTCTTGCATTCAGCATATTTCAGAGTGAGAGTTTATGCTGGCTAAACTAGTCATTTATTGCTTGGTCTAATGGAACAATTGAAGACTGGACAGTACTGCTACAAAACAATGTAGGGTGAGATTTTCCAAAAGTACTCTCTACTAGCCTAACTCTACTCTCATCAAAGCCAATGGTAAGCTCCCGTTAACTTCAATGAGAGCAGAGGTAAGTTGCTATTTAATCCTTTTGAAATTCCAACTCAGTGCAAAAAGGGAGGTGAAACAAAATATGCAATCTAAACTCAGTGTGGGGCATTCTAGACAGGCAAAATATAATTACCGGTACTTAAACTGGAATTTGGCTCTGACATTGAAGCTGACAATTTTTAATTATATTCTCTAATTCCTTCACATAAAATAGTCAGATTTCACATTGCTGGGGAACTCTGTGACTTCTTTGTGATTAGAATTTCACTAACAGAATTTTTGTGTATAGTTATAAGATATCATTTAGTTTATAGATGCTGGAGTTGCCTGTCCCACAAGAGTATTTAAGGATGAATATTGAAAACCTATTAAAGAAATAGACAAATTTGTCTCCATAGTTCTATACTCATGTCTTTTTTTTTTATTTTGTCTCTATCATGTTTTTTAGAGGAATGCATGGTACATGATGTGCTGCATAGTCAAAGTTTGGTATCTGTACTGGTAGGAGAACCTCTTACTATTGATTGTTTGTTAGATAAAACACTGGCTCTTCAGCACATGAATTACAGCTTGACTTGGTATAAAAGTGGGAGAAAAATGCCTGTAACTCAAGTGAAACTTTCCAGAATACATCAGCACGAGAACTTGCTTTGGTTTATGCCTGCAATTTTAGAAGACTCAGGATCCTATGAATGTGTCATGTGGTAAGAATGTGTTTTTCCTTTGGTTTGGTTTTTTGCCAAAGCTACATTGCTGTAGATGTGAGCTTGAAAAAGAATAATTAAACAAATATCTGAATTATTTTTCTGATATTAAGTCTGGGGTTAGCTTTTAGTTTTCCCTTCACAAACGCTTATGGTTCATATTAAAAACAGGGCTATTCATCTTGATTTACAGCAGAGCTGATTTTGATGAGGCTGTTACACTTTATTGGAAAAGAATCCCAAGTACATTCATCGCTGATACGACTTCATGATTAGGGCTGGTCAGAAAATACTAATTATTTTCTATGGAAACTTTCAAACTAAAGGAGATTTTTTTTTTTTTTTAATTTGAATTTTTTTTTAGAATTTTGATTTTTTTTAAAAGAAAATTATTGGAAATAAAACATTTTCATTTCGATTGGAATTTAATGGAGTAAAGTTTTGTTTCTTGGTAATAAAATCTTTTATTTCATGTAGTTGAAAATCAGCAAATTACAAACGCTGCAAAAAGCTGTAATGAAAAGCACTTTTCCTTGAAAAACTTTCAGATGAAACACTTTCAACCAGCCCTAGCCATGGTATCATGAGGTTTGTGTCTATTCAGATATGATGATACCATACAATGGTGGCAAATCCTCAGCTGGTATTAATTGCTATAGTTCCAATTACTTCAATGGAGCCATGACAAATTGCAACAGTGGAGGATCTGCCCCAGTGATTTTTTTCCCCCCCAAGAGGTGCACCCCGGTCCTGCTGCCCAGCTTTAAAAACTCATGCCCATCCTAACCTGCTTCAGGCCTCCAGAAAACCATGTCCAGCCTTAATTTTCAGTTGTAATCCAGATGTAGCCATGGTCCCAGAAATCCTTCCCTGTTCTGGCCCTTGAAGAACTAAGAGCTGATCCAAATTGATGTATTTTTTTCCCAGCTACAGCATTCTCCTGGGCCCCTGAAATTCAGTAATCATATTTGTTTCTTCAGCATAAGCCAGTTGCCTGGATACTGTTTGAAGGCCAGTAGCCAGGGTATGATGACGCTCATTCATGCACACATATTTGCACGTAGGAGGTTCATACCCCAGTTCGAACAGTGTTTGTTTGCTGTGAGTTTTCAGGGATTGGAGGAATTTTTGCTAATTAAAACAAATTCTCTCAGACTTTTAAAACAGTCAGTTCATTGACAGTCTGAAGTAATTAGGCAGACCCAAAGAAAAGGACACTGAGAGCCAGGTTCTCTGGTATAGTGCAGCAGCTGGTCTTGCATCACTAGTGGACTCTGACCCAAAAATCTTCTGGTCATAAAGCTGGCATAAGCAGCTCAGGGAAGATCACGCCAATGTAAGGACAATTTTTTGGTGATATAAAGCCAGTGTAGGGGCTCTTAGGTTATTACCTTTCCTTGCTGCCAGAATAGCTGAAGAGGAAGCATAGCTAGATGACCCTTACACCACACCAATGCTTTTATCCCCTTCTTTGCAGCCTTAAATTAGATCAGCTTGAAGGCTGCTGTAACTTGGAAGGGGGATTGGTGCGGCACACCAGATTTGGAGGAGTGCAACGGAGAGCTTTACGCCATGTGTGTACATGCTGATCTGCATTCTGTGCAGCTTAGTTGCCCCTCAAGATCTCTCTCTTAATTTGTTCATAGATACAAGTAACATTTTGTGCAATGTCATACCTGACCACGTCGTCTTCTCTTTTTTTTTTTTTTTTTTTTTGGTAATCGTATGGGTTTCATGGATTATGGAATGAATGAAGGAATTGATGCTAGGGAAAGTAGAGCTGGGGGAAGGGAGGGGAGGGGAGGGGAGCGGGGTAGGAAAGTCTTGTTACAGGACCCCCTGACAGTCAGTCTGCTAGATAGCAATGGATTTGCTTCTGGGGGGGAACTATGTTCCCAACTTTCCAGCCTGATGTTAAAGCTTCATTAGAACTGGCCAAAGAGAAAGGGCAGCAGTATGAAAAGGATATAAATATGAAAAATTAGAAGTGTAATTCAGCTGCTTTGTTTTCATTACAGGAATTTAACAAGCTGCAAGAAAATATATTTCAGTGTAATCGTTTTCAAAAATACTGCTGGTTTGTGTTTTAATGGGGATTTTCTCTATGCTCAAGAGATATCAGCATCATCAAATGCAAAGATTGTGTGTCCTCATCTAGACTATTTCAGAGATGAGAAAAATACTTTACCCATTCACTGGTATAAGGTAGGGTCTGTCCCCTATTTCATTTTCAGCCACTGTTTTGTGTTTTAACTGATGTTTAGAATTGATAATGGAGGTGGGGAGACAGAATAGATCATATGATTTTTTTTCTGTGACACGGGATGTACATGTGAGGAGACTTGTATGTTGTGGTGAAATTACTATAATAAAGTGTAGATAAGCGTGTCTATTTTAGCTGCCCACATGACACTCAAGGGGCCTATTGTTTTGAAGGTGATTTCATCTTCCCCTTCCCTCATATCGAACAAAAAAGGGGACCTTAACAAAAATATCCAACATGCATAGGTAGTTTCACGGTAGGGTGGCTGTGTTCTTGAAGAGGGTGGCCTGATGTAGCCAGACTTCAATGTGAGTTGAGGATGCTGAGCCCATTGCAGCACTGAGTTCTGTCTTGGTAGCCATATGTCCCTTCATGCTTCAACCACCATTCCAGGGGATATGTGTCCATGCTGATGACGGGTTCTGCTTGATAACAATCCAAAGCAGTGCGGCCCGACGCATGTTCGTTTTCATCCTCTGAGGCCTGGTCTACACTAGGCGTTTATGTCGAATTTAGCGCCGTTAAATCGAATTAACCCTGCACCCGTCCACACCACGAGGCTATTTAGTTCGACATAGAGGGCTCTTAAATTCGACTTCTGTACTCCTCCCCAACGAGGGGAGTAGCGCTAAATTCGACATGGCCATATCGAATTAGGCTTGGTGTGGATGGAAATCGACGGTAATAGCTCCGGGAGCTATCCCACAGTGCACCACTCTGTTGACGCTCTGGACAGCAGTCCGAGCTCGGATGCTCTGACCAGCCACACAGGAAAAGCCCCGGGAAAATTTGAATTCCTTTTCCTGTCTGGGCAGTTTGAATCTCATTTCCTGTTTGGACAGCGTGGCGAGCTCAGCAGCACTGGCAACGATGCAGAGCTCTCCAGCAGAGATGGCCGTGCAATCCCAGAATAGAAAGAGGGCCCCAGCATGGACTGATCGGGAAGTCTTGGATCTCATCGCTGTGTGGGGCGATGAGTCCGTGCTTTCCGAGCTGCGCTCCAAAAGACGGAACGCAAAGATCTATGAGAAGATCTCGAAAGCCATGGCAGAGAGAGGATACAGCCGGGATGCAACGCAGTGCCGCGTGAAAATCAAGGAGCTGAGACAAGGCTACCAGAAGACCAAAGAGGCAAACGGACGCTCCGGATCCCAGCCCCACACATCCCGTTTCTACGAGGCACTGCATTCCATCCTTGGTGCGGCCGCCACCACTACCCCACCACTGACTGTGGACTCTGAGGATGGGATATTGTCCACGGCCGCTTCCTCGGACATGTTAGCAGACGTGGAAGATGAGGAAGGAGATGAGGAGGACGAGGCAGTCGACAGCGCTTACCAAGCTGATTTCCCCGACAGCCAGGAGCTCTTCATCACCCTTACAGAGATCCCCTACCAACCCTCCCCAGCATGTAACCCGGACACAGATTCAGGGGAAGGATCAAGCGGTAAGTGCTTTAAACATCTAAACATTTATTTTTTACAAAACTGGAATATTAAGAATAAGAACAATGTGTGCTTCATGATTTCTTTACCCTGGGCACTTAAGTAATCAGTAACAACTATTTAAAAAAAATCAAACAGTGTCCGGTTGTGCATGATTCTGCTGCCCAAGCTGCTCCACTCTTTAGTCCCTGCCACTGCAGCTATATGAAAATCCGGTCTATATGTCCGGGGATAGAGCAATAATCCTCCACTGACATCTCAACGAAGCTCTCCTGCAGGTAATGGGAAAGCCTGTTCATCAGGTTTCTGGGGAGAGCGGCCTTATTGGGTCCTCCGAAGTAGGAGACGTTCCCGCGCCAGGAGACAAGCAAGTACTCCGGTATCATTGCCTTGCACAGCATGGCGGCATAGGGCCCTGGTCTTTGCAGGCTTTCCCGAAGCATCCTTTCCTTATCGCTGTCCGAGATCCTCATTATTGTTATGTCGCTCATGATGACCTGCTTTGAATTAGGTAGGGGACTGTTAGTATTGGGACTGCTTGCAACAAGTTCCTTTACAGAACTGTGACCGCTGGTTTACAGCCACGCGGTGGGGGCGGGAGAGGGGCAGCATACAGGGATCTTTCCCTGGCACATCCGCGAGGGGGTGGGACAGGGCCAGAGTTCCTGCTTGGCCGATTGCTGGCAGCACATACTGGCAGTGCTTTCAATGTGAAAGGAGGCCAGTGGTACCGTGAGGAGAGGTGGCGGCAGGAAGACCAGCAGGCGACTCAAATGCTGCTTGGACTTCTGAGGGAGCAAACGGACACGCTCCGGCGCCTTGTTGATGTTCTGCAGGAACGGAGGCAGGAGGACAGAGCCCCGCTGCAGTCTATCAGTAACCGCACTCCCCCGCCACCAAGTCCCATACCCACCTCGCCCAAAGTCCAAAGAAGGAGGGGCGGCAGAGTCCGTGAAAACTCTCACTCCACCCCTGCAGACTGCTCAAGCACCAGAAGGCTGTCATTCCCCAAAATTTGAAAAGTCCTTTCCTGCCCGCCTCACCCAAGCCCCCGTCCAAGTTTCACCCCCCAGTTTCCTGTCTGGTTGTTAATAAAAAATACGTTTCTGTTCATTACTGTTTCAGTCAGGCTCTTTTGGAGGAGAGTCTGTCTGAAGGGGGGGAAGGGGCTTGGTAATTGGACAGGACAGTCACCTTTAGCAGCGTACAGAGGCGGGGGCAGGTCCAGCAGCAGGGCACATACACAGTGCAGTGACTAGTTACCCTGGTCAGTCTGGGAGGTGGTTTTCATGTTCTGTGGGGGGCGGGGAGGGGTTGGTTGCTCTGTGACTTTGTGGCGGGGGAGGGCAGTTACAGATCTTATGCAGCGGTCCTTGTCCTGGATCACAGAGCCACGCAGCAGGGGATCTGTAACCCTCCTCCCCCTGCCATAAAGTCACATAGCCCCCACATACAAGCAGTCCCGCTCAGGAGGGCTGGCAGGCTCCGTTGAAACAACCAGTCCGCCCCTGCGAATCCTGTCATTCCTGGAGTTTAGAAGGATCATTTGCATCAGTACACTACACCCACTCCCCACCACAGTCTGTGTCCCCGGTTTCAAAGATTCCCGCGAAAACAGTACTAAAGACAACGGTGTTCAATAACAAAATAAAACTGATTTTATTTTTTTGGAAGGGGGTGGAGGGGGTCTGTAACTGGAGAGGATAGTCATCCTTAACTGGGTAAAGAAACGGGGGCAGGTTCAGCTTCTCTGTACAGAAACTTAAAAGTCACTGGTTACCCTGCTCACTGTGGAACCTGGCTTTCAAAGCCTCCCGGATGCACAGCGAGTCCCGCTGGGCTCTTCTAATCGCCCGGCTGTCTGGCTGGGCGTAATCAGATGCCAGGCTATTTGCCTCAACCTCCCACCCCGCCATAAAGGTCTCCCCCTTGCTCTCACACAGATTGTGGAGCACACAGCAAGCAGCTATAACAATGGGGATATTGGTTTCGCTGAGATCACAGCGAGTGAGTAAGCTTCTCCATCTCCCCTTGAGACGTCCAAAAGCACACTCCACCACCATTCTGCACTTGCTCAGCCGGTAGTTGAACAGTTCTTTTTCAGTGTCCAGGGCGCCAGTGTAGGGCTTCATGAGCCAGGGCATTAGCGGGTAGGCTGGGTCCCCAAGGATCACTGTAGGCATCTCCACATCCCCAAGAGTTATTTTGTGGTCCGGGAAGTAAATACCTTCCTGCAGCCGTCTAAACAGACCAGAGTTCCTGAAGACGCGAGCGTCATGAACCTTGCCCGGCCATCCAACGTTGATGTTGGTAAAACGTCCCCTGTGGTCCACCAGTGCTTGCAGCACCATTGAAAAGTAGCCCTTTCGGTTGATGTACTGGCTGGCCTGGTGGTCCGGTCCCAGGATAGGGATGTGAGTTCCATCTATAGCCCCACCGCAGTTTGGGAATCCCATCTCGGCGAAGCCATCTATGATGACCTGCGCGTTTCCCAGGGTCACTACCTTTGAGAGCAGTACCTTGACGATTGCGTTGGCTACTTGCATCACAACAACCCCCACGGTAGATTTGCCCACGCCAAACTGGTTCGCGACAGACCGGTAGCTGTCCGGCATTGCAAGCTTCCAGAGGGCTATGGCCACTCGCTTCTGGACAGTCAGGGCTGCTCGCATCCGGGTGTCATTGCGCTTCAGGGCAGGGGACAGCAACTCACAAAGTTCCATGAAAGTCCCCTTCCGCATGCGAAAGTTTCGCAGCCACTGGGATTCGTCCCAGACCTGCAGCACTGTACGGTCCCACCAGTCCATGCTTGTTTCCCGTGCCCAGAATCGCCGTTCCACAACATCCACATGACCCATTGTCACCGTGATGTCCTCGGAGCTGGGTCCCGTGCTTTGTGAGAGGTCTGTGCCCCTCTCAGAGTTCAGGCCCTCACCGCGGTGCCGTAGCCTCCTCGCCTGGTTTATCTGCATCTGCCTCTGGGAAAGGTGGATGATAACCTGCGAGGCGTTGACAAGGGCCACAACTGCAGCGATGGTCGCAGCGGGATCCATCCTCGCAGTGCTGTGGCGTCCGCGCTGTCACTGACCCGAAAAGTGCGCGAACTGATTTCCCGCCGGCGCTTTCAGGGAGGGAGGGCGGTAGTGACAGACGGATGACGACAATTACCCAAAAGCACCCTCGACCCTTTTTTTTTACCCAGAAGGCATTGGCGGCTCGACCCAGAATTCCAATGGGCAGCGGGGACTGCGGGAACTGTGCGATAGCTGCCCACAGTGCACCGCTTCCAATGTCGACGCTTTCCCCGTTAGTGTGGACTCACAAAGTCAAATTACTGTCCTTAGTGTGGACACACAAGTTCGACTTTGCAGTATCGATTCCACATATTCGATTTAAGTGAAATCGAAATACCCTCGTAGTGTAGACAGATGCCACCAGCAGAAGATTGATTTTTCTTTTTTGATCGTTCGGGTTCTGTAGTTTCCTCATCGGAGTGTTGCTCTTTTAAGACTTCTGAAAGCATGCTCCACACCTTGTCTCTCTCAGATTTTGGAAGGCACTTCAGATTCTTAAATCTTTGGTTCGAGTGCTGTAGCTATCTTTAGAAATATCACATTGGTACCTTTTTTGCGTTTTGTCAAATCTGCAGTGAAAGCGTTCTTAAAATGAACAACATGTGCTGGGTCATCATCCGAGACTGCTATAACATGAAATATATGCAGAATGCGGGTAAAACAGAGCAGGAGACGTACAGTTCTCCCCCCAAGGAGTTCAGTCACAAATTGAATTAATGCATTATTTATTTAATGAGCGTCATCAGCGTAGAAGCATGTCCTTTGGAATGGTGGCCGAAACATGAAGGGGCATACGAATGTTTAGCATATCTGGCATGTAAATACCTTGTAATGCTGGCTACAAAAGTGCCATGCAAATAAATGTCTGTTCTCACTTTCTGGTAACATTGTAAATAAGAAGAGGGCAGCATTATCTCCCGTAAGTGTAAACAAACTTGTTTGTCTTAGCGATTGGCTGAACAAAAGTAGGACTGAGTGGACTTGTGGGCTTTGAAGCTTTACCCCCCATTTGTTTTGTTTTTGAGTGCAGTTGTGTAACAAAAAAAATCTACATTTGTAAGTTGCACTTTCAAGATAGAGATCGCACTACAGTACTTGTATAAGGTGAATTGAAAAATACTATTTATTTTATCATTTTTTACGGTGCAAATATTTGTAATAAAAATATTATAAAGTGACAACTGTACCCTTTGTATTCTGTGTTGTAATTGAAATCAATATATTTGAAAATGTAGAAAAACATCCAAAAATATTAAACAATACAATACCAATTGAAATTTATTAAACAGTGCAAGTAAAACTGCAATTAATCGTGATTAAATTTTTTAATCTCGATTAATTTTTTTGAGTTAATTGCGTGAGTTAATTGCGATTAATCGACAACCCTAGTTTTAACATAAGATTCATATTGAACCCAACTGGTGAAATTACCTTGCCACATTCCATGGGAGGGAATATTTGAATTTGATATTTTTTTTAGTACTGTATTCTTATTCTCTGTGATTTAACAGAGCACTTTTTGTTGTGTTTAGGAATGTAATCTGATTGACAATGAAAGATTTCTAAATCGGGATGATGATCTCATAATAAATAGTGCAAATGTAAATGATTCAGGAAATTACTCATGCAAGATGACATATAATTATATGGAAAAAAAATATAACATTTCACGAAACATTTATGTAACTGTTATAGGTAAGTCTCGTTTTTATTCTTCGGTGCATTTGTAGAGTTCAATGTTACTTTTTTTGCAAATCCAGAAGTTTCAGTCAATTCATTGGTTAGTGTGGATTCAAAGGAATGCCAAATCGGACAACTAAGATATCGTTTGTTAGTAATTCTTTTATAACTTTAAACTTAAGGGAGAGCCAGAAGACTGAAAAACACTATTAATATTATTTTGGTTTGTTAGTATTACAGTAAAATAAATAGAGATTCCAGTCAGGATTTGGGGTCCCATTGTGCTAGGAGCTATACAAACACACAGGAAAACACTGGCCTTGTCTGGATTAGTTTACAATATAAGGGCCTGTTCTAAACTGGGGATGGATGTACTGGTGTAACAGCACTAGTACTAAATATTGAAGCAAACTCCAGGGGAAATGCACTTCCCTGGTGTAAAATGAGGCTTGCACTAGTGTGGCTTACCATGATTTGAAACTGGGAGCATTTGTATTGGTGCCACAGCACTAATGCAAACCCCCCAGCGCAAGCTCTGTTTTACACTGGTACAGTGCATCTACACTGGGGGCTTGCATCAGTGCAGCTGCACCAGTACAAATACTCTCAACATAGACAGGTCCTGATTTTAAGACAGGATGTGACAGTTGTGTTTAAGAAACAATCAGAGGAAGGAAAATTCTCAGCGATAAGGTCCGGTGGTCTAACTAGTGCTCAATTTGGTTGGCTAAATAATCCCCAGCTGAGGAGAGGAAAAGACTCTAAAGCCACCTTCCCACCCCCTTGATTCTGGTGATAAAATAGCCCCTGTCCCAGGTGACCACTCTACCATATACTCTGGCCCCACCCTTCCCTTGCCCAGGTGCTGCCCACACACAGTAAGGTTGGAGTGCATGGTGCAGAGTTAGCTTTGCCAGTTTTATGCCAGGGCAATTTCTAGCTTCTCTTGAAGAGCAGATTTTGGGCTGCCTTGGCCCTCAGAGCAGCACAAATGACAGCAGCTGAAGATCTGGCCAGATGAGTTAGATTCATTTTTCTGTATGATCCCCTTTTCCTACTTTGCTGATTTGTGTTTTTATTTCTCACCTTCTTAAAAATAAATACATATTTATTCTTGTTCTTAAAACCTATTTTTGTAGCCATACCTTTCCACATTCTTAAAGTATTCACTTCACTTGCAAGTTTTTCTAATAGTATTTTAAACTGCTGCTTTCTCCAGTGTTTTTGTGAAGTTATTTTTAATAATCACTGCCTTTGTTTATTTACCCCTACTTTTTTGAAGCTACTGCCTTTACTTATTTTATAGATTAATTTAAATAAAAAACCACAGTCAAAGTAAACTCATCCCATTAATTGGCTACTTCTCGTCCACTGCCCCGGAAGGAGGTGCTGGGACAGGCCGAGCACCAGCCACAAGTAGGTTTGGGGGCCTGCAGCTGGGGAAGACACATCCCAGTCCTTCCTACCCTGACTGCAAACCTTCCTGCGGCTGGGGCTTTCCACAAAAACTGTTTTCAGTAGTGGGTGTGCCTGTTGCCAGTATACAAACCAATTAACAAAATGTTTCTGCTAACCAAAAGTGGTTGTTCTCCAGGTTGTTACTAAGCAGTATCTACTGTACTGTTGTTCACACCTGGAGCCATAATTGTAATGCTAAAGTGAATTATAATTAACTAATCCTTTGTGGAGCCACTGTGGTCCAGGAGCTCTAGCACTGGATTGGGTCTTCAGAGACCTGGGTTCTAATCATGGCGCTGCATGGCTTGGGGCAAGTTGCTTCACTTCTGTTCCTCTCTTTTCCCTCCCGCCCTATGCCTGTCTCGTCTGCTTAGATCATAAAGTCTTTAGGGGAAAGGACTGTCTCTTACTATGTGTCTGTACAGTGTCTGGCATGCTGGGGCCTGTAGGAATAAGAAATGGGATGGAGTGACAGGGTATTGTCGTGGTCAAAGACACCCACGCATTGATTTTAGTTTACAGACTCAAGCCTGACGCCAGTTTATTGACATACATACCAGTGCACTGGGGTGCAGTCCGAAGACTGACACCCCGAGGACCGCTCGCAGGCGGGTTTTTATTTCATTAAACCGCAAGCAAAGTACAAACAATACGTCATGAGTTAAGAAATTAGGGTTGGGGTCACTCCCCCCCCACCCCCCTGGTACCTTCCTCATTAATTTCCGAGAAGTGGGTGTTTATTTGGGTAGAGGGGCGCTTGGTGGTTTTCCCCAGGGGTGGTACTTGGCACCAGTTTGGGTACATTTCTCAAGACACATGTTATTTTCCGGGGTCTTTTGGTTAAAGATTGGGGGGGGGGGTTTCCATGGGACGCCTAAAGAGGATCTATGATTGGCTATTTTTGCAGATAGCTGGAATCACGGAGTGGGTCACAGATCACCCAAAGGAGAAGCTGCATGAGTCAGTTTGCATTTAGCTAAAGTTACCTATTGCTTCACACAAGCGGTTATTATATTTCATCAGCCATGAACATATTTCATTAGTGCTGCTGCTGGGGCTTTTTATTCTTTCCCTCCTTGCCCCTCCCCCCTCCTCTGGACATGACCCTTGACCGAGTTTGGCAGGGAATTGTGCAGTCTAGTCTAGTTCAGGCCCTGGCCTGGGCCCTGTACAGCTTTCTGTTTAAGGGCAGTCAGCATAAGAGATCTCTGTTGGAGGGTTTATTTCAGGGCCTTCAGATTCACAGCTCTGGCTATTAAAAAGAAGGCCCCCCTGCTCTATTTCCCCACAGTATAAAGATTTTATTAGCATAAGTTTGGGTTGACCCTGTCACCCATCACAAATTAAGCACAACTATTTGACAAGGAAACGGTTCTGATTTTTCTACAAAACTAATATTGTTAAGGTATTTGCAAGTATTTCTGGTACTTAACTTGATGTAGTTCTTTTTTTTTTTGGTCTGGATTAAGTAGGGAACTGTTATCCTAGTCACTACAAATAGGGATGGAGCAGGGAGAGTGAATGGTTGTTGATATTTTGGAATACTGTAACTGTTAATGTGTTTTACCTCTTCCCCTACTTTTCTCGGTCGGTTTGTTGGTTTTTATGGAAGTTCTTCAGAAAGAAAAGAACAAGCAAATGCAAAACAAACATATAGAAAAATACTTTTTGAAAAGGGTTGAGGTTCTTTTCATTGCAAAGGAACAGTAAGGGCTTCAGGCAAAAGTTTTGTGTTCTTGTTTTGCAGTTCATCTATAAACCACTCCTGCCTGTTAGTGGTATTTCTAAACTAGTGCTGTACTAAATGTCCTTGCCATTACTTGTGATTATTTCTGATAAAATTTTGTATTTATACATTTTTTTTTTTAATTTTTAGAGACCCCACTGAAGAAGAAAACTGAAATTCTTTATCCAAGAAACAATACAATTGAAGTGGAACTTGGTAAGAAATGGGCTCATAGCACATTATAAAAATTGAGAGTATTTTGTCTCATTGTCAATCCATAACCCCTTTATTATGGTCCTCAGACTTTTGAGTCTGGGAAACCTTTCCTGTATTTTCCCAAACCTCCATTGAACCTCCATTTATATTATTTTTATTTTTTTTAAAGGGGGTGGGGGGATCTTCATCTATCTGTCAGTCTTGTTGGGATTGCTAAAAAGGCTGAGGCTCTGGCTGGGCTCCTTACATGGCTGACGTAGCAGATGCAAAGTGGTCTACTTGATATCTTTTGACCATCCTACATAAATATTGAGTAACTTGCAGTGAGGAGGATAAAGTGGAGGTTCAGAAAAGGGCAATGAGAACAATTAGGGATGTGGAAAAAATCTTAATGAAGCAAGATTGAATAGATTTGGATTGTTTACCTTAGAAAGGAGATGTACAAGAAGGGACATGATAGACGTCCTCCCCACAAACAAACCCCACCCTGCTCCAAGCAGAGTTTTGATTCCCAGGGTACGTCTACGCTACCCACCAGATTGGCGGGTAGCGATCGATCTATCGGGGATCGATTTATCGCGTGTAGTGTAGACGCGATTAATCGATCCCCGATCGCTCTCCCGTTGACTGCTGAACTCCAGCTCGGCGAGAGGCAGAAGCAAAGTCGACAGGGAAGCCGCGACCATCGATCCTGCACCGCGAGGACCAGGGCCGGCTCCAGGCACCAGCCCACCAAGCTTGTGCTTGGGGCGGCACCTGGAGGGGGGCGGCGAGGCGCTCTGGCCGCCGGGGGGAGAGCCGAGCCCCAGCCGGGGCTCGCCGCCCTGCGCTCTGGCCGCCGGGGGGAGAGCCGAGCCCCAGCCGGGGCTCGCCGCCCTCTCGCTGCCCTGCCCCCTGCGTTCTGGCCGCCGGGGGGAGAGCCGAGCCCCAGCCGGGGCTCGCCGCCCTCTCGCCGCCCTGCCCCCTGCGCTCTGGCCGCCGGGGGGAGAGACGAGCCCCAGCCGGGGCTCGCCGCCCTCTCGCCGCCCTGCCCCCTGCGCTCTGGCCGCCGGGGGGAGAGCCGAGCCCCAGCCGGGGCTCGCCGCTCTCTCGCCGCCCTGCGCTCTGGCCGCCGGGGGGAGAGCCGAGCCCCAGCCGGGGCTCGCCGCCCTCTCGCCGCCCTGCCCCCTGCGCTCTGGCCGCCGGGGGGAGAGCCGAGCCCCAGTCGGGGCTCGCCGCCCTCTCGCCGCCCTGCGCTCTGGCCGCCGGGGGGAGAGCCGAGCCCCAGCCGGGGCTCGCCGCCCTGCCCCCTGCGTTCTGGCCGCCGGGGGGAGAGCCGAGCCCCAGCCGGGGCTCGCCGCCCTCTCGCCGCCCTGCTCCCTCCCGCCCTCTCGCCGCCCTGCGCTCTGGCCGCCGGGGGGAGAGCCGAGCCCCAGCCGGGGCTCGCCGCCCTCTCGCCGCCCTGCCCCCTGCGCTCTGGCTGCCGGGGGGAGAGCCGAGCCCCAGCCGGGGCTCGCCGCCCTCTCGCCGCCCTGCGCTCTGGCCGCCGGCGGGAGAGCCGAGCCCCAGCCGGGGCTCGCCGCCCTCTCGCCGCCCTGCCCCCTGCGCTCTGGCTGCCGGGGGGAGAGCCGAGCCCCAGCCGGGGCTCGCCGCCCTCTCGCCGCCCTGCCCCCTGCGCTCTGGCCGCTGGTGGGAGAGCCGAGCCCCAGCCGGGGCTCGCTGCCCTCCTCCCAGGGCTCCGGCCGCCCTCCCCCCCGGCGCCCTCCCCCCGGGGCTCCGGCCGCAGGGGGGGGGGGGGGGCGGCCGGAGGCTTTTTTGCCTGGGGCGGCAAAAAAGCCAGAGCCGGCCCTGGCGAGGACGCGAAGTAAGTAATTCTAAGTCGATCTAAGATACGTCGACCTCAGCTACGCTATTCTCGTAGCTGAAGTTGCGTATCTTAGATCGATTTCTCCCCCCCCCCCCTCCCCAGTGTAGACCAGGCCCCAAAAGGGAAAAGTGCCAGAGACTGCATGGTCTGCTTGGGACTGTGCTACTGCTATTGACTTCATGTGGAAGATGTTCAGATGCCATGTTGATGGGCAGCAATAGATAGATAGATAAAAGTATATACAATAATAAATTATATCGAAGGTAGGAGCTTCTGCCCTTCTTGTCTCCTAACACAATGAGAAGTCTTTCGATTAAAGTAAAAAGGTGGCAGATGCGGAACTAAGTGCTTTTTGCACAACATGTAATTAGATTGTAGAACTTTCTGTGACAGGAAGTCTTTGAGCCCAAAACTTAGCAAGGTTCAAAAACTGTTTTGGATGTTGATAGAGATAAAAAGAATAGCCACACTTTACAATTAATGATACGGGATATTAAACCCCATGCTTCAGGGCTTTAGCCCATGTCTAACTATTAGAGATCAGGATGAGACCTAATGTGGAGGGCAGCTTATTTCACATCTTCCTACCACAGGGTTCTTGTACCTTCCTCTGAAGCATCTGGCACTGATTTCTGTCAGAGGTAGAGTACTATACTAGATGGACCTCAGATCTGATCCAGTGTGGCAAATCCTATGTTCTTAAGTACTTTCTAATGAATTGGGGTGGGGGATCTATGTCTCTTCCCCAAATGCCAGGGGCTCCCACCCTGATTGTGTCTCATTTTTCACCTTCCAAGGCTTGCCTTTAAAAGGGACTTGAAAAGGGGGCTGGGAAGAAAGGATAAGTGATTTTGCTGCTTTGAGATATCTAAACAAAACCTGGCATGTGTTTTCAAATTTTAAAATAAAAACTTGCTAGAAGCTGGGACTGGACTTGATAATTGCCCAGTTCTGTTCTCTCCCTCTGAAGCATCTGGTGCTGGCCGCTTTTGGAAGACAGGATACTGGGTTAGATGGACCATAGGTCTGATCCATTATGGCCATTCTTATGTTCTTAACCAAACCTGCATTTGTGTATCTTTTTAGACTGTCCAGTCTTTCCTGTCCTTGTGTGTGTGGGAGGAGGCGGGATGGGGGGGAGGGGGAGAATAGGAAGGAACAGAATGGGATTCGGAATGGGATTTGCTTGCAGACTGAGATGTGCATTGTGATCTTTCTCAGCCCTTAAGTGAAGAACTGGGGAATGTCAAAGCTTTAACAGATTTTTTCCCCCATTAGATCTTCAAAGCTCTATAGGATGTTTTACCTAAATAGATGTTAACAAAAGCAAACATAAGAGTTTTAAACAGCCTGGATAAATGCCACTCCTTTCGGGCCCTGATCCTAGAAACACTTATTCACATGAGTAACTTCACACACATGTTTACTGGATTGGGCCTTAATCAGATTTCCCTTGCTTGGTATTTGGAATATCATAATTCTACCAGTTTTCCGATTATTCGTAGAGTCTCTCAGGGAAAATAAAGCAGGCAAGATGTGAATTTCTAATGTTAAAAAAAAAGGGGGGGAGGGAACCCTTAAATCCTCACTTTATGTCACCTTTGTCTGTTGAAAAGAAACAACAAAGGCACAAATCTGTGTTTTCCTTTGTGGGTCACCTTTAAGCCTAGAAATGGGAAAAACTGAAATATTTACCATAAATAAAATCATGCAAAAATTGTATAATTAACAAGAAAAAATTCACTGCTTTTGTCACTTCATATCCTGTATGCTGTTTGGCTTATGAATTCTTTGGGGCAAGACCCTTTACTCCTGAGGCAATTGTGCTCCACTGTGCATGTGCAGAATTCATGTCCACTGCAGAGTTTATTCCCCACAGAAAATACATTCTGCCCAAGAAGTTCTGCAGTTCTGCCTTTTGCCCACAAGAGGCCATTGTGGAACCAGAACAGCTGGATGACTGGCATTAACATCTAGCAGTCAGCTGCGTTCATTACAGTAGCCTGCGGGTGGAGCTAGAGTGGGGCACATGGAGTTTCTGGGGGGTGTCATGGGCTGGGGTCCAGAAGAGCTAATGGGGAGCACAGGCTGGGACATGGGCTCAGGAGCTAGTGGGGTGACAGCATCGAGCCAGGGGCTGAATGGGAGGGGGCTCCAGGGCCATATGATGGGGGGTAGGAGGGTCTGGGGCTATATGGGGATGGGGGCAGATGTGCCTGTCTGAATGGGAGAGGCTTGGGGTCTGCATGGGAGAGGCTCCCCAACTCCCTAAGAATCCTGCCTGCAAAAGAAACTCCATACTTCTCCCACCCACACCCAACAACCCTCCAAGTTCACTCCGAGGCTCCTTCCTGCTCCCCCAGGTCTTTGCACTGCTTCCATGGGGTGCAGAAATACAGTTCTATATTGTAGTTTAAATTAATTACTCAAAGTTCTGTATTAGTATGCCTAGTAAGGAATCTATTTGTCAAAAAAAACCATTTCCTGAATCTTTTATTTGTCTGTATTGTTACAGACATACTTGCTGACAGGTATTTTGAAATAAATTGCCAAAATAATTGAAACTGGTGTGTTTATATTGTGTTATTTTGACAAATAAAATATGCACAATTTTGCAGAATTTTAAAATATTGTGTACAGAATTTTTAGATGCAGACTTCCCCCAGGAGTAGCCCTTGTCTTCATACTTGTGTGAAAAAGCATTTAGTTCGCTTTTGGTGCTATACCAACAATAATAAAAAGTGGTTCTGGAATTCTACTTTCAACAAATATGGTGTTATGTCTTTTACAATAAGAGTCTGTCCAGCACACTTCAAGAAAATGTTTGCAGGATAAAGATCCTAGTGATCTGCTGTATCTGGACCAAATGTAGAAAATGACAAGGTTTGTGATATATTTAAACCTCTCCTAATTGTTGTGGATGGAAGAGTTTTGTATTCATTCTTTTATGAATTTTCTGCTATGACCTTTTCAAGCTTTGCACTGAAGCCATAAACCTGAGAGAACATTATTTCATCCATAGATATGTCAAATTTAAGAGGCAATTATGGTCATTTTGTTCAGAATAGAATTAACATATTTTTTCTCTGAAGGGATTAATTTACTGGGCCCTTTATAATTTGCTAGGTTAGCTCTTGTAAAACAAACAGCTGATGGTCTGACTAGGGATCTGCTAAAGCTTCATAATTCTGCAAACTGCCTCCTTTGTTCTGTCAGATTGCTCTTTACATATTTACTGGTGTTGGTTGCTAATGTTTCGCATGCTCCTTTACATGAGTGGATCTCATGACTATGCAGAGTAAACGGTATCTCATGGCCATTTTCTAATGCTATTTTTCAGGGTCCAATGTTGTTGTGGACTGCAACGTATCAAGTTTTAAAGATAATTCAATTGGAATATCCTGGAGAGTCAATAATACTTTAGTCAATTTTTTGTTTATGGGGAGAGTCCAAGAGGGAAATCAGTAAGTATACTTGCATATAAAAATGTATATCAGTTGATCACTGACTGCAGTGTATGAAAATATCCTTAGTGTTTCTCTCTGCTTCCCAGGCAGGATCCTAATTCTGTGTTTCTTAGAGACTAATTTGGACAACTAGTATCCTACTAAACTTCAATAGACCTAGGAGCAAAAAATAACATGGGTACTTTGGAACATTTTGCTTTACAAAAAATCTGTTCACTGGGCATGGCACCACTCAGGGGATATAACCCCCAAGCATCACCAGTCTGCATTGGTTTTACCCTCTACCCCAAGAAAAATATTCCTGAAAGTTAAGTGTATGACTGAAGCAAATCTGTCCAACAGCTGCATATAGAAACCTCATGTGCTTTTTAGAAAATAGAATACTAGCAGTTTTGCCAACCCTGAGAGTTCAAAAATCATGAGTTAGGTCCTCCAAAATAGCAAAATTGTCTCAAAAAAACATGAGATTTATAAAAGTAGATTTGGGGTTCTTTCTATATGCCTTTTGGTTTTTGGGGTGCACTTGGGTCACATTTTTAAGCTTTTCTCTTCAGCTATGAGGGCTATAATTTTTTTCTTTTTAAGTGAAGACTGAGATTCTCAAGAAATGTATTCAATTATGTGAGCTGGGGCTTTCAGAAAAATGCCAAATATCATGAGACTTTGTAATAAAATCTTAGAAATATAGGGAAGGGAAGGGACCTTGAGAGGTCATCTAGTGCAGCCCCCCATGCTGATGGAGGACCTAGACCAGTGGTGGGCAACCTGCGGCCCATCAGGATAATCCGCTGGTGGGCCGCCAGACAGTTTGTTTACATTTGCACATCTGCCTGAAGCTCCCAGTGGCCACGGTTTGCTGTTCCTGGCCAATGGGAGCTGTGGGTGGCCATGCAAATGTAAACAAACTATCTGGCAGCCTGCCAGCGGATTACCCTGACGGGCCGCATGTGGCCGGCAGCTTGCCCACCACTGACCTAGACCATCCTAGAGAGGTGTTTGTCTAACATGTTATTACCAATGATGGGGATTCCACAACCTCCCTTGGTAACCTATCCCAGTACTTACCTAAATGTACAGATAGAAGGTTTTCCTACTATCTAACCTCAGTCTCCTTTGCTGCAGGTTAAGCCGATTACTGCTTATCGTAGCTTCAGTGGTCAAGTGGTACAATTGATCAGTGTCCCCTTTGTAACAGCCCTGACTGTGTTTGAAGACTGCTACCAGGTCCCACCTCAGTCTTATTTTCTCAAGGCTAAATATACCCAGGTGTTGTTTTTTTTTTTGTTAAACCTTTCTTCATAGGTCATTTTCTAAACCTTTTTATTGTTTTTTGTTGCTCTCCTCTGGACTTTCTTCAAATTGTCCACATCTTTCTCAAAGTGTGGCTCCCAAAACTGGACACAGTACTCCAGCTGAGGCCTCCCCAGTGCCCAGTAGCGTGGAACAATTAGCTCCTGTCACTTACATACAACACTCGTGTTGGTGCACCCTGGAATATTAGCCTTTTTTCGCAACTGCATCACATTGTTGGCTCATACTCAATTATGTCTACTGCTTTCCCCTTATCCACTTTGCCAGTAATCCTGTCAAAGAAGGAAATTAGGTTTTTTTGGTGTGATTTGTTCTTGACAAATCCAAGCTGGCTATTACTTATCCCTGTATTATCCTCTATATGCTTACAAATCGATTGTTTGAAATATGAGAGTTGGCAGCACTGTCTCTATATAGAATTGCCTCATGTCTTTCTCTTTCACTGGGCAATGATAGCATGAATAAGATTCTTAGATGTATGTAAATCTAGTCTATTTTGATTGGGAGACAGCACCAGGAGCTCTCAATGTGTCTACACATGAGGTCATGCTCTTGACTGGAGTTCCGAGGTACATCTGTAATTCAGATAATATATAATCGTAGACTCCAGATATCCGTCTGTTTTGAAATGATTAAGGCACATTTCAGACATTGCTGAAGATAAAATATAACCATTGTCCTGTTTTGTTTTCAAATGAAGAAATCTGCCTAATGTGGCTTTTATTATTTTAATTATTCACTACCTTTTTGGATAGAGAAGATTCTTTCCCAGATGGGTACTTATTCTCTACAGTGACGCTCAACATCACAGAAGTGAAGCAGGAGGATTATGGACGTCAGTTTGTGTGTCATGCTGGTGAAGTTGCAGCCTACATTGCATTAAGACAGCCAGGTCAGGCATTCAGTCTTAATAATGTTCTGAACTGCTCTCGTAGTCAGGAGTTAATTTAAAAAGGAGATGAGGGGAACACTTTGAAAAGGGACAGACTAAGGGTGTATGAAAATTTGGGATAATCGGCAGGAAAGGGGCTATAAAATCATTGTAAATCTGGAAGTAGCTTCATTAATGTCAAAGGAGTTACTATAGATTTACTGATAGGATTATTCACCAAAACATCAGTGGTAAGGCAGATGGATACATATGGAAAAGCAAATTCTGAATTTACGCCAGACATCTGGTTCTGAGAATGGTGCTTCTCCAGCCAGAGAACCAAAGCGTTCCATGTTCCCATCTGTCCAGTCAAGATGGCATAAATTTCAAGTATTGAATACCTTCAATGAACTGCTTACAAACAAGCTGTAGACCTAGAATTATTTGTCAGCAATTATTTGGAATAATGAATACATTCAAGAAAGTCACGATCAGTTTGCAGAAAATTCATGAACAGAAAAAGAGGAGGGAGATGTCAGATTTTTATTATGGATTATTCATACAGTTATAACTGTCTTTAGACAGCTTAAAAGGGCTCTAATTTCAGAATTCTACACAGTTTTGTTTGAATGTTCCTAACTTCACCAGTGCTGCCATTTCAATATATTACATATTTTTCCCTTGCTGATGTAGTTCGAAATTTTCAAGGATACTTGATTGGAGGACTCCTTGCACCAGTGTTTGTAATAGTTGTTGCCATATTAATCTACAAGTATTTCAAGATTGACATTGTGCTTTGGTATCGAAAATCCTGTCGTCCTTTTCTGAGTAAAGAAGGTAGGTGTGTATAGCCATGTAGCTAATGTACATGGCATACAATCCCAGGATTCATTAAGAATTCTTAAGAGAATAAGAAGCTACATTTATTTTGTGTAGCCTTTTTAAGCGGGAGCAGATGCAGGAAATGTCCCTGAATGAGCAAGCTTGTTTGGAATTTCCATCTGTGTGTTGCATTGTGTTTGCAATATGGATGATGAAAAGATTGAGTACCAGATTTTTAAAAGGGCTTCTACTCAGTGTCCTTTTTTTTGCAGACACAAACTTCTCCAACGTATTTTACGCAAAGTCAGTTATGAGTGCAAATCCCCTTTTTTAGATGCCGAAGTACTTCAGTACAGCCATCTTGATGGTGTCATTTTTATTTGTATTGTGGGAATACCTAGAAGCCCAGAGACCCCTTGTGCTAGGCTCTATACAAACATATAGCAAAATTATGACCATCTCTGCACTGAATAGTTTACAATTTAAGACTCCATAGACAACAGGTGGATATGATAGACAGTCAAGGGGAATGCAAAGGTACCAATGGAATGATACTGGTTAGCGTGATAAGCAGCGATCACCGAACACCACTGTTCTAATCATTGTCCAGTGTAAGTATCATAACAGAGATGGAGGGGTTCGAAAGAGGACAATGCGGTACTTTTGTAGATATTGATATGGCACTCCTATGAGGCATTGGAACAGGATGGGAGAAAGTGTGCTTGTTGGAAAACATTATAATTTTAACTGTAAGATGTGAACCTAATATTCATTGAAGGTGAAAAAAAAATGTGTGTGCAGTCTTTGAAAGTGCAAAATGTGCTCCGACAAAAAAAGAAGTCTGCCATTTGAAAATCTGGGCTTAAATGCACTTTGAACAGAGGGTGTGAAATGCCTTGTATATGTAAGCTACCAGACGTTGGCTTGTGTAGGTAGTGAAGCAGGTATGTAAATCTGCTAGAAACAAACCTTTTTCAGGTTTATCTGCTCTCTGCTTTGCAGGGAAACTATTTCTAACTGTGAGACATGCATACTACAAAATATTTACAGCTGCAGAGCAGTTCTTGTAATGAAAGGCTGATGTCACCAAGAGCTACTTCTGCAGCTGACAAGGTGATAATGTGATAAGGTAGTTTCTGGCTCAATGTTAAAACAGAAATCAGGGTGGGAAATAGAAGAGGTGGGAACATATTCTTATTCCTTTAAAATAATTTTTGTCTTACAAATCTCACTGCTTCTATCTTGTTCAGTTTCAGATGGGAAGATCTATGATGCATATGTGTTGTATCCAAAAATCAACAAAGTAGATTGCATCTACACACCAGATAACTTTGTGCTAAAGCTGCTTCCTGAGGTTTTAGAGAGACAGTGTGGATATAATCTGTTTATACTTGGAAGAGATGATTTACCAGGACAAGGTAAAATGAAAAATGATTGTATTCTCTCATTGCCTTTAAAGTAGAACTGGGTGAGTTTTCTCATCATTCTCTTTGAATACTAGAGCAGGGCAGGAAAGTTTCACATCAGTATGGTCCCATGGGTCACATCATGACATAGAGGCAGGAAAGTAAGGCACCAATTTTTATATTAGAAATTTCGGGAATATAGATGCTCTGAAATATTTTAAATTGGAGCTATGTTGGAATGGAACTACTAGTGGGAGGAGAGGAGGCCACTTGGCAACAAAACCCAATGCGTCTCCAAGCTGAACTTCAGTAGAGAGAGGTCAAGGGAAGAGAGTAGCTTGCCTAAAGGTTTTGGATACTACATCTAGAAATGGGAAGGTTCAGGGTTCCTCTCCCAAGAAAAATTGATGTAAGACTTCACACCCAACCTCTGTTAATTCCCGCTTCCGATCAAGTATTAGCAGCATTCCCCATAGTCCCTGAATTCTCAATGCTTCAAGAAGGGCTGGTTCTAGCACTGTGTCCTAAGTATATCCTGCCAGGACCAAAAAGCATTGGTCCTGGCAGGTTATACTCTCCTCTTCTATCTGATTCTTGTATTGGTTTCATATTTTTGTTATCCCATCTCTGGTTTTCTCTCTATTCTCTCTCTAGTCAATGTTTTTTGTCCTGTTGTTCCTCCTCTGCAATCTTCCCCTGATTCCTCATTTTCTTTCATTTCACATTTGATTTTCCTTTCCCTCTTTATTTCCTCCTCCCCCATCTCATGTTTCCCTTTCATTTTTTCATCTCCTCCATGGATCCTTCAGTTGCACCGTTTTGTTTGTAGGGGGAACTTAATTGCTGGCCCCACTTGCCCCCCAGTACAGACAAACCCTTGAAATTTTGGGTACCTTTGCCTCTTTCTGAGAATGTTCAGTGAAGTTTGCTTCCACCTGCCCTTTTCACCTTTCCTTATGACATACTCCACCTTTTTCCCATACCCTGTAGATGTGAGTGCCGCTTCTTGTGCTCCCATACATGTGCTTCACACATCTCCAACTAGCTGGCACTCTACTCCTAAATCTCTCTGCAACGTGTCTATGGGCAGAGTTCGGAATAGAGTGTTTTTGGCATAATAGGAGCAACTCTTTTTGTTACCTTTAAGACCAGGAAAAGTGGAAGAGCAGTGCTCTGGGAGGGAGGAAAGGCTAATCTGCTAGTAATCTCAGAGAGAGAGAGAGAGAGAGAGAGAGATCTGGTATGATATAGAACATCAAGAAGTTGATTGGGTACAATAAAACCTAACCAATTGGTACTGAATGTGTGTTCTTTCTAATACTTCTGCACTATCACATTTGCTTAGTATAGATAAGACCGTTTTTCATTGTTAACTTGCTCTTATTTTGTACTGTACATTTACATTTATATTAAAACAGAGTAAAAAAAATGCTTCTGAGGTAATTGATTTTGAAATATGGATACAAAGCCAAATGGATTTTTTTGTTACTAGTTATAATTGTAGAATTCATATCTCTGAAAGAAATCTTTAAATCGAGAGAATTTGTTTTTAGTAACATTTTTAATTGATGATTTTCATCTGGGGTAGTGAAAACTAGCAATAGACTTTCTTCTTCGAGTGCTGGTCCCTATGTGTAGTCCACTGTGGATACGCATTCACTCCATACACCCGGAGCCAGAGAACTTTGAAAGCAGTGTCTGTTGGTCCACACACATGCACCCAGGCTCACTTCGTGCTTCTGACTGAGGAGGTAAAGGGCGAGGCGGATCGACTGCCTCTCCATATCCTTCTCACCATGGTCCAGCTCAGAATCTCTAGAGTCCAAAGCTTTGGCTTTCTCTTTTATTTATTAATAGATATCTGTCAATAGTTTTTGTAGTTCTAGAATGTTAAAGTTTTTATCTGATAGTTTTAGTGTTTTATGGTTATTTAGTTAGTCTCTCCCGACCTGGGGAGCAACACCCCCCCGCCATCCCAATTTGGGTACTGGACTATGCCCAGAACTCTGGGCTTCAAAATTTTTGCTTCCTCCCTGCAATCCTTCTCAGTCAGTGACGATCACCAATGCTGCGTGTGCTGCCTTGGGGGAGTCCACATCGTGGCAAGGGCAGGAACTTTGCCATAGGAAGCACCTAATAGAAAAGGCCATGAGGCAGCAATCAGATCAGGCTGGGGGATTCCCTCCCTCCCACAGCATACATCAGCCTGATTCTGCTAAGAGTGCACCTCCTGCCATGAAGTCTGACTCAGGAGCAAAGAAGTCTATCCCCACAGATCTCTTGATGGGGTCTTGTTGGGAGAGTAGGGAGCATTCTCATGAGCATTAGGCTAAGTCCTCTTCCAAATCCACTTTGAAGAAGTCGGATTCAGCCCTGTCTAAACTGAGCAAGTCTATAAGCTCAGCCCAAGACAACCTAGTAAGTCCTATGTCTCAGAGCCATGACAAGAAAGCCTACAAGTCTAGGGCTCCGTTGACACCAGATTGCGATCTGGCACCTGCAGACTGCTAAGTCCAACATCTCCCTACTCCCACACACTTTTTGGGGTTGTCTAGCACTCTTTTTCAACAGCTGGTGTACAATGGATAAATGGGTGCTGAACATCATCCATTCTGGCTGTACGATAGAGTTTATGTCCCTCCCCCCTCCAAAACCTCCTTCCTCACTCCCTCTTGGGGCCACTCTCATGATAAGATTCTCAGACAAAGTGGAATCCCTCTTACAGCGGGGAGTGATAGAGAAGGTTGCTCTTGAGTAAAAACCCCCACCCTTGGTACTGGACATACTGGGATCAGACTATATCCTCTCAAAGAATCTCAAAATGGATCTGACTGTTTAATTGTCCCGTCCCCCATCCCCCCACCTAGGGTAAGAGCTCATTCCACAAGAGGGCATCACTTCAAGAGGTGCTGCTACTCAATACCTGCAAAGCAGCTACAAGGGGCTCCATCCACATGTTTGTGAGACACTATGCCTTGGTACAGGACTCCTCTGCCGATACATCTTTTGGAATCTCAGTCCTTCATTCGGTTCTGCCATCTACAACCTCTCACCCTCTTCCTATCTGAGTACTGCGTGTCAGTCACCAACAGTGAATACCCATAGAGACCAGCACTTGAAGAAGAGAAAGTTACTTACCTTTTAGTAACTAGAGATTCTTCAAGATGTGTGGTCCCTATCTGTGTTCCTCTACCTGCCCTCCTTCCCCTCTGCTTTGGATCTTCTGTAATTTGCAGTGGAGAAGGAACTGGAGAGGCAGTCAGTCCACCCCGCCCTTTATCTCCTCGGTCGGTGGCACAAGGTGAGCCAAGGCACATGTGCAGACCAACGGACACTGCTTTCAAAATTCTCCAGCTCTGGGTGCATGCAAAACATGTGTATCCACAGTAGAATACAGATAGGGGCCACACATCTTGAAGAACCTCCAGTTACTATAAGTTAGGTCATTTTGCATGGATTAAAAAGAACAAAAACAAATCAGCTGTATCATTAAAGTAAGGTCTAGAGTGCACATCTAAAAATGTTACCAGCATAGCTATGTTGGTAAGGTGTATGGTTTTCTTGCCACCAAAAACCTCTCTAGTGTTGACACAATTATACTTGTGTAAAAGTGTGTGTATAGCTTATTTTGCTTCTCTACTGGAATATGCTATGCTGGCATAGACACTTTATACCAGTATAACTGTGTCTATATTAGAGGGGGTTTGCCACTTTAATTATGCTGACATAAGAAAAAGTAAATATCTATTTTTAATGGGGGGAGAGAGATTCTTTTGTCTGAGCTAAAAGTTGATCATTTTTTGTGTCTTTTACAGCTGTGATCAATGTTGTTGATGAAACCATTAAGCAAAGCAGAAGGCTTATAATTGTATTAGTACCAGAATCATCAAGTTGCAGTTTATTAGAGGATATCTTCGAACAGCAACTGGCTGTGTACAGTGCTCTTGTCCAGGATGGAATTAAAGTTATTCTGATTGAGCTAGAGAAAATAAAGGACTATACGAACATGCCAGAATCAATCAAATACATTAAGCAAAAGCATGGGGCCATCAGATGGAAAGGAGACTTCACAGAGAAATCTTATTTAGCAAATACAAAATTTTGGAAAAATGTCAGATACCGAATGCCACCCAGACGTCCAACTTCTTCAGAACTACACTTGCTGCCAACAGCCTTGAACACCTTTCAAACCACAGAAAGATGAGGCATATGTCACTTTAATGGCCCTGGGCAGCTCCATTTTGAAAGCTGTCTTGGTGGATTTTATTAGAATGCTGATTGTGTACATGGTAAATGGATGATTTCACTTAAAGCCTTTCAGGATTGCATTCACAGGTTAAAGAAAGCTAATTAATTATCATTCCACTGTGCATAGCTAGCCAGCAGGATACACAGTAGTATTCCTTCAGTGTTATACTAATGACAACATTAGAATGATGACAGCAGAAAAGAAGCACCGAAAACAGCAGAAACCTCTGGGGAAAAAATAAGCTTTTGAAAGGGCACTTTTAAGACCCTTTTTGAACAGTGTGTTTCTAGAAAAAAAACTGTATTAAAGCAGATTAAGTATAATGAACATTCAGGTATCTTTTATGTTAACTGACTCCAGAGTGTTCTGACTACAACTGCTAAGAAATTAGTCTGCACTGGAGAGGACCACAAGGGCCTGGGATATGTTTAAGATACAGGGATTTACAACAACGAACTAGTCAATGTATTGGCTTTCAGTGGATTACAGGTGGAAGGAAATTGGTATTTTTGTAAATGATAGGAAAAAATCATGCTCTTGAAATGAAGAGAAGAGTAGAGTTGCAAAGTGCACATTGGTCATGTGAGAAATGACAACCTGTAGGGCAGGCCAGATAAAACTGGAAAACTGTAGTGAAATTTGGGAGATCAAATATTGAATATCTAAATGTATGGATACTATACTGACCTTCTGTGGATCTACTGGTTGTCTTCTAAATTAGCCAGAAAAAGTTATTTCACTCTGAAACTAATGCTTAAGGCCCCATGATTACAATGGAACTACTTGCAAAAATAGTTAAGCGTGTGTGTAAGTGTTTGCTTGCCTAGAGGTCTGTGACAAGGGGGACTCTCAATGCAGATAGAAGTTGGTTATGTAAAAGAAGAGCTCTGACTCCTGACATTAAATCTGTAATTGGTTTGAAATTAACATATCCAACCCCTAGAAGTATTGACTATAGATACATGAAGCTTCACAGAAGACACTGCATTGATTGCAGGATCAATTCTTTTTTAATACTGCTTAATAAAGTAACTTGCTCAGGGTCTGATAAGTATGGTTTATATTATAGATATTCTAGCAAGTGCAGCAGTACATTTTTGTAATTGTCTATGATCAAAGGTGGGTATGGGGAAATATGAACTTTATGTGCTCTCAGGTTCAGCACAAAAGGAAGGAATTATATCACTGGGTCAAAGAACTGTGCTTATAAATGCTCAGTATATTTTACATAAGGTAAATTGTATTTGTATCAGTCAATGAAATCCCTCTCTCTCTAACATACATATTTTTAAGATAGGGTGACCAGACAGCAAATGTGAAAAATTGGGACGGGGGTGAAGGGTAATAGGATCCTATATAAGAAAAGACCCTAAAATCGGCATATCTGGTCACCCTATTTTAAGATAAGAGAAATGTAATAAAACCTCCAGACTGTTGTTTGAATAGAGTGGGAATGGTCGTGCTATCAGGAAGAAATATTTTCCATCTATAGCATTGCACAATTGGATATGTTTATTTTGAGGTTTTCTCCTTTTCTCTGAGCCTCAGGTACTGACCTGCATCCCCACCCTGCCTTCCTACCAAAGCTGGTGTCACATTTCCACCACAACCAGGACATTTTTCTGCCTGTCTTCTTCCCAAAGCTTCACAAAACTGATGAGGAACATTGACTATATACCATAGACATAGATGGCCCCTGTCCTTTTATGTTGAAAGAACTAAACCCTTCCGAAAGTCAACACAGCTATTTGTAGTGAACAGGATGAAAGGTCTGCTGGTGTCATCCCAGAGCATCTCGTCCTGGATAACCGCCTGCATCCTGATTTGCTATGAAGGTTCTGCCTCCAGCCATCACGACAGCCCATTCCACAAGGGCCCAGGCTTCATCAGCAGCATTCCTCGCACAAATACCAATCCAGGACATTTACAGGGCTGCGACATGGTCATTGATTTATGCCTTCGCATCCCACAATGTCATCACGCAACAGGCCCATGATGATGCCAGTTTTTGGGAGGGCAGTGTTGCAGTCAGCACGTTCATGAACTCCAAGCCCACGTTCAGAGATATTGCTTGAGTCACCTAGCATGGAATTGACATGAGCAAGCACTCAAAGAAGAAAAAATGGTTACTGAAATTTCATAACTGTTGCTCATTGAGATAAGTTGCTCATGTACATTCCATTACCCAGCCTCCTACCCTCTGTCAGAGTTACCGGCAAGAAGGAACTGAGCAAGTGTGGGACTGGCAGCACCCCTTATACAGGCGCATAGGCGCAGGGCTTCAGGAGGCACTAGGGCCAGCCCCATGGATACCACTAAGGGAAAAAAATCTCTGGCAACTGTGCACATGGTGCGTGCACACCTAGCATGGAATGCACATGAGCAACACATCTCAAAGAACAACAGTTACGGAAGGTCAGTAACCGTTTTATCCAGGAGCTAGTTAACAGAATATGGTGGAGCCAAGGCAACCTACTAGAAATTCCAGATTAATTGGTAGGCGTTAAGACTAGGAGTACAAGTTCAGTGACCATATACAGTATCAAAAGTTCATACTCAAGTTTCTGAGCCGATACAGTTCCACTGGCCAGGTTCCTGGGGAATGCCAAGTGGTACAAAGTGCAATGTCATCGATTGGCTTCCTTTTAACACTATAGCTTTGAGAGTCCAAAATGCTCTGGCATACTGTCATTGAGCATGAACTAACACAACTAGAATTCCCAAATGCCTCCAAATCAAGTAATCCCTGCTTCTCTGGGGGAGGCAGCCCATCAAAACATTTCCAAGATTTCATCTTCAGATATAAAGAAAGCCTTGTGTTTTTCTTAAAATAAATAAAATCTATTTTTACATCAGTAACATGGGGTGCCAGTCTCTCTTAGCTGGAGGACTTTCATCAGACCTTGGACAGTGGCATCAATGGAGGCTGAAACTGTAGCTGCAGCTCTTAAACCTTAATGGCCAGTTGAGCGTTGCCATTCCTTTTCCCCCAGACTGGACAGTGGGAGACCTGCAAGTCAGATTTCAGCCACCTCTGGCATCCCTATCCAGATCCTCCAAAGGTCAAAGTCCTCCAGCAAGAAGAGGAATCTCAGAAACTGACATTCTGTATATTTCCACTAATAAAATTACACAACTTTTCGATAGATAAGAATTCTAGTAACAAAGAGAGACAACCAAAACGTAACCAATTACTTTAATGAGGGATTTTTAAAAAAAAAGCTAATACCCCATAATACAAACCTACTGAGAACAGAATTTGGAAATGGCTGAGTTTGAAAAGGACTGATTGTGTTAAGAGGTAACTCCCTTCTCTTCATGTGTCATATAATGCCTGCATCTGTAATTTTCACTCAATGCATCTGAAGAAGTGAGTTTTTTTTACCCATGAAAGCTTATGCCCAAATAAATCTGTTCGTCTTTAAGCTGCCACCGGACTCCTTACTGATTGTGTTGTGATGTACATGTTGTAATATGCTATAGGCCATATGGACCTCGTATAAATGCTGTATGCTTGACGTGAGTATATGAGCTGTGTGCTGGCAGCTGAAGCAAGGATTTAAGGTTATGAGCAGTCAAGAATTATCTGTGCAAAACAAACTTTGTCATGTCCATAAGTGAAAATGGAATGTCTTGGATTATGGTGGCCTGCCCGGACCTGCTCCTCTGGAGTTATGGATGAAAGGCTTAGTAAACAGAAAAAGAGCTAATGATGCGATGGACTGGTCTATAAAAAAGGTTGTTGCTATAGCTAAGTTGGAGTCAGACACCAAAATCATGGAAAAGAAGAGGCGTGTAATGTGGGGCTCCCCACGCCTTGTGATCAGACTGAATTTCGACTGGCCATCGGGATTTTCTTTGGATCTTCAGATTCTGGTGTAGTATGAAAGGAGTGTGATTGTGGAGTGAGTGAGGTTTATATTGTAATCAACAAAAATATGTAGAGTATTATATACCAACACTGTGTCCGGTATCTGCCTGGTCCCACATCCAGTAGGGAGGCCTCTATCAGAGCCTAATACTTGATGGAGAATTGCAAGTGGGGGAGAGATATAAGGAGTGCTGGATTATGAGACGGGGGTCTCACAGTGTTGGGGGAGACTAAAGGGTGACTCCAGAAGATGGAAAAAAACCTTGGGTTTAATTGGAATCAAACCACTGTAAAAGGGATTGGAAGGGTAGGATGCTATCACATAACACTTGGAAAAAAGAAAAGAACGGCAATGCCTGGGTGCTGCCAAAGATTATTAACGGAGAATTATGGCAAATAGAAATAAGTAGAAGACATTTGATCCCAGAAGAGGGGGGCTATAAATTGGTGGAATTGATAAAACGTTGTGAGGAGTGGGGGCAAAATAAATGAGTGTGCCCACAGCTAACTTGGTCTTTAGAGGGATGTCATCTAAACCATTCAAGTGGACAATGTATAATACAGTATTTAGCCCCTAATGGCACAAGAGTGTTTGATGTAGGCAATGGGCGCATTTGTGTTGTGACCACTGAAAAATATATATTTTGGGGAGATATGACAGAAAAAGGTCCAATTGAGTCATGCAAATGTAATGTAACAGAGGTTATTATTGAAGGAAATGTTTATCGGGGACCCTTATTCTTAAAAAAGGAAATCATTGGGGAACCAAAAGATGTGGTCTGGTCCTTTCATTTTAGCGGTACATTGGGAACAATGGGAGGAATTGGTTGATAAAAGTGAAAAAATAAAGCAATATGCAAAGAATGTATCTCAGGGGTTGGCAGCCTGTGGCACGCGGCTTGCCAGGGTAAGCACCCTGGCGGGCCGGGCCAGTTTGTTTACCTGCCTCATCGGCAGGTTCGGCCGATCACAGCTCCCACTGGCTCGCTGCTCCAGGTCAATGGGGGCTGCGGGAAGCAGCGCAGGCCAAGGGAATGTGCTGGCCGCGGCTTCCCGCAGCCCCCATTGGCCTGGAGTGGCGAACCGCGGCCAGTGGGAGCTGCGATCAGCTGAACCTGCCGACGAGGCAGGTAAACAAACTGGCCCGGCCCGCCAGGATGCTTACCCTGGCGAGCCGCATGCCAGAGGTTGCCGACCCCTGATGTATCTAAATCTGCCCAGTTGGGAAAGATAAGTATCTTGTTGCATAATGATCAAATATTAAAATTAGGAAAAGAAGGGGAAGAACTGACAGTCCACCATTGGTACAATGTCTTTAAGGGATGGTCTCCCAGTGCCACGGCCTTCCTGAATGTGGCATTGCATCCTGTTGTATTGTTCATGTTAATGATTCTATTAATCTTTGGTTTCAGAGTAGCAGCCGTGTTAGTCTGTATCCGCAAAAATAACAGGAGTACTTGTGGCACCTTAGAGACTAACAAATTTATTAGAGCATAAGCTTTCGTGGGCTACAACCCACTTCTTCGGATGCTATGCATGCATGCTATGCATCCGAAGAAGTGGGTTGTAGCCCACGAAAGCTTATGCTCTAATAAATTTGTTAGTCTCTAAGGTGCCACAAGTACTCCTGTTATTTCTATTAATCTTTGTCATGCTGTGTTTGTACTGTCAAATAAGAAAACGACAAGGAGTTTTGGAACAGGTAATATATAAAGCTGAGCAGCTTGCAAAATTATAAAAGTGATACATGATTAGTAACATTGATTGTATCAAAAGGGGGACTGTTGTGATGCATATGTTGTAATATGCTATAGGCCATATGGGCCCAGTATAAATGCGGTATACTTGACATGAGTATGAGAGTTGCACGCTGGCAGTTGAAGCAAGGATTTAAGGTTATGAGTGGTCAAGGATTTATCTGTGCAAAACAAACTTTGTCATGTCCATAAGAACTTCGACTGGCCATCAGGATATTTGGGGGCCATAGGGATTTCAAGTGACCCTTCCCTGAATTTTTGTGTAAATCACTTGGTGGTGGCAGCAATACTGTCCAAAGACAAGGAAAGGAATTTGTGCCTTGGGGAAGTTTTAACCTAAGCTGGTAGAATATAAATTTAGGGGTCTTTCAGGTGGGTCCCCATATCTGTACCCCAGATGTCAGAGTGGGGGGGAATCCTGCCTCTTCCAGCCCCTGCCCTACCCTCACCCTGCCCCCATTCCACCCCCTTCCCCTAAGTCCCTGCCATGCCTCTTCTCCACCTCCTCCCCTGAGTGTGCCCCTCCCTGCTCCGCCCCCTCCCTCCTGGAAAGTCCTAAGCGCCACCTGTTTGACAGCAGGAGGGAAGCCCTGGGAGGGAGGGGGAGAAGCAGGGACATGGCACGCATGGGGGAGGAGGAGGGGACGGCGGGGATGGGGGTAGCTTGGCTGCCGGTGGGTGCGGAGTACCCGCTAATTTTTCCCTGTGGGTGCTCTAACCCCGGAGCACTCATGGAGTTGGTGCCTATGCAGTTGGGGGTTACAGGTTGTTGTAATGACCCATAAATCCAGTGTCCCTATTGTGTCTATAATTTTTAGTGTCTAGGAGAATTATGAATTTAAGCTCCCAGGCTCATCTTTTGAAAGTGTTGTGCAGGTTTCCTTTGAGGATAAGGACTGAGATAGCTCAGCTATAGAGCAATCACGGTATGAAAAATGCTCACTCACAGGCGATGTGGTGTTTTTGTCTTGTCAGTTTCCTGTGTGAGTTTATTCCAGAGTCTAGTGATTGGCTGGTTTCACCCACATAGTTCCTATTGTGGAATTTAGTGCACTGGATGAGGTACACCACAGGTTGTGATTGGCATGTGTAGGATCCACCGATCTTGAAAGGCATGTTGGGGCACAGGGTTTGATCATGGTAGCAGTGGAGATATAGCTGCAGTTTTTGCATCTGTATTTGCATCTCTGGTGAACACAACAAGCCCCACATGGCCAGTAGCTGGGTTAGCTGGTGGCCCTGCCCCCTAGGCTTGGGACTTTTAATATAGACTCATAGAAGTGTAGGACTGGAAGGCACCTCAGTAGGCCATCTTGTCAAGTCCCTTACACTCATGGCAGGGTAAGGTTAAATTCCTCCCCCCCACTTAAGCAGACAAGGCCTCATTAGTGGCTGGGGCCAGGTCATTCGGGGCTGAGCAGCGGCTGGCTGTAAGGTGACCATATAACCAGTGTGAAAAATTGGGGTGGTGGTGGTGGGTTAATAGGTGCCAATATAAGACTAAGCCCCGAATACCTAGATTGTCCCTATAAACTCGGGACAGCTGCTTCCCCACACTGGCTGTGAGTGAGCCTAGGCATAGCGGACTCTTGCCCCACCTGCTGTAGCAAGAGGGGTCTGGCTGGGGGCAATGGGGCCCCAGAGCGGGCCGGGCTGGTAAAGGCACAGCAGAGACCCCCCCCCCACCATCCTCTGGGAGCAGGGACCCGCTCGGGTGCCCCTGCTGCCATCGGGGCTCTTCGGAGGGGGTGCGGGGGGGGGAGAAAAAGGGGACCCAGGGCTGCTGCGCTCCCGGTCCCAGTCCCAGCTCCTTTGCTGCTCGGTCTCTCCGGGTCCGCGACTGCCACCCCGGCCCCGCCCGCTTCTGACGCGAGCGGGAGCTGGCAGGAGGCGGCAGCAGCACCGCAGCGGCAGGTAGGTGCGGGGAGCGGGGGCTGGCCGGGTCCGTCTCCGGGCGGGGAACCGCGCGGATGCCGCTGGCCAGGGGGTCGCGCTCGCAATAGGGGCTGTGAGCCAGTGGGACCCTCCCCCCGCTGCGGGCCGGGAGCCCCGGCCCCCTGGAGCCGGCTTAACACCTCCCGCCCCCGCCGCGCCCCGGGGCAGCCAGCCGGGGTTACCGTCCAACACCCTCGGGGCACCTGCCGGGGAGGGTGGCTCCGGGGTCGGAGCTCGGCGCCGTCCTCGCGGCGGCGGGTCGGGTCGCAGGGAACCCCGCGCAGGTCGGTTCTGCCCCCGACCCCGCCGCAGAAGGCGCTGCCCATACAGGCAGCGGGAGCCAGGAGCAACCCCGCACCCGCAGCCCTGGGAAGCTGTCGGGACCCCCTCCCCCGGTGCCTTGTCCCTGGTAGCTGTTCCCAGGAGTTAGGACTGAGCAAGAATCCGAACTCAGACCCCAGCCCTAGCTAGAGGTTGGGCGCGTGCTAGGTGCCGCTGGATCCCCACGTGTTGTGGCTGTTGCAAGCCGAGGTTGAGTAACAAGTTCAACCTCAGCCATATCTACTCTGCGTGAGGCGGGTTTTAAAAGTAGTTGTTATTACTTCCCATTAGTATCAGCGTTCGGAAAAACCGAGCGAGAAAAAGATTCTCGCTTAGTTTGGAACCCCAACCTCTGAAATTGGAGCTTCCGTTTAAAATGAATGCAAACTGAACTTCATTTTTTTAAACCTATTTTTCATGCTAATAGATACTATTAAAATACTTAAAGCAGCCCAGGATTAATTTCTGACTGCAGTTTGTGTCATCAAAAGGAAGAGAAAGCTGCATGAAAACATGTTCAAATGGGATACACTTGATATATACAAAAGGAGAAAATAGGTGGGTAAGATTATTTCCCCCGTCTTTATCAGGTAACCACCCAGTAAATATATATTACAGAGTAGGGTCTCCTGTTGATTTTACTGCTGGCAAGACTCATTATTCTGAATGCAGTGTAGTTGTAACTGTGTTGGTCCCAGGATATTAGAGAGACATGGTGGGTGAGGTAATCTCTTTTATTGGACCGACTGCTGTGTCTCTCACCAACAGAAAGTTGATCCATTATTCTGCGACTACCACCGAACCAGTCCAATTAGCATCACAAGGGGGTACTGGTGATACTGGTTTCCTGATGGAGGAGTTAGGTCATCCAGAGTGTGCTATAAAATCTACATTTGAATATCTTTAAAAGAGGACTTTTCTGTGGGAAGAGGGGGGCAGAGAGGAAGCCTAAGTATTGTCTCTTTTGGATGGTAATGGGTATGAGAATGAGGTCACAATATTGGGTCCAGTACTTTTTTGACCAGGCAACATTTTTCTCTGCAAATAACAGTGTCATTATTTTAATTACTCTTTTTACTATCAGGGGGTAGCCGTGTTAGTCTGTATCTACAAAAACAACAAGGAGTCTGGTGACACCTTAAAGACTAACAGATTTATTTGGGCATAAGCTTTCATGGGTAAAAACCTCACTTCTTCAGATGCATAGAGTGAAAGTTACAGATGCAGGCATTATATAATGACACATGGAGAGCAGGGAGTTACTTCGCAAGTGGAGAACCAGTGTTGACAGGGCCAATTCAATCAGGGTGGATGTAGTCCACTCCCAATAATAGATGAGGAGGTGTCAATTCCAGGAGAGGAAAAGCTGCTTCTGTAATGAGCCAGCCACTCCCAGTCCCTATTCAAGCCCAGATTAATGGTGTTAAATTTGCAAATGAATTTTAGTTCTGCTGTTTCTCTTTGAAGTCTGTTTCTGAAGTTTTTTTGTTCAATGATAGTGACTTTTAAATCTGTAATAGAATATCCAGGGAGATTGAAGTGTTCACTTACTGGCTTTTGTATGTTACCATTCCTGATGTCCGATTTGTGTCCATTTATTCTTTTGCGGAGGGACTGTCCGGTTTGGCCAATGTACATGGCAGAGGGGCATTGCTGGCACATGATGGCATATATAACATTAGTAGATGTGCAGGTGAATGAGCCCTTGATGGTGTGGCTGATGTGGTTGGGTCCTCTGATGGTGTCGCCAGAGTAGATATGGGGACAGAGTAGGCAACGAGGTTTGCTACAGGGATTGGTTCCTGGGTTGGTGTTTCTGTGGTGTGGTGTGTAGTTGCTGGTGAGTATTTGCTTCAGGTTGGGGGGTTGTCTGTAAGCGAGGACTGGCCTGCCTCCCACGGTCTGTGAGAGTGAGGGATCATTTTCCAGGATAGGTTGTAGATCGTGGATAATGCGCTGGAGAGGTTTTAGCTGGGGGCTGTATGTGATTGCCAGTGGTGTTCTGTTATTGTCCTTGTTGGGCCTGTCCTGTAGTAGGTGATTTCTGGGTACCCGTCTTGCTCTGTCAATCTGTTTCCTCACTTCCCCAGGTGGGTATTGTAGTTTTAAGAATGCTGGATAAAGATCTTGTAGGTGTTTGCCTCTGTCTGAGGGGTTGGAGCAAATTCGGTTGTATCTTAGGGCTTGGCTGTAGACAATGGATCGTGTGATGTGTCTTGGATGGAAGCTGGAGGCATGTAGGTACATATAGCGGTCAGTAGGTTTCCGGTATAGGGTGGTGTTTATGTGACCATCACTTATTTGCACTGTAGTGTCCAGGAAGTGGATCTCTTGTGTGGACTGGTCCAGGCTGAGGTTGATGGTGGGGTGGAAATTGTTGACGTCCAGGTGGAATTCTTCAAGGGCCTCCTTTCCGTGGGTCCATATGATGAAGATGTCATCAATGTAGCGCAAGTAGAGAAGGGGCACTAGGGTACGAGAGCTGAGGAAGCGTTGTTCTAAGTCAGCCATAAAAATGTTGGCATACTGTGGGGCCATGCGGGTACCCATAGCAGTGCCACTGACTTGAAGGTATAAGTTGTCCCCAAATCTGAAGTGGTTGTGGGTGAGGACAAAGTCACAAAGCTCAGCCACCAGGCGTGCTGTGGCCTCATCAGGGATACTGTTCCTGACAGCTTGTAGTCCATCCTCATGTGGAATATTGGTGTAAAGTGCTTCTACATCCATGGTGGCCAGGATGGTGTTTTCAGGAAGAACACCAATGCATTGTAGTTTCCTCAGGAAGTCAGCGGTGTCTCAAAGATAGCTGGGAATGCTGGTAGCATAGGGTCTGAGGAGAGAGTCCAAATAGCCAGATAATCCTGCTGAAAGAGTGCCAATGCCTGAGATGATGGGGCGTCCAGGGTTTCTGGGTTTATGGATCTTGGGTAGCAGATAGAATACCCCTGGTCGGGGTTCTGGGGGTGTGTCCATGTAGATTTGTTCCCGTACTGTAGCTGGGTATTTCTTGAGCAGATGGTGTAGTTTCTTTTGGTATTCCTCAGTGGGATCAGAGGATAGTGGCCTGTAGAATGTGGTCTTGGAGAGTTGCCTGGCAGCCTCCTGTTCATAATCCAACCTGTTCATTATGACTACAGCACCTCCTTTGTCAGCCCCTTTGATGATAATGTCAGAGTTGTTTCTGAAGCTGTGGATGGCATTGCGTTCTGTACGGCTGAGGTTATGGGACAAGTGATGTTGTTTGTCCACAATTTCAGCTTGTGCACGTCTGTGGAAGCACTCTATGTAGAGGTCCAGTCTGTCATTTCGACTGTCAGGAGGAGTCCATGCAGAGTTCTTCTTCTTGTAGTGTTGGTAGGAGAGTTCCTGTGGGTCAGTGCACTGTTCAGTGGTGCGTTGAAAATATTCCTTGAGTTGCAGACGACGAAAGTAGGCTTCCAGATCACCGCAGAACTGTATCCTGTTCGTGGGGATGGTGGGACAGAAAGAGAGTCCCCAAGCTAGGACAGACTCTTCTGCTGGGCTAAGTGTGTGGTTGGAAAGATTGACAATGTTGTTAGATGAGTTGAGGGTACCACTGTTGTAGCCCCCTGTGGCAGATAGGAGTTTAGATAGCTTACTGTCCTTTTTCCTCTGTAGAGAAGTGAAGTGTGCATTGTAAATGGCTTGTCTCATTTTTGTAAAGTCCAGCCACGTGGAAGTTTGTGTGGAAGGTTGGTATTGTATGAGAGTCTCCAGTTTTGAGAGCTCATTCTTGATCTTCTCGTGTCTGCTGTACAGGATGCTGATCAGGTGGTTCCTCAGTTTCTTTGAGAGTGTGTGGCACAGTCTCTCACCATAGTCAGTGTAGTATGTTGATTGCAATGGACTATTGGTATTAAACTACAATACCCACCTGGGGAAGTGAGGAAACAGATTGACAGAGCAAGACGGGTACCCAGAAATCACCTACTACAGGACAGGCCCAACAAGGACAATAACAGAACACCACTGGCAATCACATACAGCCCCCAGCTAAAACCTCTCCAGCGCATTATCCACGATCTACAACCTATCCTGGAAAATGATCCCTCACTCTCACAGACCTTGGGAGGCAGGCCAGTCCTCGCTTAGGCCTTGGCTACAGTGGCGCTGTACAGCGCTGCAACTTGCTGCACTCAGGGGTGTGAAAACTCGCAGCGCTGCAAGCTATTCCCCTCGAAGAGGTGGAGTACTTACAGCGCTGCGAGAGAGCTTTCGCAGCGCTGGCGACGCGACTACTCTCGCGCTTCACAGCGCTGTCGTGGCAGCGCTGGGAATTCCTGAGTGTAGCCAAGGCCTTACAGACAACCCCCCAACCTGAAGCAAATACTCACCAGCAACTACACACCACACCACAGAAACACCAACCCAGGAACCAATCCCTGTAGCAAACCTCGTTGCCTACTCTGTCCCCATATCTACTCTGGCGACACCATCAGAGGACCCAACCACATCAGCCACACCATCAAGGGCTCATTCACCTGCACATCTACTAATGTTATATATGCCATCATGTGCCAGCAATGCCCCTCTGCCATGTACATTGGCCAAACCGGACAGTCCCTCCGCAAAAGAATAAATGGACACAAATCGGACATCAGGAATGGTAACATACAAAAGCCAGTAAGTGAACACTTCAATCTCCCTGGTCATTCTATTACAGATTTAAAAGTCACTATCATTGAACAAAAAAACTTCAGAAACAGACTTCAAAGAGAAACAGCAGAACTAAAATTCATTTGCAAATTTAACACCATTAATCTGGGCTTGAATAGGGACTGGGAGTGGCTGGCTCATTACAGAAGCAGCTTTTCCTCTCCTGGAATTGACACCTCCTCATCTATTATTGGGAGTGGACTACATCCACCCTGATTGAATTGGCCCTGTCAACACTGGTTCTCCACTTGCGAAGTAACTCCCTGCTCTCCATGTGTCAGTATATAATGCCTGCATCTGTTACTTTCACTCTATGCATCCGAAGAAGTGAGGTTTTTACCCACGAAAGCTTTTGCCCAAATAAATCTGTTAGTTTTTAAGGTGCCACCAGACTCTTTGTTGTCTTTTGACTATGCGTGAATTTCTGAGAGAAATTATACACATAAGGACCCTTTACTCTGCCTTGGCTCTGTGGTCGGGAAGCTCATCTGGGATAGTGGTTCTCAAACTTTTGTACCAGTGACCCCTTTCACACAGCAAGCCTCTGAGTGCGACACCCCCCCCTTATAAATTAAAAACACTTTTTAATGTATTTAACACCATTTTAAATACTGGAGGCAAAGCAGATTTTGGGGTGGAGGCTGACAGCTCGCAAACCCCCCCCCCATGTAATAACCTCGCGACCCCCTGAGGGGTCCCGACCCCCAGTTTGAGAACCCCTGATCTGGGAGAACAGTATCCACAATCACTGTACGCTCTCTTGAGCATGCATCACAGAGCTGACTCCAGTTAAAATGTATAGAGATTGGACCTGCAACTCAGTTACGTTCTTCTTATAACTCCGAGAAATTACTTTCTTATTCATATGTTTTTTTAATTATATGCAAATACTTCTGGTTGGGACTTTCAAGAAATAATGCTGCTGCTTTGTAGTTATCCACTTGGGTTGTTCTGAAGGGTTTTCATCTTACTCACAGAAAAATACTTAATGAATATAACATGGGCCCTAATCCTGCAACTGCATGCCCATGGCTGGACTCCAATGATATCAGCTGGTCTTTGTGCATGAGGGTCCACCCCTTCAGCTAAAGTTTCAGGATCAGGGTCTAAAACTTCAGTAACAGTTAAATGTACAAACACCTGCCAGGTGATTCTTTCCTAGAAGGAATGCCTCTGCTTGCAAAGACTTTAATCGAATTATAGAGCAATTCTCTTTTGATCAGAAGTGAGAAAATTAAGAGGTGTGAATTCTTAAGTGATGACTAAAGGGATTCAGAATACTTTGCAGTTTATAAATATTGTTAAAAATACATTTTCCTTTTTTCTGGTACAAAATACAAATGGATTTATTTAAAAGGAACAATGTGATATTTTGCCTGCCTATGTGTTGTTCCTTTCACATTGGAGAAACTGGACTCACTCATATTTTACAATTTTGATCCATTTGTCTGGTCAGAGGGCATTCAAAACTTTCCTAGAAAGAAAGCCATTAGTATGCAAAGTTCATCCTACATGCATTGAAGGCTACAGTTCTTTAAAGATTAGGTGAGACTACTTCTAGTGTTTTAACTGCGTGTATCAATATTTAGAGGAATAAAGAGGAAATAAGATGGGGAGCCAGCACTGGGGAATAGTGGGGAATGAGAGGAGTGCAGCTTTGCTCGTGTGGGGAATCTGATAGGAGGAGGAACATTTAAGACTTGATCCTGCACCATTGGAATCAATTGGAGTTTTTTCACTGACCTCAGTGAGTGCAGGATTAGGCCCTTAAAGCAGGGGCCCAACTCAGCACACTCAGCAGCAACTTACATTCACAGTGGTGGATGGTTCTCCTCTCCCTACTGACCGTAAGGAGAGAGGGGACCTGCTTTAAATTGTTTTGTGCCTGTGTGTGGGAGGGATGCCCCAGTGTTTTCCCCAGGAATTGAAATTAGGGGGGATGTTGGAATATTCGGGGGATGAGGACCAACGAGGGTTGAGACCATGAGGGCGAAGGTGGGCTGTATGGCACCATAGTAAAAACTGAAAAATGTTTCACAACCATTTTATTAGATTTAACTCATGTTTTAAAATCATCACAAAAATTAAAGCTGGCTACTCAAGCCTACTATGAAGCACTACATCTACATCCTTCTTGGTTTCTTATAATTTTGAACTCTTTGGTGTCTTCTTGTGTGTCCGTTACTTCCAGTCCTTCATGATATGTTCGTGATCAGGCAGAAGGCGACTTCTTTCAGAACACAAAATTCTATTCAATGAGGAAGAAGAATGCTCAACTGTAGCTGTTGTGACTGGGAGTAGCAAGAGATGAATTCCTACTTCTTTCATCCCAGGAAACATAGTACAAAGATTGGGTCGAACAACTAGTGATGATAAAGAAATTGAAATTAAATCTTCTTTCGTTCATTGTATTATAGTCCACTCTGTGTTCAAAATTCTCTATTCTGTCCTGATCACATAGCAGCCCTATTGTTGGTGGTGCCTCACTCCACTCAACTGTAGGTGTTTTATAAGACAGGCATCTGTAAAAGCTAACCAGAAATTGCTATTGTAGATTTGTAAGAATCAAGTCTGTGTACTTTTTCAGCTGGCTTAACAACCACTTCTTGTCCTCACTTAAGGAGTCAATATAAGTACCTTCATTAGTCAACTTCTGGACTGAAGTCTTTGCTTCTTCCAGTACATTTTCAATAGATATCTCTGATTGATCCAAGGGTAGACAAAGATCTACTACTGTTGTAGCAGATACCTGGATGATATTGTTTAATGACCCAAGCGGTTTCAACAGTAGACTTACAAGAGAGAATGGTGATAGCCTTCTCTGAACTTAGTAACAAAAGTAGTCCACCAGCCTCACTACTTTAGATCTGTCCTATCTTGGTGGATACTTTCCAAAGCCAGTAATAATGGTTGCAGTAATTTTAATACAACAGCCAAGAATCACTCATGAGAAAGCCAGCAGGTTTTCCCAGGTTGGACTAATCTGAACGTCAATCCCAGTGTATCTTCTATTTGTTTCCAAGATGTTCAATCCTTTTGGACTCTTGCTGAAAAAAAAAGAGTATAAAAGAGCCATTACATTTATGGCTTTTTAATGTATTTTGAAGTTTCTGCAGCTTGTACTAGTGCTAGCTGGAGTAGATGGCCTCTGCAGTGTGTATAGGAGAGATTAGGGTTACACTTTTCTCTGAAAAAAACAACAAAGAATCCTGTGGCACCTTCTAGACTAACAGATGTATTGGAGCATAAGCTTTCGTGGGTGAATACCCACTTCGTCAGATGCATGTAGTGGTTTCCATTACATGCGTCTGACGAAGTGGGTATTCACCCACGAAAGCTTATGCTCCAATACATCTGTTAGTCTATAAGGTGCCACAGGATTCTTCGTTGCTTTTTACATATCCAGACTAACATGGTTACCCCTCTGATACTTTTCTCTGAGCAAAGCTTGTACTCCACTATGTCTTCTAGAGAAGTTTGTAGCTCCATCAAATGCACAAGCAGCCATCTGTTTGGGGTTCAATTTACAAGGATTTAACTCTTCTAAGATATCGCAGATGCAGCTGATGTGTCTTATAACCTGAACATCTAGAATGCATCTATTGGCCTACCACAGACATCAAGATAACATTCACAATGACTTAATACTTGATGCCTATTTGCATTGGTGCATTCATCAGCCATGTATGCACATATTTTGAATATGGTGAGAGAGTTCTTCACTTTTTCAACTGCTGAGTTTTTCACTGTTGCACTGCATGCTTCTAGAGAGTCAGCTGAGTTTTTTCAGAAAGATAGCGAGCATTTGCCAGTCTTGTTCGAAACCAGTGTCTGACTTCAGGATTAACAAGTGACAATGCACTTAGAATTGGCCTCCAGTTTGTAGTGTGTAGTATCTGTTGCTTAAATAGAAAGTATGATGCAACAGCCATGCTGGTTCACATAAACTGAGTTGTGTCTCCAGCATTCTTAATAGCCTCATTAAGTTCTTCTAAAATTGGCTTTGACAGTGACTGGCTTATAAGGCTTTCTGCATGTTGATGCAGTCCAGAGGCATGGTGTTTTGCAGCCTTTTCATATAGGTTGTCAGTATTGGCTTAGCTGATCAGTCTGGCAAACCAAGCTCCTCTACTTTTACTATATAAATCCATGATATGCCCACATCTTGATACTGCACGCAGTTCTGGTTACCCCATCTCAAAAAAGATATATTGGCATTGGAAAAGGTACAGGGAAGGGCAACAAAAATGATTAGCCGTATGGAACAGATTCCATATGAGGAGAGATTAAAAAGACGGTGACTTTTCAGCTTGGAAAAGAGACGACTAAGAGGGGATATGATAGAGGCTTATAAAATCTTGACTGGTGTGGAGAAAATGAATAAGGAAGTGTTATTTACTCCTTCACTTAACACAAGAACCAGGGGTCACCCAATGAAATTAATAGGCAGTAGATTTAAAACAAACAAAAGGAAGTATTTCTTCACACAATGCACAGTCACCCGTGGAACTTTTTGCCAGGGATGTTGTGAAGGCCAAAATTATAACAGGGTTCAAAAAAGAACTAGATAAGTTCATGGAGGTTAGGTCCATCAGTGGCTATTAGCCAGGATGGGCAGGGATGCAACACCGTGCTCTGACTGTCCCTAGCCTCTGTTCATCAGAAGCTGGGAGTGGACGATGGGATGGATCACTCAATGATTCCCTCTTCTGTTCATTCCTCTGAAGCACCTGGAATAGTCGCTGTTGGAAGACAGGGTAAGTTTCCCGTCACAAATCTAGCATTCTGGAGTGAAGTCACCAAAACATAGTCCAATGCTCTGGCTGCTGTATGTTGTGCCTCTGTTCACTCTACCGCTCCATCCCCAATAGCCCTGCACTGTCACCTTCTGCTGCCACCTGCCACTGTGACCTCTGCAAGTCGGTCTCTCGAGGTTCCACCCACTGCTCAGTGATTTCAGCTCTCAGTGGGGGAAACCTCACTGCTAGTGCAGGCTGGGCCGTCTCTTCCACAGAAACACTGTCCCACAGCAGGTCTAAGCACTTAGACCCGATTATCAGTGATTTCAGCTCTAGTGGACACTTAACAAACCAACAGACTCTCTATGAAGTCTAATCAGTTCTCTCTCTCTCTAAACAGGAGAGAGAGGCAGGTGAAATAGTGCCTGTGACTCTTAGGCAGAGCCCACACCACCAAGCAAAACACCTGTCTCCCCCCGCCCCCCTTCACTAGGATGTGGCATCCAAACCTCCTGCTTAGAGAGTGCAGTTCAGTTGAGGATGACCAATGCTTAATTTGTAATGAAAGAGGTGCTGGGGCTCAAGCAAGTTTGTTACTTTCATAACTGATGGGACAAGCCCAGAGGTCCCGGGGCTATGAACTGCCAAGCCTAGAGATGCTGAGACTCAGCCCTGGCAAGCCCTAGCACAAATTAAGCACTGAGGGAGCCCCCCCCCTTGTTCAGTCAGGCTAAGTACAGTTCTGCTGCCCTTTACTCATACAATAAGGATAACAACATTTAATACTTAAGTGATTTGTAACCCAACACCAGCCAAAATTGATCACTTGGGTAGCACAACTCTGTCTGCTGGATACCTAGGCAGAGTAGGTGTGTTCATGTAAATACAGTCTGGTCCTGAAGCCTTTCCACCCATCACTGGCTCATCATTAGCTATCAGGGGAGAGCTCATTCAGACCTTATAAATTATAATTTGAAATTATTAGGTTGGCCAATATAGCTGAAACAAATGTGCCAACATTGTCATAAATAACAGCTGCATGAGGAAGCTAGTCTTTGTTCATACTTTTCAAACCCATTATGCTTTCTCCAATACAAGTATTTTCTCATATACTGTGTATGCTTTTAAAGTGTGTATTAATATTTCAATTTCATTTCAATTCAAATTTCCAACCAACAACTAAATTGGTAGCACTGCATGTAACGGGGGGTGGTGATGGGGAAATTCAGGGGGCTGTACACCCCCCCCCCCCGGGGGCATCTAGGGAAATCCCTGGGATGCCCTGTTAAGAGGTCTCCCACACTGCAGGAAGCTCAGGTGGCTCGAAAGAGCAGTTTGGAGAGGAGGGGCAGCATGCAGGGAACTGCACTGGCGATTTGGCCAGAGAACGGCAGGAAACCAGCATTCTGTTTCTCAATGTTTCATTTATGGGGGCACCCCAACAGTAAGACTATCTGGTACTAAGTACAGATAAGACAGCTGGAGGCTAACATATCTGGTATTAAAAATCTACTCAAACCTGTGCAAAAAGTTATAAAGGGGAAAATGGCAGAAAATAACTGGAGGCCAGAAATGATCCCATTCTTTGATATAATGTTCTCTTTCCATCAAAATATTTTCATTTTTTAAAGTGACACCAAGGAGTTACGCTAAGTTAAGCATTGTTATTTATGTACTGAATTCAATGAGAAAATGTCAGGTTTCATCATTATAGGAAGTTTCTGAAATTCCACCCAGAAATGTTTGTCTTTACTTTTTAATGCTCAACATACTCTTTGTGCTCAACATTCTTGCAGCCATTCACCCTTTCTCATAGCTAAGCAAGACTGGTCCTGTTTGATACTTGAAAGGGAAACATATAAGGAGGAGTTTAAAAAATAAAAGACAACAGGTATTGCAAGATGTAATGCTGTTGACTCAGTACACAGCGTTCTTCTGAGCTCATCTCACAATATTGTACAAGGGGTACTGCTCAGCTGGAAGTGCCTGAGATGTGAACCGGTGGTCATCTAAAGATCCTGTGGCCCTTTTCACAAGAATAGGGTGGTTAACCCTCGTGTCCTGCTCTAGTTGCAGTTTTTAGGTAATTATATTCTTCCTAGCTAAAATCCCTCTGTTTCAATTGACGAAGCTATTCTTCACTCCCCCCATTAATAGAAAACGCGTGCTGTGTAGTGAGACTAGTGCAGAATGGTCCCATTGTTCCATCGCAGAGATGGGTGCATTTCACTAGTGCACAGTGCTTTTCAACCTTTTTTCATTTGTGGATCCCTAAAAAATTTCTAATGGAGGTGCGGACCCCTTTGGAAATCTTCGACAGTCTGCGGTTTCCCAGGGGTCCGTGGACCAGAGATGGAAAATTATTGTTCTGTAGTGAAGACAACCTTTCACAGACCGCTTAGATGCAGTCTGCAGACCCCCAGGGGTCTGTGGACCACGTGTTGAAAACCAGTGCACTACTGGGTAGGTGATTCCCTCCAATGTACTGCAAATTTATAAAGCGTGTTGAGAGCCTTCTGGAAGAAAAGTACTATATAAATTTAAATAATGTGTGGAGTGTACATTAATATAAACGATTGAAATTCAGCTTTGAAGTGTTTTTTGAAAGCCATTATTGAGGTCTTTCTTTTTTTTACCCTCTATAGTGAAACATGACATCAACAACATTGTTTTTGTGCAGTATAACAGTATTTCTTTATTCACTCAAGGCAGGTAAGTTAATCAGTGGATCCTTAAGGGTTTGTTCTGAAATTGGTTCTTTCACAGACATTACAGTAATTTTCTTCGAGAGTAGCTGTTTCCAAATATATGTACATCTAAAGATAAGCAATCTTAATAATAGTGGTACTTCTGTGCTTAGGGGATGCAAATGTTTCCATTGCATACTGTCTTAATAACAGTAGAAGTCTTTGAAGCAGAGTGTAATATGCAGCATTCTGGCATATTGAATGTCTTATTGGACAACTTCTGGGGCTTAGCTTTGCTGAATGTGTTCACATTATAATGAAACATACACATGGTCATAAATTTGAAGATATCAACTTTGTAACCAGTTAATCATTTTACTTAGTTATGATAACCTACTTTTCGTATATGTAACCCTTCTGCCCATCTAAGTTGGCAGCAACAAGGGCCGGGTTCTGTATCTAGGGGTTCCGTTTCAATAACGCAATGCAAAACTGGCTCGAGCCCCCACCCAGTGACCTGGGACAATTACATACCACCCCCTGGGCGCCTCTAAGAGGCAATACTTCCCCTCTCGCAAGCACGGAGTCTGAGTGTAGCAGAAAATGTTTAATAACATGAGGTAAACGACATCAGCATTAAATTGGAAAAAACACCACAAACAGGATTCAAAACACAAACCATGAGCAAAAGACCCACCCCAGCAAACTGGGCCGTGTCCTTTCCCTTTGGTTCTTGAATCCAGCAACCCAAAAATCACCCAGAGTCCCCAAAGTCCAGCAACCACCCAAAGTCCCAAAAGTCCAACAACCCCCAAAGTCTCTGTCCCTGGTCAGTGCAGCCCCAGAGTAAAAGGGGGGCACGTAGGGTGTTAAGGGGCACCTTACATGATCCAAGGCCAACCGGCCGTCTCTCCGTGGGGTTCTGCCGCCGCCTTCACTGCGAGCCAGTCCACTTCCTGCCCTGCCACGAACTGCTCTGCTCTAGGAGCTGCTCCACTCCGGTCACCGACCTGTGAGCCGCTCCAGCCATCCCCGCAAATGGCTCCGCTCCGCTCACCAACCCGTGAGCCGCTCCAGCCGTCCCCACAAATGGCTCGGCTCCGCTCCATTCACCAACCTGTGAGCCGCTCCAGCCGTCCCCGCAAACAGCTCCGCTCGCCGTTCCTTGCGCTGCTCCAACCATCCCCGCAAGGCTCCGTGCCGCTCGCTGCTCCGCCAGCCACTTAGCAATATAGCTTCAGGCTCCCCCACTAGTTAACACAGCACTCAGTTCTTAGTAACTTTAGCTCTTAGTGATTTCAGCTCATAGTAGGGGAGCCCCACTGCTGGTGCACTATTGGCCCAAAGTGAATTCAGCTCAGCAGCCTGTAACTGGACTCCTAATAGAATCAAAGTTAGCTCTGCCATTCAACAGTGGAGAGATGATGGGGTGCAATTGGTGTTTCAGGCCCTCAAAGGAGGGCCCATACCATCAGGTACAAATACCTGTCCCCATCCTTTCTCAAGTCACTGGGATGTGGAACCCATGTCCCTTGTCTAGCGAGAGCTACTTAGGTGATGGTGAGACCCTCTGTCATAAAACAGTTTCATTGTCCTTGATTCACATAATCAGGGTAACAACACTTTATTCCTCCTACCCCAATAACAGAGAAACTGGGGATCCCACCCCATCCAAAGTAACCACTATCAGTTGCTGTTCTCTCATGCCAGGCGGGTGGGTGTGCCTATGCAAACAAGATCAGCCCCTGGAGTTCTTTTCCACACTCGCCATAATTCACCACCAGATGTCAGGATAGAGCTCATCCGGACTCTGCTTACATATAGATATAGCTCTGCCCTTCAGTCATGGGCTAACAATCCAGATCTGCTGCTGCTGCTCTCTCTCTCTCTCAATTTCTAATAGATCTGGTCTGAATAAGATGCTATTGGGGACAGACAGTTATTGAATTTTCATAGAATGTTACTTATGCAAAATGTGCACATTTAGTGAAAATAAGAAATAATATATGAATTGCTAGCGTGATCTCCATATATCCTGGTTAATGCCTTGCTTCCTTATCATATATATCAGCATAAATAAATTACTATAATACGATAACCTAAAATGCTTCTTCACTTGATCTAATAGGTGGAACTTGAATTTAGATGTTTGGGGTGGGAGAAATATCTGGTTTTCCCTAACTGTGTTTTTTAATATAGTATAGTTGAAGTTTAAAAAAAAAAAAAAAAAGTATAGATGAGGTGCAGTATGAAAATTTATCTTAAATATATGCAGTAATACAAGAAATTTTGACTTTGCCTCTACAGTTAGAAAAAAATAGCTTATTTGTATTAGCATATCATTTGCACAATAATATGCCATATTATTCATTGTTATCTGATCATGTAATAGTAGTAATAATATCATAGCGATAATGCTACATAATAGCATATAATGCCTTTATATTCCGAAGGAGCCTATATTGCTTTTCAAGCTAAGGGCCAAATCCTCCTATCCAAAAAGCTTGCAGCAGGACACAGTCTGATTAAAAGAAAAATGCCATGAATTTTCATTCACTGAGTTTCTAACAGATCATTCTGGTGAAGATGGGTTTTATGTCTGTGGACAGAGGAGCTGTGTGGCTCGCTAGCCCAATGGATGTCCTAACTTCTGTATGGAAATTTTGTGGCTAGCAGGCCATTAGTGTGGAGGGGCTGATCATGTGGGATATCCTCTGGCTGCTCTCTTCCATGGCAATAGGTACTCCCATTGGCCTCCCTGCCTATGCATCTTATAATTCTTACCTGTGCCATGAAAATGCTAGCTGGCACAGAGTGGGCTTCCTAGAAATTGATATTGGGAGTTCGTAAAACACGTTGCTGTTTTGGATACTGCTTCGGGTTTGGTGGCAGAAAGGAGTCTATTCCAGTACCCTTTATGTTCTTTATAGCCAGATCAGGTCAATATTTGCATGTGTTTCATACCCTCCACATTTAAAAGGGGAGGGATTTCTTTGGCTCTATAGGTACAGAAATGACTTCACCCACCACTAAAATACAGCCCTTTGTCACAGGCTGTAGCAACAGTTTAACAGCACACAGTGCTACAGAAAAAATGTGTTGAAGTAGAGCATGAGAAAGAAAACCATAATCCAACTGAAACAAAAGGAATTTTAGATGAGCAATATGTAGTGATTGAGTCTGAAATATAACCATGACACCAGAGTTGACAACTCTAACAAAAGGTTCATAAGGTAGGATTTTTCAAAAATGCTCACCGCTAGGCTAATTCTGCTCCCACTGAACCCCACTGAGTTCAGTGGGAGCAGAATTAGGCCAATATTGAGTGCTTTTAAAAATCATACCCTTCATGCTCATGAGAAGGTGGCTGAGTGGAAACCCCTTGATATTTGTACAATTTATACTTTCATCTTCAAAATTCCATTAACTAGATGCTTTTACATACAGAAAGATGGGAACATGCATTATTCACTCTTGATGGCTTATTTCAGATGAAGAAGCTACATTAAGAAACAAAGTAAGAACAAATAAGAAATCTGTGTGTGTTTGTGTGTCAGAGAAAACAACGATTCACTAACATTCTGCATCAAAGATGAAAAACAAAAATGGCAACCCTGCAGTAGGGATTTGCCCATATTTAAAGGTGCAACATGCAGAACCAGAATATTTCATTTCAGTTGCCTAGCTACATCCACCACATCATTTGAGTATGATTATGTGGTATCTTCCAGTCTGAAGATGAATAACAGTAGTTCTCTCTCCTGTAACTGAATTAAGGATGAATGTTGAAATTGTAGTAAACTTTGTCAACTTAGTAAAGAAACAAACTCAAAATTTTATTTTACAATTTTTAAGCTCTTCTCTTGTTTTTCATTTTGTCTTCCTTTAGAGGAATGCGAAGTGAATGATGTGTTTCTTAAGCACAATTTTGTACATGAAGGACAGCCACTTGCTGTCAACTGTTCAGTAGATAAAATACTGAATTTTAAAAACACAGACTACAACTTGACTTGGTACAAAACTGGTAGCCAAACATCCGTGGCTAAAGACAAACATTCCAGAATTCACCAGCAAAAGAACTTCATTTGGTTTCTCCCTGCAACTTTAGACGATTCAGGATCCTATGAATGTATTATAAGGTAAAGACTTTTTTAAAAAAAGTTATACTATTGCAGAAGTAAGCTGCAAAATTGTGTGTAGGGTTTTTTTTGTTTTTGCTTTTTTTTGTGGGGGGTGGGTGGGTGTGATAATCAGTATATAGTTACATTTCTTCATAAGTACTGCTGTGGAGGGAATTAATACAATAGAGGGCATGTTTATAATATTTTTACTCTTTCAAGATGGGCCAAATATAGAATGGTCAGTTTACTATAGAAACTACAGACTTCCAAACCCCTCCTCTTCCTCCTCTAAAAGAAGCTGCATATCTTGAAGTTGTGAGGCTATACACATGGATAATACGATAAGTAGTTTAATTCAGCTATTTTATGTTCCATTGCAGGAATTTATCAAGCTGCAGAAAAATATATATGAACCTAAGAGTTTTCAAGAATATTTATGGTTTATGCTTTAATGAAAAATTTGCCATTGGGGAGGAGATACTAACATCGTCACATGCTAAGGTTGTATGTCCTCATTTGGATTATTTCAGAGATGAGGAGAATACTTTGCCCCTTCAGTGGTATAAGGTAAAAATAGTACTTTTTTTGCGGTCATAACTCCTTGATATGTAAACTATAATCAGTGTTTTTTAATATCAGTCACTGATGTTTATGAATGGCAATGGAAAAACTACAGCATATTTTAAATGAGATGAGCTTTTGCAAAATAAACTGAGAAAAGGTGACAATTACCCTTTAGCTTTTGTTCTCTAAAGGCATGTACTAGTTAGACACCCCCTAATTTTTGGTCTGTGCCTTGTATTTATGAATTATGGATCAGAAAGTGAGCTCTAATTTGAGCCACCAAACCACATGCCATATTCTTACTTGCTAGTGAAGTGTAACTGCCTTGAATATAATTTCCTTGTGAAAATAAATTTAGTAAACAATGTTCTCATCTTTCATAAAGGGAAGGTATCTTGTGTGGGGTTGCTATGCTCCCTCTTACGTTAAGGCTGCTTAACACTTCCCATTATAAAATTATGTTACACAGTCAAAATGGCAGTGGTTGCTGCAGCTCTTTCCCTCATCCAGATACTCTTTGGCCTAGCAAAGGTGTGCTGGGCTGAGAGCCAAGGGTCCATGATGTTGGGGTAAAAGTTGGGAAACTTGAGTCACAAGTCCACCCAATTTGGGCGTTATCAATTTTGGCCTTTATTTATACAATTTCTGACAGAATTATTGTCACTTATAGCATCTGGACATACATTTATGCCAGACAAATAATAACAGACAAGACGGAGTTGGCAAAGGGCTCAAGTTACCACATTCCGGGGCATCGGAAGTCCTCCTAGAATTCTTGATGGTCGTTGTTTCCCCGATCTCTTGGTCTGGTCTTTCAGTCCTCTCCTTCAATTTCTGGTCTGGTGTTTCTCCAGTTTAGACTCTTGTTCAGTTAGGTATTTTTAATACATTTCTGCATTACAGATTACTTAATAGTTATCCAATGGGCTGTTAACAAACCAACCCTTTGGGTTTTGGCTGACCCATGCATTGTGCATGCTCAAATTCAAGTGCTCTGGTTTTGCAGTTTTGGTGTCATGTTGTTTTTGTGTCACCTTACCCTGGATCTCCTCTGTAAAAAAGGCTTCTTGTTGTTACAGGGTTGTGTGTTTTTACCCCCAGACTTCCAGCACAACATGTTACCTTTGTTTGGTTGGCAATAATATCATTTTAAGCAAATCATCAATTCTGTATAAAGGAATTGCCAAAACCACACTTATGCCAGCAAGGTCTTGACCTAAGAGTTACCTCATTTGTACTCATTCACTCCCCATAATTACAAATCATTAAAAACATAGCTATCAAAGCTCCTAATCTTACCGTTAATAATTCTCCATTTTATATTTCAATGTTATAATGAGTATATGTTCTCCCCTTCTGCCTTTAATCTATTAGAAAGGGTGGGGGAGTTATGGAAAACATGATGATGATTCTTTAATGTCCGTATTTCTTATTTTCTTTAAAACATGGGTTTTTCATTCAAAGTCCAGTTTTCTTGGTGAATCATTTAAAAAAAAATTAATGATTTTTTCCCCCGTGAATGCATTTTGAGGGGAGTTTCTGTTTTAGGACCTTGATATTTAATTGCTTTTAATGGCTCTCCAACAATGAGTTCTAGATACCTTTTTTCTACACCGGTGTTTGGTGCCCTTTACAAGCCTTATTAGTGAGCAAGGATTCATATCCCATTGAGAAGTTACACAAGGTCAATTCTGAAAACGCAGGGAACAGATTTAAAAATTGTATTAAATCTAATGTTAAAATTATATAATACACAGCTTGAGGAAAGAGTGTCTGTACATCTGGATGTAGTGCTTAGATTATCTAAAAATACATAAAATGAAAATAAGTCATACAATACATATAGTACATAATCAGCGATAACCCAAATTTAGATTAATAAGTCTAAAGATACAGTATAGATATTAGTATCCAAATATTCGGGTACATCACTCATGAAAAAGTTATACAGAGAGTTGGTTGTGGAAAGCAAATATAGCAATGAGTGCAGATTGTCCCTCAGTAATTGAGAAATTAGGATAGGTCATCCCTTAGAAAATACAATCCATCAGGGAAGTATTTCAGTTACTTTCCTGACTTTGCTTCTCATCGGCACTCCAGCTAATCTCCCCTGGTATTGCCAATGTCCTGTGATGTGTTCTAGATAGATGCCCCTCGACCATCTGATGGCATCCGACGTCATGAGTTGCCACATCAGCCAAGTGTAGCATTGACCAATACCGCATTCTCTAAACACTTGCTCGTTACTGGGGTCCCATGCACCCAGAGCTCCGATGATCAGCGCATGAGTTTGAACCTCATAGTCCCTACTCTCAAGGTGTTGGACAGAGGGACGTATTTCTCCAGCTTCCGAGATCAAGTGTCGTGGAAGGCCAGGGTCCTATTTTCAAAGGGAACTGTGACATCCAGCATGATGAGCTTCTTTCGTTCTTTGTTGATGATGACGATGTCCGGTCGGAGTTTGCTGTCCGTTCCGGGGATGGCAGAGTTTACGGCCACTTTCCTCAGGGGTGGCGGGATGGCTCTGACTAGGCAATTCTGGATGGCATTGTGTCACAGATGCCAGGCTCTGGAATGGGGCTTGCAGCTACACAGGACTTAGGGTAGTGTCTCGTTGGCATAGCCACACTTCCTGCATTGCTTGTCCCGATTCCTGTGGCAGACGGCTCAGTTCAGTGGGACGCAGTTGAGCCGGGCCTTCTGGATGAACCTCCAGTCGGCAAATCGGGTGAAACTGCCCCCGGAGTGGTTGCTGTCGTCCCACTTGCATATCATCTCAAAGGCCTTGCCCTCGTCTGGCTTCCGTTTCAGGTTTTCCACGTACTGGCAGCGGATGGCATCCTTCAGGGTCCTCTCCAGCATGGTTCTAGCTCTTGGAGTGATGATTGCGTGCTCTTTATTCTTCACCTGTGGCACCAGGACTCCCAGCTCCTGGCGTTCCTTGCACCACGTCCAGTGGCAGCTGATACTTTCTCCAGTCATTGTGTAGCATTGCAGGTACGAGTCCAGAATGAAGCAGTCTCCTCCTTCTCTTCCAAATTTGCATTACAGTGAGCCACTCGAGTAGGTGGCGACATCTTGGTTGGAAGGGGTCCTGGCTATTCACTTCCTGATGACGTCATGCATAGCACTCTCTGCGAAGTTCCTCACCATGGTGTCAGGGCACGTCAGTAGGCAGAAGGCATGAGTGATCACTGCAACATTGCACAGATCACCCATTTGAGGGACTTTGGTGACTCCCTGCCTGTGTGAAATGTACACCAGTTCATTGATGGCCCTCTGGGGAAGAAATATCCACTTCTTCACTAGCTGCCTAAAGGTGCTGTCTGCCTTGTTAAGAAGTACCTTCACCATGGCAGATCCCCCGTATTTCATTTGTCCTGAGAGGATCAGGAAGATGTTCAAGGCATTGATCTTCTGCCATGGTGCCAGTAGAGAGGAGTCGATCCTGGCTACATCTCGTAAGATCTCTGTGATGGTATCCTCAGGTGTCTGCTGGATGCAGAAACCTATGACTACATCTCTAATATGGCAGATTCAAATCTTTTCCTTTTTTCCACATTGCCTACTAGAAGGAATGTGCTAGATCTGTGTGCTTGGCTATGCAACCTGTAAAATGGCGCTACTTCTGCATATGTAGCCGGCCATTCCCATGTGCTACATGACTTCCTCCAGTGGCTGGTACACAACTTGTTCCTGCTTCTTGCTGTTAGTCCTTTAGCTTAAGTGGTAGAGGTCTGTGTGGCAATCTTGAAGGTGCAGGGTTCAAGCTACCTTGATTATTTATGAAGGGGACTGTTACAGTTGTACATAATAGAAATGGTTTTTTCTTAACGAAACAGTCCTTGGTTATGACATAGTAAAAAAATACATTAAAAGAGTGCTGGTAAAGTTGTCTAGCACTCAAAAAACAGGAAATGCCAGAAAGTCCTGTGATCTAATCCTACCTCTTTTACTGTTTGACTTTGGCAAGTTCCTTTGTCTTCCTTTCTCCATTTCCCGAACTGTTAAATCTGAATAATAATAGTTATCCACCTTCCTCGCAGGAATGTTATGAGGATGGATTAATGTCTGTGCAATCCAAAGCTCCATTAAAAAAAAAAGTTAAGTACTCTGAAAAATCAGATACTAGGTATGTCAGGTTGGGTGCCCGATCATTGAGGTACCCTAAATTAGTGGACATTTCTGCAAATTCTGGCCTCTCATTGCTTTAATTCCCCCTCTGTAAAATGAGTTATTGTAAGTAAGCCTGTCTGTGGACAGACCTGGAGTTGGTTTGAATCACAACCTCAGAGCCTAGGGAAATGTTGTTGTGTTTTTCCAAGACAAACCAGGGAGACTGTCCCAGCTTTATGGTCCAGGAAAAGCTTAGGCTGCAGCATACAGGCAAGCCCTGGAGGGACATGATATTGTATTCTATCTGTGATTTAACAGAGCATTGTAATTGTGTTTAGGAGTGTGAGCTGCTTGAAGAGGAAAGGTTTGTCTCTTCCAATGATTACCTTGTGATTAAAAATGCAACTCTACATGACAAAGGAAACTACACATGCAGAACATCATATACTTACAAGGGAAAACAATATAACATTTCACGAGACATTAGTCTAACTGTGACAGGTATATACCTTTTTATTTTTTATGTCCTTGCACTTCAAAAATACTATCCAGATTCTCAGCTACAGCTAAAGAACTGTGTGTGTGTGTGTGTGTGTGTGTGTGTGTGTGTGTGTGTGTATGAGACAGCGAGATGGTGGTTTACACTTCACTTTCATATTCTTGTGGTTCTGCTGCCGCCATTGTGTTCAGGGTTGATCCCCTTGTGCCAAGATAGAGCAGCCCCAGAACTTAAAGAGGAGAGAAGAGTAAATTAACCTAAAGTAGCAAATAAAAACATCAAGGGTTTGGCTATTGCATTTTAATATTGATCACTATCTATTCAGAAGTCACTGTTTGCATGTCTGTCTTTAAGAATGTCATCACTGTGGGTGTGTAGCACTTACCATATGCTGCAGCGGCCATTGAATTTCTGAAATAACTTTGTTTTTGTGTTTAGTGAGTCCACGGAACACACCACCAGAAATATTTTACCCAAGAAACAATACCATTGAAGTAGAACTTGGTAAGCAAGTTTTCTTACAACAAAATAATAATGTGTATCCTAAACAGAATTTAGACTCAAGAGGATTTCCAAGTGCTGTTTGCTTTGTCATATCCTCCTTTACAGCAAAAGTGCCCCTTATGCAACAAAAAACTACTAAGAGTGTGTCTATACAACAGCTGGGATGATGCTTTCCTGCGTGGGTAGACAGATGCACAAGCTTTGATCAAGCTAGCGTGCTAAAAATAGCAGTGTGGCCACAGTGGCATGGACTAGCTGCCCAAGTTTAATTCTGCCCAACCCCCTGGGTACATACTCTGGTGGCTAGCCAAGCTGCTACAGCCACACTGCTATTTTTAGCAGGCTGTCTTGAGCAGAGGTAGTGCATGTCTGTCTACCTGCGCTGGGAATCACCCTCTCAGCTACTGTGTAGACCTTTAGCAGCCAGGAAACTCCATGAGATTCAGCTCAGAGGGTCTCTCATATATTAACTTCCTGAGGGGGAAGAAGGTGGAACAGACAAGAGGTTTGCCCTTCCAGACCCTAGGAAATGTCCAGGGAATATTTTGAGAGGCAGAGGAAGTTGTATGAGGTGACATTGCTTTCCCCAGCCGCCTTCTTCACTGCAGCACAGCTCCTTCTGTGCTCTTTAGAAGTGGCTGCTCCGGAACGCCTACAGATGTGGAACAGATCCAGCGAGGAAACCCCTGTGAAACTTTTGGATGGCTGATGCCACAGAGAATGGCTAGTCTCTCCTGGATTCAGCTCCTTCTGGCCCAGCCAGTCCCCTTCCTAACCTGCAGATCCCTGAACTTGTACATTTGGGTCAGAAGGGTTTCTGTGAAATGGATTGGGAAGGCATGGAGAACGTAGTGTGGAGCTGCTGTTGTTGCTTTGCCCATCCTGGACAAATTGGAGAAATGGTCTGAGGTAAACAGGATGAAGTTTAACAAAGACAAATGCAAAGTGCTCCACTTAGGAAGGAAAAATCAGTTTCACACATACAGAATGGGAAGAGACTGTCTAGGAAGGAGTACGGCAGAAAGGGATCTAGGGGTTATAGTGGACCACAAGCTAAATATGAGTCAACAGTGTAATGCTGTTGCAAAAAAAGCAAACATGATTCTGGCATGTATTAACAGGTGTGTTGTGAGCAAGACAAGAGAAGTCATTCTTCCACTCTACTCTGCGCTGGTTAGGCCTCAACTGGAGTATTGTGTCCAGTTCTGGGCACCGCATTTCAAGAAAGATGTGGAGAAATTGGAGAGGGTCCAGAGAAGAGCAACAAGAATGATTAAAGGTCTTGAGAACATGACCTATGAAGGAAGGCTGAAATAATTGGGTTTGTTTAGTTTGGAAAAGAGAAGACTGAGAGGGGACATGATAGCAGTTTTCAGGTATCTAAAAGGGTGTCATAAGGAGGAGGGAGAAAACTTGTTCACCTTAGCCTCTAAGGATAGAACAAGAAGCAATGGGGTTAAACTGCAGCAAGGGAGGTTTAGGTTGGACATTAGGAAAAAGTTCCTAACTGTCAGGGTGGTTAAACACTGGAATAAATTGCCTAGGGAGGTTGTGGAATCTCCATCTCTGGAGATATTTAAGAGTAGGTTAGATAAATGTCTATCAGGGATGGTCTAGACAGTATTTGGTCCTGCCATGAGGGCAGGGGACTGGACTCGATGACCTCTCGAGGTCCCTTCCAGTCCTAGAATCTATGAATCTATGAAAAATCCTCTGCCCCCTCCATGCCTGTAGCTGACTTCCAGTGGATTTTGCATTCTTATATGTATTAGTGTAGGGAATTGTATGGCCCTTAACTACAATATAGTTATTTAAATTGCCACTTTGTAACACTGTCTTGTAGGCTCACGTGTCATAGTGGACTGCAATGTAACAGGCGCTGAAGTGTTTCAGGTGTACTGGACAGTCAACAACACATACATTGATATATATTATAAGAGTAGAATTTTTGAAGAGGAAGATTATGAGTAAGTATGCTTCAAGATCAGAATGTATTGGATTATCAGCTAAAATCTTGTATAATTTCTCTGTTTTGTTTGAACCAGCCATGGAAAATGTACTGTTACACAAATAAACACACTTTTGTGATCTAATTATAGGTGGGGCTGGTAGCACTGCCTTTTACTAAGGTTCCCAACACTTTTGGTTAGAAGACCTTGTTTTCAGTTGCTTATTACTTTGCCAAACTTTAATTGTTTGGGCTGAAATTTTACATGCTGGGTTCTGCTTCAAGCTGATTTTTTTTTCTTTTAATTCCCGTCAAAACGGTTCTGACATTTCTGAGAATGAGGTTGGGGCAAAATGATTTTTTTTTTTTACCCTATGTTACAAAATTCTGGCAACCTTTTATTTGAAAAGCTCTAGTGCCCATATGCTTTGGAGCAGGGGCTTTAAATTTGGCTGGAGGTGGCCTCTGTGTCAGGGTTGCATATTTTTCCATCCCCATGAAAATCTGCCTAAATTTGGCTAAATTATGAGCCTTAGAAACTTCTTAGATTTTACAGGTAAATTCCCTGAAGATTCCGTCCACATGGAACATGCTTCAGACGAGGGTTCAGCAGGACTTTCCCTGCACTTGCAGCTCTGGGATGCTGCCCGGTCTGGGTCTGGGCACCTGAATTGAGAGCAGGGAGACTCCCTCTCCTGTGCTCTCAATGACTACCCCCTCCACACACATACACACACACACGCCTCATTGGGCCCAGGCAGTGTGAGAGAGGAAGCTGCCTGATTCAAATGCAGGGGGACTAGAGCCAGACATGTAGGGGTGTAGACAGGGACAAGGAACATTTGGGAGGCAGAAACTGTGACTGGAGGCTGGCAGGGAGGGGCTGAGGGAAATAGGGACTTGGGGTGGGCAAGGAGGCTAGGATTGGGAGCTGGAGAGATAAATCGGGAAGAATGGGAAGCCAGTAGGTGGGGGGAGGACTGAGACTGTATGAAGAGCTAGGGGAAGATTGGGACTTTCTGAACAAGGAGACTGAGAACCAGTGGGGTGAGGAGAGAAGGTGGCAAGGAGGGGAAACAGATTTGATGACGAGTCTGGGTACAGGAGCAGAACTGGGACTGGCTGGGAAAAGAGACTAGGACAAGGAGCTGGGTGTCGGGGAGGAATTGGGGGAGGAGGTGGCTGGGCTCCAGGGTTGGGGAGAAAGATGGATCAGATGAGGAGCTGGGATGGGAGGAACTGGGACTGACTGGGTAAGGGGACTGGGGCTGGGACAGAGTCTTAGGTGCCTCAAATTGGGCACCCAAAATTAGTGGACACTTTTTGACCTCAATCCTTCTGTGCCTCAGTTTGCAAAAAAAAATCTGCAAAATGGGGCTTCCACCACCCCTCATCTCCTGGGGTTTTTGTGAAGATAAATGAATGAATGTTTGTGAAGCACTCAGGTACTGTAATGAAGAAAAGCCATAGAAAATCCCACAAGGAAATTACTAATTCTATCTTCAGAGTGTGGTCTGAATAGCATGTGGTAAATCAGGCCTAAGGTTACACATTGAACAACAAGGAGAAAATAAAATTTTGAATAGTTGCTCACTAAGTGAGCACCATCCATCCTGTGCAATGAATGACACATGGTCCAATGGAAACAGAGTAAGTGATCATGTAACTAACGACTATATCATAATGCAGCCATGGAGGGGGCCCAGATTAAGGTTGTCCAGTCATAATTCTGGCATTTCCTAACTTTTGACCTTGCAACCTCAATAATATTTTTTTAGTTTAGGGGTTTTATTGTATGTAATAGATAATTAATCCATACATCACTGATGCATAAGGTCTATAACCTTCATTTATGAATATATTTAAATAATTAGTTGACATTTCAAATGATAAATAGAATATTTTAAGTGATAAACATTAATTGGATAAGTAGATAGGTTCTTTAATGTGAGACACGTAATATGAAATTAACAAGATAAATGATATCCCCCATTCGCCCAGTACTAAAAAGTTACAGTTTCTAATGTAACATTTACCCCACCACACTTAACTAAGCCGATGTGTGATAAGATTAGTACCACGGGGGACTTGGAAAATACCATGGGGAAGAATTTGTGTTGGGCCTCTTAAAAGTGCAGCACAAACCTCACAGCCCAGGGAAGGGAGGGCTAAGCCCTCCTAATTCTGTGCTACTCCTGGGGCTGAAATGGCAGCCATGCCTGAACTGTCTGTGGGTGATGGTACTCCCAGAATTGTATTAGTGTTATGGTCCCACCTCCTCTAGCTCCAGCCCCACCCCTGGCCCATTTCCTACACCAGGGCTTGTGGTGGGATGGAAGAGGGACCTTGTGTGGCAGCCTGTAGCTTCCTTATGTATACTTATGCTGGGGGCCATTCTCCCCCAGTCATCTCTGTGGCCTCTGCAGCTGCATCCACAGCGTTCAAAGACATTAAAAGCTCTAATACAATCCTTTCCCTACCCTCATGTTTTTGCAAGCTGAAATGTGCCTGTAAGTTTAATGTATAAAGCAAATATTTTATACGAGTAGCCTACAGAAACTGTGTATGCTTTTGAGGAAACAGTGCACCAACTGTGTTTATATAAGGATGTCTCCTGATCTCCATCTTGCTTGTCAGAGATAGACAAAGTGTCATGATGATCCCCTTATAGATTCAAGCTATCCGTCAGTTCTGAAAAGAATCTGATATATGGTCATAGTGTTAAAGATCAGTGACTATTGTCCTGTTGTGATTGCTAGTGAAGAAACCACTTCAGTAAGGATTGAGTTGTTTTCATTACTGTGTTTGCTACCTTTTGGATAGAGGCAAAACTTTCTGTGATGGACACCCTCTCACTACAGTGAGACTCAACATTTCCGAAGTCAATAGCGAGGATTACGAACATCACTTTGTCTGCCATGCTTTGAATTCCTTTGGTCAAGTTGCAACATATATAGCATTAAAACACAGAGGTAACGCATTATTGGATACATTTGATTTGACTTTCCCAGGAAGAGTTGGATACTGTGCTCAGATACCATAATTATGCGAGTTATATATGTATCTAAATAGATAAACTGCTTTTCCTTTTGATTAACTTTAACTTTAAGATGTGTGAGTTGCAGGGGAGGGCAGGAATCAGAAGGGAAGGTAGGGGTGTGTGTGTGTGTGTGTGTGTGTGTGTGTGTGTGTGTGTGTGTGTGTGTGTGTGGAAATTGGAGGTGAGCGTATGAAGATTTAGGAGATTAATAAAAAGGCTGAATGTACATATGTGAAGGGAAATTTTAAACAGCATTTTAAAATTGGAGGGATTTCTACACTAGAGTAAATTATGAGAAGCTTTCAAGGAATAGAAATGAATGAGCAAGGTTCAAAACTACTGTGCCATATGTTGGATGATCAAAAATTGAGGCACTCAGAAATTTGAGCCTAAATGACTTGCTTATGGCCACACACTGAGTCAGTGACAATGCTTGGAATAGAAATTGAGTCTCCTGACTCACTGTCTTACACACTAACCATCAGAAATCCTCAACCTGGACTACACACAACAATCAATCATTGTGGGTCAAATTTAGGGGTTACTTCTGAAAATTTGTGTATTAATTTCTTTATGCCAAGGTTTCTTCATCTATAAACTACTGCTAACACTATTTAACCTAGAGAGCTGTTATGAGGATTTATTCATGCTTGTAAAGAGCATTCACATCCTCCAGTAGCAGGTGTTATGAAAACATAAAATGTTAATTATTTTCCTGTGTATTAGATGCTCTACTTTTTGCTTTGCCCAACCAATAATTGATATGGTTGTTCTATAGTAATACATATGTATAGTTTATTTTTATTAAAAAAATGAGAATATAGAAATGTAGCTTTTGAATATTACTACAGTTGTTTGAAAGTTCAAAGTTGGACAAATTCCGCAGTTTCTTTTTTTTTTCTTTTACTGATGCAGTTGCAGATTTTCACAAATCACTGACTGGAGGATTCATTGCATTGCTGCTTTTAACAGTTGTTACTTCATTAATCTTCAAGCTTTTCAAGATTGACATTTTGCTTTGGTATCGTAGTTCTTGCTGTGCTTTTTTAAAGAAAGAAGGTATGTCAGAGTAGCCAGTTTGCTACCTTTTTATATTGATTTTTGTAACTTACAGAAGAGTATTTAGGAAGGTCTTCTGATGATGGGGAAGAAATGACCCCCCGGGGTAGAACTTGTTTAGAATTTTCTAAAGCAATTGGAGCGTGTTTGAAATGAGTGAGTAAAATGCATACAATTGGAAGTATATGTGGCAATGATGGTTAGGTGGTTCAACCAGAAATCCATGCTTTCCCCAGATCTGTGGATTGCTGTCTGCTTTGCTAAAAAATGCGCCTTGTTTTGCCATAAGCTTTATAGCTTACCTGTTGGTGACCAGTAGATGTCACCAGAGCAACGTACTGCCATTTAGCAGCAATGGTACTGCCCAAGGTTAAAAATAATTAAAAATAAATAAATAAAATAAATTAAAAAAAAGCTTTGTATAGGAGAGGCAATATGAGATTTTGCCTGGAATGTTTCTATTGAAAATCAGACTCTCAGACACTGTCTACAAGTTCCTCTTTTTATCCATCCCCTTCTCCGTCCCCTTCCTGTTAAAAGCTGAAAGCTATGAGAGGCAGGTGCCAAAGGGGGAAAAAGTGCCACCACTGCTCCATTCCTTGATTACCATGTATTTTATTACTTTTATGCACTGTGGGGATGTGTGCAAAGGTTTGAGAAGGGGGAGCAGCTGCTACATGATATATTATTCTTTGTACTACAGAAGCACCTAGGAACCCCTGTCACTGACCAGCATTCTGTTGTGCTGGTCACTGTACAAGCCCAGAACAAAAAGAGGGCCTTTGCACCACACAGCTTACAATTAGAGCCAGGCAACATTTTTTGGAGGAATGGGTTATTCCTGTTTTGGTCAATTAGAAACTATTTGTGAATTTGATACAAATTTGCCAAATACTCTGGGCCCAAAATAACAATAGTAATAATTTGGGGCTAAAGTCACAAAATTAATAGAGGCGGTGATGCTGCTACTGCTCCCCTTATAGCAATGGGGAGGTAGGGGTGTTGCTCTTATAACCTTTAACCCCATGGTTAGGGCACTCACTCAGGATGTGGGAGACCCAGGTTTGAATCCCCACACTGGAATAGGGTTTTGAACCATGGTCTCCCCCCTTCTTCTACTAGCATTAGCTTCCTGTCCTGCTCAGGGAGAGGATTAATGTTTAGTAGGGCTGGTTGAAATGATTTCATTGGAAAGGAATTTTGACGAAAAATGGATTTTGGTCAAAAATTAAAATTTTCATAGGAAAATTTCATGTGACAAAATTTTCCAGTTTTTCAGTGAAAAAACAGATTTTGGGTTTTGGTAAAAATATATATATATTTTTTTTACTCAACATGGTTTTTGAAAAGCATTTGAATATTTTTGTTTCCTTTGTTTATGAAAAAATTATAATTTTTTTTGGTGGGAAATTTCTACCAAATCTAAACCCCCAAAATGTTCTCAAATTTTCTGCTGACAAATATTTGGCATTTCCCACCAGCTCAGGTGTTCAGCCAATGTCAGGCAGGAGAAGGGCTGGAGAGCATTCTGGAGGAGGTAGGTATGCTTGTGGATGTCTACCTAGGACCAGTGGGGCTGGGACTTCTTTCCCTGCAGATCATAGGGTGCTGTGCCCAATCCACATTGTGGCAAACCCCTCATCCATGAGGAGAGAATGAGTTAGATCTATGGCTGGTCATCCACCTTTCATTTTAGAGCATTTCATCCTCTTTCCTGGTGGTTTGCCAGAGGATTTTAAATACTAAACAATTAAAATTGTAATAAAGGTAGTTTTTTTTTTTTAAAGGAGTCTCTTGCTCTTTCTTTATAGCTTCAGATGGGAAGATCTATGATGCATACGTCATGTATCCAAAACCCAATGGGGTGAGATGTATCTACACCTTGAACAACTTTGTTCTGAGAATACTACCCGAGATCTTAGAGAGCCAGTGTGGATATAATCTTTTTATACTTGGAAGGGATGATTTACTAGGGGAAGGTATGTTAAAAATAGCAAAATTAATATTACCCTTGCTGTGTTTCCGTTTGACATAGTGTTCTAAGATTTGTTGTGTATGCTGGTGATGAAAAAACAATGTGAGACTGACTAATTTTGTAAACTTAGTTTAGCTGCATTGACTATACCATTGCTGATTTTTAAGGATGAGGGATTGGAGCAACTATTCCCTACGAAGAATTCCTCTTCTGAGACAGAAATACAAGATGCCGTTATTTAATTTAAAAAAAAAAAAAACCTCAAGTGAGAATAACAAGGATACCAATCATTATTGATGATGATGATAATGATAATACTAATAATCTAGTTTTTATATAGAGCTTTTCATCAGTAGATTTCAAAGAGCTTTGCAAAGCAGCTAAGAATCCCCTATTTTACAGATGGGGAAACTGAGGCACAGAGTGGTGAAGTGACTTGCCTAAAGTCAACTAGCAGGCCAGTGGTCAAACTGGAAGTAGAATCCAGGTCTCCTGAGTCCCAGTCCAGTGCTTTATCCACCAGGGAACACTGCCTCCCACATGCCATTAGTGGGTTTTGTGGTGTGGATGTCTGTTCAATGAGATCTAGACTACAAACTCATTTCACACAGGTCACTGGCAAGTCCTCAGGTAGAAACCACTTTTGATCGCTGCTGAAGTGAGCTGGATTGGAACTAACAATCTGTTTTTGAAAGGTTCTATATTCTACTAATCTTCTGAGCGAGCCACTGCCCCATAAGTATGTACTTTTAAAATAATGAGAGACATTTTGCATAAGTTGAAACTTTTCTATGCCTACTTTGATCATTCTTGCATTACTTACAGCTGTGGTCAATGTTATTGATGAAACCATCAAACGAAGCAGAAGGCTGATGATAATTTTAGAATCAGAAGCATTGAGTTACAATGTGTTAGAAGATACCTTTGAACAGCAACTGGCTGTGTACAATGCTCTTATCCGGGATGAAATAAAAATTATTCTGATTGAACTAGATAAAATACAGGACAACACGAACATGCCAGAATCCATTAAATACATTAAACAAAAGTATGGGGCCATCCAGTGGAAAGGGGACTTCACAGAGAAATCTCACTCAGCAAATACAAAGTTCTGGAAAAATGTGAGATACCGAATGCCACCCAGACAAACAGTGTCTTCCTTGGATCCAAAAACTTTTCGCTATTCTGCAGCAACAGAAAGATGATGATGATGATGTATTTTAATGGCACAGACCAGCTCACTTTAAAATATTTACTATGGACTATTTGTCTTCAGAAGCTTCTAGTGTGTATTACTAACTGGTCACCTCAGTCACTTAAATGCTTTGAAGATTAAAAAAGCCCCTCTACAACATAATTTTGTTGTAGATTAAAAAATTCAGTTGCCACTATGCCATTGTGCAGATATTGGGAGGTATCTGAATCATTGTCTCAGTATCTCAGATATTTAAAGCTGACATGTAGCAAATGCAGTGGCACATAATTTTTGCAATTTCTTTAAAGAAAACTTATTGCAGAGAAGTTTTTTGTTTTTTAAATTGAGGTTAAATAACTAATACAATTAAATGAACATTCATTCTGCCTAGATTTTTATACTGTGGTTTTGTTGTTGATATTTTTTTTCTGAAAATAATTGGATCTGATCTGATCAAGGTACTTGCAAACTCAAGCCATACCTTTTTTCTCATTTCACATGCCTCCCTTTTATTTTCGTCTCTTTTCTTTTTGCTCTTTAAAGGCATTTTGTTTTTCTAAAGCTCCTTTCATCTGAGATTCTTGAAATGGTTTGAACTTATTAATTATTATTATTATTTAAAAGTATTAATTAATACTTGTGGCATCTACAGTTGTTGTTTATTTGTATTGCAATAGTATCTCTGGGCCCTAGTCTTGTATCAAGGCCCCATTGTGTTAGGTGTTGTATAAAGCTACAGTGAGTTAGGTAACCATTATTTACCCAAGCAAGTGAATCAGTAAGCCTGTGACATACTAGGGAATAGAATCCAGGTGTCCTGCTTCCTTGTCCTGTGCTGTAGTCCTAAGAAATCCACCCCCCACCCTCCCATTTTAGTTCTTCATAAAGGAGGAGAGAGATGGTGGTGAGCAGACTATACTTGGTTGCGGGTGAAAACCTTCTGCACACAGAACTCAGTTTTATTCCTACCCTTACTATTTTCATAAAATCCTGTAAGATATATAAAGTATGTCAAGCTTATTTCTGAATGCTTTCTCCAGCACAGTAGTGTCCACAGGTTTTATCATGGATCTTCAGACAGCATGGAGGCACAACTCTGACCTTTTCTGAGGACTTAGAGACAACCCACCTGCTAAAGAGCCTGCCATTTTAGTTTTTGTCACCATAGCTTCTGGCAGGGTGGACAGGCCTCCATGATGGAGTGCTTTAAGAAAGGGATTGTTGAATCCAAAACAAAGACTAGATGATATATTTCTGGTACAGCAGGACTTTAATTTGGCTGGAGCTTGTGCTGAATTTTTTTGAGTGGCTTCTGGGGCTGAGTCACCTTATTCTGGGCTTCCCTTTCTCCCTGAGGCACTGCAGCAGGCCATGTTTGTGCTTGACTCTGGCAAGGCAGCGAAAGAAGCTTAAAGGGAAACCTGCTCCTTTTGTAACTTTTCCAAGGTATAACATGTGCGGTAGTGAGTTCTCTCTGGTTTTGTGGGCCTAGAGCACAGAATCAGCTTCTCTTTTTATGGTGTGGTTTTTATTTTGTAAATAGTAAATAAAAAGCAAAGGTGACTGTCATATTGCGTGACCTGTGTGGCAGACCTCTCAAATACAGCAAAAGGCCTATAATAATATTGTTGTGACTGAGGTGTGCCACACAGTGTAGGTGTCATGTGCAGTTGAAAAGCCAGGCTGTGACATGCCTTTCACTTCACTCAGAGTCAGGTCCAGATGTGTAGGTGATGACAATGCTAACACATAGGAGTGGAAAGATGGGGAATATGAACAAATGAAGCTATAATTTCTTGCTCATATAGAAGTTTCAATGCTGTTGGGGCTCTGTGCAGTTCTAGCTGACCCTTATTTCTCACATAATACAAACCTTTGTACTTTGAAGTCTGTATACGTCATGTCCACTGAAGAACGAATAAGGAAGCTCATTCAGTTTTGCACAAATGTTGCACTTGGTAGACAGAAAAATGTCTTTACAAAATTTATACTTCCCTGCCCATTCTGTTCTTCCCACTTCCTGTTTGATTTTCTGAGTAAAAATGTAACTTCCTCTTTACCACAATAACCTGCATTATGCAAGCTCTGTGGTCCACTGATCAGCAACATGTCTCTTCCCTGCTTTAAAAAGGCAATCTGGATATATATAAAATGACAACACATTTCAGCTGTAGAGCTAGACGCTGAATGGCCTAAATAAACAGGATAAATGGTATTTCAGCTCATTTATGTATGGTAGCAAAAATAAAGGTTTTAAGTAGGAACATACACTTAAAGGAGCCATACACTTCTGCTTCGCTACCTTTTTGAGATGATCCAAAATAGCAAGAGTCTCATCACCTTAATACCTGAATGTCTTTCAGTAATGCATTAAGCAATATGACTAACGTCTGTCACATGTTGTTTCTTCTGGGCAGTGGAGTTGTTTTTGTTTCATGTTTTTCAATGTATGTACTGCTATGATATATATTTGTTAGAGAAGCCAAGGTCAAAGGTATGCACCTTGCACTCAAAGCATAAGGCAGTGAGGTTTATGATGGTCCATTGTTCCTGGAGGAAATAATTTCACATGCTTGGACCAGCCTCTGAGAAAGTTCTGTTTCCTGTACAGATGAGCTTTAACCTTGTAGAGAGTTCCACTGTGCCCGAGGAATGAAATTTTCAACCACTGTCTTCATTCTGGAGCTTTAGGAGATCTTTTAGATGCCAGGGAGTGCTTTGAAGATAAGGACCAAGACCTTGAACTTGATTCAGAATCTTTGGGAAACCAGTGTAGCTAGCGGAGGACAAGTTTGATGTGCTCACGGTAGCCTGCCTGCTGAGCAGATGCCAATCCCTTTCCTCCCACTCTCTCTGAGATGAAACAAACACCACGTGTTACAAGTGGGGATATGTGAGCTAATCAATTATAAGGGTTTAGTCCTTGGATATATGCTCTCAAGGGGATCCATATACTCCCTTGGAGTCTGGCTGTTATTCAAGCAACAGTTTTTCGTAATGAATCAAAGCACTGTTGAATGCTATCAGTATCTCTTACTCATTAAATCAGTCAACTGCACATCCTTAAAAGTTCAATGGCCTTTCTATGGTTAGAGGACATTATTTAAACTTTTTTTCAAAGCTTGTCATGTTCAGTCTTGCCACCAGAAGGTCTGGAGGGCTCAAAAAACTCCTCCTTCCCTTGGTCTCTGAAAAACAAAGTAGTCCCCTGATCGTTTCTTACAAGAAGCTTGATGTTGGCTCATGAGTGATCATTTTGTTGTGAGGGATATCCTTTGTCATCAGGCTTCAGATACTTTCATGAATTGGGTCAGCAATGGCCAAGGAGGGCTTGGTGCAGCTGTGGGAGGGTTGGAGGTGTAAAACTACCCTTTGCACTCTCTTGATCCTGATGCCACTCTGTGGTAGGTCAGTCCTCAGGCTGCTTTAACTTGTGCCTTTCTTTGACTAATCAGGCAGTGCACTCCCTGTTGAATACATGTGTTAGAAAGTTGCATAATCTCCTCAGTGCCTCAATTGACTGTGAGCTTTCTCCTAGGCTGTCCCATGCAAATGCAGGCCTGGATAGGCTTGTCACGTGGTTTATTACTGTTCTCCTAGATGCTGGTTAATTTGCATAGTAAACAGATAACTTTTAGGCTGGCAATTTCTTTACATGAGTTTAGCACCCTGTACAATTCAGATATTGATTTTTGCCCATTTTTTTCATCATGCCAAAAATTTCTAGAGTTGGTCACAAAGGGTGAAGAAAATTTGTTTTTGAAATCTTGAAAAAATTTAAGCAGCTCTATAGTTGATTGGAAAATGAGGGGAAATATGTTGAAATGCTACTAACTTTTTTCAAATTTTGCATTTTCATCCATGTCACAATTCAAAATATTTCAACCAGTTCTAAGAGATTTATTTCTATGGAATGCAAGCATACATTGATTTGTACTGCCTTTTTTGCTGTGGAATTCCAGTGATATTTTTAACTTTTGGTGACTTTTCTCCTTCTGGAAGTGGCTTCAGAAATAGGATGAAATTCTTGAGTCAAGCTTAGTATGTAGGGTTGGCAAAATTCAGTTTTTTAAAAATAATTTCAATGGATATCAGTGCTTATTTTTAAGTATTTTTATCAATTTAAATGTTCACAGTTGTGGGAAATTATGGAGGATCACATAATAATTTAATGACAATAGACGTTAAGACTCAAAGTTAAAACTTTAAAACACAAATTGTCACCATTACATGGTGAAAATATACAAGGGAATATTCTTAAATCAAACTCTAATAAGTTCTGAAGCAGCATTTTTCTTGCTTTGCCTATTTGTAAATTTTGATTATTATCAATCAAAATATTTTTGTTGGTGTGTATGTGTATGGCAAAATCAAGGTTTATTGACATTTATTGATTAAAATAGAATCTTTCCAAGCCTATTAATATGTTCCTACAAAACTTCTCCACTTATAAAATTTGGGAATAATTTCCATAGAGATGTAAATCAAAGATGAACTATTCCTACTGAACTGGTAAATCAACCAAATTCAGGATGAGATACACCAGCATTATTAATATAAAAGAGAAACTGCAGGTTTTAAACCCTTTCTAAAGTCTTTACATGTAGAAATAGGTGTGGGGGGGGAGGTTAAGTTATGGTTAAATCTCAGCTAATCGTCTGAGGGTAGAATGACAAGCGGGAAAGTAGTTTACTCTTCTTGTTGGGGGAGCTGATTTTGAAGCTGAATTCATTCTTTTTTTTTTTTTCTCTTGGAAATTTTTGGTAACAGTCCTAACTCATATTTCTGGCTTCTTGTTTCCTGGCATTACGTTACTCTGGTTTTGCTTGAAAACCACAGAGAGATTAACTTTGCACAGTACAGTGAAAGCAACACATACAAAAATCTACATCAGAGATTCAATTAGCTAATCTGCACATCTGTCTTTAGAGAGGAAAATAATTTAACTAGCTAGAACATAGTTTCTGGAAGTATGCTAGGGTCTGAAGAAAAAACAAAACTTAGCCCATGCAGACGGCAACATTGATTAGTCTTTGTTAATCATAAAACTGATGGCAACTTTCACTTAATATTGTATTTATGCCTACAATGAAAACACATGGGATTGCTTGAAGGCAGGTTAACTAGATGGAAGGGCTTTTTGTTCTTCACAGGGTAATAATCAACATTTGGAATTCTCTGTCTTAGAAGTGGAATCCAGATCACTAGAATTCAGTGGGAAAAATGGACAATTACCTGGACATCCATAACATCTCAGGGTCTAAATGGAATAAGATTCCTAATTGTGGAATTTTGTGTGTGTGCACATACACAGGATTAAACCTGATCACTGAATTTGGGATGATGGGGAGGGAATTGTCTCAAAGGCATATTAGCAAGGATGTTGCTTGTTAATTTTTACATATCTTTGGTTACATGGGTTAATCCCACCTACTCATTTTCTATGCTTGCTGGGAAGTGGGCACTGGTTGACTTCAGACCTTCCTTCTTTGTTTCTATTACACATAGCACATTAGCATTTTTTCTGATGCATGTAAGAAAATTATCTACTAGGTAATTCAAGTTGGGCATCCAAAATTATTGGGACACTTCTAGGAATTTAGGCCTTGGGCACCAGAACTATACAGAACTTGTATTAACTGTCCCTGCTTTTGTTTTGTCCTTGTGCACTTGGTGAGGAGTGTGGGAAGAATATACCTTTTCTTGGCTTTGTCACCTTCACCATTTATCCTGCATTCCAGGCTTTCTCCTTTCTTACCATCCTGTTTGTTCTGAGATCTGTTTGATTGGATATTTTTAACATCGCTTCAGTTCTCTAAATTGTGTTCTCCATCCTGGTGCCTGAATGTGGATGGCTCTGTTTAGGGGACTTTTCATTCACACTTCCCCCCCCATTCTCCTTCCCCCACACCCCGGCCTAGTGTCAACTAACATTCTGTCAATGACTATTGTGTGCCCTGTTGCCTGAACATATTTTGTAAGATAATACTTCATTTTTAATTTAGGGAAGTTATTGATTTGATTGCATTAATTCACCCAGGGCTAAATGGTACATATAAGGCACAGCCCAGCACAAGGGGTGATGTGGACCAAGTTGTGCTGCCCCAGGGGGAGCTTGTTATGCAGACAAAACTACACAGGATCGTTTTAGGGGGCAAGACAAAGATGCCACATTTATTATGATAACACAATTTGATTTATGACCAATAACTAATCTCTAATACCTATGTATATATATACACACACACACATCAAATGTTCTGCAGCTGCTAGATAGTTACCAGTCCTGAATGTAGCTTGAGTTTGTGGCTTGGGTTCGTAGCTTGTGGCGGCTAACTGGCCAGGAAAGCCAGGCACAGGGAAGGGCTGGGTCTCTGTTGGGCATGCACTGATGCCCTTCCATGTTGGCAGCAGAATGTTACTCTCCAAAGTCTTCCATCTCACCCATCCTTTTTGTAGGCTTTAGTTTGAATCCAGAGTCTATAGGTCTTGCTGTGTCACGCTGCCTCTGGGTTTGGTGATTGATCACCCGTCAATTGCAGACGTGACTTTCAGCCTCGGACCTGGTTTTGATCTTCCTTCTATTGTATCTTTGTTCTTTTCTTTTTAGGGTGGACTCTTCTTACTTTGTTAGGGCTCTTGTCTGCATCTTCAGCCATTGGTGTTTGAACTCTGTTTCATCGGACAGGCTGGCGCTGGAGGTTGATTCCATCATCCATACATACCTCATTCACACATCTAAACTAAACTAATAAGATTACAGCAGGGTTTGCAAACATGAAGGTTGCAGCAGGGTTTGCAAAATGGAGTAAGCGTTTTAAAATGGGGTTTGAATTACAATATGGCAAACAGTGAACAGAAGTTACAATGCTGAAACAGTGCAAGTCTCAGTGATTTAAGCAGGAATTGGATTGATAGTGAAATTTACAAAGGCAACTGGCTGAACAGCTATGGCTCTTAATAAGCATCTTAATTGTCAATTAGCCAGTTATTGGGGTAACCGGTTTTATGAATGAATGTTGTTTCATTCATAAAACTTTACTTATGAAGTTACATTAATAAAGTGAACAATTAAAAACAATTTCATTCATCAGTTCTACAAGCTCCTCAGTGCAGGAGGAATGCACCATTGCTTTACTCCATCACAAGGGGCAGCACATTTCCCCTTACTCTGCAGGCCATGCAGAAAGAGGTTGAGGATTTGACTCCACCTACCCTTTCAGTGTAATGTAGGTCCCAGTGCACAGGTACTGTAATTCTGACAGGGCTCTGGGCAGGGTACACAAAAGAGGAGATACATTGTACAGCCCCATTCCTGCACACCAGGGTAAGTGCCTGTCAGATTTTGTCCCACAGGTACCACATTAGATACATATTATACATAGAGTGATAAATCAACACAATGCCAGTAAAAGCCCCGCCTACGGCCCAGGCTTTTCCCCTTATTTCCACACTCTTTATTCATCTGCTGCCAACATATACATTGATATGCATGTATGCCATCTCCAGAGACAGTATTAATTGCTGAGGTATTGATGGAAGTGTAGGGACAAACTGAATACTGATTGCTAAAATGAAGCTAAGTGGTAATACAGTCAAACAATGACAAAGTGACAATTTAATTGTGTCCCCAACTCCGCCTAGAAATGGATCCCTGTAGCGGGGTGGTGACCCGCTCCTGCCCTGAGGGGCTTGGAACAGCCCAGCAGAGGGCTGTGGCTGGGGCACGCAGCTCCCAGGCTGATTGGGGAAGTAGGCACAGCTGGGAGCCACGACCCAAACAGACCACAGCCGGCCCTTATAAAAAGGCTTTGAGCCAGGAGCACAGACACACACTCTCTGCTTGTAGAGGGAGACGGGCCTGGCTGCAAGGGAGTTGAAAAGGTACCTGGGTGGAGCAGAGCTGGGGGAAGGCCCAGGGAGCTGGGGAGCTCCGGCCTGGAAAACCCCAGGCTGCAGGCTAGTCTAAGGCCAATTGGGTACTGGGGTTGCAGAGGGCAGCCCACGGGTAGGCAGAGGCAGCAGGTCCAAACCCCCCTTGCCTGTGATGACTGGCTGAGACACTGCAGTCTGCCCCAGTGAGTGGGGGCTAGATGGTGACTGGCAGTGGCCAAATACTGAGGTGAGGTGGGGATAGTGGGTGGGGGTCCCCCTGGGTGGGGAGACCCAGAGAAAGTCGGGGTACTGCCAGGGGGCAGCACCCAGTGAAAGGGGCACCAGGGTCCGGGAGGGACACGGGGACCAGTGGTAGCGTGACACTGGCCAGCAAGGGGCGCTCCGGAGGCTGGAAACTGATTTCCTGAGACGACCAGCAGGAGGCACCGCAGCGGTGAGTCTCGCACTGTTACAATCCCATATTGAATCTCCTGCGGTCGAGAGATTCCTGAATAGATTTGCTGGGTCCAGCAGGGCAGATAACTACTGATTGACCATGTAGACAAAGATTGATTTCTTTTTGGACCCAATGTCTGGTTCTTGAGGACTAGTAGAACTAACGTTCTGTTTGACAATAGCTGTGGCTATTAGGAGTCAGGTATTTTTAGGGCAGGTAAGACTGGAGAAAGGTATCAAGCCTGCTGATTCTGGCATAGGGGGAATTTTAAAACAGTCTCAGACTATTTTTCAGTTTGTGTTTTTTCTTATTTGCAGGCACGTACCAAAGCATAAGCTCTCCCTTTTTCATCATCTCACCAAAACTGTGTGCTGGGGGTGCTCCCCTTCCAATGTGTAGGACACAGGATAATGCAGCCACATGCAGTGTCTTCTCTCCTCCAGGTTGCATGGCTGTTGTCTCCTTTAGAGATCTCATCTTACTTCCTTTTTCTCGTTTGGATTGTAATGTGAAAAGATGTGAATTCCCTTTGGGTGGAAAAGTCATACCCAATTTTTACCTGTTAAAGTGGATTTCCACTCTCTTCATGTGTACAATTCTTAATGGCCATGTCCCTTGTTTTTTAAAATCTATAGACTACAACAAGTGAGTATGAAATGATGCACATGGTTCTTTTCAGTGTGCTTCATGAAGCACAAGGGTGTGTCTCTTGCAGGAATCCAATATCAAGTGTTTGGACTTGGAGGAAAAAAATGTTTGTTTGTTTTTTGAAAATTCTTACTATAATTACTAGATCTCTTCCCATTTGGTGAGACTGTGTAAAAATGATGGAATTCCATCTTGTCTATAAAAGAATTAACTGGAAAAGTGCATCCCTGCAGGTTTGGGAAAGAACCTTTCCCAAAAATGTGAAATTTCCCCATAAATTATATGAGTAGCTGGATCCTTCTCTGGGTGGATAGGAAGGCCCGAAAAAAGAAAAGGATCCATGCATTTCTTAAAAAAAAGAAAAAGAAAAATCAAAGAGGCAGCAAACTCCCACTCTGACTGGATCCAGAAACAAATAATGAAAAAAGCCAAATAGCTATCTTGATGCTGACCATCAGACTAGGGAAGAATGTGTATGCCATATGTCCCCCCGTCATCTGTGTACTCTCTGTTATGGGTCATAACATCTGGTTCTGCTAGATCTTTGGCTTTGATCCCCATGTTTCCAAAGTAGATATGACTTCATTTTTCTTAGAGACTAAAGAGAATAGATCATAGGTCAATTCATGAAAATAACAAGATCAAGATTTTCTAAAAGACAGGCTCTTAAGTCTATATCTTAGTGAGTGGCTTGGTTTTCAAGAGTGCTGAGCATCCAACAGCTCCCACTGAAGTAAAAGTTTGGGTGTTCAGTGCTTTTGAAAGTTGGGTCACTAATTCAAGGGCTTAAATATCGATTTTAGAAGCTTAACTTTGGGGGATTTTTTTCTTTGAAATATGTCAAAATGACAAAGATGGGGGGGAAAAATTGCACAACCCCAAAAATCTGTGGAAGATAGTGACAGACTAAACTATATTTTTAGAGCAAATACCATTTAAAACAGCAAATGATTTAGGTGGTACAATGCCACAATCTAGTGATGATTTTAACTACGTAGCAGATGAACTATGGCTCTTAAAAATTTAGAAGTGATAGTCTCTGTTTAGTTCTGGTTAAACCCAGGTTCCATTACCAGTAATGCAAACCCCAAACATTCAAAAACCATGAGTCAGATATATATGTGAATAAAACACGAGATTTTAAAAAACAATCTCATTCTGGCCCAATCTTTTGAGCTTTGGCTGCTCACCTCCAATGTGTGTATGAGAATTAGTATTGTCTAGAAAATCACCACTACAAAGCGCATTGCTGCAGTCTCCCCAACCAAACTGTACACCTATTCATTCTAAATGGTAAACCAGCCCACAAAACAAAGTGCAGAATGAAACAAGTGAAGCAGGAACTTTGGTCACTCCTTAGAGACAGCAAAGTCCAAAATGAGTAACTCAACTTTGATGAACTGACAATAGCCATGAAAACCCTGAAATGTGGGAAAGCAACTGGGCTCAATGGTATAGCTAATAAATTATTACTACATTTTGGGACAAGAGCACAGAGGTGGCTGCTTGACTTCTTCAATTCTTGTATGGACACAATGCAGATATCCAGGCTGTGGAGACATCCCAAAGTACTTACACTACTCAAATTACATAAAGACCTACCTCGGCAAAGAGTTACCACCCAATATCTTTACTCTGCTCAACCTATAAGCTGTAAGATGATAATGGGTAGAATAGCACCAATAGTGGAAGGGCAGTGACTGATGACTAACCTGGTTTCTACTCAGGACATTCATGTTGTGGCAAAGTTGCAAACCTAACTCAATACGTCAATATTGTGGATGGTATGATGGGATAGCCTCATTTTGGCAATTAATTGATCTTTGATTATTAGCGGTAAATATGCCCAATGGCCTGTGATGGGATGTTAGATGGGGTGGGATCTGAGTTACTACAGAGAATTCTTTCCTGGGTGTCTGGCTGGTCAGTCTTGCCTGCATGCTCAGGGTTTAGCTGATCGCCATATTTGGGGTCGGGAAGGAATTTTCCTCCAGGGTAGATTGGCAGAGGCCCTGGGGTTTTTTCACCTTCCTCTGCAGCGTGGGGCACGGGTCACTTGCTGGAGGATTCTCTGCACCTTGAGGTCTTTAAACCATGATTTGAGGACTTCAATAGCTCAGACATAGGGTAGGGGTTTATTACAGGAGTGGATGAGTGAGATTCTGTGGCCTGCGTTGTGCAGGAGGTCAGACTAGACAATCATGATGGTCCCTTCTGACCTTAAAGTCTGTGACTCTGTGTAACTTGCAATATTGTAAGGTCTGTGTTTGTTGATCTGTCGGCTGCTTATGACACTGTGAATTATCGTGCATTTCTATTGAAATTGGCAATAATTTTGAGAAATGATAAGATGGCCCAGGTCATCTCCTTGCTTGAGAATCAACATTTCTTTGTCAAGATGGACAGTCAAGAAAGTTGATGATGTACTCAATGGAATGGATTGCCCCAAGATTCAATGTTATCCTTGTTATTTAATTGCTACACAAATGATCAACCAGAATTTCCCAACATGCGAAGATTAATTTATTCAGATGATATTTGTATTGCCACCCAATCAGAAAGATTTGAGGATACTGAACATGTTTTAACTGGCTCCCTGAACATACTTTGAAAATAGTACCACACATAGTTCCTGAAAGCCAACCCTGGCAAAGCACAAGTTTGTGCCTTCCACTTGAAACACCATCAGACAAAGTGAAAACTCCAGATGTTGTGGGATGGTACAATCCTTGAGCACTATGAACATCCAGTCTACCTTGGGGTCACAGTAGAGCGAACACTAACATTCAAAGAGCACATTAAGATGCTGTCATAACTATAAAGAGAAGGGTGACAGCTCTCCTGTGTACAGTGCTATGGAATCCCTCCTAGCCAGAGTCTCCAAATCCTTTTACCTGTAAAGGGTTAAGAAGCTCGGGTAACCTGGCTGACACCTGACCCCAAGGACCAATAAGGGGACAAGATACTTTCAAATCTTGGGGGGGGGAAGGCTTTTGTGTGTGTCCTTTGTTTAAGGGGTGGTTCGCTCTTGGGACTGAGAGGGACCAGACATCAATCCAGGTTCTCCCCATCTTTCTAAACAAGTCTCTCTTATTTCAAAATTGTAAGTAAAAGCCAGGCAAGGCGTCTTAGATTTACTTTGTTTTCTCAACTTGTAAATGTACCTTTTACCAGAGTGCTTATCTTGTTTGCTATACTTTGAACCTAAGACAGAGGGGATTCCTCTGAGCTCTTTAAGTTTGATTACCCTGTAAAGTTATTTTCCATACTGATTTTGCAGAGATGATTTTTACCTTTTGCTTTAATTAAAAGCCTTCTTTTTTAAAACCTGATTGATTTCTCCTTGTTTTAAGATCCAAAGGGGGTTTGGATCTGTATTCACCAGGAGTTGGTGAAAGGAAGGAGGGGGGAAGGGTCAATTTCTCCTTGTTTTAAGATCCAAAGGGGGTTTGGATCTGTATTCACCAGGAGTTGGTGAAAGGAAGGAGGGGGGAAGGGTCAATTTCTCCTTGTTTTAAGATCCAAAGGGGGTTTGGATCTGTATTCACCAGGAGTTGGTGAAAGGAAGGAGGGGGGAAGGGTCAATTTCTCCTTGTTTAAAATCCAAGGAGTTTGGATCTGTATTCACCAGGGAATTGGTGAAAGGTTTCTCAAGGCTTCCCAGGGAGGGAATTCTTAAGATGGTGGCAGCGGACCAGAGCTAAGCTGGTAGATAAGCTTAGAAGTTTTCATGCAGGCCCCTACATTTGTACCCTAAAGTTCAAAGTAGGGATACAGCCTTGACATGGTGGCACAGCGGTGGGATCGTTTTAAACCCAAAAGCCAGTAAGAGATTTTTTTTTCCTTCTAGCTGCTTGGAGAGCAGAGCTGAAGGTAGATGCATATCTTATCTCTCCTTGCCCGAAGGCAGAGGTGTTAAGTTTTTTTTAACAAGGTCCTTTGTTAAGAGAACGGTTCAATCAGTGAGCAAACTTTGATCTGGTAAAGGTAATTTACAATCTGAATTGTGTTTTTTTTCTTTTTACATCCTCGGGAGTAGCTTGTTAGAAAGTCTCTGTTAACTCAGCAGCACTCAGCAGGAGCCTGAGCTAAATACATCCCAGTTTCAGTCAACTGCAGAGGGGTGTGGCCCAGCACAGGAAAGCAGGAAAATGACTACCAGTGAAGCAGCTAGCAAACTAGAACTGGCCAGACTAGAAGCAGAAGAAAATGAGAAAAAACATCAGAGACTACTTCAAATTAAAAAACTCGAGAAAGAAGCCAAAGAGGAGGCCCACAAGAGAGAGATGGAGCTGGAAAAAGCCAAACATGACAGAGAAGAGAAAGCCAAACAGGAGGCCCATGAAAGAGAAGAAAAAGCCAAACAGGAGGCCCATAAAAGAGAGATGGAGCTGAAAGAAAAAGAGATGGAACTGGAAGCAGCAAGGACTAGGCAGGGTGCATCAGACCATCCTAACAACTCCTCTCCAGGTACCACTTCCCATCCCAGGAAATTCCCCACCTACAAGGCAGGCGATAATACTGAGGCCTTCTTAGAAAATTTTGAAAGGGCCTGCCTTGGATACGACATCCCTCCAACCCAGTACATGGTAGAGCTGAGGCCGCAGCTCAGTGGACCCTTAGCAGAGGTGGCGGCTGAAATGCCTAAGGAACACATGAACAGTTATGAACTTTTTAAAAACAAGGCCAGAATCAGAATGGGGCTAACACCTGAGCATGCCCGTCGGCGGTTCAGAGCCCTAAGGTGGAAACCTGATGTGTCATTTACCCGACATGCCTACCACATTGGGAAAAATTGGGATGCCTGGATATCAGGAGCAAATGTTAAATCTACGGAAGAGTTGCCCTTCCTATTGCAAATGGAGCAGTTTTTAGAGGGTGTTCCTGAGGAAATAGAAAGGTACATCCTAGATGGGAAGCCCAAAACTGTAACCGAGGCGGGGGAGATTGGAGCCAAATGGGTGGAGGTGACAGAAAAGAAAAAAGCTAGTAGCAGTTGGAGCGAATATCAGAAGGGGCAAACCGAAACAAAACCTTATCACCGGGGACAACCCAAGGCCCCACCCACATCCCAAGGGAAACCCCAGACGCCTTCTCACCCCACCACACCAGTCTCCATCAACCAACATCGCCCCGGTGATACCTTAGCAGGGCGATGTTTTAAATGTAATGAACTAGGGCATATAAAGGCTCACTGCCCCAAGAACCCCAACCGATTACAGTTCATTACACCCCAATCACACCAAAGAACCCCAGACCCAGATGCCTCTCTCATACCCTCGGAGCGAAGGGAAACCTTGAGAGTGGGCGGAAAGAAGGTTATCGCTTGGAGGGACACTGGGGCACAAGTGTCAACTATCCACCAATCCCTAGTGGACCCCAAACTCATCAACCCTGAGGCTACAGTGACAATTCAACCCTTCGTGTCACAGTCTGTAACCTTGCCTACAGCCCAGTTGCATGTCCAGTACAAGGGCTGGTCAGGAATGTGGACTTTTGCAGTCTATGACAATTATCCCATTCCCATGCTACTGGGGGAAGACTTGGCTAACCATGTGAAGCTAGCCAAGAGGGTGGGAATAGTCACCCGCAGCCAGGCTAAGCAAGCTTTCACCCCCATCCCTGTTCCTGAGCCGTCCACCAGGACCCCGTCTGTGTTACCGGAGACCCAAACACAGGTGGTGGAACCGGATCCCCTGCCAACGACTGCAACAGCCGTAGTGGATCCAATCCCAGAGACCCAGCCAAAGCCAGTCCCAGAACCGGAACTGGCAACGCAACCAGCACCAGAACCATTGCCAGCACTGAGTCCAGCGCTTGCAACCCCGTCTACAACTCCAATGCCAGAGGGCACCAGCGAGCCTAAACTGGCGGAAGCAGCAGATAACCCTACCCAAGAGGCTCAGCCAGAGCCTGAAATACCACATAGTGCACCAGCGGACAGCGGTTCACAGTCAATGGAAAAAGCCCCAGCACCTGCATCGCTTCCAGAGGGACCAAGCCCCAGTCCACAGTCCAAGGAGGAACTGATGTCTCCAGCATCAAGGGAACAGTTCCAGGCCGAGCAGGAAGCAGATGACAGCCTTCAAAAAGCTTGGGCAGCGGCACGGAGCACCCCACCGCCTCTCAGCTCTTCTAACCAATCCCGGTTTGTTGTAGAAAAAGGACTTTTATACAAGGAGACTCTTTCTGGTGGGCACCAGGAAGACTGGCATCCTCAAAGACAGCTGGTAGTTCCCACTAAGTATCGGGTAAAACTCTTGAGCTTAGCCCATGATCATCCCAGTGGCCATTCTGGGGTGAACAGAACCAAAGACCGGTTGGGGAAGTCCTTCCACTGGGAGGGAATGGGCAAGGATGTTGCTAATTATGTCCGGTCTTGTGAGGTGTGCCAACGAGTGGGAAAGCCCCAAGACCAGGTTAAAGCCCCTCTCCAGCCACTACCCATAATTGAGGTCCCATTTCAGCGAGTAGCTGTGGATATTCTGGGTCCTTTCCCAAAGAAGACACCCAGAGGAAAGCAGTACTTACTGACTTTCATGGATTTTGCTACCCGATGGCCGGAAGCTGTACCCTTAAGCAACACCAAGGCTAAAAGTGTGTGCCAGGCATTAGCAGACATTTTTGCCAGGGTAGGGTGGCCCTCCGACATACTTACGGATTCGGGAAGTAATTTCCTGGCAGGGAACATGAAAAACCTGTGGAAAGCTCATGGGGTGGATCACTTGGTTGCCACCCCTCATCACCATCAAACCAATGGTCTGGTGGAGAGGTTTAATGGAACTTTGGGGGCCATGATACGTAAATTCGTAAATGAACACTCCAATGATTGGGACCTAGTGTTGCAGCAGTTGCTTTTTGCCTACAGGGCTGTACCACATCCCAGTTTAGGGTTTTCACCATTTGAACTTGTGTATGGCCGCGAGGTTAAGGGGCCATTACAGTTGGTGAAGCAGCAATGGGAGGGGTTTACGCCTTCTCCAGGAACTAACATTCTAGACTTTGTAAGCAACCTACAAAACACCCTCCGACACTCTTTAGCCCTTGCTAAAGAAAACCTAAAGGATGCTCAGGAAGAGCAAAAGGCCTGGTATGATAAACATTCCAGAGAACGGTCCTTCAAAGTAGGAGACCAAGTCATGGTCTTAAAGGCGCTCCAGGCCCATAAAATGGAAGCGTCGTGGGAAGGACCATTCACGGTCCAGGAGCGCCTAGGAGCTGTTAACTATCTCATAGCCTCCCCCACCTCCAACATAAAGCCTAAGGTATACCATGTTAATTCTCTTAAGCCCTTTTATTCTAGAGAATTAAACGTTTGCCAGTTTACAGCCCAGGAAACTGATGACGCGGAGTGGCCTGCAGGTGTGTACTATGAAGGAAAAAGGAATGGTGGCGTGGAAGAGGTGAACCTCTCCACGACCCTGGGACGTCTGCAGCGACAGCAGATAAAGGAGCTGTGCACAAGCTTTGCACCGATTTTCTCAGCCACTCCAGGACGGACCGAACGGGCATACCACTCCATTGACACAGGTAATGCTCACCCAATTAGAACCCCACCCTACCGGGAGTCACCTCATGCCCAAGCGGCTATACAAAGGGAGATCCAGGACATGCTACAGATGGGTATAATCCGCCCCTCTACCAGTGCATGGGCATCTCCAGTGGTTCTAGTTCCCAAACCAGATGGGGAAATACGCTTTTGCGTGGACTACCGTAAGCTAAATGCTGTAACTCGTCCTGACAACTATCCAATGCCACGCACAGATGAGCTATTGGAAAAATTGGGACATGCCCAATTCATCTCTACTTTAGACTTAACCAAAGGGTACTGGCAAGTACCACTAGATGAACCCGCTAAGGAAAGGTCAGCCTTTGTCACCCAGGCAGGGGTGTATGAATTCAATGTACTCCCTTTCGGGTTGCGAAATGCACCCGCCACCTTCCAAAGACTTGTAGATGGTCTCCTAGCAGGATTGGGAGAATCTGCAGTTGCCTACCTCGATGATGTGGCCATTTTTTCTGATTCATGGACAAAACACCTGGAGCACCTGAAAAAAGTCTTCGAGCGCATCCGGCAGGCAGGACTAACTGTTAAGGCTAAAAAGTGTCAAATAGGCCAAAACAGAGTGACGTACCTGGGGCACCAGGTGGGTCAAGGAACTATAAATCCCCTACAGGCCAAAGTGGATGCTATCCAAAAGTGGCCGGTTCCAAAGTCAAAGAAACAGGTCCAATCCTTCTTAGGCTTGGCCGGATATTATAGGCGATTTGTACCACACTACAGCCAAATCGCCGACCCGCTGACAGACCTAACCAGAAAGAAACAGCCAAATACAGTTCAGTGGACTGATAAGTGTCAAAAGGCCTTTAACCAGCTTAAGGCAACACTCATGTCTGACCCTGTGCTAAGGGCCCCAGACTTTGACAAACCGTTCCTAGTAACCACAGATGCTTCCGAGCGAGGCGTGGGAGCAGTTTTAATGCAGGAAGGACCGGATCAAGAATTCCATCCTGTCGTGTTTCTCAGCAAGAAACTGTCTGAGAGGGAAAGCCACTGGTCAATCAGCGAAAAGGAATGCTACGCCATTGTGTACGTGCTGGAAAAGCTACGCCCATATGTTTGGGGACGGCGGTTCCAACTACAAACAGACCATGCTGCGCTACAGTGGCTTCATACCGCCAAGGGAAATAACAAAAAACTTCTTCGGTGGAGTTTAGCTCTCCAAGATTTTGATTTTGAAATACAACACATTTCGGGAGCTTCTAACAAAGTGGCTGATGCACTCTCCCGGGAAAGTTTCCCAGAGTTAACTGGTTAACAATTGTTCTTGAAATAAAACATATTGTTAGTTTTTATATAATCAGTAGTATGTCTAAAGGTACATGTGTTTTATTAACTCTGTTTTCTCCTAGAGCTCCAGGAAGAAATCACAGCCAGTGTGGAACCGGACGTCCAACACTATCTGTGATTTGGGGGGCGTGTCATAACTATAAAGGGAAGGGTGACAGCTCTCCTGTGTACAGTGCTATGGAATCCCTCCTAGCCAGAGTCTCCAAATCCTTTTACCTGTAAAGGGTTAAGAAGCTCGGGTAACCTGGCTGACACCTGACCCCAAGGACCAATAAGGGGACAAGATACTTTCAAATCTTGGGGGGGGAAAGGCTTTTGTGTGTGTCCTTTGTTTAAGGGGTGGTTCGCTCTTGGGACTGAGAGGGACCAGACATCAATCCAGGTTCTCCCCATCTTTCTAAACAAGTCTCTCTTATTTCAAAATTGTAAGTAAAAGCCAGGCAAGGCGTCTTAGATTTACTTTGTTTTCTCAACTTGTAAATGTACCTTTTACCAGAGTGCTTATCTTGTTTGCTATACTTTGAACCTAAGACAGAGGGGATTCCTCTGAGCTCTTTAAGTTTGATTACCCTGTAAAGTTATTTTCCATACTGATTTTGCAGAGATGATTTTTACCTTTTGCTTTAATTAAAAGCCTTCTTTTTTAAAACCTGATTGATTTCTCCTTGTTTTAAGATCCAAAGGGGGTTTGGATCTGTATTCACCAGGAGTTGGTGAAAGGAAGGAGGGGGGAAGGGTCAATTTCTCCTTGTTTTAAGATCCAAAGGGGGTTTGGATCTGTATTCATCAGGAGTTGGTGAAAGGAAGGAGGGGGGAAGGGTCAATTTCTCCTTGTTTAAAATCCAAGGAGTTTGGATCTGTATTCACCAGGGAATTGGTGAAAGGTTTCTCAAGGCTTCCCAGGGAGGGAATTCTTAAGATGGTGGCAGCGGACCAGAGCTAAGCTGGTAGATAAGCTTAGAAGTTTTCATGCAGGCCCCTACATTTGTACCCTAAAGTTCAAAGTAGGGATACAGCCTTGACAGATGCTGAAAAAGAATGTGAACTACAGAAATGGGCCAACCCAAAATGTGGAGCTGACCCCAAAACACTTTGAGCAACCAGTCTCACCTTGTGTTACTCAGCTGCAGGGTGCTGTGCTCCATTATGGTGATGCTCAAGCTACACACACAGAACTGATACTAAACTCATTCAACTCTATAAGGTCATCACAGGGACTTTGAATCTGACTTCCAGACTGTCACTATACTGCCTTGTTGAGGATTGGATCACCCCTCAGTGAGGTGGGATGCCTTCAGTAAAAAGGAGAGACAAAAACAGGTGCATGACATCCACTGAACGGACACATTTCACCACCTGAGAAGCTGTAGTCCAGCAAGTGTTTTGCCTCTGAAAATCCCTGATCTCAAAATATCACTGTGGAAGGCTACAGAGTTTAAAAAAAAAAAAAAAAAAGGCCAGAAATGCCCATGACCTTGGAGAAGGTGGTTCCTTCAAAGCAATTCCCTCCAAGCACTGACTCAAATGAAAACATTGGTGTACTGTAAATCGAGAGAGCGCCAGGTGGCAAAGACTGGTGATAATATGACCAAGTGAAAGCTGAGGAATGAACCAAAATGTGAATGTGGAGAGCCTAGGCAAACCTTTGAACATTGCCTGATGAAGTCTCTCCTGTCAACAACCTGTACTCCCAAGGAACTGTTCTAGATAAGCGACAATTCTAGGTCTTGGCTGAGGTTCTTTGAGCAACAAGGAATCAGCTCTACACCCCCAGCCTCATATCAGTTAATTTTGTGCCTTCCAGTCCCCACATCTGCCCCAGCCCCACATCAACTCTGCCCACTCAGCCAAACAGTTCTGTATCCCCTTTTGCCCCCCCCCCCAAGCCACAACCCCACATCTGCATCCATGGAAGTTCTTCTTCCCCTTCCCAGGCCAGATGGTGCAGCATTAGAAAGAATGGGCAGGGAGGAGCAGACAGCAGGCTGATCTATTTTTCACAGGAGGGGTGGAGGGAGCAGGGCTTCCTAAGCAGCTCTTCCTGCTCTCTCCCCTCTTTCCTGCCCTGTCCAAAAGCTTCTCTGGCTCCTCGGGGTGGGAGAAGAGAGAGCGGGAGAGCTCTGTTTACCTGCAGCAGCTCTGATTGTCTCGTCTTCCCAAGGAGGTGGAAAAGCAGGTAAAAAGAAACCAATCCGAGAAGGTTTTCCCCTTGGCGGTCAGAAAATCACATGAAGGCTGGAGCTTCTGGCATCACTCCAGTAGGAGCCAAAATAACACGTTGAGCATTGCAAGCTGTATATTTAGCATTCTCTAACTTTGGCATGAAAATTATTAATCTTACTCTGAAGACTATGTCTAAAGTCTTTGTATAATTGGAGTAAATGGGTTGAGTTGATTTTGAGTTCCTTTCAGGTCATTACAATATTGCTGTGATTGAAAATGCTGACTTGTTTCTGAAATCTCCTTGTGTGTCACCACTCAAAAATGGCTTGTTACTACTGTCCCGTAAAGCTTTCAACAGTTAGATCTAGAAAATACATACATTGGGTATATTTGAACACAGTTTAGCATTAATGGTTTCAGGGCTGGATCCAGTGCCTGGTGAAGTCAATAAGAGTCTTTCCATTGGTTTCAATGGACTTTGGATTATGCCTTTAGTTTGTGTGAGATCAGTTTGCAATTGAGTGAAAACATGAGCAGTACATCTGATGCATCTAATGAAGGGTGTTCCCTGAGTTCTGGTGGTAGAGACCTGAGGTTTATGACATCAGAGGGTTTAAGATCTAGTCTTGGCTTTTCAAGTTTGTGTGGTTTCTTTAATAATTCTATTGATGTAGCCTGATGTATGGTAGAAAATCACCCAATGATGAAAAACAAAGAGAAAATTCGACAAGCTGCTTTTGAGTTAGCCCATGAAAGCTTATGCCCAAATAAATCTATTAGTCTTGAAGGTGCCACAAAGACTCCAGGTAATTAAAAGTTACTCTGCATATGGAGGCACTCTCAGTAGCTCCATTGTTAAGGTTGCAACCAGTGTTCTGTTACAAGCCTTGTCCTCACTCCCCTCATAGCTTTGCTCAGTACAAGTATTTTTGTGATTATTTTCAAGGCATTTTAAAGCATTGTTGGAATGTTTGAAGGCAGTTGATCAAACCACTTCTTAAGTTATGCATTCTTAAAAATTACACTTTTTAGAAAATCCCTTTGTCTAATGTTTAGGTCCCTCCAGCTGAATACAGCATGACTGTAAGATTTCCAACTTTACATACATTGACATACCATTAAAATAAAATAATTGAAAAAAACCCCTACTATAATTAAGAAAAAAATGTTTTACAAAAATTGGGTTGATGTGTGTGACATTATTGATATAATCTGGGACCATATAGAACATGGTTGCAACCAAGGTCCTGTTGTGACACCAAATCTTATATAAAGGGGGTCAAATGAGGTGTCTAAGACAAGGTTATGGTTTGCTGGTTATGATTATGCTGTCTATATGTGTGTAACAATTTTGTAGTTGAAGTTATGAATATTGGCTCTATACTGTCTGTATTTCAAACTTATGCTATGCTTCTGGGAGACATCCCAGACAAGTTGGTGTTAGTTCTGCCTAGCCTGCTTGATGGACCATTAAGGACCATCAGCTATACAATTGACCTATTGAGAGAAGGCAGATATGCCTTGCAACTCAGCAAAGTATGCAGGAACTGGCCCATGTGACTCCAGCCTCCATTTTACTGTAATTTTCCACAGTAAGGACAAAGAGATGTTCTTACACCTGGAAAAGACTATAAAAGGCTGCTGCAGCTCCTCCATCTTCTCTTCAATCCTGCTTCTTACCTCTGGAGGGACTTTGCTACTAACTGAAGCTCTGAACAAAGGACTGAGGACCCATCCCAGCTGGGGATGTATTCCAGAGACTTGATTTTGAACCTGCAGTTTATTCTATCGCTGCTGCAAGCCTGAACCAAGAACTTTGCCATTATTGTATGTAATTGATTCCATTTAGCCAATTCTAGCTCTCTACCTTTTTCCTTTTATGAATAAACCTTTAGATTTTAGATTCTAAAGGATTGGCAACAGCGTAATTTGTGGGTAAGATCTAATTTGTATATTGACCTGGGTCTGGGGCTTGGTCCTTTGGGATCGAGAGAACCTTTTTTCTTTTATTGGGGTATTGGTTTTCATAACCATTTGTCCCCATAACAAGTGGCACTGGTGGTGACACTGGGAAACTGGAGTGTCTAAGGGAATTGCTTGTGTGACTTGTGGTTGGCCAGTGGGTGAGACCAAATTCCTCTTAGTCTGGCTGGTTTAGTTTGCCTTAGAGGTGGAAAAACCCCAGCCTTGGGCTGTAACTGCCCTATTTTAGCAATTTATCCTGAATTGACACTCTCAGTTGGGTCCCACCAGAACTGCATCGTTACAATGTGTTTTTCAAGGACCACATGGCCTAAGAGGTGGGGTACAGCAAGCATTTGCAGGATCCAACTCTAAGGGGGCAATACATAGTTACATAGTTTAAAATCATCTACACCAGGGGTGGCCAACCTGAGCCTGAGAAGGAGCCAGAATTTACCAATGTACATTGCCAAAGAGCCACAGTAATACGTCAGCAGCCCCCCATCAGCTCCTCCTCCTCCCCCCCGCTCCCAGCACCACCCACCCACCAGCAGCCCTGCCGATCAGCGCCTCTCCCTCCCTGCACCTCCTGATCAGCTGTTTCATGGCGTGCAGGAGGCTCTGGGTGGGAGGTGGGAGGGGGAGGAGCAAGGACATGGCAGGCTCAGGGAAGGGGGTGGGAAGGGGTGGAGTGGGGGCAGGGCCTGTGGCAGAGCCAAGGATTGAGCAGTGAGCATCCTCTGGCACATTGGAAAGTTGGCGCCTGTAGCTCCATCCCTGGAGTCGGTGCTTATACAAGGAGGTGCATATTAACTTCTGAAGAGCTGCAGGTTGGCCACCCCTGATCTACACAGTCTTCAGAGTGTGTGTAGCAGCAAAATACAAGTGTAACCTTGTCGTGTATATCAATCTAACCACAGAAGTGTAGCATCTATAGGCGTGTTTCATTTGCTCCCAGCTTCTTATCAAACCTCTTTCTGTTTCAGCAATGAGGTCACCTAATGGATCACTATGATCCTCACACAAGACCTACTGACATGAAAGTTTCCTTGGTTCAGATGCAAAACAGACACTGTGATGGAGCGCCTGCCCCACACTGGGCTCCCAGGGGTTAATAGAGCCCTAGGAAGGCTGCACAAGAGGCAGCCAATCAGGGCCAAGCAGGCCCATATAGAAAAGAAGTTGCAGGGCAGAGGAGGGCAGTTATCTGCTGGGAGTCCAGGGGGAAAGGACTGTGTCTCTGGAGGGCTGAGAGAACAGCCAGCCCCCTGGACAGAGCAGTGCTGCGAGCAGGGACTGGGGGAGTGAGAGACAGCTGTTGGGGTTTGCAGATGGAGGCCCTGAGGCTGGGGCAAAGAGGATGCTGGGGCCATAAGGAAGTGGCCAGACAATTCACTGCAGTAGCCACTAAGGGAAGTGGCTGAACAGTGGGCTGCCAGGCCCCCTAAAGGGGGAAGCACAGTGTGTGGCACGGTCGGAGGGCTGTGTTGCTGAAGAGGATGCTGTGGTCCTTGGAGAGAGGTGGGTCCTAGAGCAGGAATGACAGTGGTGAGGCACCACCTGAAGAGGATACACTAACATGCAGAGCTAATTCCCAAGACAGCCAGAAGGAGGCGCCACAGTGGTGATCACACCCCGTTACAGACACTTTTCCAAACTTCTGTGTATCATAATAAAATGCTTCAGTTTTATTGTTAGCTGAAAAAAGGTGTTTGGTTTTCTTATGCTGTATACATTTAAACCTCTTGTAGAGCACATTTCTGGGAGTAAAAACAATATGGGTCTGATTTTCAAAAGAGTATAGGCCAATAACCATAGAAAATGCATGGCTTAATTCTTTGACCTGCTTTGAAAAATCTCAACTTGAGTATTGTAATTGGGCATAAAACATATTCCTGCAGAAGCTAATAAAGTCTTTTGCCAAGCTTATGGAAGAATCTTATTGTAAAATAATATTGTGGCTTCAGGCATTCTTCAGACAAAAGTTGGGGTTTTTTTTTTTTTTAAAATGTGAATTTCCCTGATCAAAACCTGTTATAGCAGCTCAGTTCCTTAAGAATGGAATGTTAATGTAAGGAACACAGCCCCCGCCACTCGCATTTAACATGAAATTCTGGCTCCATGAAAGTCAATGGAAATTTTGCATTCACTTCAATGGGGTCAGGATTTCACTCAACGTGTCTAAACCATGCTGTTTCATTCATGCTTTACGTCTTTTGCCCCTGAAACAAAAACATGGCTCTGCAATGTTTGCCTCTCCTGTTCTGCTTGTGTCTTTCAGTTATTTTACAAAGTTTTGAAGGTGCATATACAGGTAAGGTCAAAAGACGGATGCTTGAAATAAAGATCTGTGTGTTTACTCTAATGTGTTGAAGAGGTTACTTTGTCTACTACAAAGTCTTTTGTTCTTGGTGATTCTCAGTTCTAGCCACATCCATACATGGCTAGAATTGAGATGCTAGTCTAGCTCGCTAGCTGTCAGAGCCTTCAAAGCTACACAGTGCAGCACTCCTGTGAATAGGAGTGTAATGATACAGAGTTCTTGGTAAAACTTGTTACATAATGAGATTAGCCACATCCTCCACAGGAAAGAAGTGTACAAAAGCACTTTCCTCCACTAACAGTGGGTATTCATAAGCTGAAAAGTATTTCTAGCAAGTTCAGCTTTTTTCTGGAAGAAAACTGTAATGTTAGCATTATTCTGTGGTTCTTATTTAATAAAACATTGGCACTGTAATCAAGCCCTAAAAGTGTGTGTGTGTGTGTTCTATCTGGGACGATGTTCAATGCAATACATGTGTGGTGAGATCCCGAGCTGATATAAATTCGCTGAAAGTGGAGCTATACCATTTACACCAGTTCAGGATCTAGCCCATCCATCTTCTATTGACTGTTCTGGCTTTCTGTGGAAGTAGTGAGACATTTTTGTAGGCTGCAGCTGAAACTCATTGGATTATTTGCAGCACCTCTCCTGTCCCTGTAAGGCCAGGCTAGGTTGGACTGACTTTATATGTTTGGTGTTTAGTTAAGACCTAACCTTTTGTTACTATTTTCTCCCACAATAATAAACAGGACACCTCACTTCAGATGCACTAGAATCCACCTTTTTCTCACTTTACCCATGTATTACAGCTGGGGTTCTTTGAGGCACAAAATAAATCAAATCACTGATTTAGTTATTTGAAGTTCATAAAACTAAACTCTTAACTAGTGTCTTTGAAGATAATAAAACAAAACATCCTGAACTAATCTCTCTGAAATCTTTTAAATTTGAATATGTGAAGTGAGTCCTAGTAAGACCTGCTGTGACTGTCTTGTGTGATGTTTGAATGAATGAATAACTGAGCAGTTGGGACGTCTGTAAGTACCTACATGAGGTAGAAATATTTGATAGATTTTTTTTTTCAGTCTAGTAGCTAATGATCTAACAAGATCCAATGGCATAAAATTGAAGCTAGATAAATTCAAACTGGAAATAAGGCATAAAATTTTAACCATGAAGGTAATTTAACCATTGGAGCAAATTGCCAAGGGTTGTGGTGGATTCTGTCACTGGCAATTTTTATACCAAGATTGGATGTTTTTCTAAAAGATATGCTCTATTTCAAGCAGAAATTAGTTCAGGGAAGTTCTGTGGCCTGTGTTATGCAGCAGGTCAGACTAGATGATCCCAATGGTCCTTTCTGGTCTGCAATCTATTAAATCCTTCTACAGAATGAGGCACCTGTGGTGGGAGCTTGGATTGCATGAGGGTCCAGCCCTCAGGGGAGTTAAGTTGCTCAGTGGACTAAATCAACAACTGTAAAAGAAACTTTAGTTTCTTAAGGAGCAAACCTAAATCAATCCAGCACCCAATCACAGAATAAAAACCCTAATCTTACTGGAGGTAAGAGATTAGAGACTGATTAATCAGGGTGGTGGTTACCCAGTTTTTGTGTACAGGGGGCCCTCAGAACCCAAGTATAACCTTTGATGGATGGGAGAAGCAAAGGGAGAAGGAATTATTTATAGAGATTGCATAAGCATAGAGGAATGAGGGTCTAAATCAGAACTGGCTGCCCTAATTCTCCAACTGAGAAAACTGGTCTCTTGTGAGGAGGGGACTAGGGTGAAATGGAAGGACAAACACTCTTAGATAGGATCCATCTTCTGATAGAGTTGAGGGAAGGTAATCATTCGTATGCCCCAAGGTTGTCACGCCAGGAGATTAATATGGTTAAAAGACACTGTCTGTGATAGGTTTCAGAGTAGCAACCGTGTTAGTCTGTATCTGCAAAAAGAACCTCTAAGGTGCCACAAGTACTCCTGTTCTTTTTGTCTGTGATAGGGGATTTAATCATTAGAAATATTGGTAGCTGGCTATGTAGAGACCATGAGAACTATAATGTCCAGCTTAGCTCCTGAGGCCCCAAGTTCAATATAACAGGGGTAGGCAACCTATGGCACATGTGCCAAAGGTGGCACGTGAGCTGATTTTCAGTGGCACTCACACTGCCCGGGTCCTGGCCACCAGTCCGGGGGGCTCTGCATTTTAATTCAATTTTAAATGAAGCTTCTTAAACATTTAAAATACCTTATTTACTTTACATACAACAATAGTTTAGTTATATATTATAGACTTATAGAAAGAGACCGTCTAAAAATGTTCAAATGTATTACTGGCATGCGAAAACTTAAACTAGAGTGAATAAATGAAGACTCAGCACACCACTTCTGAAAGGTTGCCGACCCCTGAATATAACAACTTTCAATATCATTGTCTACATTTTCTTTAATAACCTCCCCTTTGCTCCCCAAATCCATCACTACCACCAATTTTTCTTTTTGAAAAGAAAAAAAAATTCAGTTATGACAGCTTTTAGAGCTTTTCAAAGTTTTTGTTCCTCTCCTCTGGCTTCTCTTTGCAAGAGATCTGCAATTCTCATCCATTAGTTGTTTAGATACATTTTGTTTGTCCAAGAGATTCAGAAATGACATTGATAAATCTACAGGAAACAGAGATTATTCTCCTGTCATATGGACAGACTATACAATGATTGTAACTCTACTCAAAATCAATATGAGTGATCCTATAGAAAAAGACCTGGAGACTAATGTTCCGTTATTATGGATGCTACCAAACAGAAACTAAGTGCTATTTTGATGCTAATGGTAGAGATTAGAAAAGGACTATAAATAAAGATATCCTTTCTCCTAAAACTGGAAGGGACCTTGAAAGGTCATTGAGTCCAGCCCCCTGCCTTCACTAGCAGGACCAAGTACTGATTTTTGCCCCAGATCCCTAAGTGGCCCCCTCAAGGATTGAACTCACAACACTGGATTTAGCAGGCCAATGCTCAAACCACTGAGCTATCCCTCTGAATAGCAATACAGCTTTCAAGGAAGAGTATTCTTTTTCCACTTGTAGGTCATTAAGGCCACCTCTTTGGCAAATGTTCAGAATGTTATCATTGCTTTTGGTGGCCTAGAGCAGGAGGTTTAGAAGGGAGGCCTACAATGAGCTGTTTTTTTTTACCTCCAAACCAAGTTCAGAGTCCTCTATTGCAAAAATGTCATCTCTAGTTCAAGAATACCTTTTTGTAAAGTATTATTATTACTGTAGCTTCTTTACACCTTTATTATTCCTCCTGGCTGATATGAATACAGACAATTCATCTGTAGAGCCACTTGTACAAGTAACTTCCCTCCCTGTATCGCTGTACCTCATGTTTGACTTGTCTGCCTGACGGGGAGTTATTGCAGTGAATCTTTCCTTACCTATTACTTTAAAGTAGACCGAGGATTTGGTTAGGTGTTTAAGCCTGCCCCTCCAGTAGCACATAGACTGCCCCTATAACAGCATCACTGCTTTCTCATGTGAGTGAGGCACCAGCTGCTCATTGTGATACCAGCATTGGTGTCTGGGTGAAGCCTTAAGTACATGGGAAGTAGGGACATATTAACTCCATTTTACTGAGGAGGAACTGAGACCAATTGAGTGATGTGCCCAAGGTCACACACAGTCTGTGGCAGAGCTATGAATTATACCCAGATCTCCTGAGTCCTAGTCCAATGCCCACAAGACCATTCTTCCTTTAGGACACTAAAACGACAATAGAGAAAACACCACCACAATCTGCCAACACGCTGTCTTGGCTGGGTGGTTGCTTATTTAATGGGGGAGCTACCACCACCTGACCAATCCTTTAAATGGTTTTCTTGCAAGCTACTGAGCATAGATCCCAGGCAGCCCAAATATGGGTCAGAGCCAGAGTGGCACAAGGAGAGAGAAGTTCACGAGAGGCTCAAGTTTGAAACCCCCCGCCTTTCTCTGCATAAGGGTCTGCAGCAGAAGTTAAGATCTACTGGAGTTTGCCAAGTCTCTACCTGCATTTCCTTCCATGCAGCTTTACTAGTTGTATTTTTTTATGAAGCTCACTAACTGTGTAGTATAGCTTCTCTCTTTCCCCGAGCAACCTGCTCTGGTTCAACATGATCTTTCCTCCAAGAGCAACACCTTTTTTAAGGGATTGAGCCTAAATAGGCTCAGCTGCATTTAATTAGCTCTCTGATGGCAGAACTTCTGAATTGTGGCTGACAATTAACCCCTGAATCCCCAGGTCATTGGCTAGCTCAGCATGGCTTTCTCCCGGCAGGCTGCACTGGAATGAATGCTGCAGGGCTTTGAGGAGACTTCCAGGGGGTGCCAAAGCCCCTGCACAAGTATGAAATGATAGATAACGTAGAGTCATTTGGTGTTAGGAGGCAACTTTAGCTTCTCAGCTCATCCACCTGTGCAAAGTCAAAGGAGTGGGTCACAGCATCAGGAACTTGCATTAGATTAGAAAAGAAAAATAAAACATTTTCTGGTCTATGTGGTTACCAACATTTCCTGTAGCTAGCTAGGAGTGGCGTGGGAAGAGGACAGAAGGGAGTGCAGGTGGGTTGCTGATTGATAAAAGGGAACATAATTGAAAAGGGAGGTTAGAGTGGAATGTTGAAGCATGCAATCCACATTTTTTTTGGCGTACCATCTCTTTCCCCCCCCTCACGAGCTCGGAGAGGGTGAATGTATTTGTATAATTTATTGCAAGAATAAATGGTGCCTTCTCTGAGGCCTGCCTGCCAGAGATGTGCCCACAGTTTTGGCATTGCTTTATTCTGAAAAACATACTCAAGGTTGAGACTGTATATCAATGATTTCCAGTCATTGCTTAGTTGGAGCCATCCCTTGTGATGGGCTGGCGGAAGGCTTTCCTTCCGTGGCCTGCTGTGAGGTGCTGTGGAAGATTTATCACAGTCTTTCCTTTTTCTGTCTCATTTCCTAATTCTCCTGTTTGACTGTATTTGTTGTTGTTGTTCTACTTTTTCTTTTGCTCTTTTTGGCTTGCTTGCACCCAGAACTGAAAACTAAATAAAATATTTAAAGAAAAGGGTAAATCCTGCCCTTTTTCAGTTTTTCTTAGAACGCATTCTTGTTGCTCTATGACACATCCTCTCAAGTTTCACATTATTTTTCCAGTGAAAAGATGATCAAAACTGAACAGAATATGTTGGATGACTGCAAAAAATACACTGTGTAGATTTGTATTCTGACCTTCTGTCAAGGCTGAATCCCCACTCTGTCACTGAGTGCAAAAGTGGGGGTGCGCAAAGATTTTAAAAATTAATACTTGCCACTCCAGGCTTGTATTAAACTCCCAAGGTTTCAGCTTTTCTCTGACCTTGGCTTGGTAAACACTGCCACCACCCAAATGCAAAAAAACAAAAAACAAACAAACACACACCTTTGAACCAGGAAGGTGCACTTGAGAATTCCTCCCTGTGGGGTACCCTCAAGCCCTTTCACCCCCCTCCAGGGAAGAGCTGAGAAAGAAAACAAAGGAAATTAGCAGTTGCTACCAGCCAATCAACCAGCATGTACAAACCTCTTAGGACACCAAAAATCCAATCCTGTTCTTAAAGGTAAATTTTATTAAAAACAAAAAAGGAAGAAAATACATCTGGAACTAAGGCTTGTGCTAGATTTTAAAAGAGCAATTCCAAAATTTAAGCTCCCAAAATAGCTTTCTTGGGGGTTAGCTTAAAGGTTACAAGCAAACACAAGCATCTGGGGTTAGCACAGAGGAGTTCACAAGCCTTAAAAAATAAACAAATAAACCTAATCACATCTATTTAAACATGCCCTGTCCAATGATTTCTTCTACATATGGAAGATGACTTTTGATACCTGGTTCAAGCCTTACACAGCATTCCTGCTTATAGCATTGCTGCTCCGTGTCTCCTTCTCCGGAGAACAACAGACAAAGGGAAAGTTTCTTTCCCAATTTTAAAAAGTTCTACCTTCCCATTGGCTCTTTTGGTCAGGTGCCACTTTTTTTTCTTTACCTGGGGGAATTTTTAACCCTTTACAGGTAAAGCAAGTAGAGAACAGCTACCAAGAGGGATTTTACAGCTGGCTGGGTGTCCATCAAAGGGAGCTAACCCCCCACTTCATTTATCACACCTTCCCTTTAGCTCTTTAAAAAGAGTATGCAGCATAATAGATATTTTTAATACATATTTCCTTTGATGGAAGTTACTATTTTACATATAACTACTTTAAAACTGCATTTTTCATCTTATGGCACAGGAAGGTGCAGAAAAAAGTTTGTATCAGTGCTGCAGAGAGAGATTAGATTATTTTAAAGGGTTTTATTATAGTCAGTAGAATGTCAATTCTGTGAATTTGGTGAAATCTATGGTTATCCAAAGGTCAGATATGACACCTGAGGTTTGACTTCAGCAAAAAGTTATCTTGGTAGAAAAATTTGTGCTGAATCTGTTAAATCAGCAGAGAGGATAAGCTCTGAGTAAAAATAATAATAAAAAACAAACAAACAAACAGGCCCCTGGCCCTAGATGCTTTCATTTATAAGAACTTTTGGTTATCCACATTAATTTCATTTGAATAAACTAGTTCGTACTAGAGAGATGGTGCATCATTGATTCCAGAATTACCCTTATGAGATCCCTCCCTTTAATACACTGAAGACTGGAAATAGTCCTGGTCCTACTGAACCCTTTTTTTAAGACGTCAGCTGGGCTAGATCCTAAGCTCTCTTGGAAACCACTACCAAACTTGCAATCTTGGATGCCAAAAACTAGGCACTTAAATCCATATTAAGACACCTGAATGGCTTAAATGTCTGACAATTAGGCCACTTACTTAGGTGCCTAAATACGGCTTTAATATGGATACCCATATTGAAAATTGTGGTCTCCATCTGAGACTTGCATCAAGTGGCCTCAATAGGAATGCTAAAAGCGGTGGAGACCAGAGTGACAAAGGAACTGCAACTGTGGAACTTCCTTCTGGTGTATTTAGGTTCTCATGCCTCTCCCATTGCCATGGTATCTCAGCACATTTGGTGGAAGACCTAGCCATTTAAAAAACAACTATGGTTGAAATAAGGAGTGGTTCAGAGTAGGGTTTTTATGGACTCTGTGTAATACAATTTTTAAAGTTTATATTTGGCAACTAGATATTGTACTGATAGATGCCCTAGAGATGCACTCAGATATACACCTCTACCTCGATATAACGTGACCCGATATAACACGAATTCGGATATAAAGTGGTAAAGCAGCGCTCCGGGGGGGGAGTGGGGCTGTGCACTCCAGTGGATCAAAGCAAGTTTGATATAACGCGGTTTCACCTATAACGCGGTAAGATTTTTTGGCTCCCGAGGACAGCGTTATATTGGGGTAGAGGTGTAGTAATTAGTTTAAATTATGCTTCCTCCTACCATCTGTTTTGGTACTAGTATCAATTTCCTCAGATCTAAGAGAGGTAAATCCCTCTGCCCCCAACTGTCAATGAGAGACTTGATCCCTCTTGTTGATAATCCTATATGTGTCCATGGCAGAATAAACTCTGTCATATCTAATTTTCTAACCACTATGCTGTCTAAAATGCGAATGATGTCCATAAACTACTCAAACAGAAAAGCTGACCAGATTCATGCTGCTAATAGAACCCAGAGTGCAGGTTTAATAGTGAGTACACCTGGAAGAGGTGGTGGTTGCAGCAATGTAAGCTTATAAAACCCCTACCCCACTGGTGGAGGACAGAGAAAGTTATCACCCTCTCCATTCCCTGCTTCACAATGCCCTGGTCTACTTGCCACCATCTCTCTCTTATCCCAAGATTTTCTGTCTCTGTTCTACTTTTTCTTTTCTCCTTTTGTTTTTTCTTTGTTATGCATTTTTCTCCCTTGTTCCCTGGTTTTCCTTCTGGCTTGGCCCACTCACTAGAACTGTGTCTACACTGAACTTTTTCTTAAACTCTCCCACCATTACACCAGTACTGGTACCACTCTAACAGTTGGAGCACTAGTGTAGACAGAGCGCCAATGTTCTTATCACCATATCAACTAGACCAAGGCCTGGTCCATACTACAGTGTTAGGTCAACGTAAACCGCCTTGCATTGATGTAGTTGCATAGGTGTGGGAACTAGGAGTATGGAGGGTGCTTCAGCAACCCTGGGGTCCTGGCTGCCACTCCACGCTCAAGGCTCTGAGGCCACCTCGCGCCCAGGGCTCTGCTCCCAGCTTCAGCTCTGGGGATTGGAGGGGTGGACAGGGGTAAGGGAGCTGGCTTTCAGCTCCCCCACTATTAAAAATGTTCCAGCGCCACTGCCTAGTTGTGCATATGTCTACACTTAACTTTGTCTGCAATTGATGTAAGTGTCCCATTATGGTAACGCAGTTGTGACATCATACTCCATATTCTTTATGAGAATATGCTTATGATATGGATATGACATAACTGAGATGTACTTTATGCAAGATGGCTTATGTAAGATATCACTAGAAAGGTTATGATTTACTGAATGTGATTATCCAATTTGTATACCTCTATCATTTCTGTATCTGAAGTTAGGGATATTGACTATGTATCTGTATTTCAAATGGGTTACTTTGGGCATCACCCCCAACTAGCCCTTCAGGTACAACAATGAGAAAGCCAGACAGTGCTAATGGCCCATTAGCAAAGACAATGGACTCTAAAAGAACTTAGTCTTCCTGTGGATGCTCAAGATGGCCTACAAGTAATGGCTGCCACAGCCCTGTAAAGCATGGGTCCGAGTCACCTGGTACTGGATACCCCTCCCCCACTTTTGGAATGCCAGTGTTTTTCCACTGGGAGACAAAGGGTTCCCGCCATATACAAGAGCTACATAAGGCAGGGGAGTGACATCATCATGGTTATCCTCTGCCTCCCCATCCAAAGAGACACTGAAAAACACCTGGAAGCAAGAACTGAACTCAGGGGAGAAGGGGTGAACCCAAGTTGGAAGGGCATCTGGCTCATAAGTAACAATACCTGAGGTCTCAAGTTGCAGACTAGTGCAGCTGCTTTTCAAGATGTTCTGTAATCTGCCTGCAACAATATCTAGGGTGATAAATTACTATTTGTAACCAATTTCTTTAGTGAAACAAGCTTAGTTTGCGTGTTTTGTTTTCAGGTGGGAGGAATAGCTCAGTGGTTTGAGCATTGGCCTGCTAAACTCAGGGGTGTGAGCTCAATCCTTGAGGGGGCCACTTAGGGATCTGGGGCAAAAATCAGTACTTGGTCCTGCTAGTGAAGGCAGGGGGCTGGACTCGATGATCTTTCGGGGTCCCTTCCAGCTCTATGAGATAGGTATATCTCCATATATTTGTTTAGTGATCTGCTGTGACGTATGGCCAGAAAAGGTTAAACATCCTGCAAATTCTGTATTCTTTCTCTCCTAACCCAGCAATGCTTTGTAACCCAATGGTCAATGTGTGTTATGTGTCCCCTCTGTTTCTGATCTGCAGACGATGTGCATCTGTTACAGCCCCCAGCCCTCAAGCCTAGAACCTTAGCTCACACTGTAGAAATTCATGGGGTTTTTTTAGCTCTGGAGATCCTTGTTTCAATCCCTGGAGTTGGCAAGATGGCAGCAGGCAGGTGTTTGTGTCTCCCTAACCTCTGACTGCCAGAAGCTGGGGACTGTACCACAGGGGATGGATCACTTGATAATTGCCCTGATCTGTTCATTCCCTCTGAGGCATCTCGCACTGACCACTGTTGGAAGACAGGCTACTGTAGCTGGGCCATTGTCTGTCCCAGTATGGCCATTCTTACAACTGTGGGGTAGTTGGGCAGGTGTGTAATGGGATGGGTTGAGTGGTCAGTTGGGACATGGATCTCCTTTGGCTCTTTAGGTGAGCAGGTGAACCCCTGATTATTGGCAGATTTCCCTGGGGGGCTGGGGTCAGGAAGAGAAGCAAATCTTGCCTAGCTGGGTGATGGGAGGCAAGGAGGAAAACAGGGATCCAAGCTCCCACTAAGTACTTTGGCTCTTTAAGCTCCAGGCTGGGGCTGTGTAGGCAGGCACCACTGAGAGGAGGCCTGGGTATGCAGTGATTGTAAGACTCGCTTAGTGCAGCAGCAGCTTGACTACATGGTGCATTCCTTGTGCTCCTAGTGAGGCAGGTGCAGGATGGAGGAAGGGTGGTCACACAGGCGCCGTCTTTGTCTGGGGGTGCTCAACCCCCTGCTCCGCCCTCAGCCCTGCCTCTTCCCACCCCTGCTCGGCCCCAGGCCCCACCCCCACCCCCCCTTCCCTCAAGCCCCCACTCCCGCCCCACCTCTTCCCGCCCCTGCTCCACTCCTGCCCCACCTCTTCCCATCCAGTTCCGTCCCCTCCCCCGAGAGTGCCCTGTCCCCGCTCCTCCCGCCTCCTCCCCCGTGCTTCCTGCACACCGCGGAACAGCTGATCTGCGGTGGGCAGGAGACGCTGGAAGGGGGGAGCTGGTTGCTGGTGGATGCTAAGCACCCACTAATTTTTTTTCCATGGGTGCTCCAGCCCTGGAGCACCCACAGAGTTGGCACCTATGGGTGGTCACTTGTAGCAGCTGCAATATCTGTAGCAATAATGGGTGTAACTTGTGACTCAGCAGTTGCCCGACTGAGCAGCATCTGGCTCACTCCAGCCTTGGAGAGGGCAATGAATGTTGAGAAGCTGAGCTGGTTTACATTTCCAAAGCCGCCTGCTCAAGGAACAGGGTCAGAAACTAACTCTTTCAAAATTAAAACCCGAGGTTCTCCTTTGTGGGAACAAATCACAAGCGTTGATGAGCCTCCTCCAGCTCATCAGTGTGGGGAAGCATGATCTTTCTGTTGTTAGCAGGGCAATCCAGTCACCACGTACAAGCAGGAGAATAAAAATAGTCACTGAAAAAAGGATTAGGACTTAAATTAAAAAAAGAAACACAAAAAAAAAAAACAAATAAAACAGCCAACTCTGCCTCCTTGTTCCTGGGTCTTACATAGCACACAGCTTGGTGGGACCCAAGACTCAGGGTCTTTGTTCCTTGGCACCATTTAGGCTAAAGGAGGTGACGTTGAGACATTCCTTTTAGTGATTGTATTGGTTGACTGCAGAACGTCCCCAAAATTCCTTGTGGCTGACCAAACTCAGAACATACCTGTATATAGTAAATGCCACTATGTTGCCCTATTTCCAACATAAGCAATTCTGCTGCAAACTCAATTTCTAACCCACCATGTGAATATAGCAAAGGTAGAAGTGTTATTTTCTTCAAAACAAAAGGGTCACTAGACATTTTAATGAACCTACTTTGTGAAGAATCCAAGCTTAATTCTAGAGGCCGAAGTATTTCTAGATGCATAATTGGTGATTTTTGTTAAATAGCTTAACATTCGGGCATTTTCTTGATATCTGAATAAAATGCAGGGAATAATACCATTCTTCCATATTTTCTTCAGTTTTGCTACTAAAACCCCTGAAGGGTGGAGGAAGAGAAATCCAGGCCAAAGGAAATTTACAGATCAGGGTCTGCCCCTTAATACACATAGATCAGCAACAAATTCATTTCCAGTAATTAATCTACATTAAGGAACTGCTAAGACTCCTTAGTAACAAGTCATTATGCTTTGTCAGGAACGAGTTCCTGGAAATTCAAGCTTATGCTAGTCCTGTCATTTAATAGGAACTTTATCTTTAATATATCCCATCTGTGGCACTTAAATGTTTGCTTTATTTATTTATAGAATTTCTTTAAATAAACAATGTATGAAAAGCCTTGATTAACTAATTCATGGTGAGAGGGTCAGATATAAATAGCATAAACAGCCCAAGAGGTACTTGAATTAATAATTCCTAGTAAGAAGAGAACAGGAAACTGAGGGAGAACTTCATGGTAGGATACAAGAACAATCTCCAAGGCACTCTGCGAGGAGGCTTTGGTGTCACTGGAGGATTGGGCTCCTCCACACATGTAACTACAGGGTTGTTCTCAGGGCCGGCTCTAGGTTTTTTTGCCGCCCCAAGCAAAAAAATTTTTGGCTGCCCCCCACCCCAGCCCTGGGCTCCCCCCCCCCAGCCCACCAGTGCCCACACCCCCTGCCTCCCCAGCAGTGGGTTCTCTCTTCCTCCCCCCCCCCAGCTGCCCCAGCACTGGGCTCCCCACCCCCAAATGTGGGATCCGCTACCAGAACACGGCAGCCGAGCCCTGGCCCAGCCGTGACTGTCCCCATGCGGGTGGAGCTGCTGGGCGGCACGGAGCGGGAGTACTTCCAGGTGGCGGTGCGGCTGTGGGGCGGCGCGGAGAACACGGCCCCCTCCCTGGGATTTGTGGCGCTGCTGGTGGCCGAGGTGGATCAGTTCGTGCTCACCGCCCTCACCCCCGACGTGCTGGCAGCCCAGGACCTGGAGAGCCCCCGGACCTGCTGCTCTTCAGCCTCACCGCGCCCTGGCCCAGCCCCGGTGGGTGGGAAGGCGAGGATCTCCGGCTGCGGGGCTACCTGCTCAGCACCGACGAGCCCAGCCGGCCGCTCACCTCTTCACACACTCCGGGAGCCCCTCGCCGCCGCAGCCTGGGCTCAGCTCCAGGGGACCCCGCTTCCTTCCCTCCCCGCTCCTCACACACTCCGGGAGCCCCTCTCGCCGCCGCAGCCCGGGCCCTGGAGCCGAGCCCAGGCTGCGGTGGTGAGAGGAGTTCCTGGAGTGTGTGAGGAGCTGGGGAGGGAGGGAAGCGGGGCCCGGGATGCAGGGGGGAGGAGGGGTCCTGCTGCCGCTCCGAGTCTCCCCAGGGCGGCGCAGCGTTTCCCTGCCCGAGTGGGCTGTGCAGGGCACTGCCGGGCTGTGCAGGGGGCGCGGATCCCGGCTCGCGCGCTGACAGGGCCAGTGGCTTTTTGCCGCCCCAAGCGGAAAAAAAAAGGGGGGGGGGATGGCAGAGTGCCACCCCTTAGAAAGTGCCGCCCCAAGCACATGCTTGGAGGGCTGGTGCCTAGAGCCGGCCCTGGTTGTTCTATAAAAGATGTCAGGGAGCTGGCTGAGCTAACCTTGTAGTCTGTCACTAGTAAGCCTGCTGCAGCTCTGGAGTGCAGTAGTTCAGAAATCATAAAAGCTAATTGTTGTTCAATTGTTATAAGACAGCTAATTTACTATGTGTATGCATTGACCCAGCTGGTGAGGCCGTGCACTCAACTTGATGGCATTTCTCTGTCTGTCTGTAATGCAATTACTTTTAAATGTCATCTCTGATCAATTCCAAAATGTCAGGGAATGTTTTAGGCATCAATGGGCAGAACTCTATTACTTTGGGGGGGAAACTGGAAAACCTAAAGCGGGGAAAATGGGGGACATATGGAGGCCTTGTCATCTGTTTAGCCAAGCCATGGCTTCAAGCTCTTCTGCAGTAGTCTACTACTCAAACACCTTCCAGCATAACAGTGTCCCATCTCTTCTCTGCTCGTCCTCTCAGTAGAATTTAACATGTTGACACCCTGAATGATTTATCGCCCTGACAAACAATAATGGTGTGTTTGGAGAAATGGGGTGTGGAGAATATGGGGGAAGGGCAAATGGGGATGAAGCGGTACACACATAGCCCCTGGCAAAAGGAGAGAGATTGGGGGAACCTGGTATGGGGAGAAGGGAGAAATGGGAGGAAAGAAGGGAATGGGGAACACATAGAGCCCTTGCCATGGGGAGAAGAAGGGAATGGAGAGCATGGAGGGAAGTGGGAATGGGGTGCACACTGGCATGAGGAGGACCAGGGGGAATCCTAGTATAAGGGAAAAGGGATTTGGGGGGGGGCACAAAGAGACCCTGGCATGGAGAGAAAAGGGGAATGGGAGGTATAGAGCTGCAGGCAGGAGGGAGGAGATGGGGGAGTTGCAGGGAGTCCCTGTAATAGAGGAGTTGGGAGAGGGGCACACAAGGAGGTTAGCGGGTGGAAAGGAAGGAGGCCCTGCTGTGTGCAAGGAGCCTGGTCCTCACAAGCTCCGACGTGTGCGATTCCCCCAGGTTATTTTGACTTGTATCTAAAAAACAATCACCAGTCCTAGTCTCTAGGCATACATGAAAAATACAATCACATAATAAACCAATTCAACTGTTTATTTTCCCTCCAAACTAAAAAATAGCTAGCTAATGAGGAAAATAAGCCTAAGCACTACCCAACTTCACCCACAAATGGAAACCTTTAGCACATACCTCTCCATAAGGCCCAAGTTAATAGACCGTGAACTACGCCTTGTAGGTCAACAAGTTCAGGCTACTGCAGTTCAAGGTGGATAATATGTTCCAGCGCTGAGGCCCCCATCACTGTGGTAGTATGGCGAGATAGACAGGTTCTAAGTAATTTAATGTTGTATAGGCCAAAACCAATGCCCTAAACTACCGAGAAATCAACAGGCAGTGCAGATAATGAAGCACTGATGTCATGTTCTCCCAGCAAGATGACCTGCTTGATAAGTAAGCCATGAGCTTCAGTTTCTGATCATTGATGTAACTGATACATCTGCCCAGTGCTGAGGTGCATCAGCACTTGTAAAGTACCTAGTAACATGTCAGTGACAGTGATAGCTAATGGAAGCTAGTCTAAAAGACCTCTAGTCTCTGTGTACAGTTGTCCTTCGCAATAGTCCCCAGACAGTAGTCCCTTCTCTTGGGCCTAAGAGCTGGTCAGAGCACGCTGACCACTTCTCAGACTAATTCCCAGTGTGTAGGGCAGTTTGCAATAGCCTTCTTCAGGCTCCAGGCCTTTAGGAGCCTGAGCTAGCTGCTCACTGTTTGCTCTGACTTTTGACTGCAGGACCCCTGCCCAGTCCCTGTTGCTTCCAACAAGTTCTGCACAGTTCTGAATTTGGCTGTGAGTGTCAGCCATCGCAGCCATGCTACACTTGTGGCTTTCTGTCTCCTGCTGCAGTCTGTGACCCTGCTTGGCCTCCTGCTTGCCATGTAGCTCCTCAAAGCAGCTTCCCATGCAGTCAGCTTCTCTGCTCTGCTGCCAGCTCACCATGCAGCCCTTGCCTTCTCCCACAGCAAGGTCACTTCCTGGGTCAGGGTTTTTGCAATTGTTTCTGCCCCATGCCCTATTGGCTCCAGGTGGGGGATGTGCCTGTGCATCTGGTCTGGAGGGTCATAGGTCAGCAGAGAAGGCATTGACGGGGGAATAGTAGTTACCTGCTTAGCAAATTCATCACAACTGGTGTAGGCCCATGCAGAGTGCATTGCAGTAGCCTAGCTTTGCGGTGACAAAGCATGGATGAGAGTAGAAAGAAATGGCTGTACTCTCCTAGCCAGAGGGAGATGGACAGAAATGTTCCTGGTCATTGCTGGGGTAGGAACATTTACTAACAGCTGGCGAACAAACAATATTCCCCAGCTGTGGACTCTTGTAGGAAAAAGGGAGGCACACATGCTGTAAGATGGACTATATGGGCCAAAGGTGTTAATGTAACCTAGTCACTGTTCAACATTAAACAGTTTTATACAAGTTTTGGGCTTTGGCATACACAGACTGCAGCCTGCTTAATGCCATGGCAAACACACCATTAACCGTCCTTTTAAACCTTCTATTAAAGATACAGAAAAGAAGGAAAAACAGTTACAACATTTTAAATGTAAAGTATTAAATAAGGCTTTCATTTTAACAACATCCCTTGTTCCCTTTCCCTTTTGGGGGGTGTTATAGAAGGACACCCCCCCCCCCATTTGACCATCTCTTAGATAGCATGGTAAAGATAAGTGAGTAGAGATTGGCTGGAGCAGTCACTGGTACTGTTAAAGTTTGATCCTGTTTCCTAGAAGACAAAACGAGACAGACACACACAAAGGGGGAGAGAAATGAACAGCAAAGACAGAAATGTAGCTTTTGTCTCTGGTGTTGACTCTGAGGCTATGTCTACACTACCGTGGTAAGTTGACCTACGCTACGCAACTCCAGGTACATGAATAATGTAGCTGGATTCGATGTACCTTAGGTCGAGTTACCGTGGGGTCTACACCACGGGGGGGTCGATGGGAGAAACTCTCCCATCAACTTACCTTACTCTTCTTGTCAGGGGTTGAGTACAGTGATCAACTGGAGAGCAATCTGCTGTCGATTTGGCGGGTCTTCACTAGACCTGCCAAATCGACCACCGGTGGATCAATCTCAGAGCGTTGATCCTGGCTGTAGTGTAGACCTGCCCTGAGTTGCAGTCTCACTGCTGGAGAAACACAGGCATAGCACATGGTCTTATCAGCCACTGTGAGATCTGGTACATTTGTACCAGCATCAGGCTGTTAAGGGCTTTGCTTTTAGTTGCCTGTTTCTGGTCACTGGCTTGCAGCAGTGTTGAAAAATATGTATTCTTGGCCAGCTAAGCCAGACTCTTATTAGATAGAAGGGAAAAAGGAGAGAGACAGGAAAGAGAAGAAATAAGGTGGGGCAGGAAAAGGACACATGGGAGGGGTAGTGGGACAGTCTTACATTCCACGCGGTGTTCGGGATTCAGCCAGTAGAGGTGGTGGAGTCATCTGCGTCCCTCTCTCTGGCCTGGTCAGGTCAGGACATCCCTCAGGATTCAGATGGAGAAGGTCCAGGGTCCCAGGAGATGGTCGGGGTGGCAGCCATGATGGTGAAGCTTGTTCTAGTCGCCAATGTTCTTCCCCAAAGGAATAGCCCATCCTGTCTTTATTTTGCCCACCAATTAGGCCAACTTTCTCACTCAGCAATTTTGGGTCACTGATTTCTGGTTCCACACTTTTCTTGTTTACCAAGCATGAGCTCTACACAGTCCTTGAGTTACCTCAGTAGGCCTTTTTGGTTGGACTAATTCAGTCTTTCTGTCTCCCTTTCATACCTTTTCCCATCAACGTTTGTTTTTATAGGTTCTTGTGACATCTTATGAACTTTCATGTATGTTTTACGGTAGGACCAATTTGTAGGCCCAATTATCACAACACACCTGCCTCCAGCCTACTAGCATCACCTTTGTTTTATCTGCATTGAGCCTCAACTCACTAGTTCCCATGAGTCTCAGACCCTGGGTAAAGCATTCAATAACAGTGACTGGATGGGATGAAATAGAGATACAGAGCTGAGGGTGATCGGAACACAGAAAGCATCACAGCCACACTTCCTCACTAACTCTCTCAGTGGCCTCTCTCATGTACACACATTGATCAGAAAAGCAAACAAGATGGAAGCTTATGGAGCTCCACATGTGGCTGCCTTCTGGGCTAATGAACAACTGTCCAAGGCTATCCTTTGAGTGTCTTCAGAAAGAAAGGAATGAAACCACCCATATGCAGGCCAATTCACTGTTGTCACAGTGCTTAAGTGACACAATAATACTTCATAATCAATGGTACTGAAGGCAGCTGACAGATGTAAATCAGCATAAAGCTCTATGAGATTTTTTCCCCATGTTTCTGCAAAGTTTTAATAAAACTGTATTTTGGATTGTCTTGCTGCTTATGGAGTCAGGCTGTATGTAGAAGAGAATGGGTAGAGCTGAACCCAGCTATGTACCACCTAGAATGCTCTCAGGCCTTTATGGAATTAGTTCAGAGGCTGCCTGGCAGAGCAGGGACCAACCAAGTCCTATGTTGGCTGTGCTTGGGCCTGCATGGAATGGTTTCATGATGGGAGGGAGGCAGGTGGAGATGAGTCCAGCAGACCTCTGTTTTGGCTGCTCTTGGGGCTGCCTGTAGTCAGTCAGTCTGAGTGGCTTGACAAGTGACAGAGACAGTGATCTGAGCTTTTAAAGCCATCACTGAAGGGTTGGGCTGAAGCATTGTGGGATTGGATTAGGAGGATTAATTGTTCAGTTGTAGCTGTTACACCAGCACTTACTGTCTGTAGTAGCAGTGCAATGACGCAGAGAGCCAGGGTGGACGGTGTGATGGTTAGCCTTGTTCAGAGCCAGAGCAACACTGCCAGCAGTGGTGGTAACAGGTGTAATAATGGCAGTATACATATGGTGTGTTACTTCCGCAGTGGTTGCAATGTCAAAACTTTCTGGTGTATACACGTCCTGTGTTGTTGGATTGTTTGTTTGGTACTGAGAAAGAAAGTACAGCATAATTCCTGAATAAGTCCTTTAGAGGGCAGTCCAGTAGGAAAGTACAAGGTATCTTTTCCCTCAGGGTTTGTAAGATCTCGTACCCAAGATGCGCCTTCAACTTTGCCCCTCTCTGAGAGGGAGATAGTCCTGGGGCCTTGGTCTGACAGCCCTGGGTGTGGTTCTGGTATTTTGGAAGCTGCTCAACACTCATGCAGAGGGCTCTCAGCATTGTCTCATTGCTGTTTCACTGCTTTGGTGGCCTGCATCTTCTCCTTGGCAGTTTCTGCTCTTGTGGGTAACACAGTATAACACCATCCCATTTCCATCCTCCAGCTGCTTCCACAAACCTTGTTCCCTGCTCTCTCTCAGTTATTGTTGGTCCAGCTCCTCAGGCTACCTTCTAGACTGCTCTTTCCTGCAGCAGAAACTGCTGCTCAGGGGCTCCCTTTGGCATCTTCTAGCCCAACCATATGGCTGCACAGCTGCTGTCCTTTCTCATCTTTGCTGTAGGCTACCTCATGGCTGCTTCCCTCACTAAAAAAGCTGCTCCCGCTACTCCAGCTCTTTCTCTGGTCATTTCTTTGGCCTTGCTGCCTGGCCAGCCATTCTCAAGTTCCTCTTCTGTGCTCCCTCCACCCTCTTTCAGTTCATGTTTTTGGTCCCCAGTGTTCTTTATATGTCACTTCTTTTTGGTTGTTAATCAAAGTGAATCATACAATTCTTTTTATTGTCCAAGTGCAGCTCTGTCCTTTTCTGCCAGATGTTTGTGGGAAAGGGTGCACTGGAATTAGCCAGCAGGCTTATTACATTGTAATCCAAAGGCTTTAAAAAGTTGATTTAAGTGTTGCACATAGTTGCACATTAATAACCAATGCAGTGTTGTTTAAGAAGTATATTTATTTCTAGTTAGCAGAGACCACATCTGATAGGCACTGGTTACCAAAGCAATTTCTGTGTCTACCACCTGATAAGCCCTATGCAGTGGGAGGTGCCTTGAAATGAGGTTACATATCTTGTTCCTACAGGCATGAATTGCAGAAGCAAGTTTATAAAGGTTCTACTAATCTCTGGCATGTGCTGTAATAGAGGAATCAATGCAGAGGACAAGACACACAGACTCAGCTGATTCTCTCCATTCTGAATTGTCCAATTGGTAGGTTCAATTTCTATATTATAATTTAAATGTAATTCAGTGTGTGATGGAGAGCCAAAATAAAGATCACACAAAAAATAATTAATGTAGGAAACTGAACATTCTGTGGGATCCATTCCTTTGGCATGAATAATTGTATAATCTCATTTACATGATTCTTTATTTCTGATGTAAACAATGTTGAGTGAAAGAAAAGGGAGGGACTCCAAGTTTGTGTGGAGTACAGGTAACTTTGGAATTAAAATGAATGACCTCCCTTGAAATGAGGTACAGTTTGAAACTAACATTTGTCTCTCAGTTTCCTAAGCTGAACATTTATTTACAATTCAAAGATATCATAGATGCTTCTTGTGTGCAACTGGTTTTTGCAGCACTGCATTTTCCACATCGATGTACCTGCCTGTTTCAAAACACTGCATTACTACAATATGTACGGCATTTGTGCCAACACTGTTATATTTTAATGTTGGGCTTGCTGAACTATACGGTTACAGTTTTGATTAATGTGGAAGGGACTGATTCCCTTGAGAGCTATTCCTAGCTCTAAGTCCAACGCTATGTTTATTATTTTAAAGCATCATTTTCTGTCAGAGTGAAAGCTTTGTGTATTGATAAAGGTGTGAAAATAACATCTGAAAGATGAATGGGTGCTCATTATGAAGGCTTCTAAGATTTCTTCACATTATGGGTATCATCTGGTATTTTATTCAAAGAGTCAAAACATTGTGAATGAGTAAATTCCTATAATATTAATTGTCAGTTTTTGCTAGTATGAAGTGTATGCATTTTATGTTTAGTCATATTTGTAAACAATATTATAAGTAATATCCGTAGGTATTGCCAATATGCAAGTCTGGAAAACAGCTGACAATTGTGTTTGTTAACACAGCTGTATTTGGGGAGGCAAAACTATAAAAGAGTAGTTGTCTACCGAAGTAACACAACAACTAGATCCTGAGCACTCTCGCTGTCTTTGAAATCAAAGGCAGCTGAGGCCACTTGGCATCTTACAGGGTCTGACACTTAACATGTCTTTTCAGAGAACTGTGCTACATTGGAGGCATTCCTGTATGTTCAGACATTGGATATACAAAGTCTCCTTCACATGGGTAAAGGTTTGGAGAACTGAGCCCACAAAGGTATATCTCTTCCCTCAGACCATGGAACTTATTATCAGGGTCAAAGGAAAGTTGCAGCAAAGCTGTTGGAGAATTACAGGAAAAGCTATTTTATCTAGAAAAGTGACGTTTTTGGAAGGATATTATGGAAATAAATCTATTGTGCAAGTGGTTTTCCAGGAAACTGTTAGGTAGTTTTTACTTTAAACATATTGTACGTTCCAAATATATCTGCAAAAGTGTGTGTGTGGGGAAAATCATATTCCCCTGTAAATATACAATACTGTCACATAGCCTGAATCCTACATCACACTATTTTAAGAGATTCCACAAATGTTTGAGGGTCCAAAGTCAGGCTGCCTCTGTCCCTCAGCCAAGATATAGGAGTCATTTGCCCATTCTTGCCGTTCTGGAACCATGGGCCTGACTCTTCGCACCTTACACCTTGTGCAAACACTTGTGCCCAGTGGATGTAACATGCTGCTAAATGAAAATGGTAGCATTTTACATCTGCTTTGTTCTCACACTTTGCATGAGCGTAAATGATAGCACAAGGTATAAGGTATTGGAGAACCGAGTCCATATTGCCAGGTCCATCGGTGTGTCTAGACAGTGCTAATCTGATCCAGCTTTTATTGAGGTCATTTGTAGATTTGCCATTGACTTCAATGGAAAATGGAAGCAGAATCAAGTTTTTTTTTTTTAATTCCTGAAAAAAGTGTGTTTGAAAAACATACTTCTCTAATTATAACTCAACGTGCGCTGTATGTGAATCAAGACCCCACTGAAAACTGATGCCAAGGCACATACAATGAGTTTTAAGACTGCAGTGATATGGTGCAGTGAAAAGCAACACAGTGGCTAAAATTATTTGGGGAGAATTTGCCCTTGCAATGCGACTATTTTGCACCCACTCTGCTGGTGCAAATTGATCACAAACCTAAAAGCCCCTCCAGGAAATACCCTTGGAACAAGGAGCCTCCTTTGCAATCTAGTTGTCACATCTGGTTCCATGGGACCCCTGACGTAGGTGCTTTGCCAGTTCCAAGTCCTGGCCAGTGCACAAATTAGGGTATCTGCTAGTTGTGCATTCTCTTCCCTCTCAGTCCTGTTGACTCTAGCTTGGTTATCTTTTATTTGGAAAATGTTGGTATTCAAGTAGTGTGAAGTAGGCTTTGAAGTTAAACTCTTAATGTGAACAAGGAAGTGCATCAAGCCTATGGACTTGTCTGCACTACAGAGTCTTTGCCAGTACAGTAATGTCAGCAAAACACCCTAGTGTAGATGCAGTATATGCTGGCAAAAGAAGATCTTTTGCTGTCAAAGCTTTACCACCTTCCCAAATGACATTAGCTATGCCTACAAAGCACTATTCTATCAGTATAACTGCATCTCCACCGGGAGTTTTGCTGGTATAGCTATATTGGCTGGGGTGAGTGTTTTTTTTCCACACTCCTACCCAACATAGTTATGGAAGCAAAACTTTGAAGTGTAGACCAGGTCCTAGTTAATCCTTTTCTGTTACAGTATTATGTGTCCAGAGACAGTATTTTTGCAAGGCAAATCTTCCTTAATTTATATAAGGAAGAATGTATGTTAAGGGATATAAACTTCATTCTCTAAAGATGAAAGCTTAGATCTTTTAGTAAATGGCCAATGCTACCTCTCAAAAATTAAGAGAGTTGTGAGTGCTCATGATTTTCCATTAAGCTTCAAACCCTACCTTCTACCTGCTGCCATATCACCCTCTTGTCGCTCGCGCACACACACACATCACCCTCTTGTGTGTGTGTGTGTGTCTCTCTCTCTCCCCCTCCGAAATTGGAAAGAGAGTTTGAGTTTGGACAATTTCTTAATCCAGGTAATATGTACAGTTCTTAGAAAGCAGATTGCTACCTTTATTTTTTGTCATCTTGTTTAGGTTTACACTTGCTTAACAAAATATCTCTAAAATAAGTAGTAAAACAATTGTCATTTTCATTGGGATAAATGCGTTATGGACACAGCACCAGCAGTTTCACAAAAACTCACTTGGAAGAAAACATTTCCGGATTTGGAGGAGAAGGAAAGTTGTTCTGAACTGCTTCATGCCTATGTAATTTCCAATATTCTTGATAGCCTTCCATTTCATTACTAGATCAGAGGGTGTTTTTTCACCTATCTGACTCTTAGTCTCAAACGATGAACAAATAGGTCCAGATTTTAAAAACTATTTAGGTGCTACTGTGCTCAATGTCACAAAACCTAACTCATTTGTAAAAGGGATTTAGGCACTCAGTAGTCTATGACATACCCCTTTGAAAGTGAAATTTAGGTCCCTAAATCAGTTAGGCATTGCAACAATGAGCGCAGTAATGCCTAAATAGCTTTAAAAATCTGGGCTATAATGACTAATGGGTATAATATTTGTATCTCTTCTTTCCCTGGAGAATATGGGGCTATGTTTCCCTATTTAGGAAGAACCCACAAATGGCAACAGTTTTAAATTATTACCAAACTGGACCTCAGTTGTGGAATGAAGTCAATGGCACTACTTACATGCATAAGTGTTTTCAGGATCAGGGCCCCCAGTTGGATTCAGACTTGAGGTAACCTGGAGGTGGGAAGCTCTACATTCCCTTACCAGTCCCCCGAATTATCCAGCTGTCAACCTGAGGCCTTTAAAAACAAGATTTCAAACAAAGAAACAAACAAACAAAATATGAGGAACAAAGAGAAGTGTTTTGATATTTATTGTGTAGAAAAAGCAGATTTTGAAAAATCTATGAAATTTGCCTAAAATTGCCTGAGAAGAGATTGCTTTCCTCTTTTGAATCTAATTAAAATTGGCTGAAACTGTTCAGCTAATGATCTAAATCAGTGGTTTTCAACCTGTGGTCCGCTGACTCCTGGGGGTCCACAGACTATGTCTAAAATTTCCAAAGGGGTCCACACGTCTACTTGAAGTTTTTTAGGGGTCCACAAATGAAAAAAGTTGAAAACCACTAATCTAAATGGTCTCTAAAAATTCCCCACAAATTATTTGCTTTTATTACAGCATGATGGCAGTGACGCTATAAAGTTAAGACTGAGATGACGCTTTAGTTCTAAAATCTTATATTTTCTGTCACTTCTGAATCTCCCTAAAAAGCATCATATAAATGGAAACTCTCATATTTGCTCTCATTTCAGAAGTGATTTTCGTGATGTCATTTAAAAAGTCTGAGAAAAATCCCCTGGCTGCTATTGAGCTTACTAAATTTGGAACAAGGGGGAAAAAAGTCTAGCAAGATAGCTAAATATAAAAATGGTGCTTTTCGATGTGCTCTGAAAAATCAAAACCAACTTTGATTTACACTTCAGGTTTGGCATGTGCATAGCACTAGATGAAGAAAAAAATGCAGTAGCTGGGTTTGAAGATATTTGATGCAGTCAAGGCTGATTCCCCACTCTGGCACTTCAAGTGCAGAAGGTGGGGGGCTGGCAAGGACTCTACAAATTAATACTTGCCACTCCAGGCTTGTATTAAACTCCCAAGGTTACAGCTTTTCTCTGACCTTGGATGGGTAGATGCTGCCACCACCCAAGTGCAGAACCCCTTTGAGAGACCAGGAAGGCTCACCTGGGAATTCCTTCCTGTGGGGTTCCCTCAAGCCCTTTCACCCCCCCTCCAGGGAAGAGCTGAGAAAGGGAAAAAAAATCAGCTGTTGCCACCAGCTAATTAAACAACATGTGCACAAACCTCTTAAGACACAAAAATCCAATTCTGTTCTTAAAAAAGGTAAATTTTATTAATAAAAAAAAGAAAGAAAATACATCTGGGAACTCAGGCTATTGCTAGGTTTTAAAAAAGCATCTACAAGGATTAAGCACCAAGAATAGTTTTCTTGAGCTCCAGTTTAAAGGTTATGAGCAAAACAAAAAGTACTTGGGGTTAGCACAGAGGAATCCACTAGCCATAGACATTTCCTGATCTACTTACTTATCTGGGGTTTTTAAATGAGTAGTTTCTAGGTATGATACTGATGATTTTTTCATACCTGGCCCAAGCTCTTACAGCATCGCTCTGTCCTGTCCGCCTCTCCCCGGAGAACAGCAACAGACAGACAAAATTTTATTTTGAAATGAAGTTTTTAAATTTTCCCAAACAGAGTTGGTTTTTTTTGGCATATTCGTTTCGTAGGAAATTTCAAAAATGTTTTGAAATGTCAAATTTTCTTACAAAACAGAAATGCTGAATTTTGACCAGCTCTAATGGTACGGTAAGCTGTTATGGCTGCTTAGTTTAGTTGGATTGTACTTATTCTCTCTTCTGAGATGTTGTCTGGATTCTTCTTCCTAGCATATGCATAATGTGCCTCTGGTGGCATGTGACCAGGATTCATCACCGAATTTGGTCCACTGGTTGGCTCATCAGCTTCCAGGCACCGAGCCAGGCACTGACGGGGAGTGCGACGTAAATGCTGATCCATGCCCTCCTTGTCTGGATTGAGCTAGGATAAGGCTATATTTGCAAATCTCCACAAATGTATACCAATTACACCATTTCCCCCCTAATAAAGTATTTTGTTGGGGGAAGTGCTGAGCCATGCTGCTCATTTTGAATTCTAGTAGGCATTGTGAAGTCTCTGGAACTTTCTGGTACTGTATGTAATGGGAGTATGTCTGCTGCTACACCCATTAAGAGGGTGCAGTGTGCACTCCCTTGATTGCACATCTGTTTGGGCCATGTCTTCACCTCCTCTTTGGATTCCTTAATGCCATTAATGGCACTAATCCTGCACAGTTCTTGTGCTTAGGTAATTGCAAGGGCTGAGGCTGACACCACCCTGCATGAGAAGCACAAGAGTTGGAGGGTCCTTTGCCTTACCCGCTGTTATGCATCAGCGCATGGGGTTGGGTGCAATCTTGGCCTTCATTAGAATAGAGATATTTTTCATGCTTGGATAAGCCAAGAACTGTTAAACAGCTTTTGCTCAAAATTTTGGAACAAATTCACCTTTTAGCAGAGACCAATCTCGGGAAATATTAGCAAAAAAGAATAATTTTTTCATAAACATAAGAACGGCCATACTGGGTCAGACCAAAGGTCCATCTATCCCAGTATCCTGTCTTCTGACAGTGGCCAATGCCAGGTGCTTCAGAGGGAATGAACAGAACAGGTAATCATCAAGTGATCCATTCCCTGTCGTTCACTCCCAGCTTCTGGCAAACAGAGGCTAGGAACGCTGCTGTGAGCAACTAACACTGTAATGGCAGTGTCAACATAATCTAACTCTCATATTAGCTTATGAGGCAAATGCTATAAATCAAGCTGCAGAACTAGCATACTATACAGTCAGCAGCCTGTATGACTCAGTTTATCATCCCCCTATACTGTTATCTCTTAATTGATGTGTATCTTTATCTGCACTCCAGCGATAGTACTGTGGATGCAGGAAGAGAGCACTCTGCAAAATCCCACTCTTTCTTTTTATTTCTTGATTTAGAATCGTGATGGGCCTTTTGCAGTTGATCCTGCTATCTACTTTCCTCTCAGTTTCCGTGACATCAGAATCATGTAAGTCTCATGTTACAAATATGTCTGTTCTACAGAAATAGCTTGAATGTCACCAAGTAATGGACACTTTACTTAAAACTAGCTGCTTTAGCTTAAGCCACCAAACACAGTTTATAATTAGTCCCAGATAGTATTGCCTAAGGTTATTGAAATACATCAACCACTGCCCGTCTCTGCGATATTAAACTAAGGGTATGTCTTCACTAGCAGCGCTTTAACGTGGCTGTGTAGTTGTGGCACCAGTGCTCAGAGAGAGCTCTCCCAGCGCTATAAAATACCCACCCTCACGAGGAGAGTAGCTACCAGCGCTGGGAGCGTGGCTCCCAGTGCTGGGGCACTGTCTACACTGCCACTTTACAGCGCTGAAACTTGCAGCGCTCAGGGTGGTTTTTTTTTTCCCACACCCCTGAGCGAGAAAGATGCAGCGCTGTAAAGTGCCAGTGTAGACAAGGCCTAAGCTTCCTTCATCTGCTTGTGGTAGCTATGCAGGTGGAAGATAAAGGTGCTTTATGAATGGATAACTGGTATTGTGGGCCCCAGTTCAACAAAATCACCTAAGCACATGGTTAAGTTTCACTGAAGTCAAGCATATGCTTAAGTGCTTTGCTGAACTGGAACTCCATTTTGTGAAAAATGTTGAAGTTTCACAAGTGCCTTCATTCCACATTGGAACAAAACTGAGCCGTCTCAAAAATTATTTGTGAAAAACAGTGCTCCTCTTAGAGATGTTCCAGTTTGTATAAATAATTAAATATTCCTTGGGCCAAAGAGTGAGAGTGTGAATGTAGAACTTGGTGGTTAGGGCACTCACCTGGGATGTGGGAAACCCAGGTTAAGTCCCTGCTCTGAATCAGGCAGAGCAGGGATTTTAACCTGAAAACCAATATATTGCCACGAAAATTTTCAATTTCACTGAATTTTCTGGTGAACAATTCATGACCATACTTTTGACTATTTGATTCTGATATAATTCTGGACTTCTCTCTGTCTCACATAGTTCTATAAATAACTTATTATATCATTCATGATAAGAAAAATTTAGAAGGAATTAAAAATCGAATGGGGCTAAATTAATCCCTGTGCTGACTCCAGAAAGTCTGCTGTTGCTAGTGTTCCATAATTTAAATATGAGAGTAAGAATCAGTTTCCTTGTGTGTTTGTTACTTCATGGAGCTGCTAATCAATTAACTAAAACCATAAAGCAATCCTATTGTCCACTATAATGTGCTCTGGTAATTTAGTTTCATACCAAATCCAGCCTAAATTCCTTTTTCTAGCTCACAGGAAACATGTTGTACTCACAAATGCAATCTGAACTTGAAGTGAAGCATTTGTAGCAATGGCTATGCTGTATGCTCATGTGTTAATGAGAAGAGTATGTCACTTTGGATTTGCACTTATGTACTAAAAGCTAGTCCACACCTGAAAATTTCATTAATTCAACTTAATACTGATTTAGTTAAACTGATGCAACTCCCTGTGTAAATGGGGTGGGATCTGAGTTACTACAGAGAATTCTTTCCTGGGTGCTGGCTGGTGAGTCTTGCCCACATGTTCAGGGTTTAACTGATCACCATATTTGGGGTTGGGAAGGAATTTTCCTCCAGGGCAGATTGGCAGAGGCCCTGTAGGTTTTTCGCCTTCCTCTGCAGCATGGGGCACAGGTCACTTGCTGGAGGATTCTCTGCACCTTGAGGTCTTTAAACCACGATTTGAGGACTTCAATAACGCAGGCATAGGTTAGGGGTTTGTTACAGGAGTGGGTGGGTGAGATTCTGTGGCCTGCGTTGTGCAGGAGGTCAGACTAGATGATCATAATGGTCCCTTCTGACCTTAAAGTTTATGAGTCTATGAGTGTGGTTACTCTTATATCACCTTAAACCTGGTTTATAACAGTTTAGTTTCCACTTGGTACAACTGACAAAAGCCAGGTATCAACTGATATTGGAGCGCCCCCGTCCCCAAGTTGCACCAGTTTACCTAACTTGGTTTAAAATTCCACCTTTAGTTAAACAGGTACAGTTTTGTGTGTAGACATGGTCTAAATTATACCTCATCATACTGTCCCATGATGAGTGTCCCAAGATATAATGCATTAATGATCATACAACAGCATGGCTCCTTCTGAAATTTTATTGCATTTTCCTATTAAACATGTAAAATGTCAGATACTCACAGGGTGAAATTCTGGTCCCTTTGAAGTCAATGTCTAAGCTCCTATTGACTTTAATGGGGCCAGGATTTTATCCATAGTTTTGCCATGTAGTTCTTCTCCAGCCAGCATTGGGAACTTTTTATTTTCTTCTTTTCCAGTTCATGCAATGGAAGATGAGGCTTTGGTTGTAAAGTGTCCCCAAGACTGTCAAAATAGGACTGTCAAATGGTATCACACACAAACTAACCAGCTCATTCCTGCAGAAGAGGGTGGACGGATACATTCCTCTGGGCGATTTCTTTGGTTTCTGCCAACATCAAAAGAGGACTCGGGAAACTACACTTGTGTTACACACTAGTAAGCAGAACATTGAAAAATGCAAGTTTTAAGGCTATAATAAGCATAGATGGATAGTTATAATCCCAAACTGTATAATCTCACTTATTTTCATGGTATCCAGCTGAATCCCTGAATCTTTTATATACACCAATTGCTATTTTTATGTGGTCATTTTCCCAACATTTAACTGCAAGAGAAATATAGTATCATGTGCATATGTATAAAGCAAAAATAACATTCCGTAGAAATTGTAGGTTATTTCTAGCTAATCCTTAGAAATATTCCACAGCCCTCTGTGTCTGATCTGTTTTTATTTTTTTTTTTTTAAAGTTCTAATTATACAAAACAGTCCACTGTGAGTGTGATGGTGTATCTACACAAACAAGGTATTTGTTTCCCAAGTCAGATACGTTATCCAAATGACACCGGAACGTTAACTTCTGGAAGAATTGTTTGCCCTACGATTGACAATTATGAGAAGGCTACTATTGTCAAGTGGTATAAGGTAAATAAAAACACTAACCACATCAATGAAAATCAGATTATTATTCTAAGTTACGTACAGCCAAGTGACGAAAGTGTCTTATTTTTCAGGACTGCAAACCTCTCCAAGGACCACGTGAAAAATATTCAATGGGAGAGAGGTATCTTTTTATTAAACGTCCACAAAAAACTGACGAAGGACATTATACTTGCTATTTTACCTGTATACACAGTGGAAATGTATATAATGTATCGGCGACAAGACCCTTTATAGTTAAAGGTAAGATGTTCATATTGCTGCTCAATAAGATAAGGATCACTACCTGCCTTGCTACAAAGTGAATTATGTGTATAATTAGAGAGAAGAAGGTTATCCACTAATTCGTTGCTCCTTGATAATGAAGCTTTTGACCAGCTGCTTACAACAGACTTTTGTGGATGGAGAAAGTTGAGATACAGAGCCAGGCCACGAAAGCTTATGCTCTAATAAATTTGTTAGTCTCTAAAGTGCCACAAGTACTCCTGTTATTTTCATCTCATAATAATCTCTCTGCCTTCCAACACTGCCTTGGCCCTGAATTGTGCTTTCTGACCACGTTAAATCTCCCAGCAGCAGCCTCTGATAACACTGGCTGTTGGATGTGATGACAACGTTGCTGTTCTTGGGGCTATTCTGGTTGTGCTCCATTCTGTCCCCTTTGCTGTTTGGTGAGTATATGACAGACAACTCAGACAAGATTGAGGTGATGAATATGCACAGAGGGAAACGTTTTGAGTTTTGTAGATGCATTTTGAGTTTAGTAGATGCGTGAGTCTTCATTATTTTGAAAGTGTGGGGGCCTCTCATGAGACAGGAGTGGAATTTGGGGTACACTTTTGATTGCTGTCTTATCAGGAGGGCCCATCATTGTGATCATGGTCAAGGACAGAGCTGACTGGACAACAATTCCATTTTGCAGCCACATTTGAAGTTTTGAATTTGTTTTGTTTTTGATCCTCATTGGAATGTGGCATGGTGGGGGGGGGGGGGTCTTCTTCCTCTGAAGCATAAAAGATGGCCACAGCTGAGGATGGGACACTGGAGAGGGAGGATAGGTGCTCTGAGATGGTACCAAGCATTCTCTCCTCTCTCCGGTGCTTGGCTGGTGGGTCTTGCTCACATACTCAAGGTCTAACTGATTGTCATATATAGGGTCTGAAAAGAATTTCCCCCCAGGTCAGCGTGGCAGCACAAATTGGCATATTCCTTCTCCAGCACCAGGCCTGGTTCACTTGCTATGATCATCTGGGCATATCTCACTTAACTAATTCCCTGCCACTGCAGGGGTTTCTGGCACCGGTGCACTTCAGTTCCTCGTATTTTCTGATTATGACACACAATCATTTAGAGAGTCGAGGTAGATAAGGTAATATATTGTATTGGACCAACTTCTGTTGGTGAGAGAGACAAGCTTTTGAGCCACACAGAGCTCTTCTTCAGGTCTGGGAAAGGTACTCCCAGCTTCGGCAAAATGCAAGGTGGAACAGATTATTTAGTATAAGTAGTTAGCACCAATTCTGAGGGACCATTCCAGGTACATTCACTACATACCCACAATCCTTTAGGGCGTAGCAAGGCCCCAGATGGTCCTGGTGCAAGAATAGAGTAGGGACCCCTTCCTAATTCTGAAATCTAAAATTTTGCTTACTTTTACTCTCATGGAAAATCAAAACATATCCATCTTATCCATAAATACACAAACACAATATGCAGGCTATGTCTACACATTTTTGCAAATTATCTACACATTATTTACACATTTGTACAAAATTCTTACTGGCAGTACAGTGCTAAAATTTTATAGTGCAGGAGCCCTGCAGAGATGATCTCATGTTGGTAGTTCTTGTGTGTGATGTCACCATAAGATACAGCATCCATATTTTAAACCTAACATTTTACCAGTAAATAGAGGCTAATGGGAGATTGTAGCGAGGTGACGACTCACCGGCACAGCGCCTCATGCTGGTCATCCTGGGAATGAGCTCTTCCAGCCCAGAGCGCCCTCTGCAGACCGGTGTCTCATCTGTCACTGGCCCCCGTGTCCCTCCCAGGGGAACCCCCAACCCTCTATGCCCATCTCGCCTCAGTGGCTACTGCCAGTCATCAGCTAGCCCCCGCTCACTGGGGCAGACTGCAGTCTGTAAAGGCCACTCATCATCGGCAAGGGGGATTTGGACCTGCTGCCTCTGCCTACTCTGGGCTGCACCTCTGCAACCCCAGTACCCGTTTATAGGCCCTTAACAAGGCCTACAGCCTGGGGTTTTATTAGGCTGGAGCTCCCCAGCTCCCTCTGCCCTTCCCCAGCACTGCTCAACCTCAGGTACCCTGCTAGTACCCTTTGTGGGCCCCTAACTAGGCCTGCAGCCTGGGGCTTCGCTAGGCTGGAGCTCCCCAGCTCCCTTTGCCCTTCCCCAGCACTGCTCTACCTCAGGTACTCTCCTCAGCTTCCCAGACAGCCAGGTCCTTCTCTCTCAAGAGGTTAGATAGAGAGTGTGTGCTCTTCTGGCCCACCGCTATGATTGGGCCCTGATTACACTGGCTACAGCTGTGTCTGCTTTCCCAATCAGCCTCTCTTTTCCTAGCTGCAGCCCACTCCTGGGCTGTTCTAACCCTTCCGGGCAGGAGTGGGGTGTCCACCCCGCTACAGAGATCTGTGCAAGAACAATTCTGAGACTTCCCACATTAGTAATAAATACACATATTGTATCAACATAAACCACACATAACTCAGTTTTGATATGCCAAAATTTAAACTAACAAACCACATCCAAAGCAGGCATCTAGTTAGTCAAAAAGCCCAAGAGCTTGAGTCAATATTGTGTTACTCCAGATTCAAGTTGGTGCAGCTCTACTGGAACTAAAGGAATGGAGTTGTTATACTGCTGTTAAAGGGGAGGAATGCAATGGGGAATTAAGCCCCAAATCCTGAACCCACAGTTTTGCCAAGGAAACACTTGGCAATTTGCACACTAATAACATTTGCTTTGCATTCACCAATCACATAGCTGGGCATCAAATGCAAACAAGAGTTATCACCAATTTACAGACCACTCAGGAAATTTTGTGGTCTCTGTGTCCCAGAAACCAAACACCAGGATCCATGCTGCCATTCAGTTAGAAAACCAAAACCTAGTATTAAAATAACTGCCTCTTCAGCACTTTTCAAAGTTCATGATCCCTACTCCATTTTCCATTACTGTCTAAGTCAGGCCCTTAAGGTCTAGCTGCTTCCATACAATAGAAGTGTTACCTGACCTAGATAAAAAGTCAGCTCCCACCAATATCTGTAACATCTTCTACGTACTTCTAAGATACACTCACTAATCAGATAGGGTTTGATCCTATCCCAGATGGGGCAAGATTTACTGGTATGCTTCAGCTACTTCAGGGCCACTCCAGAAACCCAGTTTAGCTGTCTGGTCAAACCAGTTTGATGATGGTTTTGCATTGTCAAAATGTTGCGCAGGAGCTGGAGTGCACCAGTGAATCTAGCCTGGTTAGGAGAAACACACATTCTATCAGTGAAAACCGATTAATTCTGATCAGGGCTCGCTCCTCATCTCCCCCCTCAAAACCCTTCCCCAGCCTCCATCCCCTGGGGCAGGGGTGTCCCGTCCCTCGAAACCCTTGCCCTGGAGCTGCTCAGCTCAGCCGCAGTGGGAACCTCCACACCCCCATCCCATCCCAGCCTGCACCCGCTGCCTGGCCCCCAGCAACCTCCAGTCCGCTCTCCCATACCTTCCCGGTTGAGCTCCTCATTGTTGAAGTAGCCACCACCGTGGCCTCTGCCTGGGCAGTAGGCCCTATGGGGGATGGGCACTGAGCAGCAGGTGTGGACTGGGTGCAATGTGAAGCTTCAGCAGTGCTCGCGGTGCCACCAGGATTAGCTCCAAGCTGCTCAGCATCTGAGCCCTGGCCGCAGCCGCAGTCTTACCCACACTGGGGATGGGGAGCCCAGGGGGAGGAGGTAGGAATGCTTCTCTAGTGACTCAGCTGGGGGCTGCTTACTACTCCTCAGAGCCCCCACCAGCTGGTAGGCAGCTGCCTAGTCTGCCTATGTGTAGACTATGGCATAACTACAATGGTGCCTAAGGTATAGCGGCCTCTGCTGGTTGGGCCCCCATAACCTTAAGGGCCCTAGCACGACTGCACAACATGCATTGCATCATTGTAGCTACACCACTGCTTGAGGCCTTAGTGTGCTGATCTAATTCTGGTTGTTGGGCTTGGTGTAGGGGTGGCTGGGTGGCGTTGGTGGCCTGTGATATATAGGAGGTCAGACTAGATGATCTTTGGCCTTAAACTCTGTGAAAGCTGGAGTCAGGGGTTTGCAGCTGTGCACAGGTTGTGCCTGCACACTGGAAAATGTGGACCTATAAATATGTCAGTAGCATTATTACTGGAGATCTGAATTGCCACCTACCCCAAAGGAAAAGTGCCATCACTGCTAAAAGGTCAAGGAAAAGGAGTCTATCAAGCTGAAGTGATGGGCAATAGTCCCTTGCTCAACTGCCTGAGGGAATTCCCCATCCTGTCTTTAAAAAAGATTTAAATGTTACTAATGAGCGATGTAAACAGGTGAGAAAACATGATGGTGCATAAGTAATTTTTCTTCTTCATCAAGTAGCTAAAGCAACATGCTTTCGAAAGTATCAGAGGGGTAGCCGTGTTAGTCTGGATCTGTAAAAAGCAACAGAGAGTCCTGTGGCACCTTTAAGACTAACAAATGTATTGGAGCATAAGCTTTCGTGGGTGAATGCCCACTTCGTCGGATGCTTTAGAAAGATTCTCTTTCTTCTTTCCCCTTATTTATGAATATTGATGTAAAAATGCAACAAAAATTAATAAACAACCTTTGCACGTAATACAAATATGCAGATTTTCTAAAGTATGTTGTCATGGGAGCAAAGTCAGATAATTCTAGTAAATATATGGACCACTGGTGTTCTGGTGTTAGCTTGCATTTCTGCCTCTGCAGTGCTAAAAGGTTAGCACGGTAAACTATAACGAGAATGTGGTAAGCATGTCTGATACTTGCTTTCCTTTTGCCTTAATTTCAGAACAAGTTTCTTCACCTATACCTCCCAAAATTCAATATCCAACAGACAATGCTGTAATACAAGTGGAGTTTGGTATGTATCAACTTCTTATCTTAACCATTTTTAAATTACGTTCCGCAGTGGGTTGCCTAACTCGGGATTGATAACAGAATTAGTGATAGAATTCTTCACCTTGAGGTTACTAGACTTCCATAGTGACAGAAAGTTATTTCCATTTAGTGGGTTATTTGGGCATTAATTAACACTCCTGGGGCCATTCTCAGGAGAGAGGCCAAGGAAAGATCATGTAAACTAAGCTCTCCTCTCACCACTAGACATATTGCTTCCTAATCATAGTTTGGGTGCATTGGGCAGAGTGTGAGGATAGATTGTATTGCCTTCTGTGCTAAAGGATTTCATTCTCCCGGGTTGTCAGTTTAGCACCTTTTGTGCAGAGCAGTGGGTTCTGTCTGGGTTTTCTGCTCAGTGTCCCCATTTGGTTCCCTTGTTTTAAACCTATGATCTACACTCCTATTCCTGCCCCCCCTTACTATTTGTCCCCTGGATTTAGTTGATCCCAGTTCCTGTGGCTGCTCCCTTGATTAAGGGGATGGACCTTTAGTTCTAGGTGGGTTCTGTCCACCTTTCCAGGACATCAGATAGACCTTTTGCAAGCACTTAATTTACTTAAAAAAATAAAATATTCTAAACTCTTTGCTATAATGAATCTATCATTCCCTATTTGCAGGAATGTTAGAATTCCTCTCTCTCCCTTGCACATTACCAGTTTATGCCATGAAGTGTAAGATTTGTTAACCTTATTTTAGGCCTTGCCAACACAAACTTTCAGATATAATTAAATCAGTTTTAATTCACATCTTCCATTATTTTGGTGCAAGTCAGTACAACTCTTATTTTGGAATTTTGCTTGTGTCAAGGATTATTTACAAAATCCCATTGACTTTTGTTTAGGTTCTCCTGTGAACATTAGCTGTGGAGCCCTTCTGGGGATTGGGAAGCAAAATATAGCCGTTGTTACATGGGAGGTTAATGGAATCAAAGCTGAATATCTCAATATTTCAAGGTTTCATGAAGACCATCAATTGTAAGCACAGCACCATGTGAAATAGTTTTCATATTTTGCAAGCTGTGCCTATCCATTAACAACTAACAGTAACAACTTTCTCTACTAGTTTTATGAGACGTGATCGGGAATATTATGGAGAGTCCATTTTAACTATTGAGGAAGTAAAGGAAGAGGATCTTCTGTCGAATTTCACATGTACAGCACTAAATGAAATAGATCATGTAATGTTCACGGTGACATTACAGCTCAAAGTGCCTTGTAAGGGTAAGGTACCTTTCAATTTTTATACAGTTTGAAGAATCAGAAACATGTGGTTGTTTGTTTCAGCTGGCAAAAGTAAAATAAAAAAGTACCATCCCTCCCACTGCCACCCCATATTGTCCAACTATACAACATATATATAGTATACAACTATATATACACAAACTATAATATGGAGAGTTTTGTTGGTGGATTTGTGGAGATCTGGTCTTGAAGCTTTAGGATAAAATCCTGGCAAAATTCCCATTGACTTTGCTAGGGTCAGGATTTCACCCTCAGAGTCTAGTGCTCTGAGGCAGGGGTTCTCAACCTTTTTCTTTCTGAGCCCTCCTCCCCCCCCCCCCCCATGCTATAAAAACTCTCAAGGCCCAGTTGTGTCATAATAACCGGTTTTCGGCATATAAAAGCAAGGGCCGGCATTAGGGGGTAACGAGCAGGGCAATTGCCTGGGGCCCCATGCCACAGGGCCTCCCACAAAGCTACTTTGCTCAGGCTTTGCTTCAGCCCCGAGTGGCAGGGTTCAGGGCCCTGGGCTTCAGCCCCATGCAGTGGGGTTTTGGCTTTCTGCCCTGGACCCTAGCGAGTCTAACACTGTCCCTGCTTGGTGGACCCCCTGAAACCTGCTTGCGGCCCCCCAGAGGGCCCTGGACCCCTGGTTGAGAACCACTGCTCTGAGGGACAAGATTCTGCTCAGTGTAAGTGTGGAGTGTTGCATGTATAGTGTAAATGAGAGATTCAAAATGACATGCAGGTATGGTGACCAGAGGTCCCGGTTTTATAGGGACAATCCCGATTTTTAGGTCTTTTTCTTATATAGGCTCCTATTATCCGCCACCCCCGTCCCGATTTTTCACACTTGCTGTCTGGTCACCCTACGTGCTGGGGATCCAATTCTGCATTCATGAGAATGTCGCTGCCAAATCACTCTTTCCTTGTGGCAAGATTAACTTTCCTTGAATCTATGCAAAGCAACCACTTGCCCATGTGCTGAGCACAACAGCCCCGTGCAGCCTGCTGTTCACCACAGAAGGACTCCAGGATCAAGATCTGAGTCATAGATCAGTGTGTGGCATAGCTCTGATACAAGTCTCCGTTTCTGTTATCAGCAATGTTCAAATACTCTTTCTATCGCTTTTTGAAAATAAACTATTGCTGCTAGTGCAAGACAAAGTCAGGAAACACAAAATCTTTAAGAAAAAAAAAGTTGAAGGTTGAGTTGCCAGTTCTTGTAGAGACAAAGGACTGCACTTTCCCTCTCTTCTATTCTAGTCAGGTTCTTATGTCACCCTCATCACCCTAGTAACTGCACACCTTCCAGAAGTGAATTAAGCCATGTGACTTGCATTCTCTCCCCAAGGGAGAATTGTGTGTGCAGTGGTTTGCTTTTGTAGGGTGCCACTTTGGGGGTTGTTGTTATTTTCGTGTACATGCTGCTAAATGTGTATGTGAGAGAAGGCAGGTTGAAGCAGTGCACCATGCACTTGGAGCAGAAGGTAGTGAGGTTTGGGATGGTCCTTAGCTCCTGGGGGAGTTTGTTCCACAGTCCCAGATCAACCCCCAAGAAAGTTCTTTGTCCTGAACAGGTGAGCTTGACTTTTATAATAGAAAGTTCCATTGTGCCTGAGGAGCAAAGCTTTTAATTATGGTCTCCATTCCAGAGCTTTGGGTGATCTTTTAGGCTACATCTACATTGCACATCACTGGCGGCGACATGTAGAGTGTGCGTAGCTACACATCGCATTGAAAAGCACACCATGTCCACACTCTGGTGTGTAGCTACATATGTCAGTGAAAGGCTCTGGTAGAGGGGAGGTAGTGGGAAAAACCTTTAGCAACTCTGCACTACAAGAGCTTTTCACTGCGGTGAGGCACCTCCCCCCGCCAGAGCCTTTCCCCGCTGCCAGAGTTTTTCCCTGTGGTGGGGCAAAGGCTTCGGCAGCGGGGCACTGTCAGAGACTTTTCCTGCTGCCTGGAGTCTTTCCTCATAGCATGGAACTGCTGGAGCCTTTCCCCACTGCTGGACCCCATACCCACTGCTGGAGTATTTTCCTGGGTTGGAGAAAGGCTCCAGAAGTGGGGAAGCAGTGGGCACTACACAGCTAAAAATAGCAGTGTAGCTGGGGAGGCATGGGTTGAACAAGTAGAGAGCTGTGTAGAGTATGCATTCAGGTATGTACCCACACCCTTCAGGTTTGTCTTTATTCACCTAAGCTGTGCCTCACCATCTACACTGCTATTTATACCTGTGCTCTGGGGACTATGCGTGTATGTACACTACACCCCACCAGAAGAAGAGTGCAGTGTAGACACACCCTTAGATATGCTAAGTGCAGGTCATTGAGTGCCTTGGAGATCGGACCTTGGCCTTGACTTGATAATCTATGGGAAGCAGGTTTGATATGCTCAAATATCCCATGTTGCTGAGGAGATGTACTTCAGTGTCACTGGCGTTTCCAAAGGGCTGTTGGCTTCATGCTCAGATATATTGCATTACGGTAGTCCAAGACATACGGTGATGAAACTGAGGCAAGGCCATCTTCCATCAGGATGGGATGGAATCTCCTAGCCATCCAGAGATGGTAGGAAATGTTACTCGGAGATACTGCTGTGTGTGAGCTTAGTACCAATGAGGAATTCACTCCTAAGCTATGGACTGGATTGACCTCTTGTGGGTGTGTACCTTCAATCAAAGGAAAGTAAAGCCAGTGGGGCAGCCCCTGCAGTAATGTTGCTAACCATAGGTATGGTAATATATGTCTCTTGTTGTGGTTCATATACAGCTGGATGAAGGAAACAATGACTAGCTGTGTATCTGACTTTCAGTGTAAGAACAATTTTTGTCTCTCTGAATTCTGGGCAATGTAATCATTAAGTATCTGGTCCTTGCTGTAGACAAATCCTATTTTGTTTTTATCCATAGGTCATCTATAATAGTTCATGAAAGGCTCTTGAATGTGCCCACTTTGCTGCTGCCAGTGTGTGTGATGTCTGTCCCCCTCTGTCTATTGCTGCTATCGCCAAGATCCCTACTTTTGTCATTCTTGACTGCTGGTACCACCTCCAGGAGTGCTTATCCTCTGCTGTAGCTGCCTCCCCTCCTTCCTAATATGGCTCAACAATATTTATGGTGAAATGACAGTAGCTGGCATTTAAATCTAATCATTGATACAGTAGGGATTTCTTGTACCAGATGAATTATAACCTTGCAATAAAAGTCATGTAAAATGTCTCCCTTGTTGTTTTTTCCTGAAACAAGCAGACTTTTAAACAAATCCAATATCACCCTCCTTCACCATTTTCTTCCACTGTCCACAACACTGCGCAGGCCTCCCAGTGCCCTCTGCTACCCCATTGTTAGTGGCTCTTCCCACCCATCCGCACAGTCCCCTTCTGCCGGTGATGTGCCGCCATTTTCACAATTATTATTTGTATCACAGGAGTGCTGAGAGACTCTGTGGAGGATTAGACCCTCATTGTGCTAGGCACTGTACAAACACATAGAAACAGTCCCTGCCTCAGAGAACAAGATGGAAAGAAGTGCTATTTTACAAAAAGAGAACTGAGGTATAGAGGGATTAAGTGACTTGCCCAAAGTCACACAGGAAGTCTGTGGCATAGCTGAAACTGAGCCCAGATCTCCTCGGTCCCAGTCAATTGCCTTAACTACAAGACTATTCTTAAATACAATGTCCCCCTTAATTTGTATTAGCAGGTGGAAGGGTGACAAAGGGGTTAGGGTTGTGCTCACAAACAGGAGTGGGGAGGGATTGGGAAATCTATTCTTCCAGCTGCCCCCCCCACCCCCCAGGTAAAACAGAAGTGCTTTCTCATTATCACTGCCAAGGAAGGAGCTGACACCTCTTGGCAAACATGCTTAGATTAAGTTCATTTCAGTGGAAATGTTTGCATTTCCTTCCCTTGGAATATACACAATGTATGTAGATTTGAAGTGTATGTGAAGATTTGTAGGAGGGCTTGGGGTGTCTGTCCCAAAGATTTTTCTTTTTTAGTTTGTTTAATGACCGGGGCATGGTGCAACCCAGTGCCTTCCAAAAGCAATAAATCAGCTTTTCAGACACCTCTTATGTCACCAAAGCTCCTTGCATACTGCTGGTGCTATACATAATAGTATGTAAGAGAGACAGGGTGACCAACTTCTGTTGGTGCGAGAGACAATCTTTTGAACTTACACAGAAGTTGGTCCAGTAAAACATATTACCCCACCCACCTTGTCTCTAATATCCTGGGACCAACACAGCTACAACAACACTACAGACATAAAACCATGCAGTCAGCTCTGTCTGGGATGATTTGGAAGTATCCAGAAGGGGGTGAACTCTTTCAGTGGCAGGGAAATTGCCCATACCATCCTTCCACTTTAGTACCAGAATTTTAATGAGGAGCTCCTGGGAATCTCGAGTCCTTCAACCACCTCTCTGCCTCCTACTCCTCTACCCTCCTCCCCCCGCCTTAACCACCATCTGCCTCTACTTATGTGGTATGGCTCTTCCAGCATACACTGTATCTTCTACCACTACTACTCCTCTAAGTGACTCTTCCTCCCAAGCTAGCCTTCTCCTTCCATCACTATCTCTAATCCACCCCATACACACTGTTCTTTCTCCCACGTGAATATTGCTCCCTTCCTCCATCCCACTCTCTCCTACTTCCTTTACCCCACAAACACCAGACTCCTTTCTCATGCAATCAACAGGCCCAAACACTTCTACTACAAACACCAAGTCTCATCCCATACTCCACATTCACGGTTTGTCCCTGATATCTTCTGATTCCTCCTCTCTCAAGCCCAGGTCATAAAAAAGATGTTCCTGATGTCTCCTGACCCCTTTTCACAGGAACAACAGGCTGCTCCACTGCCTCCAGATGCTCCCATCTTCCTCTCCTTTGTTCCAGAGAGGGCAATCACCACATCCTCAGGATTCCCTCTGGCAGTAGATTCCCTCTGGCAGTATCTGACTGTCAGAAGCTGGGAGTGGATGACAGGGGTTGGATCACTCAGTGATTGAAAGGTTCTGTTCATTCCCTTTGAAGCATCTGGCATTGGCCACTGTCGGAAGACGGGATACTGGACTAGACGATTGATCTGACCCAGTGTGGCCGTTCTTATGTTCTCCCCATTCCCAGACAAGCCATCTCTGATGTCCTCTGAGGTCAATTCACAGACATGTTTTATCTGGTCTATATGTCTGTTTATGGAGTGTTGGTCTCTGAGCACTGACAATGGCAGGTTATTCCTCACATCTCTTAATCCCCCTTTCCTGCTCCTCTTCCACAGTTAGGCCAATCTCAGTATCCCTTCCTGTTTGCAGACTGGGTGCCTGAATACCTCTTAATTCTGCCCTGTCTCTTCACAGACTGGTTGCCTCTGGCATCTCTCTGTCCCTCACGCCCATTCAGAGATGTTCCACCCCGGACATTTCTGGCTTTACCGTCATAGACAGCCCTCAGTGATATCTTCCATTTCTCCCTTCATCTTGATCTGGTGTCTTCTTATCCTCATTCTCAGACAGGCCCATAATGTGGAAAAAAAATCTTTTCCTCTGTGCACTCTCTGCTATAGAAAATATTTACTTCTGTAGACACCAAAATCATGCTGAGTGGAAGTGGGCCTACTTCCAGAACACCAGCTTCATTTTTTCTCAAATTCTTGGGAAAGTTCAGGACTGAATCTGGCACTCAGGTTTATCTCTGGAAGATAGATTTGGAAGTGAATTGCAGACATGGATCCAAACTTTGCTACTTGGATCTCTTTCTAATTTTGAGGCAAAAGCCGTTATAAAATATCTTCTGGCTGGTTTCCATTATGCTGTCCCTCTCCAGTCCCCTGTTCTGTCGTCTTATCACCTCCTGTCTCCTAGTGTTGTTTTGTAAAGAGCCAGCAATGCCATGTTCCCACAGCTTTTAGCTGTTACTTAAAAAAGCCCAACAACAACAAAAACCTATTAATGTGCTGTTTTTAGCAGGATGAAGTAAAGTAATAATTCAGTAACGAGAAACACCTAAATCGTCTTGTACAAGGTCTTCACAAGTACCCTGCCCAGAAATTGCATGTAACTCAGTTTCTCTCTCCCACAAGGACAAGAGGCTGAATCAGCCCTGTTGAGAATTGAACCCATAGTTCCAGGAAGCCCAATGTGGAGATTTCTGTCTGATACGTATACTTCATAAACACAGGAAGTTTATGACCTTTTTAACAGTCCTTGTGTATCCAGCACAAATACAGATGTCAACAGCTCCTTATAAGGCTCCTGTATTTGCTGAACTGGGATGCTAGGGCCCAATTTTTTTATTAGCTGTCTTTTAGACATTTAGACCTCAGGGCAGAACAATCTTTATATTTGTATATAATATTGTTTATATGATATCTTTATGTATTGTTGTTGACTAATGAGAAGGATTGTTGCCATTGGATGCCTGATTGTTTCATGTCCCTTGTACCCAGTAGGAATCCTAAAAACAAAATCAAGAGTGTAGAATCCGTCAGATTTCTCTAAATCCCAGCCATATAGGGACAAAGGATGACGTACTTTCAGCCCCTTTATTTTTCTGGCTTTTGAATGTTTTTTCTCAGGGGCTCATGCTTTTAGGTTGCTTTCCTGCTCTAAATGGCCCCTTAGTGCACTGTCTTTCTCTGGCTCACGTTCTTCTGAAGAAACCATGAAACTGTAAATAGGAATAAAACAAGCTCTTCCATTTCAAATGTTTACTTTTAGCTAATTAATTCAGAGCCAAATCCAGATCCAGTGGCCTACCAAATCTGCTCCAGGCTGTGGAGCTGCTCCAGGAAGGCTACGTCAGCCTAATTGCTGTATCAGTCTGTGCCAGATATTTATTCTCATGATCCCTCCAAATCCCTGGGTGGCAAGTAGGATGGGAAAGCCGACCTATATTTTTCTCCTACCTACCACCCCTATGCACTGCCGTAGAGCCAGGGCTCCATGACATGCAGATGAGGTACATCCAGTTCTGCTACATGAAGCGGGGGGCTAGATTTGCTCCCCCAAAACACACTATAACTGTAACTGTGCCCTGGGAAATGACAGTGTTTCTTCCATCATTTTTTAAAATGTACATGAGACTGGTGGGGTGAAAGTGAATCCCTAAGCCTCAGTCCTCCCAATGGCACCAGGTGGATGGATCCCTGTGCCCACATGGAGCCCCATTGACTGCTGTGGCGCTCTCTCTGCGCAAAGTTTCTTGAAGAATCAGGTACTTAGTACTGGCTAGATACAACATGGTCAATTTGCTGCATGAAGATGATATTAGATTTAAGTACAAACAAAACTTGACAGTGATATAAATTAGCCAGTGAATGTTTGTTATAATGAAAAATGGTGGATCATAAATCACATTGGAAACTATTTTAAATATTTGGAACTAGAAAGTGGTTTAACAATTTCTGTCTGTTTTATTATTATTATTTTGGCAGAAATATATTTGTGCTGGAAACTTGTATACCAAGGGCCAAATCTTCAATCTTTACTGAGCTAGCACTCCTTTTTCAGTGCAATCAGAATGCTGCCTAAGATTGGAAAGACTTTGATCCTAAGTTATGGCTCAATGTCCTTGGAGAAGGCTAAGATGTTCTACTAAAATTTGCCTTGTCTATAGCTTAAAATGTAACACAAGAGCATAGGTTCATAAAAGAGAAAGCAAGAAAATAGTTTTTGTTTATAGAATTTAAACTAACAGATTTATTTGGGCATAAGCTTTTGTGGGTAAAAAACCTCACTTCTTCAGATGCATGGAGTGTATAGATCAGTGGTTCTCAAACTGTGGGTCAGGACCCCACACTGGATCATGACCGCATTTTAGGGTTGCTAACTTTGGTTGGATGAATTACTGGAGGTTTCATCACATGACATTATCTTTAACTAAAGATTAATCTTTAATTCCTGGAGACTCCAGGACAATCCTGGAGGGTTGGCATCCCTACTCCTTTTTAATGGGGTCGCCAGGGCTGGCGTTAGACTTGCTGGGGCCCGCAGCTGAAGCCAAACCCAAGGGCTTCAGTCCTGTGGGGCTCAGGTTACAGGCCCCTTGCCTGGGGCTGAAGCTCTAGGGCTTTGGCGTTGGTCCCCTCCCCACCTAGGACGGTGAGGCTCGGGCAGGCTCAGGCTTCAGTCCCCCTCCAGGGTTGTGTAGTAATTTTTGTTGTCAGAAGGGGGTCGCGGTGCAATGAAGTTTGAGAACCCCTGCTAGATGCAGCTCAGCATTGTTATTCTGCTTGTATTGAGGGGAGATATAGCAAAAAATACATTAATCTAAGGCAGGATCTCTCTTAGCACAGCTGCTGTCTCCTCATCCCACACTCCCCACTCCATGTCCCCTGATGTCACCTGAAGGGGGTGCGGCTGATGGTGAGGTCCTCTCTGCAAAGCAGCTACAATCACTCCACCCCCGATCTCACCTCTGATGGGAAAGGGCAAATGTTGGGGGCCTTCTTAGTATGGTAGCGGCTTTATACCTTGGAGATAAAAGCTTATAAACCTCACCCAGCCTTGAAATGGCATATGGGAGGCAGGCCAGTGTGGGGAGCCCCCTCAATGCAATGACTATAACACTCCCACCACACAGTCCCTGACATAACCTCCAGGAATGGAGCTGAAGGTGGGGTCTTCTGGACGCATCAGCTACCACTCACTGGGGGAGGTTCTTTTAATCCCTTTACTCCTTAACATCCTATCCAGGGTCTGTGTGAGAGGCAGAGGACAGGGCCCAGCTACTAGCATCTTTAATACTAATACTGTCTTTTTTATTTTCTTGGCAGGAGATAATCACAGCACCTACACAACAATAGGGATTCTTGTTTTGTTAAGTATAATAGCCCTCTTGCTCATACTTTACCAGTTTTTCCGAATTGATATTGTCCTACTGTGTCAGCGGATATTTAAACCCTACAAAACCCAGGATGGTGAGTAAGAATTATGCAAAAGATAAGGGGGAGGGGGGAAGCCGAAGAGGTAAATTGCTCTGAAATGGCTTAATTGCATAACTGTTTATTGCATCCCATGTACTTTGGGCCTGATTCTCCACTCCGTTACTCCTTGTGAAGTCATTTATACCCAGGCAACATAAGGGTAAAGTGGTAACATTCTGATCTCACAGTGTTGCATGCTCACTTTGCACAAGTGTGAAAGGCCATCTAATTGGCAAGGCAGTAGAGAACCAGGCCCTTTATAAAATATGAAGGCTGTTTCCTAAATTTAGTAGGGGGGGGGGGTGTATTTTGATGTACAAATACTAACCTCGAGGTCAGTTAGATTTAGATAGGCTCCCTAACCATCTGCAGTCCCCGTGTAAAGCCCTTTGTTCTCATGGGCTCTGTGTAAGTACTATTAGTGTAGTATGAAAAAAAGCATTTCAAGCCAAAGAAAATCCTTGTTTAATACTCTAGAGGGACAGTGCAAATATGATAAATAAGGCTATCAATATTAATTGTTGTAAGCGTGCCCAGAGCGTACAATGGGCACCTGTTAATAGAAGAACAGCTTTTATAAATCAAAACAAAAATATATACATAAATAATAGACAGGTAACTGTTTTGTAAAAGGTTCCTTTGAGAAGGCACTTTTTATTTAACAGGTAATGTAAGTGAAGAACTTCAGGATATAGTCATTGCTGCTCTATGGCAAAACATAATGAAAATTTGTGTAAAACCAACCTGTTAATATGCACTGAGTTAATTCTGGCAAGTCTTCATTTATTTCATGCACCTTCTTTTCTATCTAATTTTATTTTACTTAAGGCAATTCACTTTTCTTTTGCATGACACCTTCCTTTATATCCCAAAGCACCATACAGAGTTCATTAAGTACATTTACAGTTAAATACAGGTGGGAAACTTAAAAATGGAAAAAAGAAAATGGAGGAAACAGAGTCCCTGTTTAGGAGGAAGTCAAAGGAGGAAAGACCAGTCCAGGAGAGGAAGTAGATGTCAGATTGAGGAGATGGCAACAAACCAAACATGACTAAGATTAGAGGGGAGAAGGAGATGAAGGGAGAGATGTTTGAAGGAGATGAAGGGCATAACTAGGGTGACCAGACAGCAAGTGTGAAAAATCGGGACGGGGGTGGGGGGTAATAGGATCCCATCTAAGAAAAAGACCCAAAAATCGGGACTTTCCCTATAAAATCAGGACATCTAGTCACCCTTGGCATAACAGAGACAATGGAGAATTTGAAGTAGGCCTTGGCTGTGTTTGCGACACCATATCTTGAGTGAACAGGACCTTCACACAGATACATGAGATATCATGGGAGTGAGGGGTAATTTCCACAAGCAGAAAGACTTCAAATGTACTGTCTGGTCCCAGCATGTCAAAGGATGTTACTGGCTTATGATGCCACCAAAGGAACAAATGCAGAAAATTATATTGGATTCATGCTGACATGTGTTGGTTTGTTTAATTCTTACCATATGACTAGTCTGGATTGTTGAATTTAGGGAGACAGTCTTTTGCGCTGTAAATTTCCACATGTGCGTCAGTGTTTGCAGGACCAGGGCCTAAATCATGACACCCATAATGGTAAAACACCAACGATATTGCTGCACATTTTTTTTAGTTTACAAATATCCATATGTTGATTTACAAGCTTCTGCTTAACAGAAAGGTCTAATTAAATCTATTTCAAAAGATTATTTTTTCTTTTCTAACTCTTGAAATAACTACTTTTCATCCATACTAACAGCAATGTGCTTTCCCCTTGTTTCAACTTGCAGATGGGAAGATATATGATGCATATGTTATCTATCCCAAAAATCGCACTAATGAAGCTAATTTTGTGGAATATTTTGTTCACCAGATTTTGCCAGATGTTCTAGAAAATAAACACGGATATAAACTGTGTATTTATGGGCGAGACATGTTGCCTGGTGAAGGTAAGGATCAAAAGCCATTTTGCGGTGAATGACTTGTGGTTTGGGGGCGGTTTGTGATCCTAGCTATCAGCCCACACTGGGGAGTAAGGAGTCTCTTTATGCTCTTGTGCAGGTTACTCACATTGTGGGCAGCAGTGTGTGAGAGTAGCCTCTGTGGAGCTGCTACTCTCCCTCTGCACAGGTGGGTGAGGAGCACATGGGCAGAGCCGCAGGATGTAGCTTTTGCTGGCTGATGTGCCAGGGACAGTAATCTGCAGATTAGAGGCACAAATTATTTACCACCTGTCTGAAGAAATGGGGAACCATGAACTAGATTTTGACTCTTTTAGGTGTGTCTACATTGGAGCTAGAGGTATAATTCCAGTTTGGGCAGACATACTCACACTAGTTCTGATTGAGCTAGCGTGCTAAAAATAACAGTGTAGCCATGGCTGCACAGGTGGCAGGATGAGCTGCCTAGAGTGCATACCTGGGGTCTCGGATGGGATTGTACTTGTGTTGGCTAACCTCTCCTGGTGCTCATGCCACAGCAGCTACACTTCTATTTTTAGCACTCTAGCTCAATCACAGCTTGTGCGGGTTTGTCAGCCAAACCAGAAATTATACCACCAGCTCTAGTGTAGAAATACCCAAAGGCACAATCTGGTTCACGGTCTGCTTGTGGGACAGTGCCTCACAAGCAGACTCAGGACTTGTGGCAAAGCCACAGCTAAATCCAATGTGAGCAGCTTTACAAGAAACCGAAAAGGGAAAAATCACAGACTAACAGTTTAGGATTCAATCCTGCTGCTCTTTCTCATAATTGTATGCACACTGATGTTTCCTGAGGGATAACTTGCATGAGTAGGGTAGCAGGATCTGGCTATAAATCACTAATCAAATACTCATTGGCCATGTAATAAAGGACTGATGTAATCACTAGTCTTTGGAAAACTTTGAGGTAAGACTCCAGTTGATTTCAGTCCCTTCATCATTGGCACTCTCTATCACTGAAATACAGTTGCATAGGAAAAGTCAAATGCTATGACTAGATTTAAAACAAGCATTGGATAATTGTTGGCTGGTAAACTTAGACAGATATGATTGATAAAATAAGGGCAATAAAATCACACTCTATAAGGCATTTTCTGTAGGTATGGAGAAGAAATTATTTATCCAAATACAGTATACTGTTGCATAATTGGTCAAATGCATAGGGAGTGCCACAGGGTGTCTGGCCCCTTTTAAAAGGCTGTATGGAAAGATGAACTCCAAGAAGGGGCCAGAAAAAGAACAGTGGGGAGCTGTTTGAAAACCCTTCAGGAAAGAAGGTAGGCCCAGAGAGGGCAGAGATTCAAATAGTGGGGGGGGGGGGGGGAAAGAATACACCTCTCCTGTGATTGGAGAACATTATTTCCAGTTGACTGTTGGGAAGGAAACTGAGGACTGCATCCCAGAAAAGGTAATTGAGTGGAGACGTAGGAGATGACAAAGGTCTGCTTTAAAGATGATGGATTGAGTTATCTCTAATGTTAATAAATAAACCAGCAGTGGGGTTATTTAACAGAAAAAAGGTTTCTGTGCAGTAATTGAAGAGAACTTGAAGAGAAGTATAGTCATGACTGGACCAATAGGTCCATATTCGGCCAGCTGAGGGCACACATGGATGACCCCAGCCGATGATAGGGGAATATTGTCTTCCTGTGAAATGTCAAATATTGATCTCTGATAATAGCAGGATCCTGGACTTTGTGAATCAATGGTCAAATCTGGTTTGACAAATCCTATGTTCCAAAATGAAATTTCAGCTCTCAGATCTACAGTAGTTTAGCTGTGATTTTTGTTAATAAAAAACACAGCTATTGCATGTCTCCTTAGGATTTGCATATGTTTGTAGACTAGACAGCATGCTTCTTGCACTAATATGGATTTGTCTGTGTTCATTTTGTCAGCCCAATTCTGATAATATTCACAAAAGCCCACACCATGTCCTTGAACTCTGTACACAACTTCTACTGAAATTAAACACACAGATTAGGAGCAAAGTATGGCTCTATGTGTGTGCACTGGATCATTTACTAATTTTTTTTCTTTCTTCATAAAACTGGATCATATTGTTCCATCTATTTTTAAACAGAATTTCCCATAGATTGTGGAGAGTTCTGCATAGAAATGACTGGTATGATATGGATCACATATCCAATGCCGCAACATCCTTGTATCATTCCCAGAATCCCAGGAGTGAGTAGCGAAGGAGTGAGAGCCTATTAATCTGACTGTACCATATGTCTGCATTCCCGAAAAGAAATATGTGAGAGGCTGATTATGCAGTTCAGAGCTGCATATAGCCAGCCAGTTCTCCATGAGAATCAGTTTGAGAACCTCTGATATAATTCTCAATTATCCATTGAATTTTACCTTAGGTTTTCAAAACTATGTAAAGCACCAAAATTAGAAATGCCCTCTAAATAGTGGGCACCAGTAGTTAAGAATCATCAGTGTATGAAGGTTTCAAATAAAGAGAGCATTTGAAATAAACCCCTTGATTACGGTATGCTTTTCTGCTTCTATTCATAATGAGAGACTAATTCAGATTAAAGTGAGACAGAGGTGATTTTCAATGAAAATATATGTTGAGTGGAGAGAGGAGTCTGTAAAAGAAATCTCACAATCTTGTGATTTTTTTTTTGCACATTATTAGATGCAGCCAATGCATTAGAAATGAGAATACAGAAGAGCAGGAGACTGATAATCATTCTAACACCACAGCTAATTCAGTGTGAGGAATTTGGTTATGAACATCAGATTGCCTTATACAGTGTCCTCATTCAGAACAACATAAAGGTGATCCTCCTTGAAATGGAGACAATTGGGAACTATGCGGGCTTGCAAGAATCCCTCAGGTACATCATCAAGCAGCAAGGTACCATAAAATGGAAAGAGAAGCACAAAGAATGCCCACATGCATCCAACTCTAAATTCTGGAAACTTGTGAGGTACCATATGCCACTGAGACACAAGCCTTCACAACTCAACCATGCAGTGTAAATAGGTAGTTTTCTTAAATACTGTTACTTTGTCTGTTTGAATTGTCTGCTCTGGTTTGCTTTCTGTAAATATCAAGATATAGATCAGGGGTCTCAAACTCAAATGACCATGAGGGCCACATGAGGACTAGTACATTGGCCCGAGGGCCGCATTACTAACACCTCCCACCCCTGCCGCCCTCGGCCCCGCCCCACTCCACCCCTTCCATGAGGCCCCTTCCCTGCCCCGCCTCTTCCCACCCCTTCCCTGCCCCCATTCCAACCCCTTCCCCGAAATCCCCACCCCAACTCTGCCCCCTCCCTGCCCCCAGGGGGGGGCAGGAGAGGTGTGGGGTGTGGTGGGGGCTCAGGGCAGGGAGTTGGGGTGTTGGGTGCAGGAAGGGTGAGGGGTACAGCAAGGCGTCAGGGTGCAGGGTGTGGCAGGGGGCTCAGGGCAGGGGGTTGGGGTGCAAGAGGGATGCAGGGTGCAGCAGGGGGATCAGGGCAGTGGGTTGGGGTGCAAGAGGAGTGCGGGGTGCAGCAGGGGGTTCAGGGCAGGGGGTAGGGGTGCAGGGTGCAGCAGGGGGCTCAGGGCAGGGGTCAGGGTACGGCAGGGGGTCGGGGTGCAGGAGGGGTGCGGTATGGGGCTCAGGGCAGTGGGTTGGGATGCAGGAGGGATGCGGGGTGAGGCAGGGGGTTGGGGTGCAGGAAGGGTGCAGGGTATGGCAGGGGGTCGGGGTGCAGGGTGCGGCAGGGGGTTCGGCTGCAGGAGGGCTTCGGGGGGCAGGATCTGGCCCGGTGCGTACCGGGTGCAGGGCAGGCTCCCCCCCTGCCTGCCTGTCTGCCCTGCCCCCGCCCCGCTCCGCTCCGGGAAGAGGCTGGAAGGGGGGGCAGAGGGGCTGTGTGTTGCTTCAGGCACCGCCGCCAGCAGCTCCCATTGGCCGCGGTTCCCCGTTCCCAGCCAATGGGAGCTGCTGGGGGCGCTGCCTGAAGCAACAGCCACACACAGCCCCTCCGCCCCCCTTCCCCATGTTCCAGCCTCTTCCTGGAGCAGGGCAGGGCAGGGCAGGCAGGCAGGCACAGAGCCTGCCCTGCTCCCGGTGCATGTCCGGCCGGAGCCGCTCTGGTAAACACTGGGGGAGGGCAGGGGGGCTGCGAGAGGCTTGCGGGCCGCAGAAAATCACCCCGAGGGCCGCATGCGGGCCGCAGAAAATCACCCCGAGGGCCGCATGCGGCCCACAGGCCGCGTGTTTGAGACCCCTGATATAGATCCTTCTTACTCTACATAAAATTTAAAAGAATGGCAACAAACTAAAATCCTCTTCCTTACTCCATCATTTTGTGAAGTAATCATGTTGTCTAACTGGTGGTCCCTTTAATCTTCGTCCCCTAAACGCTCCTTCTTGTCTTATCTCACTATATCATATCTAATACTGGTTCTAATTCTGGGTTCTACTATCTTTGTGGCGCTACATTGACTTGTATCTGATAGCAGGATCAGAGGCTTAGTTTGTAAGCTCTTCAGCTCAGGGACTGGGACTCTTCTGGTTTTGGGAGGCTCCTATAACACAATGAGATGCCGTTATAAATAAAATTATAACAACATACTAGTAATAATTAAGAAATGCTTTAGATGCTGCTGCTTATGTATTTTTGAATGCTTGGAATAAAAAATTTGAAATGTGAATAAAAATACATTCTTTATATAGGTAGTGAATTTATCATCTCTGTAATGTCAAAAAAGAAATGAAAATATCACTCCAGTGTACTTTCATTGTATTGTAAACATGTTTTTAAAATTAAAATTTTAAAGCTAAATTTACAGAAAGACGATTTTAATGAAAATTGCTACATTTTCAAAATAATCAACAAAATTCATTGCAAATAGTTAAATATTGTGGCTGTGCTTGATATTGGATTCTGAAGTAAAATGGGATATTTTGTATGCTTGATTGTTTCAGGTATCTTTTTCTCTTAGGTTCATGAGAGTTTGCAAGAATAATTCCAGATTCTGGTCCAGCAAGATCTTGTAAAATTCAGAGAAGAATCTGTGGCTTTGCTTAATTGAAAATCAAGCAATGACTTCTATCAGCTCTTGCAAGACGATAGGGGCCTCTTATGTGTGTCCTTGCATGTGAACATGGGAAAGAGCAAGCTATGCAGAAAATAAGAGAGAAATTCTTACAAGCGATTGAAAAAGCATGTTTGTTATAAGGTTCTTCACAGAAGAGCCTGAAAGTCCTTTTTTTTTTTTCCCCCTGCATTGATAAGAAGGGTTTTCTTGTGTGAATGGGTTTTCTTGAATGGTCAGAATGTTGGAAAGACAGCACACTTGTTTCTATCTATAAATAATAGTTTACTTGCTTTTTTTAAGTAGAGCTTGTCGAAAATTCACCATGGGTTTTCAGGGTTTTTTTGTTTTGTTTGTTTTTTTTTGACAAAAAGTCTAAATTTTCAGCTATTTTGGTGAAAATTTTTGGTGGAATATTTTCCCCCGACCAACTATATTTGACAATATGTTTGACATTAATTTGCCTTAGCTGAAAATGTACAAATTCAGCCTTGTTGTAGATCAGATTTCCTCTGAGTTTGTGCCTGTTTGATTGGATCCCTGGCAAATTTACCCTCCCCTTTACTTTAATATCTATTTCTAAATAGAGAATCCTGCCCCGGATATCTGTCATGTATGTATCCCAAAGTATGTGTTTCATTAGAATATTCAGAAAGATGTGTTGGAATAAAATAGAAACATTCATCTCTGAGAACTGATCAGTTTTTCAGTTTGTAATGAAGAGGAGTCAGAGCACCATCTAGTGGGGGAGTGGAATTATTAAATAGAGGTCAGTGTTAGATTGCAGTCACCTTAAAAAACATTTAATAGAAGTAAATACAGCGGGCCAGTTTCTCAGCTTGTGTAAAGTGGAATGGCGTATTGAAGTCAATGGAGCTACATTGATTTACATGTACTGAGGATCTGAGAGAGCAGACAGGGCTTTTGAGGTACTAGGTCCACTAGCTCAGTAAAGAATAAAATACACCTTGCAAAAGAAAAGTTGTTTGCCTCCAAGGCATGGAAGTTCTACGGATGTGATACAATTAGTTGTGCCTTCTCATCTTTGGATATGATACATCTCACAATGGCGTGCTCCAGCTGAAGCAACAACATAAGGTAGAGATGGAGAAATGAGGAGTGACATACTGGCCCTGTTGAAGTCAATGATAAAATTCACATTGATTTCAATGGAGCCAGAGTTTCACCTGAGATACCTGCTAACATGAACCAAGTTGGTTTCGTAACCTGCGTACTACAACTTACACTGTGTATCCCTTACATGTATTTAATGTGTATAAACCCTTTGTACAAACATGTTAAACACCCGAGGCCTGATTTACCACTGCAATACTCCAGCTTTATACAGTTGTAACTCCACTGAGCCAGATTCACTGGTATGATTGCAATGCTTTTCATTGCTGCGCGGCACAAAGCAGACAGAGCATATCAATGGATCTGGCCACTGATTTCACTTGAATTATGTCAGTAAAACTGCAGTAATGCAATAGTAAATCAGGCACATTTTCTGATGTGTATTTTTCTATATACCACATATTTGTCATTATCTAAAAACTATAAATTTGGTACCATAAAATTACAGCTTACTTTAATTCACATTATTGTGGACTCTGTTGTGCAGTAATTGACCACCAAAGGAACTGTTTTCTATGCTGAAGGTAAGTGTAACAGGGGTAAATATCATTTGTGTGGTAATAGTGTCTCTATTTCTCAGCCTTTGAAAAATTTTCATTTTGAAGATAATGAAGTCAGCTGGCCAGAGACTTTTTATAGCAGAGTTAATATACAAAGGGAATTGTATGTCCCCGATCCATTCATATGTTGAAAAAGTTAAACTCTTGTTATAGGCCCATTCAAACAAAATGTTACCAACCCGCATAATATTTGCTGGCTTTCTTAAAGCCGAGGCCTTGGGGAATCATTTTCTCGTGATAATCTCAGCTTTTATTTATTAACTTTAAAAAGTAAGTTTCTAGCCCAGCTGGTTATGGAGAAAAGCTCAAAAAAGATGAACCGTAAAGGGTCAGAAAGCAGAAGGCAAATAAAAAGAACCCATAATTTATTATTTGTTTAAAATCTCATGATTATTAAGCCACTGTCATGAGTTGGGGGCCTGGTTTTAGAACACCTGGGGCTGGCAATATTGCAACAGACCTTTAATGTGAGTTAATGCCTACTTGAGAAATGACTGCATGCAGAAATGGGAGGATAGACTAACCGAATACCGCAGGCTAAAGGCAAAGTACTGTTTTTTCCTGTGGTCATGACTCTAGGATGTGTTGCTATTTAAGACGGAAGTTGTTTTGCAACTAAGTTCTCACGTTCCAGTTTTAAAAGTTAGCCCTTCTGCTTAGATAGAAAAGAATCTTGAATAGAAAAAAAAAGATTGTGTGAAAACTCATTTAAAGCAAATAACGTTCACTAGATGTTTAATCAGGTGACCATGGCTGTCTCAATGTGGCACATTTTTCAGTCTCAGTTTGATTTTCATGATGATCAGATCATGTTGCAGTCCCGAAGAGTGGATATTTCCTATAGTCAGGTTGCTTTTCTGTTATAAGGCAGTTGTGTTCTCTGTGGACTCAGAACATTGGACTTGATTCTGCTCTGACACCAGTGTAAATGAGAACTCACTGTGAGATCAAAATCAGGACTATTAATGCAACCAAGGGTCAGATTTGTGGTCAGCTGTGTGGGGTGTGACAGGCCATTACTGCTATGCATGATAAGTAGGAGAGCCAGACTGAGGTTCTGGATGATATCACAGACCCAGTCACGCTACTAACCATCTTGTACCTATTGTCGTGTGTTTTTCCTGATGGGGCACCCATCCATGCATAGATTCAGCATCAAGCACATGCTCCTGCTTTGGCCCATTCTTCCCCCAACACAGTCCATCAGTGAACCAGCCTGTCACCACCGCTCAACGTCTCCTGCAGACTAAGGATTTGTTTATAGGTAGAGTTAGAGCACTGCAAGCTGGATTGTAAATCTACAGCACTCCAGCAGGCTGCGCAGTAACTGTCCCTGTGGACCCAGATACTGCACACTAAAAATTCCCTAGTGCACTTTGAGCTACTCTGATTTGAAACAGCAGTATGCAAAGCACACTAGGGAGTTTTTAGTGCTCAGCAGCAAGGTCCACGTGGACAGTTAGTGTGTGGCATCTTGGAGCGCTGTAGATTTACACCCCAGGATGCCATGTGCTAACTTGCTGTATGGACATGCCCTAAACCAATCCTTCCCTACAATGTGCCACAGCCCGGTAACCCACCAAGAACCTATACCTATCCTCAGCCCCCATGTACCTCTGTTTCTCAGGCCATGCCAAAGCACCTGATCCCTTCTCTTTTACCAGTCCTTACCCACATCCTAGCACTCTTGTGTGTCTATTTCCTCTCCCTGGAACATAATCACCTTTGTAAACCCCTGGCTCTGTAACCCTGACCGCCTCCCAGCAGCCTACTCAGGGTCAATTGAACCAATCTATCTCTAGCAGCCCTGCTTCTATATGGTAATGACCCAGTCGTAAATGCAAGGTCAGAGCAGGGTTGGCTGACCCCGTCCCAGCCCATCTTTCCAAGCAGGCCCTGCACCCTGGCACAGTGCTCCAGACATGCTGCGATTACTGCCACCAGCACAAAAATCTAAAACACAAAAATGAGTAGTGGTTTGCAGAGAACATCCCCTAATGCACCCCCCTTCTCCCCACATTATAGATAGAGGATGTGTCTTCCCTCTCTACACAACATTAAGACTATGAGGAAACCACATAGACACAGTTGTGTTCCAAATAAATGTTTTTAACATATATATACATTGTTGCTCCATACCATAAGCACTCAGTAGCTTTTGAAATAGAAGATGGGGAGGCCCACTACATAGCTTCCCAACTAATTAAAGGGGTACTTCCCAATTCCTATACATTGCAGGTATTCTGTGTTGCACTACTATATTATGCAAGATGCAGTATGCCAGGAATATCCCATTGACCCACCTGGGCCTATACTGCAGTGTGCCACAAGACAGATGGAGACACCTCCACTGAATCTTTAAGATGCCAAAGGCTCTCTCACTATTACTGGCTGAGTGGTTTAGTGGGTATGATGATAATGGGTTTTGGCTTCAGTCTGAGAGTTGACAATGGCATCATGAACCATGATTGTGTGGGATACTGTCCACAGGTGCCGAATTTCAGCTTTCCCTGGGGTTGCTTTACCCCTGCTCCGCCCTAGGCCCTACCCCCACTCCACCCAAGGCCCACCCTTGCTCTGCCTCTTCCTGCCCCACTCCTCCCCCCCACTCAGCGCCTCCTGCCTGCCACCAAACAGCTAATTGGCGGTGGACGGTAGGCGCTGGGGGGGAAGAGGGAGGAGCTGATTGGTGGAGCCCACTGAACAGCTGATTGGTGGGTGGCTGGTGGGTGCTGATCACCCACTGTTTTTTTCTGTGGGTGCTCCAGCCCCAGAGCTCACATGGAGTTGGCACCTATGATATTGTCTCTCTCCTGTGAAGGAAACCTGTGAAGCAAGGGGAAAGAACCCATATCATTATGCGTGTCTTGCACTGTAGTATTGGCAGTGGGCTGGGATGGCTGTGGCAGGCATTGTTTAAGCTGGGGTGCGGGGTGCCCATATAAGGTGTGCTTGGTCACGGAAGGAAGGGGTGGGGACGCACTGAGTGTGTGTGTGGGGGGGCGAGGGGGTGTGTGAATTTCCTATCTAGCAGCCACCCTGCTGGGAATTCCTCTTTGATGAAGTGCCTTGAGAGTCCTGCCATCGCCCAGATGTGAGAGTCATGGCAGGATCCAGGATGACTTCCGTGAACAGGAGTTGTTCATTGCAGGCAGCCATCATGTTGAGAGTGTATGCTGTATATCTATTGATGTAAGCGTATATATCTATGCTCAGCTTCCTTATGGTGACATAAGTGCCATCCTCAACTCTGAGTACAGATGGGAAGTGCAGTGACAAACCTATCAAACGCCCACATGTTCCTCTGATGCGTTCGTCTATGCACTGGGAAACCAACGTAGTCAAGGGTGTAGTTCAGCAGGACCTCAGGAATTGGTGCACTACGTAGAAGGCAGTGGACTGGGTTATTCCTGTGGTCTGGCCTATGAGTCTCTGGAATGATCCAGTAGCCAGAATATCCAAGGCAGGGATGACCCTGATGGGCTCTAGGAGTGCCTGGCTCCATTGTATGATGGTGTAGAGATTATTGTTGGGCAAATTGTAGAGGTCATGGATGGACTTCTGGGTCAACCTATATTTCTGTATGCAGACTTGCTCAGGTAGCCCAAGGAAGCTGCTGGGAGGCTGGTAGGTGTAAGGGTGTGGGTATGGGTATCTCCATGCCCCCTCCAGCTCAGCACTGGTCTCCATTTGCACTGTCTCCTTCATTTCTATTAGGAATGGTACTATGTAGCTGTTCCAAATGATTTTCTGCTCTCCGGCCTCCCCGCCTCAACCCAGCAGCCTTCTTACTCCCTCTTCCATCCACTGGTGACCCTGTTCGCTAGCTCTGACCCAGCCCTTTCCCCATTTCCTGAGGATGCCCTCGCAGTTTCCTGGCCCTACCTGGCTGGGTTCCACCTGCCCCACCTTATCTGACTACCTGAGCTTTCCATACACTCTTCTCTTCCCCTGCTGTGTCCCACTATCCCCCCCCCCCCCCCCGCCGCTCACCTAACCCAATCCCCATCCCTGAGCAACTAAACTCTGTCAAACTCAAAAATGTCTCTTCACACACATCTGTTTCTCTGGCTCATGCCAATAACTCTCACATTCACCCTGAAGTTCCTTCCCACCTTGTGTCTTTTGAATGGGCATATTGCTGCCACTCACCTATTAGTGGCCCGCATGTGGCTCTCCTGATGCAGGCCATGGCAGGTGACAGGTGTCAGGTTTGATCCCTCTATGCCTACAGTGAGATAGGCATGCAGCTACCTAGGTTGAAAAGGCCAAATAGGCACTCAGGGGATTCTCTTTCAGCAAGGGGACTGAAAGGTGGCAGGTGCATCTGTGCACATGTTCTGATGGTTCAGGCTGGGACTGCACCTAGGAATGAGCCCCAGATCCTATGGCCTTGGCCCTTTGCCATGGGATACTGGTTGTCTTTTGAAATGTCAATAGGTACTGATAGGTGGGAAAATAGGTGCTATGGGGACTTTGGTGTGGCTCTGAAAATGTCAGTAGTGCTTAAGCAGTTGACTTGGTCACCTATCTGCACCTTCAGGTGCCTAAATACCTTTATACATCTGGCTCTGTGCCTACATGGTAACGTTTTACCAGTTAAACCAGTACAGTTATACTGGTATGGTTATACTAGTCTAACCCTCTGTGGGGAAATTCTTATTCTGATATACAGGTGGCTTTTTTTTTTTTTATTTAGCTTAAACCACTTCCCAAATGATGTAAGCTAAAACTGGCCATCTTATACTGGAATGTGTCCATACTGGGAGTTATGCTGGTATAACTATATTGGTTTAATTTCATATCTTATACTAGTATAACTTTCCTGTGTAGTCAAGCCCTGAGTAAGTCACTTACTCTGAGGCCATGTCTACACTACAAAATTATGTCGACCTCAGGTACGTTGGCATACAGCCGCTGCAGTTATTACATCACTTGTACATTTCAACACTTTGCACCTTGTGTCAGCAGTGCATGTCCTCACCAGGAGTTCTTATATCAATGCAGAGAGCAGTGCACTGTGGGTAGGTATTCCACTGTGAAACTTGCCACCATCCAGCGCAGGGTGTTTTGGAAAGTTTTTGCAATGCCTGATGGGGGGCTGAAACAAGTTGCGCTGGGGTAACTGAAAGCATGCTATCAATTTCCCATAATGCAGTGTTCTCCATCCCATAATTTCATCTGCCTCCCATAGTATATTACACCTTCTTTTCAAAATCTGCACAAACCTGCGTGTCCCTCCCCACTGCTTGCCATTTCTGACAGAATCATGGAGCCTGCACAGCTCTGCACTACTGTCAGGAGCATTGCAAGCACAGGGTGCATGATCCTCCAGTATTTGCAGAGCCACAAGAGGAGCCGTGGGGAACATGACAATTTCTTGGAGGCTAGGTTGCTCTGGCACATAGAAAGAAACAATTCAAGGGTGTTAGTGGCATTCATGAAGCAGCTGGAGATGGAGTGCCGGTTTTGGGCCTAAGAAACAACCACTACTGACTAATGGGATTGCATTGTCGTGCAGACTTGGGATAATAAGCAGAGGCTGCAGAACTTTTGGCTGCGCAAGGCCACATTCCTGCCAAACTTGCCCCAGCCCTTTGGCAATGGGACACCAAAATGAGGGCCGCATTAACAATTGAGAAGCGAGTGGCGATTGCACAATGGAAACTCGCAATGTCAGATTGCTACCGACCAGTCAGGAATCAATTTGAAGTCAGGAAATCCACTGCAAGGGACATTATCATGCAAGTGTACAGGGCCATTAATCACCTCCTGTTATGCGGAACTGTGACTCTGGGCAATGTGAAGGACATGGTGGATGATTTATGCAGCAATGGGGTTCCTTAACTGTTGAGGGGTGATAGATGGCACGAATATCCCTATTTTAGCACCAGACCACCTCATCACAGAGTACATCAACAGAAAAGGCTACTTTTCTATGGTAATGCAGGCACTGGTGGATCACCAGGGACACTTTACTGACATCATGTGGGCTGGTCAGGGAAGGTATATGATGTGTGCATCTTTAAGAACACAGGACTGTTCAGAAAGCTGCAAGCAGGGACTTTTTTTCCGCAACGGTCAGATTACCATTGGGAATGTTGAAATGCCAGTAGTGATCCTGGAGACCCTTGCTCCCATGCTTCATGAAGCCATATATTGGCCACGTCAGCAGCACCAAGGAACACTTCAATTATACAGGCTCAGCAGGTGCAGGGTGACAGCTGAATGTGCCTTTGGTCATTTGAAGGGTCGTTGGCATTGTTTTCTTACAAGATTGGGCCTCAGTGAGAAAAATATCCCAATGATTATAGCTGCTTGCTGTGTCCTGAATATGTGAAGCAAAGGGGGAAAAGTTTCCACTGGGGTGGAGGACAGAGGTGGAGCAGCTGTCGGCTGAATTTGAACAGCCAGATACAAGGGCTGTTAGAAGAGCTCAATGCGGAGCTATCTGGCTCAGGCAGGCTTTGAAAGACCATTTTAATAGTGAGCCAGAGTAGTGTGTGTTGTTGTAGTGTGCTGCACCTGATCTTGCTCTTTTGCAGCCTGGTATGAATCTTGCAGTGACTGCTCTGTATGTAGGAATATAACATTGTAAATGCACCTATTAATATTGTCTGTGAATTATGTAATGGGTTCTGTGACAAAACGAAGTAATAGGAAATTGGTGGGTGTCAGACCAGCTCAGCACCAGACAGCATATAAAGATTAAATAATAATATTATTTAATAATAATAATAATAATAAAGATTAATTTTGTTCCAAAGATAGAATTTTATTCTGTAACATGAACCAAGCAATTAAAAAAAAACATTGATAAATTAAGGGAACAGAACTTATGAAGGGGAAAGAAAAACTCCATTTCAGGTACACATACATCAACAATGGCTTTCACAGGTCACGATATGTGAAGCTGTGATTGTCTTTAAAGTCCCCCTGGGTGGAGTGGTAAGCATGATGCTCTGACCGCTGATGTTACATGGAATGTAGAGGGGGGTATAGGGAGGTCCTAATATTATGATCTCTATAGGCTGCAGAGGGAGGCGAGCACAGGATTGCTGAACCTGCAGATCCACCAAAGTCTGCAGCATCTCTGGTCTCTCTCTGAAAAGCGCAAGCATGTCATGCTACACATCCTTCTCCTTTTCCTGCTCCTTTCTCATCCCCACTCTGTCCTTCTCCAGGCTGTCTGCAAGGGTGATTCTCCAGGCCCTGGTCTCGTTCTCTGATGCAGGACTGGCTTGTAGGATCTCCAGGAACATGTCATCCCAAGTCCTTTTCTTTTTCCTCTGTATCTGGCTTAGTCATTCTGAGGGTGTGGAGGGGGAGACACTGACGGCTACAATGTCAGCAGCTACAGAAAAACATACAGGCACCATTGTCAGTAGGGTGACCAGATGTCCCAATTTTATAGGGACAGTCCCGATTTTTGGGTCTTTTTCTTATATAGGCTCCTATTGCCCCCAACCCCCTGTCCCAATTTTTCACATTTGCTGTCTGGTCACCCTAATTGTCAGTGTATTCATGACGGAAACTGAAACTTAAGATACTGAACTCACTCCCCTTGTTCCCCAAAAGTTGCAAGCACCACATTTTCACTTCTGCTTGGGATTGATAGAACGGGGCGGGGAGGGCGGCAGAGTGTTGGGGAAATGAGGGTGGAATAGCTTGTTGGCATAATTATGGTTGTATAGGGAAATAGCACTGAATACTGGCACCATTTTACACAGGAGGTGGTGATTTTAGCTGATATCTCACTCCCTAGGATAACAGAGGCAGAGAAAGCACAGCTGGTGCTGGCGTCCCGATTCTGCCTGGGCCCATATGCTGCTATCCTGTGTATTGCAATGGTGCCTGTTGAAGTAATTGCTGAATGGTGTGGGAACGTGTCATAGCACGGCAGAAGAAATAAGGCAGCCCTCCCAGAAACCTCCAGCAGAGAACTGCAGAATACCTCCATGAAAGTTTCATCTAGAATCCTATGGAGGATTCATAGGACATCCTGGTCCACATAAACAAACTGCTCTACGTGGCCCCCCCTCTGCCTAACTCTAGAGGGGAATGAAAAGCAGATAGCAACCCTACTTCTCTTAATTTTTTCACTACCTTTTCTAGCACAAGTAAAAGAAGAGTAAATTAACAGATGTATCCTGCTACTTTGGGGGTTCCAGCTATGAAATTTCAAAGCAAACTGCATATTTACCAGAGGTTCCTCCCCCTGCATGAGGCTCACCCATGTTCCACTGGTGGGACTGGCTGGATGGCAGCTGGATTTCCCTGGTCGCCTGTCTCCCATACGCCTCCTCCTCTTCTTCCCTACTCAAGGCAGGGGCCTGTGATTCCGGCTACTCGGAAGTACTCATGGTGCTGTTGGGCGCGGTGGTGGGGTCTCCGATCGATTGTTGGCCTTCCTGGCTTTCTGGTATGCTTGCCCCAGCTCCTGGGCTTTCATGCGGCACTGCTGCTGGTTCCTGCCATACCCCTTCTCCTGCATCCCTTCTCCTGCAATCTGCTTGTAGATGTCCACGTTTCTACTGTTGGATTGGAGCTGTGCCTGCACAGCCTCTTCTCCCCACAGGCCCAGGAGAGCCAACATGTCCTGTGTACTCCAGGCAGGAGCACACCTGCAGTATGTAGCTGGCATGGTCGGCTGGGCAGTTGCACTCAACAATGGAGAGTTGCTAGGTGTACTCATCAAGCTGAGCAACCAGGAAAAGGAATTTCAAAAATTTAAAGGGGAGAGATGGCTTTCTGTCTACCTGACCCCTGGGCCCCTAGCGGAATTCACAACAGTGTCCAGAGCTGTCAGTGTGGGGCATTGTGGGACAGCTCCTGGAGGCCAGTAACAGTTGACATAAGTAACACAGTATCTACTCTATCACTGTGTCAATCTGATGACATTGACCATGACCTAAGCTGCTCAGGAAGGTGTAGACCGACCATAGGCCATTTGACCATTGTGTCATCTACTCCTGCTCAGAGCAGGTCTAGATGACATGGCTGTCTATATTACAGTTTCCACTATTGCTAGCATCCATGCTAGACCAATGGTGACAGACCTGTCTAAATGTTTAAGTTTTTCTGTTTTTAGGTCCTGTCAATACTTTAGGCCTGGCCTACACTAGAAAATTAAGTTGGTTTAACTACGTTGATCAGGGATGTGAAAAATCCACACCCCAGAGCGGCATAGTTAAGCTGACCTAAGTCCCTGTGTAGACAGAGCTAGGCTGATGGAAGAATTCTTTCATTAACCTAGCTACTGCCTGTTGAGGAGGTGGATTACCCATGCCGATGGAAGAACCACTCCTGTCCGTGTAGGTATTATCTACATTGGAGCACTACAGCACTGCTGCTGTTTTAAGTGTAGACAAACCTTTAGTATAACTTTGATAGGGTTACTGGCCTAGTGGATGGGGGTAAGCAATAGACATGATATAGCCTGATTTTAGTAAGTCTCTTAACACAATCCCACGACATTCTCATAACCAAACTAGGGAAATGTGGTCTATGTGAAATTATTGTAAAGTGGATGCACATCTTGTTGAAACACCATACTCAAAGAGTAGTTATCAACGGTTCGTTGTCAAACTGGGAGGACCATGTATATTTCTTGAGAGCCCACAAGGATCTGTCCTGGGTCCAGTACTATTCAATATTTTTATTAATGACTTGGATAATGGAGTGGAGAGTATGCTTATAATAGTTGCAGATGACACCAAGCTGGGTGGAGATGCAAGCACTTTGGAGGAAAGGATTAGAATTCAAAATGACTTTCACAAATTGGAGAACTGGTCTGAAATCAAAAAGATGAAATTCAACAAAGACAAGTGCAAAGTGCTTCACTGAGGAAGGAAAAATCAAATGCACACCTACAAAATGGGGAATAACTAGCTAGGCAGTAGTATTATTAAAATAATTATAATTTAATTTATTTATTTATTGCTGAAAATGATTTGGGACTTACAATGGATCACAAATGGAAGATGAGTCAACCATGTGATGCAGCTGCAAAAAGGGCTAATATTCTGGGATGTAAACAGGATTGTTGAATGTAAGACAAGATATGTAATTTTCCTGTTCTGCTTGGCACTGGTGAGGGCTCAGCTGGAGTACCGTGTCCAGTTCTGGATGTCATGCTTCAAGAAAGAGGAACAAATTGGAGCGTCCCAGAGGAGGACAGCAAAAATGATAAAAGGTTTAGAAAATATGACCTATGAGGAAAGATTAAAAAATCTGGGCATATATAGTCTTGAGAAAAGAAGCCTGAGGAGGGCCCTGATAACAGTCTTCACATATATTAAGGGGTGTTATAAAGAGGATGATGATCAATAGTTCTCCATGTTCACTGAAGTAATGGGCTTAATTTGCAGCAAGGGTTTAGGAAAAACTTTCTAACACTAAGGATAGTTAAGCATTGGAATAGGCTTCCATGGGAGACTGTGAAACCTGTCAGTGGAGGGTTTTAAGAATGTTAGCAAAACACATATCAGGGATGGTGTGAATTTACTTGGTCCTGCCTCAGCACTGGGGTCTGGCCTTGATAGGGTTGCCTGGTGTCCAGTTTTTGACAGGGAAGTCCGGTTTTAAGGGGACCCATACAGGCTCTGGTCAGAAGTATTGACTGGACACCAAAAGTCCAGTCACTGCATGTCTGTCATGCCCCCGCTCCCACCAGCCCAAGACTCCTTTAGCCCCCAAGTGCTGGCCCCAGAGCCAGGAAGGGGCAGAGCTGGAGGCACCTCAGCCACTAGTCCCCTCCCAGCGGGGCTGGGGAGGACACTTCTCCTGTACAGGCTGCTCCACTGGGCCTGGTCAGACATACCTCCAGGAACCTCCCACAGCTGCAGGAAGCTCCCTGAGAACTCTTTGCCTCGAGCTGCTGCTGGCCGGAGCAGGAGAGACACGGTCCCCGTCAGCCTCCCTCTTCTCTTTATGGTGAGTGAGCCTTTGGGCGGGGGTGCTTGGTTTTGAGACATTGGAAAGTTGGCAACCCTAGGCCTGGATGAGACCTCAGCGTCCCTTCCAGCCCTCCAGCTCCAGGAGCCTGAAGTCAGAGACCCAGGAGTGGCACTGGCCCCGGCCTCGGTTAGAACAGCTGCTGCGGTTGAGACCTAAGCCTGCACTGCCACGTCCAGTCAAGTCAGGGGGCAGCCAGCTTGTCAGGGGGCGCCTGACTGGCCTGTACTCGGAGTGGAGACTGGGCCGCAGTTTCCCCAGCTGGACGTGGGGTAATGACAGCTCTCTCCCACGCAGCCTGTAATGTTAATCGGGGAGTGTCTGTACAGCAAGTGGGGCCGAGCCCAGCCGGGGCCACTTTCCACTGAAAGCAGCCGCAGGGGCCAGGGCTCCGCGCAGCAAAGCGCGGCTGGTCCCGGCTGCCCGCGGATTGCAGTTCCCGCCTTAGCAGCAGCCCGGCGCCGCGCGGGGCGCAATGCCCTGGGCAGGCGGAGCCCGAGCCTTGCCAGGACGGGGGCGCTTTGCGGGCGGCTCCTTCCTGGCTGGCAGCCCCGGAGGCTGCTCCTCTGCAGGCGCCTGCTGCTCTGCCCCGGGGCGCGCTCCCTGCCCGGGCGCCTCTGCTGTTCCCGGGGCGCTCGGCGCTTCCCCTCCCTGCCCAGGGCGGTTCTTCTCTCGCCCTCTGCGCGGGTGAAGCGGAGCCAGTGGAGCGCGTCTCCCTGTCAGGCCGGGTTTCTCCTCCTTCGCCGCTCCCCGCTGCCGCAACAGGAGCCGGTAAGAGAGCTAGTCCCTGGGGGGAGGTGAAGCACTTTGGCGCTGACTGGGCACCTCAATGAGGATCTGTCGCTACTAGGGAATCCCCCCGGCTGTTCCCAGGCCGGGCTGGCCAAAACCACCCCAACTTCTTCAGCGAGTCGGTAGCCAGAGCTAGCCCGTCCTTCAGCCCCCCCGCCCTCGCCGGGAAGGCGGAACTCTCCTGTCCCCGCCAAGCGAAGGATGCGCAGAAGGAGGGTCGCTCGCTGCGGAGCAGAGAGTCCCTGTGCCGAGGTCCCCTGTGCGAGCTCAGACACGCGGAGATGTATTCGCTTGTAGAATCAGCGAGGTGCTAGCCTCCAATTGAGACAATATGTTACTTACAGTAAGCAAGGTTTTCACTGTATGTGAGCCAGGGGAATCCCCCCCGCCCCCATCTCACTGTCAGTTTCCTAACTGCTCATTCAGTAATTTCGCAGGCACAGATTATTCATTTTTTCTCCTTTTAAATGTTTGTCTGCCACTTACATGATCGTTTACCTACATATATACTATGATACACTATTGAACAGCTGATAGCTCTGAGACCTCATTGTGACTGTATCAGAGGGGTAGCCCTGTTAGTCTGAATCTGTAAAAAGCAACAGAGGGTCCTGTGGCACCTTTAAGACTAACAGAAGTATTGGGAGCATAAGCTTTCGTGGATAAGAACCTCACTTCTTCAGATGCAAGTAATGGAAATCTCCAGAGGCAGGTATAAATCAGTATGGAGATAACGAGGTTAGTTCAATCAGGGAGGGTGAGGTGCTCTGCTAGCAGTTGAGGTGTGAACACCAAGGGAGGAGAAACTGCTTCTGTAGTTGGATAGCCATTCACAGTCTTTGTTTAAGTGACATGTGACTGTCTTTGCTGATCCTTGGCACCAAAGAAATGTCACCGAATCAAACTGGCTTACAGAAGGGCTAGTTCAGGGGTGGGCAAACTTTTTGGCCCGAGGGCCACATCTGGGTATGGAAATCGTATGGCGGACCATGAATACTCACAAAATTGGGGGTTGTGGTGTGGGCTGTGGCTGGGGGTGCGGGCTCTGAGGTGGGGCTGGGAATGAGGGGTTGGAGGTGCAGGAGAGTGCTCCGGGCTGGGACCGAGGGGTTTAGAGGGTGGGAGTGCAGGCTCTTGGCAGCGCTTACCTCAAGCAGCTCCCAGAAGCAGCAGTATGTCCCCCCTCTGGCTTCAACGGAAGCACAGCCAGGCGGCTCTGTGCGCTGCCCCATCCACAGGAGCTTGGGGCGGGGGCAGCGTGTGAAGCTCCCTGGCTGCCCCTACATGTAGAAGCCGGAGGGGGACGACAACATGCTGTGGCTTCTGGGAGCCACGTGGAGTGGGGCAAGTCCTGGACTCCACTCCCCAGCAGGAGCTTGAGGGCCGAATTAAAACATCTGGAGGGCCGGATGCGACCCTGGGGCCGTAGTTTGCCCACCCCTGGGCTAGTTTAATCAGGCCAGCTAATGCCATGCGACAAGGAATATAACATACCCCAGGACTCCGGTATGTTATATTCTCCTTAAAACCATTGTAACGGCAGCAGGAATGATTGCTTACTAAGAAATTTGGATTGCAGGTCCCTTATTCACCAATTCAGAAATGCTAACATTCTTGACTGCATATTATCATGGGCAGTGAATCGGTGTTGATAAAGAGATTTAAACTCCCTTGCCTTTTCTAGTGTTCCCTGCAAGTCAGCAGTTCACATAGAACCACTGAGCATTCTTCCCTCTTCAGTCTTTAAAGTCTCATTTCAGCAAAATGCTCACGAGTATGCATAATTTTAAGCATATTTTTAAATGCTTTGCTGGATTGAGGCCTAATATAAAGTAATGAGAATTGTTTTTTCCTAGTTTCATCTGGAAACCTGTCATTCCCTGTTATTAACATGTCACTTAGCCTGGTGAGTTTTCCTGTATTCTTCAGATACACCTCTTCCCCGATATAACGCGGTCCTCGGGAGACAAAAAATCTCACCGTGTTATAGGTGAGACCGCGTTATATCAAACTTGCTGGGGATGGGTTGCTCCGCTTCCGCTGCTGCCGGTGAGTGCGGGGGGGATCCCTTCCCCCAAGCCCCCTCCCCCGAGCAACACGGCTGGGGCCAGGCGAGGGAAGCGGAGCGGGCTGCTCCCGGCCCCCCGCTAATCCCCAGGGCCACTCTGGGACTGCGGGGCCCCCAAAAGTGCCCCCCCACAGCTCCTGCCTCCCAGGCCCTGAGGGGGGGAGCCCCTGACCACCCCCGAGACCCTCTGCCCCTTATCCAACCCCTCGGCCCCGGCACCCTTAACATGCTGCTCAGAGCAGTGTGTCAGAGCTTTACCACTTTGTATGCGAAAATGTTATATCAGGGTAGAGGTGTATCGGACCTTATGTTTTATTGACAGGAAACATTCCCTTGGCTTGTTCTAGTACCATTTTTAAAAATAGTTTTTCATTCCTTTCTGAACATCACAACTTCTTCCTCTTTTTTGAAAGAATCTCTTTTTATAAGACAAATTTCAGCGGAAACAATTCCCTCCCACATTTTTCCTGATCGTGACACGAAGATGGTTGCAGATAATGTGGCTCAGGTGCTACAATTTGCTAGCATGAGTGGGAGAAACTCAAGAGAAAAAATGAGATCTAGCAAGCTGAGATTAAGAGAGTGTGTCTTGCCTATGAGTAGCAACTATTAGTCACAAGTCCAGATATTATGAAGTATTTTGCATACCACTCTGTACCTTAACCTCCCTGAACACTCTTCTGCCTGTTTCAAAGAATAGTTTGAATCAAGAGTGGAAACTCTTAAAATATGCTGCTAAGAAGGAAAAAACAACAACAGCATCAACAAAACTGTGCTACTAAAGGAATGGATGAGAAAGTGAGGTTTAAATAGAGTAGATATTAAATGGTGCTCCTGAGTCTATATCAGAAGTTCCACTCATCATGCTGGTGTGATCTGCCAAAAAAGAATAGTATTTAAGAACCATAAATTATCAGATTTCAATTTCAAACCTTAGGTAGCTGTCCACATTTTCACTACCTTTTTCAAAGGCGGTCTATGATTTTTGTATCTCACCTGGTTAGGATGCCTGCCTCTAAAAAAAAAAGTTCGGCTAGAAGATATGCAACCCGATATAAACTCAAAGAATTAAACAAAAAACAAACCTTGCATTAGTTTTTATGCATAATCCCTGAGTCTTTATATTCTATTCAGGATAGAGTATGGAACCTTATTATTCATGTGACTTTTGTTTTTTAGCTCAGTACATGGTCCTGCTAGTGAAGGCAGGGGGCTGGACTCAATGACCTTTCAGGGTCCCTTCCAGTTCTATGAGATAGGTATATCTCCATTTTTTTGGGGGAGGGATAGCTCAATGGTTTGGCCTGCTAAACCCAGGGTTATGAGTTCAATCCTTGAGGGGGCCATTTAGGGATCTGGGGCAAAAATCTGTCTGGGGATTGGTCCTGCTTTGAGCAGGGGGTTGGACTAGATGACCTCCTGAGGTCCCTTCCAACCGTGATATTCTGTGATCCTATGACTAGTAGCTCAGGAGCTGAAGAAGTCACAGTAGCCCAGCTGCTGTGGAGATGAATTTGGGCTAGGTATTGTCCTATGGAAATAGGTTTTGCCTTCTTACCATTAGTAACTGGAATATTTTAAAAGAAAATAAGCTCATGCTGTCCTCCTGAAGAAGAATCCAGTCTAGGCAGTAGGTAATACTGGCTCTCAAAGGTTGGAAAATTAACTTATTTCTTCTTTGTAGGTATGTGTCTGAGGCAGGGGGAGGGAAGGGAAGGGACATGGAGGAGACAGTGAATCTTCAATGGATCAGAGAGAGCAAGTGAAAGAGGGGGAGAACAATTACATCTATTTGTATTATTATTTTATTTTTAAAAAGTGCTATTTTAATGATGCAAGAGCTTGCAGTTTTAATTCAAAATTGTGTATAGTTGTAAATCTCAATGGCAAGTTTTACAACAAGCTTATGCTAAAATTGCAAAAGGTTTAGTTAAAATACCCCCAAACAAACCTGAAATCAGAAATCTGCTTCTCTCAGAGCTGTCCACAGAGTCCTAAATTATACCATATTCATTGGACATGTGGCACATATGTCACAAATTCAGGCATATGTGTACATGTGGCTTAGGGAGAGGGACTGGGTAAAGTTGCCTCACCTGGCTGTAGAGGTATGTATTAGTTGGTCTTAGTTTATTATTCTGAGTACACATAATGTTTACATTAGTAAAGCTCAACAGTACAATATTAGAACCGATCCTATTATTAGGTGCTGTGCTGACTACCCTGTGTTGTCCCACTGAAGAGTCTCCACTCCAGTCTTATTTACTAATGTTTTATGCTTGCTTTTACTGGTGTAAATGTCAATACATGATGAAAAGCAGTGAACTCATGCCTCCTCTGCCCTCAAGTAGTGCATAAGGCAGTTAAAATAATGTATACTTCTATCTAAGTGGCATGTTAAAATAAAATCTAATATGAAGAAAATTGAAGACAACTGGCATGCTTCCTGGTTTGCCAACAGATTTTTGTATTTTTAGCTATAACTACAGATGCGTGCAGACTATGGGCTTGATCTTATGTTAATTGAAGTCATTCGCAAAATTTCTATTGACTTTAATGGTCCAATCCTGCAAACACCGTAGTCATGATGGAAAGCCCTAGCGCCCAATAATTAAGGTTTGCAAGATCAGGTCTTTAGTTTGGATGCATCTATAGCTAGAATTAGCAGCATTTTATAATGTACAGTACTTAATCAGATATGAGTCAAAAAGAAATGATATAGAACATCTAACATGAAATATAAATAGTGGAAGGAAAAACAACCATTCTCTCCAACTGATATGAACCTTGCCAGTAAAACTCCTGGATTATGACCTTCTACATGTAAATACGCTTTGATGATAAAAAAATTTCTGGTGGAAATCCCATCTTTCACTACACATTTGTTATATTACTCATGAACTTAGTTTTAGACAAATTTGTTATATATGTGATGGATTATGTATATTTGTTTTTCTTCCAAAACTCTGTCAGTTAAACGAAGAACACTTCCCTTTTTTCCAGAGAAGAAGCTACAAGTAAGTCAAGAAAATGGCTTTTGAAAGTCTGATTATTCCATTTTTAATGTTCCTCAGCAAAGCTACAACTGGTAAGCATAAATCAGTTTGACAGTAAGACATGGCATAATTTGGTGAATATTTGGTATACTCTAGCTGGGTGAATTTTTTTTTTTAATGAATAGTTTATTTGCTGAAAAATGCAGTTTTGGGTTGACTGACACTATTTGTGACTTTGGGTCAAAGTTGGCAGATAGTTTGGGGCAACACAATTTTTTTTTTTAATTGAAAATGTCAAAATGTTTCATTTCAAAAATGTCAAAATGAAACATTGCAACTTTTTGTTTTGAAAAGACATTTCATTTAGAAATTTAGTTAAAGAAACAAAGGGTAACAAATACTTGAAAACAAAATGAAATGAAAAAAAAAAGGTGTTTGTTTCAGTCAAAGAAAACATTTTGTTCAACCCAAAGTGAAGTTTTGTTGGATTTTCATTTCAGCAAGAAAAACTGAAGAATTTTCATTTTGGGTTGATTGGTTTGGCCACTGAACTGAAAAAATCGGTTATTTGCTCAGTTCTAGTGAGTAATGCATAATGCAGTGACATTCTGCTCTTTCTCTCTGTTGCAGTACTGGAATCTACAGTACATACCAGGAATTAAGTAGAACAATGGATAGTTATTCTAATTAAGTTAGTAATGGGTCTGAACCAAACCCTAGATCAAACACTTCCAACGTCTGATAAAGTTCAGATCCAGTTCCAGGCTTTGCAGTTTAGATAGACCCATCTTTAAATAGAAAAATTGTGAAAGGAGAGGAAAAAAGATTCTGCCACCCTTCCTCACTAAAAGAAGTACCTTACGTCCTGATCCAAAGTAGTTACAGTCAGCAGAACAATTCCAATTGACTAAATGGGCTTTGGATCATGGCCTTGCTCTGTAATTAGCCCCACTGAAATCAAGTAAGTAAGGTACTATCCCACCTGAATAAGGATTGCAGAATTGGGCTGTGACAGAGAACTGGGAACCAACAGCTGAGCCAGCACTCTGATCACTTGAACACCAATTAAATCCATCACCCCCAGGCTGGACCTGACTGTGCCTACTTAGTGGATTAGAATGGGCTGAGGAGGACTAAAAAGGTAATTAACCCATTAACACAGAGGGTAGAAGAAGGAAAATGCTGTGGAGGGGCAAGTTAGTGGGACCAGAACCAAAAAGGGTCTATGGATGGAGAGATTTCTTCTCTCTACTTGGCAGAGGAGAAATTGATGCTGTGAATGATGTAGTCAGTAAAGGGGGGAGAGCAATGTAAAAAATTATAGGGTGGTGGTTAACAATAGAAAGTCTCTGAATGACCTGTGGAGAAAGAGTAGAAGACAGGAGCAGGACCATGCTCTATCACGGAGGCCCTTACAGATGTTTCCTGAAGTCCATGGGAAAAACTGCCACTTTCCTCTAGGCATGAGAAGTTTTGCCTGAGTAAGGGCAGAATAAAGACTTGAAAACTGGGTCCTCAGGTTGGGATAAATATTGATTCCCTGATATGGCCACGCTCTTCAGCAGCTATTAGGTCTGCTGAAAGAAAATCTGTTTAGAAAGAAACCGGATCGACAGCAAGTGCCATTAGAATCAGTCCAGTCTCATTATCTGAAAACAGTGTTTTGCTTCCTAACCATTCTTTTTTCTGCGAAGAAGAGCTGTGCCCCTTGCGTTGCTCCATTGATGTACTTGAAGGGGAATATTTTTTCCTTTGCTTCCCTGGATCAATACGAGATAATCTTCGCAGTAAAACATACACAGTGACCTGGTTCAAAGAAAATGAAGGAAAGATTAATTTGATCCAAGAAACACACAGACTTGTTTTAAATGGGAGATTTCTGGAGTTTTGGCCAGCTGAACTCAGTGACCTGGGGAATTACACATACATACTCAGGTGGGTACACATGCCCAGTGGATTATGTAGAGTCTTTGCAACTGTATAAAAATAGGACCTGATCCTCTACTACCAGAACCTTGTGTGGTTATTAGGACTTATGCAAAGAGGTACAGAAAGCTACATTTACCCAAGTAGTATCATGTTACATTCATGTGCACAACTCTAAATAACTACACAGAGTGCAAGGCAGTGGAGAATTGAGCTCATAAAGTTTACAATTAATTGCAGGTAGACAGAATCTCTAAACATTTAAGCAAACCTTTTGTTAAAGAAGACTGGTGGTTTTTTTGTTCCTCCTAGACATGACATATTATCTATGCTTAGAAACTGATTAATAACATACTTCTTTCAAATCATATGGAGAGGTTTACTTGCGTTGAGTAAGTAACTGACTGTGTGTGAGTGTTCCCGTTGAAATCAATGGGACTAATTGTATGTTAAAGTAATACACAAGATGAGTAAGAATGGCATAATTAGGCTCTGGCTTTTATACAGAACTTCACATCATTGGAAGTATTAAAAGCACAAATGGAATGGTTATATTTGATTTCTAGCTGAGCATGCTCTTTCACCTCAGAATAGCTTTTACAAAGCAGTGACTCAAACGGAGTTGTAAGACTAGTGCACTCGAGTTGTGATATTGTTCAGGAGGGCAGGAAGAAAGTGTGGTTTAACAATGGTTAAATCAAGTTTTGAAAAGGTGAAGATGTTTCTATTATAACTGACTTATACTGAAACTGCAGTACGTTTCAAGACAAAGGCTAAAAGAATAATTCCTTTCTCATAGTGTATTATGTAAGCAACGGTTTGTGCTTTTATTACCGGAAAATTTTAAAGGTCCTTTCCTGTTTATAAAATACAGGGTAGGTGTGACTGCAGTTATATAGCGCTGAAAAATACAAAACTCAGTTCTCCAGTAATAAAAAGGGCTAGAATTTCATGGACTACAACTTTATATTAGACTTAATATATCAACAGCCTCCATTATTTTTTGAAATGTCCAAAAATTGTAATTAGTTTAGAATATGATTTTATTTGATTTTTAAATTAAATTTATTTAAATATTAACTTAAAAATTATAGTAATGATTTTCAGAATTTTTGATATCAAAATGGTTATCAGTTAAAATGTTGATTAAAAGTATTGAAAGTTCATTATAGAAAAAAGTCATTTTTGGTTGAAAATTTGCAACTGGCTCTATTGGACAATGTACTAAAAGAAATAGGTGAAATTGATTGAATTATTTGTTCATGTTATATTCTTTACTCAGCTCTTTTGACTCGGAAGAAAAATAGAGGTTCCTTAGGTAAAGCAGCAATGCACCAGTGAAACATTTTCACAACAAATCACAGTGTTCTGATGGGAAAACCAAACAAACAATAAAAACAAAATCAAACAAACCAAGCCCCTCCCCCCCAAATAAATGAAATGAGTGCAGATTTGTTTTTTGAGTCGATTTAACAGTTTAGCACAGAGTTGACCACAGTTAGCCCCATTTCTTGTCATGAAGATTCCTGCTACATTTGACACGTGGAGTTGACTGACAATCTTTGCCACACATCTGTGTTGTTTGTATGGTTTTGTACAGCACATATCTTAAATTCCTGTGGTTACTGGAAATCAGGTCAAATAAGCTCTTCCATAGTCGTAACCTTGTAACTAGGTAAATTGTAAGTAACTGAAAAAAAAATTAGAGGTGGAAGTCAGTGACAAGCAAATGACACACTTTAAGGCTCTGATCCTGCAAAGACTTGTGCATGTATTTAGCTTTATGCGTGTATGGCCCTGTTGAATTCAATGGGACTATACCCATGCTTGAAGCTGAACACATGCTTACATGCTTTGGGAACAGAACACTCAGCACTCAACTGTAAAGTGGTAATACTACATCAAAATCTGACCTTGATAGTGAAATGGCCGAGGGGTGATTTGTAATCTAATATGTATTCAGTATTTTTTTTTTTTGTAAAATCTTAATTGCTACTTTATGAATTTTCACTCTCCAATGTGCTTTGCTGAGCCAGGCTACATGTTTTGAGTTTTAGCCAAATAGTGATTTTTTGTAATACCATATTCCCCACAAAGTACAACCAAAGAACTAAAGTGAAAGCCAAGACAGAAAGATAAAACCTCATAGAGTGTAAGAGATAAGGATGTCTCTTAATGCATGTTGACTAAAATCTTATGTGGCAGACTGGATTGGAGATGCTCCAAGCCAAATTCATACCTAGTGTAAGGCTCATCTTCTGTAGAGTTACACCTGTTTACACCAGGTCTGAATTTGGCCCAACATCTTCAGTGTGTTCTACAACTAACTAGGATTAAAAGAAATGTGGGTTCAGTTCCTCATTCTACCACAGGCTTCCCATGTGATTTTGGGCAAGTCAGTTAGTTTGTCCATCTCTATTCCCCATCTGCAAATTCTAGATGATAATACTTGCCTACCTCACAGGGGTGTTGTAAGGATACATCTATTATTAATTCTCAGGTGGTGCTCAGACAAAGGTCATGTTGAGCATATAAATATATAGGTTAACTGTTCCTGCTTTCTTAGTTTTCCCTCTTGTGATACACTACTAATTTTTAGACTGTGCCAAGCCAGTTTTTTTGGATTGGTTTACTCTGACCCCACATACATTTATTAATCAGAACATGAGGTCAATGTTTAATCCATTACCCTCTTCTGAAATGACTGTTATATATATCATATATTTGAAAACAGTACCAGTGGGTATTTCCTCTAACAGAACTATCTCCAACTCAGTCCAGACTAGATAAAACAAAAGTAGCTTATTATTTATTTTAGGATTCAACAGAGAAATTATATATAAAATAAAGGATGTTTAACATTAACAGAGTTGTTGAGGGTCATATAGAAGGCTGATAAAACTACAAAACCTATTTGGTACACTAGAATTGGGAAAACGTTAAAGTATTTGGGAACATTTAATTGAGTAAAAACTGAATTTGCTTTGATGGTTTTCATGACTCTCTTTATTGCAAATATTTTTATTGTGATTTTTTTTTTGTTAGCAAGTATGTTAACATAAAACAAAAGTCTGTGAGTACTCTTGCAAATCAAGCTACTTGTTTAGATGCCTTAATGTGTAATTGAGAGCTGTACTTTTTTTGAAATGTTGATTATTGGCTTTCAGTAACATTCATCTTTCTCCAATACTTTAATTCCCCCAAGACTCCTCCAGTTCCCTTTGGCCCACACTTATGTACATGGGAATATTCAACAATGAAAGTATTTACATATCGTATCAAAGTAATTAACTCTGCCTTTTGGGTAATATGTAACTATGAAACAAAGTGCCTTTGCTCAGTAGTAATTTGTGCTTCTCCCTGAAACCCTCAGGATTTGTGAACATTTTCACAAATACTTTGGCGGTTGTCTGTATGGCAACAAACAATGAATAATGTGACCACATGAACAACAACACAGTGAGCTTGCCAAGTTTATTTGTTCATAAATATTCACAAATCACTTTTTAAATTATCTCTACATCAAACCTTAGTGAATTAGATGAATAAGTCTCTAAACCCACTAACTGGTCATTTTAAACTACTTGAGCATCATTATGCTAATTTGTATGTATACTTGCCACCATATATTGTTATATTATTATAAATAATTATGAAACTGAATGGTTTCATGATTCTGTTTTGATATGCTTGTCTGTTACTTAAGCATATCTTTACTAAATATAACACCTAGTTTATGTGGGGAAGTAAAGAAAAGGAAGTAAAAGAAAATGGGACAATATAGGTATGCTTTTTTTCTAATGATTATATTTTAGGTATATATTTTTTATTTTGTTGTATAATTACCCTACCTACATGACTTTAAAGAACACCCAAAACTGTTTATTTTATTCCATAGCAATGGAACGTACAATGTCACATCACAAAAGTGGTCCCTGAATGTACTCAAAAGAAGTAAAGACAGTTGTTTTAACACAAATCATTTATCCAGGCAAGTTAAAGCTGCTGGAAGAAGTTATACATTGAAATGCAATCCTGTGCCCCACAATAAAAATGTCACCATAACGTGGTACAAGGTAAGTACCAAAAACATCACCACCCAACTTAGTAGTGTAAAAAAAAAAGAAATGTTAGACCTTAGGAAAGGTAGATTACAAACTTACAGACATCTAAAAATATCTCTACAGTCATGTAAAAATCTTTAGTAATTCTGGTAAGTGACACAGTTCTTAATACAGACACACAAAGAAAACCCATTTGTCTACTTGCACAGATTTGCAAGATAAAGTATACTAGCAATCAGGAATTGCTTGTGATCTCAGGGCTTGGGAATGGTAAAAGATTTGATGCTTGAACGTACCTGATAAATTACCCAGCCTCAACTCTCTTTAGTGCATATGGGATCCTGACACTAAAAGGAGTGCAAAGGGACTTACTGAGTATTGGGATTTGCTTATACAGTAGTTGGCAGCTTGGAAGTTTTGGTGTTTCAGATCATTTATAGCATTAAGAGATGTAAAATAAATTCCATTGTTTAAAGTGAACCTCTTTTGTACTACAAATACACCATATCAGGGGACCTGGTTACAACACAGTTGCAGTTGTAGTGAACTGTGTTCCATAACTGGGCTAAAGCCTTGGACACATTCCTTTAGTTTTCCTATCTCTTCACCATGTTGGGTAGCCCTCTCCATTCCTCCATGGATTTATATGGATGCTGTTTGTCCGCTCCCAACTGTTGGGATTAGAGATGTCTCATTCTCATTTTGGAACATAGGAGCTGCCATATTAGATCAGATCAGTGGTCGGTCTGTCCTGTCTCTTGCCAGTGGTCAATATCATTTGTTTCAAAGGAAAGTGCAAGAAATCCTGGAGTAGTCAGTTATTAATAAATCTGCTCCAGGGAAAGTTTCCTCCTGACCAGCAATGGTTAGAGGTTGGTGTGTGCCCTGAAGCATGAGGGTTTATATCTCTTTCCAAACTCTTATTTGCTTTTTAATTTTTACTTTATAACTCTGGAAATATTTATTACCCATATAAAAGTCCCATCCTCCTTTGAACCCAGCTAAGCTCTTGGCCTCAGTGGTAACTTGTGACAATGAGTGCAAAGGGCTAAGTGTACATTGTGTGAAAAAGTATTTTCTTTTATCTGTTTTATGTGCGGCCTTCAGCATTCATTGAATGTCCCTTTCTTCTTGTATAATGAGAAAGGGTGAATAGCAGTGCCTTATCTACCTGCTTTATACCATTCATTTGTAAAGCACTGGTCTAATTTGGGAATAGTGTTCTACCAAACAGAATTTTTTGTGAAATTCTTCACCACAATTTAAATCTTTTTTTTTTTTAATCAAAATCATTATTGAAATGGTTAAAATTTTTGAAAAAAATAACAAAGGGATTGTTTTGAACCCTAGAAACAATTTTGAAGTGTTAATTCCCCTCACCTCCCCCCCCCCCCATTTTTTGACGAGTTCTATTTCCATGTGTACGTAAATCATTAATCTTTGAACAAATTCCAACTGAGGCAAGGCTGAGATACACATATGGCACACTAGAGAACAACTTCTTTGAGTAATGGATTGGCTAAGCTTGCAGAGCCTAGCCAAATTTTTGAAAAATGGATACTTAAAATTCCATTCCTAACTCATATTTTTAGACACCTTAAGTAAATGGCCTGATTTTCAGAAGTATTGAGCAACCATGGGGGGAAGGAGAGAAGGGGGATTTGAAAATGACATAATAATTTTTTAAAATCTTGGCCCCAGTTTTCAACATGGGACTCTGTCTGGTGCCCAAATCATGTGATCGAGTACTCAGTTGGGTACTTAATCTACATGATTATCTTAGATTACTCTGATTTCTTATTTTGTGTGCTATATTGTCATTTGGATGTCCCAATGCTGTATTTGGGTGCCCATGTTTGAAAATTGGACCTTAGCCTCTCTCAGCATTTTCCCCCAAAAGGTTTCATTTTAAAATATTTAATTTCTCATTTGAAGCTTCAGAATGTATCCATAGCATGAAAATTATTTAAATTTTCTTTATTGAAACAGAACTGTAACATCTATAACTCTACAAAGGAGGAGGAACTGCATTTTCCTAGTTTAACAATTGAAGACTCTGGGAATTACACATGTGATGTTTCAATTAGTCATGCTGGAAAGGCATTCAACGCCACAAGTACAATAGAGCTGATGGTGAAAGATGGTAAGATTGTTTTCTTAGGAGTCTGAAGACCATATAATTACATGTTTAATGGAGGCTTCCTATGCAAAGTCCATTTTCTCAGGCTTTGTGAAGAGGAAAGGATGTAGGTCATTATCTCTAACTGTAGATATCATTAGGTCATGTAGTTAATTGCATATTGTGATCAGTTAAAATCGGACAATGTTGTTCAGTCTAATTGTTGAACAGGCACCATTTACCAGTATAAGCATGCTGAATATTTTAGAATTCAACAGAAAAAAAAATGAAGATGGGCTATGGAATAGAGAGAAGCTCTTTGAAATGAAGTAAAATCCTCTGAAATATGCATCATCTCAGAAAAGAGTGAACTTGAAAAATGTTCCAATCTATTGTAGTTCTTGTACTGTACATAGCACTATACCTCTCTTCCCCCAGGGAAAGCAAAACTCTTCGACTTTGCACTTTGACTTATTTTATAAGTAAGCTTCTTAATTTAAAAAGCAAAAAGAGACAAGCAAAAAAAAATCTACTGGTTTTATTTAGTCTTATGTGAATGTTCTGATTTCTTCCCCCACTTCCACCTCTTCAGTTCTATTAAATTTAGCCACAGTAATTAATGCAACTATTTCAGAAGCGGTCTTGGAGATGAATCTTTGAGAACCTCATAAACTGAACACTTTGAGTTCATGAAAAAAATTCAACAGGACATACCATTTTGCTGTTTTAAACTACTTGGTAATGCCAGAGCATCAGCCTACTGTTATTGTCATGCTGTTGTTACTCAGATGAAATTATACTGCTGATTCATCAGTGTTCATAAATATATTAGTAATAGGCTGAAATCTATATGATATGCTTAAGCAAGGGTTTTTGAAATAAAGCCAAGGTATCATTTTACAGAGGTGGGATGTTAGAAAAATAGCATTTTAAAATATTGCATTTTCCCCCCTTAGATGCAGCTGAAGTTGTTAAATTGGAGATAATTGAACCTGGAGAAATTTATGTTGAAACACAAATAGGTATCTAATTATATGTGTAATCTTTGTGAATGTATATTGTTTTGTTCTGATCTCTATATGGTGTATGTTCTGGTTGAGTTTAGTGAAACTCAGAACTGTCTGCAAGTTTTCTTTGCTCAGATCCATAGCTCCCTATTGGGCCAAGTGTTGATATGTGGCTCCCCTATTTCAGATGAGCCATCATTGGTAGTAACGGGCATAAACATTCACTGAGTTCAGCTACCTTGTTCAAGAGATGCTCACTATGGCCAGCAAAAGGAAGTTCTAGTTGTGTTTCCTGGTTCTGTAGATCTCAAAGCCCCATGGGATGGCTGACACAAGAGGGATAGGTTGTCAAGTGGATAGTAAGACAGAGCAATCCCTTTAACATGTGGTTCAGTGTGTTTTAGGGTGTCTTTCTGTACAGAGACATGGGAAGTAGGAAGGTTGGCAAACCTGTCAACACAGACAGGCAGATCTGTCTGAACTGCAAAAGAACTACTGTAGTACACATTTGTGCCAAGAGCACTAGTAAAGCCAAAATCTTGTATGCCCCAGTGGGTAGGAGCTGTGCATTAACTAACTTGTGTGTGGACACATACTTTGTGTGGCTTAAACCAGGTTAGTTTATTTAAAAACATGTTAGAGCTACACTGTAGGTGAGCAGTGGATATACTTTTCAGTCCCTGCAAACTGTGATTCAGTATTTAATGTGTGTAGCTGAGTTAGACAGATTTTAATATGGATCCTATAATGAGGATTCTAAGAACAATTCCATTTGAACCGTGTGCTGTGACAATGGTGCTCAATCTAGGTCAACTTCCTATAGCCATTTATTTAAAATGTGCTGCACAAACCTTACAGACTGACAGCGACCTTATAAAACGTTCAGAAAGATTTTAAATGAAGCTACTTTGTGGCTTATGAGGACACAGTACCTTGGAAGTGTGGATGAGTATTGACACAATTGCATTCTTGGAATGATGTTTTAAATTAAAAAATAGCTGCAGATCAGGCTTCATGTGACAAATTCCTTAGAAAATTGGATTTCTAGTAATACCTGAATCGCAGTGGGTTAGAAAATGATCTCACTGAATTCTTTGAGAACAGCATACGCTGTCCTGTTCTATATGGTGTCCTTGATCATCTACAGATGGGGGGGGGGGAAATACTCTGAGTTGTCTTGGTATAAGAACTGGCTCAGGGACACAATTAACTTTTAGCACAACTGGTCCTTTGATTGCAGTTTAGTCCGGACTCAGTTTAGCCTCATGTACATTGATGCAGAACTTGGTTCATTCTTATTGGCTGCGAAGCTTGGAGGAGGTCAGCAACACATACTTCCTGCTCCTGGAATCTGAGGCCTGGATGCAGAAAAGGACTTAAGTGTGCAATGCTGAGCATCACAATGCCTAACTTTTAAGTGCCTAGAAAATTACAGGAACACCACTGCAATCCACAAAGCCTGAGTTAGGTTCCTAGGCTCCCTATGCAATGAATGGGGAGATATAGGCAGCTTACAATGTGATCCACAAAAGCCAGCACACTAGGTGGGTACCCACCTAAACTATCCAATAGGAGATGCTGATGAGAGGGTGTGTTCTAGGGCAGGGAGGCACCTGTCTCTGCTTAATGATCCATGAATGGGAACTCACCACCTGGAGTTAGACAGCTTAGGTACCTAAGGCATTTACTGAAGTAGGTACCTGCCTTCATACCAGATGGCTGAAGGAGTGGTGGTGCCCACCTTATACCTTTTAGCCCAGTGGTTAGAGCACTTGCCTGGGATGTGTGAGCCCCAGGTTCAAATCCCCCCATCTCTGCCAGAGGGGAAGAAAAGATTTGAACAGGGGGTCTCCCACCTCTCAGGCAAGTGCTCTAATCATTGGGATATTCTTGTCTGGGTTCTCTGTCTCTCCTATTGAAGGTCTTCAACTGTGTTTAAATGATGATCTCTTTCTCTCTCTGGCCCATTGTCTGTTTAAGTATTTACCCACAATGGAACTGCCACTGGGTGAGAGCGAGCGAGAAAGTGAGCAGAACTCTGTAACCTGGTGGTTAAGGCACCCGTGTGGGAGACCCAGGTTCCAGTCCCCCTGCTCCGGTTGTTCCTTCATTATTTATCCATAGTGCAACAGGAGAGACTGAGAGAGCCCCATATCAGCCTGTCTCACAGCGTGGTGGTTAGAGCACACTTCTATGTGATGGGAGACCCGTTTTCAAATCCATTCTCCCCTTCTGGCAGAAGGGGGAATTGAATTCTGGTCTCCCATGTCCTAGGTGAGTGCGCTAATCACTGGGCTAAAAGTTACAAGAACCACAGCCTCCTCCGTCCAGATTTTGAATGGGGCCCAGTTTTGTAGGTGGCCACTGAGCAAGCCTACTGGGTCCGGCCCCACACACGACTTGGGTGGATGGATGTCTGTCTTTCTCAAGTTTGTGAATCGCTCTGGGGCTTAGGTGGGAGATAGGTGTCCGGATGCCTAGAGAGATGCAGTATGCTCAAAGGCAGAAATTAGGCATCATGGGAACTTTTACCCTGACATAGGCGCCAAGTGAGTTTAGGCACCTACAAGGTTCGGCAGGAGTTTTGAGGATCACAGTGTTGCCAAAACTAGAACGTAGGCACCTAAACCTCAAGCCTCTGTGGATCTGGGCCAGAGCCACCAAACAATGCCCTCGGAGTTCTAAAATCAGGCAGCTATTTGACCTCTAGGTTTACGTTGCATACAGTCCAAAAAAAAAAAAAAGCCGCGATCACGATCTGCGGCGGCAATTCAGCGGGAGGTCCTTCGCTCCGAGCAGGAGTGAGGGACCGTCCGCTGAATTGCCGCCGAACAGCTGGACTTGCCGCCCCTCTCCGAAGTGGCCGCCCCAAGCACCTGCTTGGTAAGCTGGTGCCTGGAGCCGGCCCTGCATACAGTGCATAGCAATAATAAAACCAAGAATGTTTCTCTGAAAATGAAATGCCTGTGCTATTAAATTAACCTCACAGTATTTGAGAGTCTCTAAGCTGATTACTTTCACAACACATGGGCAAACGTAGTTGCAAAATGTCAGCACCTGGAGCTGACACAGCTACAACGCTTCATCATTGCACAGAAAATAACTTGTGATGTAGAGATATAAAAATGGGGGAATATTTCTTCTAGTATGGAATAATTGTGTGGCGATGTGAGAGAAGGCTTTTATAATCTGGTGGGCCACCTACCCATCACACACCTGGCTTGAATATATATTGTTAGTTACAGAACAGGGGCATATAAGGTGTTCAGAAGGAAATGGCTTATCACCCCTCAACTATAGGACATCTGAATGTCTATCAGTTGAAAATTAGCATCAACTGAAGCCATCCAAATTCATTGCTAGTATCCCAACTGTTAAAGGGCTCAAAATGTTTTAAAGAGGACAGTTCAGTCAATTTTCAGTGCACTTGTGTGGATACCGTAACACACAGAAAGGTTGGCTCTATTTTTCGATATGCTGGGAGCCACACTGAAGGTTGTCCTATGACATCTAGATTGCATCTCTGGCAATCAGACTCCCCATTGCATTGTGAAAGCATACACTATTCATATGAGTGGATGTTAATTTTTATATTGTTTTGCCTAGGTAAAGAGGTGATACTCAACTGCACAGTTTTCTTGGGTTACTCAAATGCTGCCACGCCAATATACCTCCTGCGCTGGATAGACAATAGTTTAAATTCATGTTCAGAGAACACTAAGAAGGAACAATCAATATGTGAAAAGGAATATAATTTGTAAGTATGTTTACTGCAAAATATTTTTCTTCAGTGTTTGTGCAATATAACATACTGCATTTTGTGGACTGCTAGTTAAGTATAACATCTGAGTTTCCTTCAGTCCTGTCTCTTACAATCTACCTATCAGCTGGCCATAGGTTTCCATGAAGGATGTCTGTGATCATGACTTTTAATGTAGCTTAACATTTTTTTAAAGAATGTCTACCATGTTTTCACTGTAATTACATGTGCAATGCCCTAGGCATAGCCCAATCCTCCACTTTGTCTAGGTCACTCTGGATTCTGTCCCTACCCTCCAGCGTATCTACCTCTCCCCCCCAGCTTAGTGTCCTCCATGAACTTGCTGAGGGTGCAATCGATGAAGATGTTGAACAAAACGGGCCCCAGGACTGACCCCTGGGGCACTGCACTTGATACCAGCTGCCAATTAGACATCGAGCCGTTGATCACTACCCGCTGAGCCCAACAATCTAGCCAGCTTTCCACCTTATAGTCCATTCATCCAATCCATACTTTTTTAACTTGCTGGCAAGAATACTGTGGGGACTGTATCAAAACCTTTGCTAAAGTCAAGATATATCACGTCCACGGCTTTCCCCATATCCACAGAGCCAGTTATCTTACCAGAGAAGGCAGTCAGATTGGTCAGGCATGACTTGCCCTTGGTGAATCCATATTGAATGTTCCTGATCACCTTCCTCTCCTCCAAGTGCTTCAAAATGGATTCCTTGAGGACTTACTCCATGATTTTTCCGGGAACTGAGTTGAGGCTGTAGTTCCCCGGATTCTCCTTCTTCCCTTTTTAAAAGATGGGCACTATATTTGCCTTTTTCCAATTGTCCGGGACCTCCCCCGCTCGCCACGAGTTTTCAAAGATAATGGCCAATGGCTCTGCTATCACATCAGCCAATTCCCACAACACCCTCGGATGCACTGCATCCGGCCCCATGGACTTGTGCACATCTTGTGCACAGTTTTTCTAAATAGTCCTTAACCTGTTCTTTCACCCTTGAGGGCTGCTCACCTCCTCCCCATATTGTGCTGCCCAGTGCATCAGTCTGGGAGCTGGCCTTATCTGTGAAGACCAAGGCAAAAAAAGCATTGAGTACTTTTTCCACATCATCTGTCACTAGGTTGCTTCCCCCATTCAGTAAGGGTCCCACACTTTCCCTGACCACCTTCTTGTTGCTAACATACCTGTAGAAATCCTTCTTATTACCCTCCACATCCCTTGCTAGCTGCAACTCCAATTGTGCTTTGGCCTTCCTGATTACACCCCTGCACACTCGAACAATATTTTTATACTCCTCTCTAGTCATCTGTCCAAGTTTCCACTTCTTGTAAGCTTCCTTTTTGTGTTTAACCTCACCGAAGATTTTTCTGTTAAGCCAAGCTGGTCTCCTGCCATATTTGCTATTCTTTCTGCACACTGGGATGGTTTGTTCCTGTGCCCTCAATAAGGCTTCTTTAAAATACAGCCTGCTCTCCTGGACAACTTTCCTCCTCATATTAGCCTCCCAGGGGATTCCGCCCATCAGTTCCCTGAGGGAGTCAAAGTCTGCTTTTTCTGAAGCCCGGGGTCTGTATTCTGCTGCTCTCCTTTCATCCTTTTGTCAGGATCCTGAACTCAACCATGGGGTTGAACTCAACCTCATGGTCACTGCTGTCCAGGTTGCCACCCACTTCTACTTCCCGTACCAATTCTTCCCTGTTTGTGAGCAGCAGGTCAAGAGGAGCACGACCCCTAGTCGGTTCCTCCAGCACTTGCACCAGGAAGTTGTCCCCAACACCCTCCAAAAACTTTCTGGATTGTCTGTGCACTGCTGTATTGCTCTCTCAGCAGATGTCAGGGTGATTGAAGTCCCCCATGAGAACCAGGGCCTTTGATCTGGTTGTCCGAAGAAAGCCTCATCCTCCTGGTCTGGTGGTCTATAGCACATGCTCACCACGACATCATTCTTGTTGCTCTCACCTCTAAACTTAACTCAAAGACTCTCAACAGGCTTTTCTTCTGTTTCATACTGGAGTTCTGCGCAATCATACTACTCTCTTACATACAGTGCAACTCCTCCACCTTTTCTCCCCCGCCTGTCCTTCCTGAACAGTTATTACCCATCCATGACAGTGCTCCAGTCATGTGAGTTACACCACCAAGTCTTTGTTATTCCAATTGCATCATAGTTCCTAGACTGTGCCAGGACTTCCAGTTCTTCCTGCTTGTTTCCAAGGCTGCTTGCATTCGTGTACTGGCACCTAAGATAACTAGCCAATTGCCCTACTTTCTCAGTGTGAATCAGGAGGCCTCCCCTCTTGCACCCTCCTCCTTGTGTTTCCTCCCCGTATCCCACTTCCCTCAGGGCTTAGGTCTCCATTCCCCGGCGAACCTAGTTTAAAGCCCTCCTCATTAGGTTAGCAAGCCTGCCTGTGAAGATGCTCTTCCCTCTCTTCGTTAGGTGGATCCCATCTCTTCCTAGCAATCCTTTTCCTGGAACAACATCCCATGGTCAAAGAATCTAAAGCCCTCTCTGTGACACCACCTACGCAAGCATGCATTTACCTCCACAATTCGATGGTCCCTATCTGGGCCTTTTCCTTCAACAGGAAGGATGGGCGAGAACACGACTTGCACCTCAAACTCCTTTATCCTTCTTCCCAGAGCCATGTAGTCTGCAGTGACCCACTCAAGGTCATTCTTGGCAGTATCATTGGTGCCCACATGGAGAAGTAGAAAGGGGTAGCGGGCCGAGGGCTTGATCAGTCTCCACAGACACTCTGTCACATCCTGAATTCAAGCTCCAGGCAAGCAGCACACTTCTTGTGTTTCTTGGTCTGGATGGCAGATAGATGACTCCATCCCCCTTATGGGAAAGTCCCTGACCACCACCACCCGTCCCTTCCTCTTGGGAGTGGTGGTCATGGAACCCCCATTCCTAGGACTGCATCCCATGCCTTCCGGTCAATGGGGTCTCCTTCTGATCCCTCCCCTCAGATGACTCTTCCAAACCATTCTCCACCGTAGCACCTGTGCAGAGAGCTTGAAAATGGTTTCTTACCTCTATCTGCATTGGGGGTACATGGGTTCTCCTCTTTCTTCTTCTGGAGGTCACATGCTACCAGTTTTCTTCCCCATTCTGCACTGCTCTCTCTGATTCTTCAGCATGCTGTGCCTGCAGTACCAAACACTGACTTCTGTCCAGAAAGTCTTCATTTTCTCTGATGCAACACTGGGTTGATACTTGGGTCTCTAGTCCTTTAACCTTCTCTTTCAATATGGAGACCAGCTTGCACTTCGTACACACAAAGTCACTTCTATCCTCTGGGAGAAAGACAAATATGGCACATCCTGTGCAGGTCACAACAGCTGATCGCTCACTATGCATATTGTCTTCCTTCTAAGAGCCTCTTCAGATATTGTATATTTACTACTCACAGAAGCCTGAAAGGCAAAAAAAAAAAATCACGGTAACACTGGATCACTGTAACAGTCTTACCATGGAGTCACAGCCCTTAGACCAGAGGTGGGCAAACTACGGGCCACATCCGGCCTGCAGGACCGTCCTGCCTGGCCCCTGAGCTCCCGGCCGGGGAGGCTAGCCCCCGGCCCCTCCCCTGCTGTCCCCCCCTCCCCTACAGCCACGCCGCCGCGTGGGCAGCTCTCTGGGCGGCGGAGCTGCGCACTCCTGCTGAGCAGAGTGGCAGCGTGTCTAGCTGTGGCCGGGCAGCGCGGCAGCCAGACATGTTGCTCTGAGTGGCATGGTAAGTGGGCCGGGGCCGGGCCCGGGGGATTTGAGGGGGGCAGTCAGGGGACAGGGAGCAGGGGACAGTTGGATGGGGTGGAGGTTCTGTGGGGGGGCAGTCAGGGGGCAGTTGGATAGGCGTGGGGTCCCGAGGGGGCCTGTCAGGGAGCAGGGGTGTGGATGGGGTCGGAGCAGGGAGGTTGGTTGGGGGTGGGGTCCCCGGGGGCGGGGGATCCCGGGAGGGGGTGGTTAGGGGACAAGGAGCGGGGGGGTTGGATGGGTCGGGGATTTTGAGGGGGGCAGTCGGGGCGGGAAGTGGGAGGGGGAGCCAAGCTGTTTGGGGAGGCACAGCCTTCCCTACCCGGCCCTCCATACAGTTTTGTAACCCCAATGTGGCCCTCGTGCCAAAAAGTTTGCCCACTCCTGTCTTAGATTCTCCAGTCTAGCTTGTCATCCAGGCAAACTAGACTTAGTGATAAATGGTCACTTACACCAAAGATCACAAAATATTCAGGTTGCTTCCAATCCCAAGAGACCAGTCACTTACCCCAGATCAATTGGTACCCTAGAGCTTACACCAAAGACAACGCCTGTAGCCAATTCTGTAATAAACTAACTAAAAGTTTATTAACTAGGAAAAAGAAATAGTTATTTACAGGTTAAAGCAAGCCAACATACACACACAAATGAGTTGCAATTTAAATTCTAAGAGTGACAGAGTTCTAGAGCTCTGTCAATTCAAAATGTCTTCCAGGCAGACCTAGGGGTAACCTCTGGGGATCTCTGGCTTCAGTTTAGTGTCTCTGGCCCTGTGAGAGTTCAAACAGCGAAGAGATGAAATATTTTCCTGTGTCTTTGTTTTATTTCCTTCATTCAGCCTCCAAGTCCATAGGATGAGCTTCCTTGCACAAAGCATTTCCAAGGTGCCATCAGGCCATTAACCAATCCTTTGTATTGTGACATTCCTTGATGACTTATCTGATTTTAGTAGTTCTGGATGGACAGGAAGAAACACTCCTTCCCATCTGAGTTCACAAGTTTAGAGCAAACATTTTCCAAGTGATACAGCAAAACTTACATATTTCCTTATAGCATGGAATACAGACATTACATTAATACATGCAGCAACTTACAAACATTCTATAGACTCTAAACACTAAAAACATTCTTATAAGACTAATACCTATTTTGAGCAACACTAATACATAAGTGAACTGGTCTGGTCTCCAGCTATGAGTTTGTCAGCTCTTAGCTAATGACTGCTACCTTGGCAAGAGCTGGCACTTGGCCTGCCAGCATCACACCATCTAATAACTTTTTGGTATGATCAGCTCTGGTAGCCTCCATTCCCTGTTCCTTTCCAGATTGGTCTGCAGTATCCAGTGAGGAAGTTAACTTTTTAATTTATCCATAATGCTGTAATAAAGCACCAGGAAGGATTTTATCCCTGTAGAAGTATTTAAGGAAAACATTGACTAGTGGGCACCTGTTTTGGCTAAACTTTTCTCTAATATAAATAATACAAGGATTTTCTCCTCAGGTTGGGCTATCAACATTATTATTCCACTTTATAAAAAAGGAGGATAGAAAAGACTCTGGGAATTGCCACCTAGTTAATTTATTGGACTTACACTAGGTATCTTTTCATGAGACTAGAGAACTTGACAGGAAAAAGTAATTTATTTGCTGAGGAACAAGCTGGTTTCCAAAAGAGCCGCTTCACTACAGATGGTTGTTTTTTCTTATTTGATTCACAAATATGTGCCTCCTTCAGGGGAGGAAATCGTATGCAGCTTTTGTTGGTCTAAAATTGACCTTTGTATTGTATTGGTGGGGATTGTCTTTATGGCAAATTGGAGATTGCTGGAATAGATCCTTGGTTACTTTTTCTTTTAAAAGCTCTTCGCAGACACAGTGACTAAGATTGGGATAGGCCTGTGGATAATTAATTGATTCTTTTCCAGTTACGAAGGGGGTTCAACAGGGCTGTCTTTAGCCCCTTTTCTTTGTAATTTTTATATTGATGATTTTGTTCTAGCATTAAAAGGGGCTCAGTATTTTCCCCCATAAAATCATGAATCACACTGTGACTATCTTTTTATATGCAAATATGGTTTTACTGTCACAGACACCTTTGTGACTGAAGTGTTTTTTAAATGTTTGGTTTATACTCGCAATGGGAAGGTCTCTTGATAAATTATGCCAAAGCTAAAGTAATTATCTTTAGTCAGAGACGGAGGTTGTGTAAATGGAAGTTTGATGGCATTATATTGAACAAGTTAACTCTTTCGGCTATCTGGGTATCTGGTTCTCACAAAATGGCTTGTGGGATAAGCAGATTCAGGTAACAAAAGAGAAGGTCTCAGATTCAGTGTTAACGTTTTTATCCGGACTCTGGGGGTGAATTTAAGTGCACTAGTCCTTAAAGTGTTTGAGGCTAAAGTATAAGCTCAAATTTTCTATGGCACAGAAATGTGGGAGTAGAATGAGCCCCCGGGACTGGAAGTGATTCCATACAAATTTCTTAGGAAGATTTTTGGTCTGCCAAATAATACTGCAATCATCCTCCTTAGAGTTGAGACAAGTATGAACTCTAGGCTGTCCAAAGTCCTAAATTGTAGTATTAATTTTTGGATTTGAACAGGATGCACCCACAGCGTTTGCCAAGGTTATGCTTAGAGGAACAGCTCATCAGGACTCTCACACATACATTTCCTTGGTTAGAGCATTTTCAAAATTCTTTGCATTCTCTAGGTTTCACAGAATGGAAATGATTAGATTTAAGTTTAAAAAGGTGAAATCCCTGATCAAATCGGGAATAGAGGATATTAATAAGCAATTGGATATGGCAGTTGTCTCTATTTCAGATGTCACTGTGATTTCCCCTTGTTAAAAAAAGACTTATGGGTATGCCAGATATCTAGACAGTCTGTGTAATAACACACTGCCTTCACAGGTCTCCATTACCTATTCATGCAGACAGCTTATTTAGAAGGCTGGTATGCTGGCATTGAGAAGTGTAACTGCCTTTGTCCATGCAGTTTAGGGCAGGTGGAAGATCTAGCCCATCATTTATTACACGGTAATTTGAATTGCCACTTGAGGTCAAAAAGCTTTCTGTATTTTTGTCCTGGATGCCTTGTTCTATGACCTCTCAAAAAAATAGAATATTTGTTAGGAACTGATAGTGTGACTGTGATTCAAGCGGTTGCTCTATTTGCATGGTTAGCCACTAAAATAAGGCAAAAGCGAGTGGCATGGTGATCATATAGTCATTAATGATGTATGTCCTTTTTTTAATCTGCATTTATGAGTATTGTAATATATTATAATTTTGGATTTAGTTTTAAGTTTTGTTGTACTACTTTTTTTTTCTGCATTGGCCCAAGGCCAAGGTGCTATTAATAAACTACTATGGGTTTTAATTTCTAATAAATCTTGGATTTGTTCATGCATAGGGGCCTGCGGAGAACGGGACCATGCTGAGTCTCCTCCACATCTCACTGATAGAGTATATTTGTCCTCACTGAAAAGATTAATTTAAGTTTGACAATGAGAAGGAAAAAGGAAGCAATGTAGTTATATATGTCTAATGTATGAGTTGGCTTATTCATTAACTGTTGGTTTGTTTTTTAGTACAGAACTGCTAGTTTATTCTGATCTGCAGTCATAAAGAATCATAAAAACGTAGTTTCTTATTGTAATGATCTGTTAAACATCAGGTTTTGTATCTTAACTGTGAAGGTGAAGAAGAAGACTATCTTGAAAGTGTTATTTGAAAGCTTTGTTAGCCTATTTTTAGACTTATAAAATCCATACTGGGTGTGAATACTAAGTAGGCCCTTTAAGACCACATTACATATATTTGTGCCTTTAAATTACTTTATTGAAATGAATCCTTTGGATGTAGTAATGAGGAAAGACTGTTCATTAACTCTGCACCTCTGTTGTAGTGATTCAGGAAACAAGAAGTATGCCTCAAAACTATTGTGGATTAAATCAGTTAAAGAGGAGGACCTGAATTGTAATTATACCTGCCTCTTGAAAACTACAAATAAGCCACAATTAAAAATATTTAAACTGAAGAAAGGTACAGTATGATATAATACTCTTACTTCTGCAATTTAATGACTTACAAATACTATATGTAGGCTTGGAAGGATTAGATTTTTATTGGTAAATGTCGATTTCACTGTACACACAAATTGATGAAAATATATTTCCATCGATAATAATCAATGTACGGACAGGCAAAGTAAGAAAAATGCTGCTTGAGAACTTAGTAAATATCCTTAAATCAAACTTTAATATGTATATTTTGACATGTGATGTTGACAATTTGTATTTTAATGGTTACAAAGTTTTGACTTTTTGAATCTCAAAGTCATTAAAACTTGTCTGAACCCCTCCCAATAATTTCCCACAATTGAGAAAATTTAAATCCATAAAAATAAAAAAAAAATGCTTAAAAATAAACATTGATATCATCCGTTGAAATTATTCCCCCCCCCCCCCAAATTATGCCAAGCCTAATGATATCCTTTAAGAATCAGCACTTTTTAAGTTAAAGCCTGGGGAAGGGTTATTTCTCTGCATTCCTATTAGTACCCCCAAAGATCCCATCTCTACTATTTCCTCCTATGTATCTCCTTCTGGCTGAGGAAAACTGGTTTCAACACTACATGGCACACACATTGTCATGGTTACTGGGTAACTACACCACTGTCCCTTCTCAGGGTCTCTCTGAGTGGGCCCCAACTTAGTAGTTACAGAAATAGATTTAAAATAAGAGTCCTACAGGCATATTCCCTTACCTAAGCATAACCTCTCTATCCATAGCTCAGGCAGGCCTGACTTATTCCCCACCTCCGCGTTCAGAGAAGTAGCCTACACTGCTTGCGATCTTCTCCCTCTGTCTCTATGGGTATGTCTACACTACAATCAAAGAGTGTTATTGCAACTCGAGTAGACGTATCTGAGCTAGCTTTAAGATAGCTAGTGAAGCTGCTGCAGCATGAGCTTCAGTACCATCTAGTTCCACAAGAAATTACCCAGGATCCCAGATGGGTTTAGACAGCCTGTGCAGAAATGCATGCTGTCACAGCTTCACTTCACTGGTACCCAAACTATCTAGATTACAGCTAACTTGAGTATGTCTACTCGAACTGCAGTCACACCCTGTGACTACAATACAGACATACCCAGTGTCTCTCTCGTACTGAGAAGGTGGGTGTGTTAATATCTTTTATTGGACCAGCTTCTGTTGGTGAGAGAGACGAGATTTCGAGCTTACACAGAGTTCTTCTTCAAGCTTGTCTCTCACCAGCAGAAGCTGGTCCAATAAAAGATGTTACTACCTCACCCACGTAGTCTCTCTAATATCCTGGGACTGATACGACTACAACAACACTGCATAAAGATATCTCAGTCAGACTGTCAGCCTTTTCACTGACATATCCTGGCTACCAAAACACCTGGCCTGGATAGAGCTAACTAGGTCAATTCTTCCACCAACTGATGGCCCAGCCATTGTTCTCTTCTAACTCCTTTGAATCTGTGTATGTGAGGCTCACTTATCTCTGTCATCGTCTTACCTTTCCTCCTACGTTCTGTAATAACCCCTTTACAGCCTCCAGTGGTTTAGCTCTAGTCAGTCAAGCAGCATTACAAAGCTGAATGGGGAAACTGAGTCACACACAATATTCTAGATTGGAATATCTGCTATGATGAAAAATAGAAAGTGAGACATTTTGGGGTTCTCCCAGAGCAGTTGGGGGTTCTGTCACTGTCTTCCTTGTATCTGTGGGGGGGCCTTTGTGCTGTGTAGCAAGGATTCAATGTCCTGACATCAGTAGCCTGCCCACAAGCATAAGGACTCACTCTAGCTCTTACCAGCCTAGTTTCTCTCTGCAGGGTGACACCAACAACCCTTCCAGTCCTGGGTGTCCCCAAATACATCCTCCCTGCATTCTTAATTAGCAGACACTTGGACCGTTCCCCTCTGGCTTGTCACTCATAAAGATGTGAAACAGCCTCCCAGTTATCAGGTCACTTTGGCATATACATTCCACGTAGTTTGTACAACAGAGACCTACTTGGGATAAAAATACAAAGTTTATTTCATAGAAAAACAACAGATTCAAAGTTGAAATCAGAAGGGAAAGCAAACATAAAACGTCACACAGAAAATAAACATAAAGAAAAAACAAACAAAGCTGCAACCTCAGGCTTCACATTTTCATATTAGGTAAGATCCCCTTTCTAATAAGAGTTACCTATTGCCTTAAAACAGCTCCACAGTCTACCCCCCTGGGGATCCAATGTTCATGAACAGCCTCCCGCCTCCAGACTGTCCTTCCAGTTCTGGATGCTCTTCAGTTCAAACCCTTTCCATTTTAAAGGGGTTTTCAGTTTTTTTCCTTCAGTCACTATAGATATTCAAAGTGGGGAAAACTCCCTCCTTTCTTAGGTTACGTCTACACAGTGCACACTGTGCACATCCGCGCCGTTGTAAGGCACACAGTGTAGCTGCTCTTTGTCGGCAGGAGAGAGCTCCCAACCAGGGGCGGTAGCTTTCTCAGTGGGAGAGCATCTCCTGCCGACAAAGCGCTGTCCACACTGGCGCTTTTTGTCAGTCATGCTTTTGTGTAGACATAACCCCCATCTTCAGAAATGAAGGCTTTCCTTTCAGTTTCAAGCTGTTCCCATTTGCTCTGATGATTCCTCAATGTTTTTTCTTGAGCTGGACAATAGTAGAGTTCTCTAGTTCTAGCTGTCAGATGATAATGACTTTTACTAAGAAAAATCATGTCATGAGCCACTTGTCACAAAGTTGTAATTTCTTGGGCTTTTGTTTTACAGGGAACCCTCCAGATCTCCACCCACATGTATTTACTACTGGAATAATCATGGCTGTATTCTTTTCACTTGTTCCTGTGCTCCTGGTGGTTCTCTCTGTGATATTCAGAGTTGACTTAGTTTTATTTTACAGGGACATCACTGGAAAAGATGACACAATAGGAGGTAGGATTTGGCAAATGCTGCCATTGAAACAAGTTCATTTAGTGATATAGAACTATTAATAAAATAGCGTATTCTGGCTTCAGGTAGGTCCTATAAAATAATGAGATGGAAACAAAAGACAATCCAGGAGAGGAGGATATTGCGTAGGAACAGATGGAGAGGGGTAAACAAGGCAAGACTTGGCTAGGAGAGAAGTGTCTGGGATTGGGAGAAAATAGTAAAGGTGACAGATAGCATTACATACTGTTAGCATGCATCATCCTATAACGTGTCCTGATTTTTTCATTGTGAAAGTCAGGGGTTGGTTGGTGGAGGAGAGAAAGAAGAGGCGATTGAGAAGACGAGTGCCCTGGAGCTGTCAAATTCCTTCTGTGCTCACCTGACTTGTGCTCTAGATTCATGTGCTTTCTGGAGATCACTGGAGAGATGCTGGTCAGGTGTTAATGAGGGTTGTCAATGTCAACCATAAGGAGAGCAGGCTGTCACAAAGAAGACATCACTTGATGTTGACAATTGGCCAACTTGTTTTGGGTCTGATCTTCCCTTTGTGGTTTAGTCTCTGAGAAGGTTTTGGTGAGACAACCCTCATAGTATCTAGATGCCTCAGATTTCCTTAACCCTTGTCAGTCTGTATATACAGTACCTAGACTGCACTAGTTGCATAGGTTGGTAATCTCTTAATAATGCATGAAGATACATTGTATGTGCCAATATTTTTTTTCCTAATTCTATTATTGATCACAAGGCATTGTTGACTCACTTGAGGACCTCCGAGTGCATGGTTGGGGCTACACTTGAGTGACCTCATTCCCATCTCTTGAAGAGGTCCCAGAGAGCCCTTAGGGCCTCTCTCATGTGGAGTTTTACACAGGTTTTCACTTTATGTTCCCTCTTGTTAAACATGTATAGGAGGACATTAGGAGAGTTAGTACAAAACTTGGGTTGTGATGTTGACATCCAGCTTTGTGTTTCTGTGTCCTTTGACTCAGATGGCAAAGTGGGAAGCTTTTCCCAGTGCCTGGTAGAGATCAGAACATGGTAGAGAGTGAGGTGACTGACCTTTAATCCAGATAAAGCAAAATTGATGTTAGTAGGTTGGGGAGAAACAGTGGAGGCTAGGAAGAGGATTATGTCCATTCCTGTGATTGCAGATGTGTGTCCTTGACTTGTTTCTTGTCTCCACAACTTGGGAGTCTGGTTAGATTCCCACTTTTCCCTGGATGACCAGATTTCATCAGGACTAGGACAGTCTTTTTCTTTTACCTCTGGATAGGAGGTTGAAGCTTTTACTCTTGGATACAGACCACACTAGTGTGATTTCATGCTTGTGTTACCTAACTGGTAGATTACTGCAGTGTGCTTTAATTGAGTCTTGATCTTAAAGCCTGCTTGTTAAGGTGGAGAATCTCACCGGAAACATGTTACACTGGTGCTTCATAACCGATAAAGGTGGATTATTGGTTTCTGTATGTACCATAAAGTTTTTGTCCTATAAAGTCCTAAATAGCCTAGGACCTGCCTACTTGAGAGAGCCCCTCTTTCCCCATATCATAGTGCCACAGCTGAGATCAGTTAGAAGTGTTCAAAATGGAATTATCTCAGTAGAAATGAGGTGGCCCACTTTTTTGTGAGCGCCCCTGAACTTTGGGACTTGCTTCATGGCCCTTGGTCTAAGGTAGTGTCAATTTGTTGAGCTATCCTTTGTTAAGCTATCCTTTTTACAGTGGATTTTGGGAGGTGCTGCTTGAGGAAACTATATTTGAGGAGGACAGGGTGTTATTTTTCATTGTTCAGTTATAAGGTTTAATTAGTTGCTATATATGGTGGCAGTTGCTGCTGAATTTGTCTTTATGTTTTGGGGTGTGTGTGTGTGTGTGTGTGTGACTTACTACCAACACCACTTACGGCCTGGGAAGGTGCCTTTTTTTGTTATGCTATTATAAATCTAAATACATAAAATAAAATATATCCTGATTTTTTTCCCTTTTGACAATCTCCACACTGCAACACTACCCAATAGTGGAATAATAATAATACCTAGCTCTTTTTCATCAGCAAATAATATAGCGCTTTTTCATCAGCAAATCTCAAAGTGGTTCACAGTCTTTATGTAGGAGAAGAACTGAAAGAAACCTGGAATCCCACAATGCTATTTTTACAGACTCACTTTTCAGGGTAAAACCACATTTTAATGATGCAACTTTCTATCAATAAGTTCAGTTTAACTAGGTATGATTAGTGCTGGTCAAGAAATTTCACATTTCAATAATTTTCAACAAAAAAGGGACACAGTTTTTGCAACCCTTTGGGAAAACAAAGTGGGTAGATCTATTTGTGTCAGATTGAAATTGATCCTGGGTATTTTGTGTGAAAGGTGACTGGACAGATGGATAAGAGAAATCTCTTATCTCAAAATGGTTGCCAGTGGTGCAGTATTATAAGGGTCAGGGTGAAGGGTCAGCTATCATGTGTGTAATGGATCAGATCTGTTCAGTCACCAACAGGACAAAAATTGGTCATTTTTTTCCAGATGGAAAAGAATATGATGCTTTTGTGTCTTATCTGAAAGACTCCATATCTACCAACGTAGAAGAAAGAAAATTTGCTCTGGAGATATTGCCCAGGACATTAGAAGACCGTTTTGGTTACAAATTGTGTATATTTGAGCGGGATGTGTCTCCTGGAGGAGGTAAGCAAATGAAATGTCCTTGGTATTAAACTGGTACAAAATTCTCAGAGATGCCAGGATCTGTAATTAGAAAGTTCTCTGTAAATGTGGCATTTTTGCTTAAGTGTCACATTTTCAAAGGGGATTCTATTTTGGGGTACAAATGACAGAAATACACATCAAATGACATGCATACAAAATCAGAGGCTGTTTAGAAAGTTTAGACTTATTCTGTCCTTCATTTCAGTGTGTAGAGGTAACCAAAAGAAGAGTTTGATCCAAAGGCTATTGAAATTAATGGAAAGATTCCTATTGACTTGAATGGTCTTTGGATCATCCACTAGGTGCATAGAGGAGGATGGGGGAGTACTAGCTCTATGACATGCTCTTTCCCTTCCTAGAACCTGAAAGGCCTGCAGGATTGGGCATCCATCGCTTTCAGAGACAAGAATGAGAGAGGGTGCAGCATGATAGCAGCAGCTCTCTGTGCCATGTTCTTTTCTGCTCTTAGGAATACAAACTGTGACTTAATGCTTCTTCAAGCATCATTAACACCCATAGACTCCCTACCTTGGCTACTACTGTGCAGCTTGGGGGCAGGTCAACCATTGACAAGACAGTCATCAGATTTCCCAGGATTTGCACAGATTTTATAAGACCCACTAGCTTTAGAAGGTCAACACCTTTTCTCTTTCCAGCAGTGTATGGAATTGGAGCAAATTTTGAGCCCTGATGGAACAAAGACCATGAAATTCTATCAGCTAAAATATGTCACTCTTCCCCCCAAACAAGAATAATCTGTGCAGGGTAGAACATTGCCCTTTATCTAGTTAAATGCTGAGATTAATTCAGAGGAGAAAAACAATTTAGCTGTGGTGTTACCACAGAATGAGTGTGAGAGTTCTGCTTTTGGCTTTCTTCCTTTCCAGAAAGCTTTCTGCTTACAGCTTCTCAGAAACCTGAGAGATCTTAATGATTGTAAAGCCAAGCTTAATTAAGCTTGGCTTTACAATACAACTGCTTTTGCTGTATCTGTGCTATGAAACACACATTTTCCCCATGGCACACTATATTAACTATTTCTGTAATCTTTAAAATGTAGACGATGAAGCAGCTTTCATTAAAACTGACTCAGAGTTATAGCTGACATCTATGTGATGGGTGCTGCGGAAATATTTAAAATAGATGCGAAAACGTGGAATTTTGAATATACAAAGTCTATAAATAGCTGACCCTTTACAAAGGCTGCAATTCTCAGACAGTACAGTGGGATTCCATGTAGTTCTGAGGTCTATAGGGGAAAAAATCTTTAGATAAAGCTATGGTCCTGCATGAGCATATTGTTACATATTGCTTGCAGGATATAGGGCTTCTCCACTGAATTTCATTCACTGTTTTTAATAACAAAATTATTCTGCAATCCCTGTTTTAAGAAAGCACTGTTTTTGAAAACCTGTGAAATAATGGTTTGCTAGATGTCATTCTATAGTAATCTATACTGTTACGTGTGGCAGAGGGTGCAAGTATTACACAGACTTGGTTATCTGTGGTACTGATATTACTAGGTATCTGAAGAAGGTATCTGGTGGTACAAAAGGTAGTGAAGTGAGGGTTACAAATTTAGTGAATGTTACAGGAAGTGGTTAGCTGTGCCTGGCTGATGACTTAATTTGGAGGTACTCTTATGCTCAGGATGGACCTTTATGGATGACCTTATCTGTTAAATAAGGAATAGCCAGAGCTGATATGTTGGTTTGTAATTGCTTTTCAACATGAAAGAAATGTATGCTGACTACAGGCAAATTAGGATTCCATTGCTGTTTTACATAAATTGATCAGAATTAAACATCTGAGATTATTTGTTTTTCTTTTTTTCTCATTATTTAGTAGTATGATAGATTAGGAAGGAACAAAACATACAGTAATTTAGTCACTTTGAAATATGTACAATATTATTACTACTGCTAAAAGATGTCTTGAGTCAATGCCTGTACTTTCAACTGATTTTAATAATGACTGTATCTTTCAATTTACAGCTGTTGTTGATGATGTCCAGTCATTTATTGACAAAAGCAGAAGATTAATCATTATACTGAGCCGGAACTACATTTCTGACAGAGTCATGTATGAACTTGAGACTGGACTGCATAAGGCACTGGTTGAAAGGAAGACTAAAATAATATTAATTGAATACATGCTTATAAGTGATTATAATGTCTTGCCAAAATCACTGGAGCTTCTACCATCCAGGAGAGTTGTGAAGTGGAAAGAGGATAAGTCTCTTCCCTTGAATTCCAGATTTTGGAAGAACCTTCGGTACCTGATGCCAGTGAGAGCTTCCAAGTCAAACATCAGAAGTCACAATAATTCTGAGTCCTATCTCAGAAGAAGGAACTCAAGCAACAGCTGTGTGTTGGGAGTCTAAAACATTCTTATAACCAAAAATTGGAAAAGAAACATGCTGCGGAAATGAGCACATGATGTTACTTACATAGAAGATATTAAGTGCACGTGTTTTAGGGAGGCAACATGGTCCAGTGAATAGAGCACCGTCTGGGACTTGAGAGATGAGACAGATCCTCAGCTTGTATAAATTGTCATAGCTCAGAGGGCTAGGTTAACCCTGCCCCTCACCCTTGGGGCTCTGACAGTTTACACAAACTGAGGAACTGCCCCAAGGAATCTAACCTGACTCTGCCTTGGATTCATTGTGTGACATGGGGGCAGATCAAAACCTTTCTATGTCACAGTTTCTTCATTTCTCATAGAAAAACATTAATTCTGCTTGCACACTTTTGTAAAGCAATTTGAGCCCTGTGAATAGTCTATATTTTCAAAGTATTATTATTTAGAAATGTGATTACTATTGTTATTTATGATTTCTTTTGTGATAGCATGTAAGGACTCCAGTCAGGATCAGAGCCACATTGTACTAAGCACTATACAAACATATAACACAAAGACAGTTTCTGCCCTAGGAAGCTCAACATCTAGGATTTAGACAATATAACACAAGTAAATAAAGTGACAAATGGGAGGAGGGGAGTGATGGGTTGGAAGAAGGGGATGGGGAGGACAAGGTAATAGTAGAAATATGGTGTGTTTGTATATATCAATCCTAATAGTAGTCTCAGTAGTTATAGGTGGTTACTGCCACGACCAATGCCAGATTGTGGTTTTTTAGGCATCATGGCAAAGCAATATTTTAGTCCCTGGATTAGTGTTATTCAGCTCAGAGTACTCTAAATAACTGATTAGGTGAGGGGAGTGGGAAATAATGCTTTCTCCAGAGAGGCCAGTAGGTACGACTTGTATCTGAGCTGCTTCCAGGCGAGGGGCTTGAGGTGATAGAGTTTGGTACTTTGATAAACAGAGGGAAAAATAATTGCCAATATCTAAGATACCAGCCTTGGTTCGCCAGTGCCTTGGCATTGTGAGTAGTTATTTACACCAGGTCAAACTGGTAGCATTTTATACAGATTTTCACAGATATAAATGGTGACGTAAGTGTGATGTTGCACCCCATAGTGCTTTATAGAAATATGCTTATGAGTGTAAATATGACATAACTGGAATATGTTTTATGCTAGATATGCCATGTACCATATCTTTGCAAAGGTTATGATCTACTGAATATATTCATCCTATTTGTAGGCATGTATCATTTTTATATATGAAGTTATGAGCGTTGGCTCTATGCTTGTATTTAAAGTGTTTGTTGTAGGAAGCACATAAGGCAGATTTGGTCAACATAGTGTGAAGGGGTTATTCAAGTAATTGGGAGTATTTAACTAACAATGGACTTTGGGAGACCCCAATCCACATCTGAGCTTTCCTGGGAACGTTCAAACTAACATGTAAACAATGGCATCTGCCTGCAAAAAGCTGAATCATTCATAGACATGTGACTTGCCCAGGTCGCTAGAGACTCCATCTTGTGGCTGTGATGTTGCACAAGAGAGAGAATATAAAAGGCCCTGGAAACCCCTCCATTTTGTCTTCAGAGGGCTCAAAAGATACCCTCTCCACCCCCAAAGAGATGCCTGAAAGAAACTGGAACAAAGGACAGTAATTACTGTGGTGTGAGTGATTGCTGGACCCAGACTAGGAAGGAGTCTAGTCTGCGAAAGAAGCCTATTGGAACCTCTCTGAGGGTGAAATTTACTTGCATTTAGTTCCCTACTGTATTAGGATTAGACTTGCGTGTTACTGTTTTATTTTGCTTAGTAATTTACTTTGTTCTGTCTGTTATTACTTGGAACCACTTAAATCCTATTTTTTATATTTAATAAAATCACTTTTTGCTTATTAATTAACCCAGAGCAAGTATTAATACCTGGTGGAGCAAACAACTGTGCATCTCTCTCCCTCTCTATGTTATAGAGGGTGAACAATTTATGAGTTTACCCTGTATAAGCTTTATACAGAGTAAAACGGATTTATTTGGTGTTTGGATCCCATTGGGAACTGGGTATTTGGGTGCTAGAAACAGGAGCACTTTCTAAGCTGTTTTCAGTTAAATCTGCAGCTTTTGGGGGATGTCGTTCAGACCTGGGTCTGTGTTTGTAGCAGGCTAGTGTGTCTGGCTCAACAAGACAAGGTACTGAAATCCCAAGCTGCCAGGGAAAATGGGCTCAGAGGTGGGCTCAGCACATCAGGTGGCAGTCCCAAGGGGGTCTCTGTGACCCAACCCATCACAATAAGGTGCAAGACAGTGGTGAATCTAGGCCTCTATTTTGGCTTCTAGAGTAAACGGCTGCAGCAAGGGATTTACTTCCCAGACCAGAAAATAACGGTTGGGGATGTTGAAATGCCAATAGTTATCCTTGGGGACCCAGCCTACCCCTTAATGCCATGGCTCATGAAGCCATACACAGGCAGGCTGGACAGTAGTCAGGAGCTGTTCAACTACAGGCTGAGCAAGTGCAGAATGGTGGTAGAATGTGCATTTGGACGTTTAAAGAGTCGCTGGCGCATGTTACTGACTCGCTCAGACTTCAGCCAAACCAATATTCCCATTGTTATTGCTGCTTGCTGTGTGCTCCACAATTTCTGTGAGAGTAAGGAGGAGACCTTTATGGCGGGGTGGGAGGCTGAGGCAAATCGCCTGACCGCTGATTTTGCACAGCCAGACACCAGGGCGATTAGAAAAGCACACCAGGAAGCGCTGCGCATCAGAGAAGCTTTGAAAACCAATTTCATGACTGGCTAGGCTACGGTGTGAAAGTTCTGTTTGTTTCTCCTTGATGAAAACCCGCCCCCTTGATTGACTCATTCTCTGTAAGCAACCCACCCTCCCCCTTCGATCACAGCTTGCTTTCAAAGGAAATAAAGTCACTATCGTTTAAAAATCATGTATTCTTTATTATATGATTATAAAAAGAGGGAGAGAACTGAGAAGGTAGCCCGGGTGGGGTTTGGGAGGAGGATCGGAGGGAAGGAAAAGGCCACTAAAAAAAGGTTAAAATAATGACAGCCTTTTGCTTGGGCTGTCCACTGGGGTGGAATGGGAGGGTGCACGGAGCCTCCCCCCACCCCCCGCGTTCTTACACGTCTGGGTGAGGAGGCTATGGAACATGGTGAGGGGAGAGGGGGGTTATACAGGGGCTGTAGCGCCAGTCTGTGATCCTGCTGCTGTTCCTGAAGCTCCACCAGACGCCGGAGCATATCCGTTTGCTCACACAGCAGCCCCAGCGTTGCATCCTGCCTCCTCTGATCTTCCTGCCGCCACCTCTCATCTCGAGCGTCTCTCCTCTCCTCACGTTGGTCCCTCATGTCCTGACGTTGGTCCCCCCTGTCCTCACGTTCACTGGTCTCTTTCCTGTACTTTGATACCGTGTCCTTCCACTCATTCAGATGAGCTCTTTCATTGCGGGTTGATTCCATGATTTCAGAGAACATTTCGTCTCACGTCCGTTTTTTTCGCCGCCTTATCTGAGATAGCCTTCAGGACGGAGGAGGGAGGCTTGAAAAATTTGCAGCTGCGGGAGGGAGGAGAAAAAAGGGAGAGAAGTATTTTAAAAAATACATTTTACAGAACAATGCTTATACTCTTTCACGGTGAACAACACTATTCACATTACATAGCACATGTGATTTCGGTACAAGGTCGCATTTTGCATCTTAATATTGAGTGCCTGCGGCTTTGGTGTTAGAGATCACAGACGCAGGTCCAGGCAACAGAATTCGGTTTGCATGTGGCCATGGTAAGCCATTGTCTTTCAGCTTCTGCAGCCTTCATAAAAGCAGTGCCCTCCTTTCCCACATACCAAGCAAAGCCCGTTGAGTACTGCAGTTTTCCTGTTAGCGTGCAGCAGTAGAAACCAAACTAACCCCCCCCCCCATCCAATTCTCTGGGATGATCGTTTTACCCCTCCACCCACCGCGTGGCTGGTATGAGGGAAGATCCCTGCTAGCCAAACACGAAAAGCTCAGCGCCAATGATCCCCCTCCCCCCCCTGCTTGGCTAACTGCAGGGAAGGATTTATTTTCAGCCACAGGCAAACAGCCCAGTAGGAATGGCCACCTCTGTCCCCTTAATTAAATTCCCGTATTTCATCCAGGTTGCCATGAACGATATCACTCTCCTGAGGAGAACACAGCGAGATAAAGAATGGATGTTGCTTGAATGCCAGCAAACCCCCGGGACCATACACTGCCAGGCTTTGTCATGCAATGATACCAGATTACTTGCTACTAGCATGGCGTGGTCGTGTGTCCTACCATGGAGGATGGAATAAGGCTGCACTGCCCAGAAACCTTCTGCAAAGGCTTTTGGAGTACCTCCAGGAGAGCTTCATGGAGATGTCCCTGGAGGATTTCCGCTCCATCACCAGACACGTTAACAGACTTTTCCAGTAGCTGTACCGGCCACGAATGCATCCCAAGTCCTCAGGGCAAATTAATCATTAAAAAAAGCTTGCTTTTAAACCATGTTTTATATTTACAAAGGTAAACTCACCAGAGGTCCCTTCCATGGCTTCATTGTCTGGGGTAATGCCTTAGGAGGGTTGGGAGGGTACTTCAGTTAGGCTGAGAAAAAGTTCCTGGCTGTTGGGGAGAACGGAGTGCTGTGTGCTCTCCGCAAGCTCGTCCCCCTCCTCCTCATCATCATCTTCCCCGTCCGCAGAATGCTCAGGCATGGCTGAGGTTACCCCCTCCTTGGAATCCATGGTCAGAGGTGGGGTAGTGGTGGCGGCCCCCCCTAGAATTGCATGCAGCTCAGCGTAGAAGCGGCATGTCTGCGGCTCTGACCCGGACCTTCCGTTTGCTTCTTTGGTTTTCTGGTACGCTTGTCTGAGCTCCTTAACTTTCACGTGGCACTGTAGTGAGTCCCTATTGTGGCCTCTCTCCATCATGCCCTTGGAGATTTTTTCAAATATTTTGGCATTTCGTCTTTTGGAACGTAGTTCTGCTAGCACGGAATCCTCTCCCCAGATAGCGATCAGATCCAGTACCTCCCGTACAGTCCATGCTGGTGCTCTTTTTCGATTCTCGGACTGCATGGTTAGCTCTGCGTGGTCACCTGTGCTCTCCACGCTGGGCAAACAGGAAATGAAATTCAAAAGTTCCCGGGGCTTTTCCTGTCTACCTGGCCAGTGCATCCGAGTTCAGATTGCCGTCCAGAGCGGTCACAATGGTGCACTGTGGGATAGGTCCCGGAGGCCAATACCTTCGAATTGCGGCCACACTAACCCTAATTCGAAATGGCAATGTCGATTTTGGCGCTACTCCCCTCATCGGGGAGGAGTACAGAAATCAATTTTAAGAGCCCTTTATGTCGAAGTAAATGGCTTCGTTGTGTGGATGGGTGCAGGGTTAATTTGATTTAACGCTGCTAAATTTGACCTAAACTCATAGTGTAGACCAGGCCTTTAATGCAGGATTTGAAGGGTTTGGGGACAGGGAGAGAGCAACACTTTGATACCATTGGAGTTGTATCACCTGCCCATGCTGTTTTGTACATGTGCAAACTTTCTGTTACACCCGCTTTATTTGTATCTGTGTTTACAAGGCATTTCTGACTTCCTAAATGTCCAAACTACATCTGTTTAAAGGCAGATTTCTAAATGGAATTCAATACCTCAGTCATATTGGAAACATCATTCATTTAATTCCATCCCTCATTTATTAATGACAGTACTTTCTCACTAGTCTTTTCCTTTCCCCCTTGATACCTTTGTAAAAGCCCTTCTTGTTTTTCCTACCACCAGACCTCTCAGATAGCAGAGATGGAAGCTGAAGTGTGGCTGTAGTGCAAGGGGCTACATTTTGAAGTTACAATTTCTTTTGGTGAAAGGGAATATTCTGCTTGTCGTCTGTCAAAATTAAGTGAAAATAAGATCTGCACTTCTTATGGATGGAATCTGTTCAAAATAAAGATTATTGTAACCACCTGGGACTTTTTGAATTTTGAATTATTTTTAAAAGTTTTAAATATGGATACATGATGTAATTCCTGATCATGTTCATAATAACTTAATGTTAGCAGCATGCCAGAAGATATGGCATATGTTTCGGTGTTGTATAGTTATTTCCCTTTCTTTCTTTCCCTGTTATACTGAACTTATTAAGTAAATGACTGTTGCTTGCTATGAAATACATGTATGATTTAGATCCAATGTTTGTGTCTCTTCTACAGCTATATAAGTAGTTACCTTTCAATGTACAATGCCTGTTTTATTCTTTAGTATAGCACCATACATTCATGTAACACTTTAAAAACATAGGGTCAAAATTCCTCTTGGCTTTAGTGGTGGCAACATTGGCGTCTGTAGGGTAACATCCATTTCCTGCACCTAAGAGGTTACAGTATAGCAGAGATTGAAAAAGAAGGAAAGTTGAAAGATGAAATCTGATAATAAGAAAATTGAATTTGATGCACCAAAACAGAGAAGCCAGGGATTGGATCCAGGAGGGGAATGATGGGGTCAGAGCATTTGGGAGCAGCATTTTGAACAGACTGGAAGGGATATAGGTGGGAAGCTGGAGCTGAGAAAGGTACCAAGGAAAGATTAGATGAAAATGTGGACAAGGAATTTATCAGTGGGCAAAGTGATCAATTGGTGGATCTGGGTTATTTAAAGGATTTAGAGAGTTGGTGTCGGGGAGAAGAAGCAAGAAAATTCAGAGATGAACCTGAAGTTGTTAACCTGCGTCATGGGAAGGGTAATGAAACTGGCAATGGTGATACAGAAGGAAGTGGTGTAGACAGATTAGGGAGAAGGATGGGATGTTTACTTTTGGAGAGAATGACTTTCAGATGCCATTGAGTAATCTGAGAGGTGAAGTCTATAAAACAATTGGAGATGTGAGAACAGGTAGCAGGTGGAGGTCCAGAGATGGGAGAGAGATTTGAAAGTAATTGGTATAGAAGTGGTAGCTGAATCAGCACAATCCTCTGCTGTTGGCTGTTTTTCAACCAGCTTGTAGAGTGGTTACAATGTTTGGAAAATTTGAAATTGAAATGAAAAATTTTCAACATTTTTTACAAAAATGTACCTGCATTTATTGACCAGCCCTAAAATTCAGTAGCTTTATACATGGCACCCCCTCAGAGCCATGGCAAGCATAGGAGTGGAGCAGTGTGTAGCTAGCATTATGATGACTACAAACAACAGCTGCAAGATATTGAGCTGCAAGAGTTCAAAACTAGAAATTCCAGTTGTGACAAACCTAGCACAGCTGCCTGTGGGTCAGCCAGGGGAGCTGCTTCTTCAGCTTGACTGAAAGTGGCTGCAGATAGACCATGAGGGTCCTATGTTTGCATTTCAGCTTCAATATAGGTTAGATACATGGATGAAGTCTTCAGCTAGGGAATTCCACTGGTTGCTCTGGTGTCTGGCCTCTAGTGGGAAGAGAATATAAGCACCATTCGAAATGTTACTGCCATATTAATTAATGAAAAAGGATTCCCACCACAGCACAGAATATAATAGACTCCTGGCTCAGTGTATTCTGTAATTCTCAAGTCCACTGACATGCTTAAAACTTTGCGTCACTCTTGTGGAGGAGACTTTGGCAGGTCTGTGGCAAAATTTCAAAAGATGGTTATAACAAGGTTCACTTTACTGTACATTGCAAGACATCGCTGTGCTTCAGCTGCATCGAGGGACTACCATGCCGTGGGAGGCTGGCACAAAACAGTACTTGCCACCCTGTAGCTGGGATTTAAGACTTTTAAAAACTGAGTGTCCCCACCCACAGACTTTCTATCTGTACATTACTATATCTAGGTACTTATGCCACACTGATGGCCTTTTATCTCAGTGCTTACGACGCATGGAGCAAAGATGACTGGGAAATTCCCTAACTCCGTGGCAGATTGTACTTTGCTGCAGCAAATTAGAACAATCTGCACTGAATAAAGTGCCTTCTACTATCATACAAAGTAGCAACGGGCGTTTAGTTCACTGGGCTAAATTCCGCTTTGTTATATGCATGTAACCTCCCTGACTTCACAGTCTGCTAGGTGTGACTTTTCCTCTCAACCTCCTCAAGTTCTGGTACCTACTACTAGAGCAGCACTAGCAGCTCTGACTCATGCTAGGAAACAGAGTTAAGGGTTGGAAAATTCTTTACCTACTCTGTGAGCGTGTGGCATTAATCAGAGCCCAGGATGGGAGTCATGTGCAACTACATCACCCCAGTGGGGCCTCACAAACCTATGGAGGCACAATCCCTCCCAGCGCTCTAGGCACTGCCTGGTAAGTGTGCACTCTTTCCCCCTCGCCTTGGTCAGTCAACTTCATAAGCCAATGTGGGGCAGAGGTGGTGGAGCCACAGGCCCATCTTTTCCCCTGTTAGTCATACAGGAAGCAATCACTGTGCTTTCCTGAGCAGAGGGACCGTAATTACCTTTGGCCATTGCACTAGGTATGCAAGATGTGGTGGGCAGAAGGGGAGAGAGGGGAAGACTCCTTGAACTCGCCTTTTTCCTTCTTCCTGTGTACTTGCTTTAGAGATACAGCTAATCTGATCCTATAAAATAGAGATGGGCGGAGGCAGTGGTTTTAGTATCCAGCTTACTTTTAAAACATGGATAGAAGCTAAGGCTCGGGTTTGGATTTGACATTATTGAAATCTGATAAGATTTTGAGGTAAAATGATGGAAATCTCAGTAAATCAGCTGATCTTGTGATAAGCTTTGATCCAGAACCCTACGAGACCTGTCCTCCCAAGACTTCCACTGTGTCTCAACTGGTACCATAAAAAAACAGGCCCTTTCCAGCTGGGGGTGGATTTCTGATTAGGCATAGTAGGCATGTGCCTAGGGGTGCCAGCGTTCTAGCGGTGCCTAAAAGTTAAAAATCGGTTAAAAGTTTCATTTTTTATGGAAAACATGAAGGTCGGCTGTAGGCATGGGGAGCACTGAAGATGCTGTGCCTAGGGGCACCTAAGGTGTAAATCCGGCCCTGTTTCCAGCCTTAGATCTGTTCTAGAATCAAACCTCTAGGGCCTGGTGCAGCTCAAATGTGACCTTCATGTCTGATATTCAAAGGGGTCAGGGTTTGAGTTTTGGACTGTTCCTTCTATACATTTGAATTTAACAGATATGTTATTTGGAGATTATTACACTTACTGTCTAAAAGTGTGTAGTAAGTATTATGGTGTGTGTGTGTGTGGGGGGGGGGGGGATATCCACTGCATGCGATGGTATCAGCCATGGCTTGACTGCTCTTGTCCATGTTGTGCTCCGTGAGTGCCTCAGAAATTCATGCCCCAAGAGGGGAGTGAGACATGGCTATGCTTTTAGATGGTGTTTGTTGACCTGACCTGTGTGTCGGCTGGTAAAGAGGAAGATTTGGGGGGTTGTCGCAGAGAAGCGTTTCAATGTACACGTTTCTGACAAGTGTGAATGACCATAAAATAAAGGAATGAAAGAGCCCAGAGCTAGAACCAAGTGCTAGAGAGGAAGAATGGCTTTGTGGTCAAGGTGCTGGCTTCAGGCTAATAATACCTGGCTTCAGTTCCTGTTCAGAGTTCTGTTGTGAGCTAGGGCAAGTCATTTGATCTTTCCATGCCTCAGTTCTCCATTTGTTAAAGGAGGATAACTATTGCCTTCCTTTCCCCCAACCTACGTCTGTCATGTCTTTTTAGATTGCAAGCACATTGGGGCAGGGACTGTCTCTTCTTACTATTTGTATGTACAGTGCCTAGCACAATGGGGCTCTGATCTTGGTGGGAGAGGCAGCTATGTTTTTCTTGAGTATAAAAAATAATAATCGGATGCTTTTGACATATTATGGCTGTCCTTGTGTTGAAAGGACTAATTTTCACTTGTTGGGGTTTGAGCATCAGTAATTTGCAGTGAACCATTTGTTGAGCGGTTCTAGAGATATCACTTTTACAAGCTTTGAGAATCAGTACAGGTGAGGATCAGTAAGGATCCGTGTAACGTGCTGAAAGGGGATTGCTTTGAATAATCGGAAAGCTCTACTTTTAAAGGAGTCATTTTTTAATTTAATAAAACTAAAGAGGCAGCAATCAACCTCCTCTTGCCTACAGCATAAACCTTTTCACAGATGCCAGGCATGTTGTAGATAAGCACTCAGAATAATTAAAAAAAAAAGTAAAATAACAAAACAAAATGGCCCCACCATCTTTGACTGTCTGAGGGCTCAGTTCCACAAAGTGCAGCAGGCCTCCTGTGAAGTGCTGCGCACCCTCTAACCCTCATTGCCTGCAATGGATGCTGCGGACACCTTGCAGGATTGAGCCCTAATCTTGGCCATTGGCCATGGGAATGTGTGTGTGTAAATCTATGGCAATATTGGACTGACTTTTGTAACCCTCTTAGAGCAAAAAGTCCATATTTTACTCCTCATGATGGCAAGATCCTGAGCAAAATGTGCATCCAATCGTCAGGGAAGCCATTGCGGCAGCAAGAAAGAGGTGCATATGTAAAGAGAAGGACCAAGCCCTAATGTTTTTGCTAGATGTGATCACACGGCTGGACCTCTGGACCCATATGGAGCCACACTGAAGCCAATGAGGTTGTATGAAGGGTGTTCAGGGTCAGGCCTATGTGCTATCACTATGCCTTACTGGGAGGGAGAGAGCAGGCCAGAGCAGAATGTGGTAGCCCAGGATTTATGGCACAGAGAATATGACACACGAAATATGGCATATATTGTTAAATTGAGGAGTGAGTGTCAGGCTGTCTGGAGTGGCTTGTGAAACGTGGGTGCTAACCTCAGGGCAGACTATGAAGAAGGAGGGCACAAACCCCAAACTGGCTGTGAGTTCTATACTTAGATTTCACCAACCAAGTATCAAGTATGAACGCCTCAAGCATTACAACAGCCTTACCATGGAGTCACAGACAGTCTATCTTGCCACCCAGGAAAGCCTGCCTTTGTGATTAGATGGTCCCTTACATGAAAAATACAATATTCACATTACTCCCAGCACTGGTGCTGACTTTTATTTTTCCCCATGGGTGCTCCACTCCACTCTGCTCCGAGGCCCCCCGCCTCCCCGAGGCTTACCCTCGCTCCACCTCTTCCCGCCCTTCTCTGCTTCCTCCCCCAGAGGCCCTGCCCTCGCCTCGGCTCATCCCGCTCCCACTCCGCCTCCTCCCCCGAGCGCCTCCCGCCAGCCGCCGAATAGCAGATTGGCAGCTGATTGGTGGCCCTGCCAAACAGCTGTGGCTGGTGGGTGCTGAGCACCTCCTATTTTTTTCCTGTGGGTGTTTGAAGCCCGGAGCACCCACGGAGTTGGCACCAAAGGACCAGTCATTTACCCCAGGTCAATTGTACTTTAGATCTCTCACCAAAGACAATGCTTGTAGCCCATCCTGTAATAAACTAACTAAAGATTTATTAACTAGGAAAGAGTTATTTACAAGGCTAAAGCAGATAAACATGCACACACAAATGAGTTAGTCTTAGGTTTCAAAAGTAATAGAAGCTGCTGTGATATGCAAGCTCTATATGTTCTTTAGGGCTAACCCAAGCTAAGCAGCTTGGGGACTCCTTGCTTAAGGTTAGAAATTTTGCCCACTCCAAATTCCAAGCAGCACAGTGATACAGTTCCTTCTGGTCAGGGATTTTTATTCTCTTCCCCCAGAGTTCAAACTGTAATGGGATGAGTGTTTGTGCACTTCCCTTCTTCGTGGGTGTGGGGGGAGCAATCAACAAAGTGGCTTGACAACTGATGTGCCAAATAGTTCAGCCGATGTCTATGGGCTTTTTTTGTTGGTCACGAAATGACACCTCTTGTGGTAAACAAGTATTTCACACTTGTTAATGCTTCTCACCTGCCTGGGCGGGGTGTGTGTGTCCAGTTTAATAGCAAACACTTTTAAAAAGACAAAACAAACACTAAAATATTGGTTTAATATTCTGTATCACTTATAACATGGGATACAGATATTATAAATGAGATTAATGCATGTAGTAACTCACAAGCATTTCATAAAGTCCAGACACTAAATGCTTTCTCGTAAACTTGCCACCTATTTTAACACATAAGTGAGCCACGCTGGTTTCCAGCTATTCATTTGTCAATGTTCATTGAAGCATAGGGGCCTTGGCATGAGCTGGCACTTGATCTGCCAGTGTCACAATGGGATCCAGCAGTTTGAAGAGAGCACTGGTTAAAAAAATGTACCTATTTTGCTGACAGCTATGCTTTATCATACGAGCAGGCTGATCTTTTATATATTGAAGAGATTTGGTACTTTATAAACAGATAATTTTATAAAGTAAATTTTATGAAACATTATCAGCATTTTGGCAAACCTCACCCCCCAAAAAACTTTGTTTGTTCTTCCTGCTGTGAAATGAAACAAAATAGCCCATAAGCTTTTTGTGTGGCTAACGATAGATTTTAAAGAAATGACAGGCTGTTGTCTTTCATCAAAAGGTTACACAGTTTTTGTTCTGTTTTTACGAGAAAACTAGCCGGAAATTGAGTTTGAACATTTTACAACTAAGTTGAGAAAGGAAGGGATGATGACTTTGAGGTAAAGGAAATTCCTGTAAAGGAAACAAATTCACAGTTAGAACTAACCACAACTTTTGTCATGCATGGCAGGATGTGCAGGTAAGATTTTTAGATATTACTTCTTTCAAGTAAGGTTTTTAACTGCTATTTCCAAACACTGTCTTCCCTCCTGCTTTTGTCTATTTTATTGGTTGGTTGGTTTTATTTTAATTATATATATATTGTAATATTATCTTTCAGTGCTTATGCAACCATGGCAGTATGTATATTTTAGTAAGTTGTTTTGCAAGATTGTCTAGTTTTTGCTTCTTTCACGGACATATCTGGCTTTTCTCTTCTCTATATTGCTACTGTCAATCACCTTCTTGCGCTTCACATCCGATTCTGCTCTCCTTTACATTGATGTGCATCAGGAGTGACTCTGTTGAAGTCAGTGGCACTACACTGATGTGAAGCTGCTATAAATGAATGAGATCAGACAATAAACTCTCAGTTGTTAGCATGCTGTTCTGCACTAGATCTTCACAGGCTATCCTGACACTGAATTTCTCATGAACTGGATGGTCATTTATTTGGATCAAAGATGCTATATAAATAAACAATATGTAGTGTACATAGGCTTCTATTATTCTGCAAGAAACCTTGAAGATCTGAAATACTGGTAGGGTAATACGGTTCATTCACTTTTCGCCTTCATTCCTTTACCACAGGAAATTAAGATAAGATTGCAATAATTATTTTGTATCTGAAAGGCTCTCCACAAATTGAATCGGTATCCTGGCTGGTGGTTAAGAAAGTTAGTTTTCTTCCCAGCGAACTGTAGTAGGAAATTTTCCCCCTTAAAGTGAATATTCACTACATATCCAGAGAACACTAGCTCTGCATAAAAAGGATGGATTGATAAAAAGAGGTTGCTTACTTTGTCCCCTGCACTCAGATCCCCACTATGAGATCGTGTGCACTGCCACGCAGGGACAGAACCCACTTCAAAATAGTTAGCCATTAGGGGAATGCATACAAGCCTTCTGCTCCAGTACCCTAGAACCTAGACTAGAAAAGCCCCACCTTCGTAATTGCCCCTCAGTTCCTCTCTATCTCTGGCATCTCCTTTAAACCACCCGAGTAGCTGGATCTTCACGGATCCACAGAGGCAATGCATTCAGAGAACAAGGGTGACTTTGGTAAGTATGCTCTTTTTCTCCTCCATTGTCCTGAAGACTCTGGCTTTGAGAGACTAGGTAGCAATGATAATCCTCAGGAGTACTAATTGAGAAGTGATTTAAATACTGCCTAAATGGACTGTTCTTTCTGAGCTGTGCTCCAGTAGTAAAAATGTAATATTTTGTAAAGGTATGAATCAAAGTGCAAGTAAGAACCTCCACATGCCCCGTGAAAACCAAGAGTCAATCCCCTGTATTCCCTGGTTACTATTTTCAAACCATACTAACACAAATCCCCAGTAGAGAGAGGACTGGATTCTGTTTTCACTCAGGCTGGTGGAAAGAGAGGAACCAGAGGCACAGTTTCAGGGGGCGGGAGGAAAGGACTTGTGTACTCTGGATTCTAGAATACTAGAACAGAGGGGAATGCAGCCCAATTTCTAACCGCTTTCAAATGCAATCCATCATTGTATGGCAGGGCATGCAGTCTCTGAAGGGGGCTCTCCAGAGGCACTGTTATAAAGGAGATGAAATTAATACATTTAGAGCTGGTTGAAAAGTGTAAGTATATTTCATGAAAATTTTCATGAGAAATGTCTTCTTTTTTTTTTTGGCTGAAGAATTCAAAAATACACATTTTTTCAACCAACCCTAAGTACAGTCCACCAAGTTATCTCCATGAATGCCAAAAATTCAGCATTGCTTCATGCTTCTCTCCAAATTCTCATCCAAGTGATGGGATTATTCTTCCATAGGAGGTTTCACCTGCAAGCAATCTGTATTGCCAGGCAATAGACAAGATAATGTATTAAGTTGTTTTAATCATGAATGGTCTATGAGTTTCTTCATTAATTTAGATGCTTATGCTTCTCAGTCTAGTTATATACCCATTATCCTTGGAAAGCTATATCTAGCCAGATGTGGCAGAAGAAGAATTAGCCTTTGGGCCTCATGAAGACTTTGGTGATGGGCTCCTGTGATCTGGCGGAGCTGGCCAAGTGAAGAAGAATCTCAGCTTTTATTTATTTATTTTTAATAAAGGTAAGTCTCTGGCTCTTTCCCTTGTGAAGATAGCCTCAAATTAGAAATCAATGCAAACCAATAGGTAGTGGTGAAAGGAACAAATGGCTGGGCTGTACTTCAGCAGCAGGAGACTTCACAGTCTCTTCCTGACACACATCCCAGAGTTAACTGATTAATATTGTGTATCTCAAAGAATCACTTGCTGACCCTTCCCCACGCTCCTCAAACCAGCCTCCTGTCAAGTGGTGTGATTGTGGTGAAAATGCGTCTTTTTTCTTTGCAGTGTGGAGGCTTTGCTTAGCTGACTTCCAGGCCCACCCCAAAAATGCTAAATCTGGCTTTGGACAAAAGTGTTAGAGAGCGTATGATTTCTCCCTCACTGCCTCCTCAGCAGGTCAGCGGGAGAGACTTTCCTCCCCATAAGAAGGGGGCTGGATGTTGGCTGTTAGGAGGAGGAACCTGGTGGAAGGAATGAGTCTCATTTGGTTACTGGAAATTTGTTGTGGGTGCATGTGTGTGTGTGATGGTTAAGATACACATCAAAAGAGTGTCCTGGTTATGATTTTACCCAAAATACAGAAAAAGTACCATTGACTTAGAAATGACAAATACAGTATGGGATGTCGTCACATGACGTTTTGACCTGACCATTATCCAAATGCTCTTCTGCTGCACTTTCTGCCACTGGGATGGCTGTCTTCTGAATTAATACAGCATAAAGCAGAGGCAGCCCTGCCTCCTGATTCAGCCTATCCCAAGACCCCCGGAATGGCAGCTTCATGATGATTTTAAAATCCATGAGAAATGGACAGGATGATCAGGAGCCAATTTAGTAGCAAAACAGAGGAGGGAAATGAGAACCATATTTGTCAGGAATAAAGACAAACAGAAGGCCTTGTTCAGTTTCTGGCATGTGACTGCAGCGCACCTCTCTGTGTAGAATAGTTGCCCCAAAGGCTGCAAAATGGGAGTGTGTTCATTAATGCCACTGATGTAAAATAAACTGGGTGAAGTACATCTCTGCTTGTGTGAGTGGGACTTGATTTGCATAATGTGCCCACAGCTCAAAAACTCACCCAGGGATTTTTCTTCAGAGTGAGTCAGAGCCTGATACACAGCTTTGCAAGTGCAGTGTCACTCAGTGGGCTGATGAAGGGGGTCAAAAACAGTTTATATAGCCAAAGTTCACCCAGTTCAAGAGTAGCTAACGCAGTGTTTGATCAGAAGCTGAATAGCTCAATTCAAGCCTTGTATGATGCCTAGACACCGCAGAGGTAGACACCGTATACTTGCTAAAAATGTTATTAATTATTATGCTGAATGTCACACTGAACAACTGGCTTGCCTGCTAGAATTATAGCCGCAACCATGGTGGGGTTATTGGGTATATTGCCAACTTGCTTTGAGAACATGTTTGGGTTTTTTTACATTATATCTGCAATGGCTATTGGAAACTCTGTTCCTGCTGCAAATCTGTGCTTCTTTGTTGGTGCAGATAACTCATACTGCTTGGAAGGCTGTGCTAGACCAGAGTTAGCCTAGGAAGGAGGCTACATTAATTTACAAACCGAAAGGTCACTTTATCAGTCATCTAAATCATTTGATTAGATGGAAGCAAAACAGTCACCTGGAACATATAAGTGAGATGGGAATTTAATTTGCACATTGGTGCAATTCTAGCAAAACTGTGGTCTAAATCCTCTTAGGAGAGGCTGGGTAAGAGGTGGGACTGAATGAAAACAGAGTGTGGCTTATGCCTATAGGGGATCTGCTCTCATGTAGCAGTGATGAAAGCAGTTGTAACACAAGGATCACAGCCTAGGTTGCTGTAAACTGACATAACTCAAATGACTTCAATGGAGCTACAATGATTTACACCAGTTGAAGATCTGACCCACAAGTGTCTAATTAGTGCCTAATTCACCCTTTGGAGGGGGGGGGACTATCAGGCTAACTGCATGCACAAATGCTTTTGAAAATATGACTCTACATCTATCACTCCCTATACAACTTGTTTAATTAAAGTTTGCAGTATGTGTATATGGTCCACCATGGATCTGCACAAAATGCTCTGCACGACCAAAATGTGGCACATACCAATTTTCTAAAAGACACAATCACTTGGGGGGAAATGCTGTTTACCATTTTTATTAGGGCTTTCAAGCGATTAAAAAATTAATCACAATTAATCACACAATTAATTGTGCTATTAAATAGTAATAGAATACCATTTCTTTAAATATTTTGGATGTTTATTACATTTTCAAATATATTGACTTCAATTACAACACTAGAATACAAAATGTACAGTGCTCACTTTATATTTATTTTTGATTACAAACATTTGCACTGTAAAAAACAAAACAAAAGAAATGGTATTTTTTCAATTCACCTAATACAAGTACTGTAGTGCAATCTCTTTATCATGAAAGTTGAACTTACAAATATAGAATTATGTACAAAAAATAACTGCATTAAAAAATAAAAGGGTGTAAAACTTTAGAGCCTACAAATCCCTCAGTCCTACTTCTTGTTCAGCCAATCACTCAGACAAACATGTTTGTTTACATTTGTGGGAGATAATGCTGCCCGCTTCTTGTTTACGTCACCTGAAAGTGAGAACAGGCATTCGCATGGCACTGTTGTAGCTGGCGTCGCAAGATATTTACGTGCCAGATGCGCTAAAGATTCATATGTCCCTTCATGCTTTTGACCATTATTCCAGAGGACATGTGTCCATGACTGAGTGGATCTGTAGATGCTAAAGTTTTACATTGTTTTGTTTTTGAGTGCAGTTATATAACCCCCCAAAAATCTACATTTGTAAGTTGCAGTTTCATGATAAAGAGATTGCACTACATACTTGTATGAGGTGAATTGAAAAATACTATTTCTTTTATCATTTTTGCAGTGCAAATATTTGTAATAAAAATAATATTATAAAGTGAGCACTGTATGTTTTGTATTCTGTGTTGTAATTGAAATCAATATATTTGAAAATGTAGAAAAACATCCAAAGATATTTAATAAATTTCAATTGGTATTCTATTGTTTAACAGTGCGATTAAAACTGCGATTAATCACAATTAATTTTTTAAATTGTGATTAATTTTTCGAGTTAATCGCGTGAATTCACTGCGATTAATTGACAACCCTAATTTTTATGCTGCAGTTTTGTGCACCGGGTGAAATAGCTTAGCACTTCTCACTCCAGTGTAGTGTAGACTATCATTCAAAACAAATGGCTATTTTCCTCTTTTGCAGCAAAGAAGATGATGCTAACAGAGAACATCTCTGATCATCTATTTCATAGTACTTCACAGGCCAACTAAGAACACATTTTTCCAGAGTGAATCAAAGTTGGAAAGGAAAAAATGTTTACTTTTTGCTGGATCCTACTACTGTTTATCAAAGGAGCAGAGGTTAGAGAGTTTAATCTGACAGGTAAGAGATTGTTTCATGTCTTACTGGAAATGTTTTAAAAAATATTTGTATTGGCTGGTTAATATCAATATACATCCTATCATCATTTTATGAGTTTTCACTGATTCTGTGTAAGACTTTTTATGAATTATAATTTGTATGCATTTTTTTTGGTTAAGCACTGATGATGTGCTTGGAACTGTATAAAATACAAAATCCGTAGTCCCAGAGTTAGCACTGAAAGGAGATGGACATTTTCAATATAATGGAAAAATAAAAACTGGAATTTTGAGAGCATAATGGAACAAATTAATTGCTGCTGTAACGCCACTGAATAATACATCAGGAATAGATGGCTTTCTCTCCATAGATTTTCCCTCTTTCTTAATCTCATCACCAAAACTCCTTTCATTACTTTGTTTTGCCTTGCCCTATATTTTATTGGTCCTCATGGTGCTATGTATTAGTGGAATTTCACAGAGCTCTAATTAATTTCAGCTGGGAAAGTTGCAAGGTGCCTGCTGTGAGTCCTTTGACATCTTCATCCAAGCTAAAACATTGCTTCATAAAAAAATAGAGCACTACAATTGGAGCTTTTTGGGACTTTTCTGTCAGAAAATCATCCTGATGGAAAATGCCCTTTGCATAAAATCAAAAATTTCCATGGGAAAATGTCTGCTTGGAAGGCTCTTGTCAATTTCACTTTCTGCCAGCAGGGAGAAAATGAAATTGAGAAAAGCTTGGAATTTTTGTCCTGTGAAAAATTTCAAGGTTTTCACTTTTTGTCAGGAATCAGGACTAATTTTTTCTGAAAACTTGAAAATTTCCCCTCTGGCTGGAAATTCTGTTCTCCAACCAGCTGTAACTGCAATAGCCCATTACCCAGAGTGATTCAATACCAGAATTAGCTGGAAAAGAATATAAAATAATCAATAAATTGTGTGGAGATAATGGTGTCCCTCTGATATGGTAGAACAAAGAGACAAAGGAAAATGTGTGGACGTGGATTGTTGAGAGCAGTTGGATATAGAAGGCTGCCATTGACACATGCAATCTAAAGACAATGGCAAGGTATCAAATAAGTATACAGATAACGTAATGATAATACTTTGCATGTATTCAGCACTTCTCACAATAGGATATGAAGATGTTTCAAAGCACTGTTTTCTTAGCATTGCTGCGACATAGGTGAATATTATTATATCCATTTTGCAAATGAGAAAACTGAGATATAGCGAGACAAACAACTTGCCCAAGATCATATAGTTAACTCAGTAGTAGAGTTTGGATGAAACTCTTTTTCTTTAAGCTAACACTCCACCCACATCTCCTGGATGCCTCCTATGTGGAGTGAAATTTAGTTAATGTAAATTAACTCTTGTATTAAACCCATAAAAATTAGGATGCTTGGAGATAAGTCTATAGTTTAATCATAGATTCATAGATTCTAGGGCTGGAAGGGACCTCGAGAGGTCATCGAGTCCAGTCCCCTGCCCTCATGGCAGGACCAAATACTGTCTAGACCATCCCTGATAGACATTTATCTAACCTACTCTTAAATATCTCCAGAGATGGAGATTCCATCCCTAGGCAATTTATTCATGACAATCTGTCTACAGCAGAGGATAGCACCACCCTGTCGAAGACCTGGACTTTGGAATACTTTGTATTTATTACTGTACATAGGCAAAATCAAAACAGCTGCAACATATTAGTTTGTGTTTAAAGACATGTAGCCGGATCCTCAGCTAGTGTAATCAGCATTGTCGTCAGTGGAGCTATGCCAATTTACACAAACTGAAAGTTTTTGGTCCTCAGAGCCCAATCCAACTGCTATTAAAGTCAATGGAAAGTCTATTTGTATCAGTGGGAGCTGAATCAGACCTATAAATCCCAGACACTCGTTGTTAATTTATACTTAGTTATTAACTGTTATTGGGCTAAATTTTCAAAAGTGACTAGTGTAGTTGTAGCTGTGTTGGTCCCTGGATATTAGAGAGACAAGGTGGGTGAGGTAATCTCTTTTATTGGACCAGCTTTTGTTGGCAGAAGATACAAGCTTTTGAGATACACAGAGCTCTACTTCGTGTCTGGGTGGTTCTCAGAGCCCAGGTTCCTGCCTGATCAGGGACATCTACACTGCTATTTTTAGCCATGTAGTACAAGCCCCATGAGCCCAAGTCAACAGACCAAGCTCGGAGACTCATTGCTATGGGTTGGGTTTTTTTTCAGTGTAGACATAAGCTAAGAGACAATGTCTGAACTATTAGCTGGGACGATGTTACTTCCAGGCTCCATCCAAAATTATAAGACTTGTTCTGCAAAGACTAGGAGCCAAAAGATCTTAAGGACATTAAACAGTTAAAAAGTCACTCTCTAGAGAGGGGGAAGGCAGTTGCCAAGGGGAAGACACAGAGACCGATTCTGCTGGAGAAACTGAAGAAGCAAAATCTTCCTGCTCCACTCCCACATGGGACTTAAAGTAAGGTAGACATGTGTAACCTTGATATATTGGGTGCCCGGGAAGAGGATGAGGCAAAGTCCCAAGACAGGGTAAGGTAAGAAGTGGTGCAGGGAGACAGCAAGGGGTCTGTGTAGTCAGGCCTTGACTGCTTGTTTAAGGGTCCCTGGAAAGGGAGAAGCTGGGTTCCCCTATCAGTCCACTGAGGAAGATGGAGCAGAAATGCCCCTGAGACGGGTAAGGTAAGGACTACTGAAACTCCCTGATACCAGGTGCAAGGACTGGTGGGTTCAGAGTTGGTCTGACGATCCAACGTGAAACTGAAGGACTATCAGTTGTTGGACTACTGGTTTTACTCCAGAAGGGGTGGACCTATATGTGACCGGCCAGAGTGCTGAGTTGCAAGAAAAAGCAAACCACTGCATGACTGGCATGGCTGTCACAGGAGGTGCTAAAGGAGGAGAGTCTGCTACACCACACTTAACCAGCGGGGTGGAGGGTGGGGGGAGAGGGTGCATCTGCCGGCGAGTCATATGCTTACAGGCCCTTTAAGGCACCTCCTAAAATATACCCCAAATCACCAATCATGTTAAAAATCTTGGCCATTTTCCTCTCTCTCTCTCTCTAAATATAATGAAATCTATGCTATATTCATGTCAGATTGCACTGATATGTTTGTTGCCTGTCTTTCAGAGTGTCTTTATAAAGGACCTGAAAGGATTTATCATGCAATTACTGATGAGGAGTTTATCTTGGAATGTGTTTTGCCATCCCAACACCGTACCCACATGTACAACAACTCATTTCTCTATACAAGTAAAGTGCTGTGGTTCTGGCAACAAAAAGATGGAGAACCAGTGAAGATTATCAGCAATGAAAGCACTAACCCCACTCAGGAAGGGAATGCACTTTGGTTTAGACCGATAGGGATTAATGCTTCTGGAGTATATATCTGTATGATAAGGTATGTCAGTGTGTCAAAAAGCCTTCCTTGATGTATACTTTCACTGATAGCTGAAAATCTTAGAATTATGCAAATAAAGAATCATAGAATCATAGAATCATAGAATATCAGGGTTGGAAGGGACCTCAAGAGGTCATCTAGTCCAACCCCCTGCTCAAAGCAGGACCAATTCCCAACTAAATCATCCCAGCCAGGGCTTTGTCAAGCCGGGCCTTAAAAACCTCCAAGGAAGGAGACTCCACCACCTCCCTAGGTAACGCATTCCAGTGCTTCACCACCCTCCTAGTGAAATAGTGTTTCCTAATATCCAACCTGGACCTCCCCCACTGCAACTTGAGACCATTGCTCCTTGTTCTGTCATCTGCCACCACTGAGAACAGCCGAACTCCATCCTCTTTGGAACCTCCCTTCAGGTAGTTGAAGGCTGCTATCAAATCCCCCCTCATTCTTCTCTTCTGGAGACTAAACAATCCCAGTTCCCTCAGCCTCTCCTCATAAGTCATGTGCTCCAGACCCCTAATCATTTTTGTTGCCCTCCGCTGGACTCTTTCCAATTTTTCCACATCCTTCTTGTAGTGTGGGGCCCAAAATTGGACACAGTATTCCAGATGAGGCCTCACCAATGTCGAATAAAGGGGAACGATCACGTCCCTCGATCTGCTGGCAATGCCCCTACTTATACAGCCCAAAATGCCGTTAGCCTTCTTGGCAACAAGAGCACACTGTTGACTCATATCCAGCTTCTCGTCCACTGTGACCCCTAGGTCCTTTTCTGCAGAACTGCTACCTAGCCATTCGGTCCCTAGTCTGTAGCAGTGCATGGGATTCTTCCTTCCTAAGTGCAGGACTCTGCACTTATCCTTGTTGAACCTCATCAGGTTTTTTTTGGCCCAATCCTCTAATTTGTCTAGGTCCCTCTGTATCCGATCCCTACCCTCTAGTGTATCTACCACGCCTCCTAGTTTAGTGTCATCTGCAAACTTGCTGAGAGTGCAGTCCACACCATCCTCCAGATCATTAATAAAGATATTAAACAAAACCGGCCCCAGGACCGACCCTTGGGGCACTCCGCTTGAAACCGGCTGCCAACTAGACATGGAGCCATTGATCACTACCCGTTGAGCCCGACGATCTAGCCAGCTTTCTATCCACCTTACAGTCCATTCATCCAGCCCATATTTCTTTAACTTGGCGGCAAGAATACTGTGGGAGACTGTGTCAAAAGCTTTGCTAAAGTCAAGGAATAACACATCCACTGCTTTCCCCTCATCCACAGAGCCAGTTATCTCATCATAGAAGGCAATTAGGTTAGTCAGGCACGACTTCCCTTTGGTGAATCCATGCTGACTGTTCCTGATCACTTTCCTCTCCTCTAAGTGTTTCATAATTGATTCCTTGAGGACCTGTTCCATGATTTTTCCAGGGACTGAGGTGAGGCTGACTGGCCTGTAGTTCCCCGGATCCTCCTTCTTCCCTTTTTTAAAGATGGGCACTACATTAGCCTTTTTCCAGTCATCCGGGACCTCCCCCGATCGCCATGAGTTTTCAAAAATAATGGCTAATGGCTCTGCAATCTCATCCGCCAACTCCTTTAGCACCCTCGGATGCAGCGCATCCGGCCCCATGGACTTGTGCACATCCAGTTTTTCTAAATAGTCCCGAACCACTTCTTTCTCCACATAGGGCTGGTCACCTTCTCCCCATATTGTGCTGCCCAGTGCAGCAGTCTGGGAGCTGACCTTGTTTGTGAAGACAGAGGCAAAAAAATCATTGAGTACATTAGCTTTTTCCACATCCTCGGTCACTAGGTTGCCTCCCACATTCAGTAAGGGGCCCACACTTTCCTTGACTTTCTTCTTGTTGCTAACATACCTGAAGAAACCTTTCTTGTTACTCTTAACATCTCTTGCTAGCTGCAACTCCAAGTGTGATTTGGCCTTCCTGATTTCATTCCTGCATGCCTGAGCAATAGTTTTATACTCCTCCCTGGTCATTTGTCCAATCTTCCACTTCTTGTAAGCTTCTTTTTTGCGTTTAAGTTCAGCAAGGATTTCACTGTTTAGCCAAGCTGGTCGCCTGGAAGGTCAAGGGATCATCTACTCCATCCCTCTGCACTAAGACATGATTAAGTATACCTAGACTATCCCTGACAGAAGTTTGTCTAACCTGCCTTAAAAACCTCCATGCCACTAAACTCTTCCTTTGGTCTGATATGTTTGATTGTTTTCACTTGACCTTGGTTTCTTTTCTTTGCTGTACAGGGAAGAAATCCCATGTCTCTCAAACATCATAAAGGTTCAAGCGAAGAACAATGCAAATTGTTCGGATAATGGCAGAAATGAGCTGTCTCTTCTCATTGAACAAGGACATTCAATTTCTTGTCCTGGGATACACTGTTACAATCATTTACAAAGGTCACCAGTGACATGGTACAAGGTAACAGTCACTCTGTTCCAATTCTGTGCGAAATAAAATCAATGCTGTTACAATTTTAGGCTAAATTCTGCACGCTTACACATTTGCCCACAACTTTTACTGAAGCAAATGCAAATTGTGCACAACTCCCTGAGGGGGAATATTTTAGAGGCTTTTAATTAGAGCTGAGATGGAAATGGATTTTCTATTTTGTGGGAAATTTCATGATTTGGAGAAAAAAAATGGTTCCAAAATGGAACAAAACCAAAGAATTCTAAACTTCCCATGAAACAAAATAAATTAAAACAAAAATTTCTGCTGGATCAAAACATTTTGTTTCAATAAAATTGAAGCATTCCATTCTGATTTTAACCCTTTAAAACTTTAAAAAAACATTTTTATAAATTAAAATATATAAAGATTTCATTTTCAAAAGTTATTTCAAAACGAAACATCAAAATGTTCCATTTTTAAAATGTAAAAATGCTTCGTTTATTTTCTAAATGAAATTTCATCAAAATTGGCGTTTTTCAAAAAGTTTCTTTAGAGATGAAAATGGCATTTTATTGAAAAATGATTTGGTGAAAAATTTCTGACAAGCTTTACTTATAATGGCCATAAAATTGGCTCCAAGCTAAAATTTGGCAGACAAGAAAGGGATGTTCTTTCTTTTTCACACAGTTTAAAAAAATGGATCAGTTCTGTATAAGGTTAAAAAAGGTCAATAAATGGAAATTACTATTTTGAGATTTCTTGGCATTCAGATAATACCAAGTATGAAGTCTAGTCAATTTCCTAAATAGACTTACCTGCTATACAGGAATAACTCTTGATATACTGTACCTAACTATGCATTTATACCATCTAGTGTTACAGCACTAACTATATGTTCAACCAAGACTAGAACCATTTCTGTAGCCAAAGTGACTTTTGAATTTCCTGTAAAAGATGTACAACTTCTATGGCAAATTTTCTTTTCTGGTTTCTTTCTGCATGAACTTTGAATTTCCTTACTCTGTTCATTTAAGACCTGATCCAAAACCCTTTGAAGTCAATGAGAGTCCTTCCATTTACTCTAATGGGCATTTGATTGGCATTTAGTGAAAATCTTTAATCATTCTAGAGGATGTGTGTATATTTAAGACGTTAAGAATGTCTGGAATTTTCAAAAGCATTCGGTATTGCTCTGTGCTCATAGTGAAAGCAATAGCAGTATTGCCAACCCCAAGCATTCAAAATTCATAAGTCAGACCTCAAGCAATCATGAGATTTATTTAAAAATCAGAACGTATGAAAAGAAAAAAACAGTTTTCCTTTTATTTGGCTTCTGGTTTCTAAGTCTTCAGGTCCCACTTCATTCATATTTGCAGAATTTTCGCCGCAGTCATGAGTATTAGCAATTTGCTTTTTTTAAAAATATGAAAGCTAAGATTCTCATGTACTCAGCTGCCTTCAGAAGCTAGGGCTTGCAAAGCAAACAAACACACACAGCCCTGCCATCCCCACCCCCAACACCAAATCTTGTGAGACTCATGGTATAACAGACACCGCTATTGACTTCAATGGGAACAGAGTTAGGTCTGCATTCAGCTCTCTTGACAATTCCACTCTAAGATTTTAAAAGAGAATTTAATTAGTAGCAAAGAAAACCCCCCATCTAATTGCTTCATTTTCCTTTCTTTTTGTTAGAATGGAATTCGAGTAATGTTTCAGGAGATTAGAGAAGGTCTAAAACTTACGGATGATAAAATCCTCTTGCATCGTATCTATGAGCAAGATGCTGGTATTTATGTATGTGATTACATTGTATTTGACAACAGCATCCAGTGGACAATGAGACGAGTAGTTAGAGTAAAAATCATTGGTAAGTAACATATGAACTCAGAATAATAAAATATCTGTAGTAACAACTTATTTTCCATAGTAAATTAGTGTCTCTTTCCTCCCCAGCACTGTTTTTCTTTGTGCTCACATTCTGAAAATCTTGTCCTCTCTCACATTGACAATGCTGTCCTCTCCTGGTTCTATTCCTGCTTCTCCGGCTGTTGCTTCAGAAACCTTTAGTGGGTCTCCTTCTCCCTCCACAATGCAGTGAACCCTTGGCCTGATAGCCTGAGGCCCCACTTACAAAATGACTATATGTTAGGACTGTTCAGACAGGCCATCCGGCTAAACATCATTAAAGTCCTCATCCCAAGTCCATTAAAGTCAATAGAGAGATTGCCATTGACTTCAGTGGGCTTTGGGTGGAATGTTAAATGTTCAGTAATAACATATAATAGAGCAGAGGTCGGCAACGTTCGGCACGCGGCTCGCCAGGGTAAGCACCCTGGCGGGCCGGGCCAGTTTTATTTACCTGCTGACACGGCAGGTTCGGCCGATCGCGGCCCCCACAGGCCAATGGGGGTGGCGGGAAGCCGCGGCCAGCACATTGCTTGCGCGCGCCGCTTCTCGCCGCCCCCATTGGCCCGGGATGGCGAACCGCGGCCAGTGGGGGCCGCGATCGGCCGAACCTGCCGCGTCAGCAGGTAAATAAAACTGGCCCGGCCCGCCAGGGTGCTTACCCTGGCGAGCCGCGTGCCGAACGTTGCCAACCCCTGTAATAGACTGTCTGTAACCTAGAATAATTAATAACCTTATCAGAGCTGATTCCATTTTGAGTTTACCATAACCTAAGACACTATAGCAGCCTTTTCACTACACATAATATAGTCTTATCAGTTATTTTATTTTTTATTTTGTATTGCAGCACGAAACACTGTCCACACCCCAAACATCTTGTCTCCCAGTGGCGTGAAGACCCTTGAAGTAGAAGTTGGTAAGCGGGAATTTTTTGTGGTTCTTTTTCTGGCCTGGAATTACAATTTAATGGAGTATTGACATTTTACTGGATGAAAGAAACCAGTTTAAAGACATGTATGGATCTTAGGTCCAATGTTTTGTATGGATTAGGTCAAAAACTGAGACAGTGTATGCCTTTGTTGGCATCAAAGGGGAAAAAATGCATCTCAACCCAGCAACCACTTTCCCATATTAATTAGGAGAAAGACTTTCCAGTGACTTTTGTAAACAGTGTTTCTCTGTTTCCTTTTCACAGGAAAACCTCTTACAATTGAATGCAAAGTATTTTTTGGCTTTGAAAGGGATTTTTTGCCCATGATAACTTGGTACAGAGACAACAAAGAAAGTAAAAGTGAGCCACTTTTGCAGAAGCCAACACGGTAAGGGGAAAAACCAACCAAACAGAAAAACCCAGCTACAAATGTTGGTTACAAATGTCGAGTCTTCAATATCTACTTTAATGTACTGTCTTCTTACCTGGAGTCACTGGAAGATCTCTAACAGAGTATCAGATAATGTAAGAAAAGTCCACTGAGGATTTTTAGACACACATATTACATACTAATGTGTGTGACACACACATGTTCTTTCTAATATATATAATACACATTAACACGCTACTATGTATGTATGAATATATGTATGTGTATATATAATTACATACAAAAAAGTATGTTAAAAGAACATTATGGTTCTACAGTGAAGCACTGAAAATTTAGCAAGTACCAGGGTTAGGTTGCTCATGCAATTCTAATTCCACCCCCTTTTGCATATGTATTAATATACAGAAATACAGTCTTTAATTAAATGCTCACATAGTATTTCGTCCACAGAACCCTGCCTTGCTCAGTGCACAGAATAGATCGGGGTAGACAACCTATGGCACGCGTGCCAAAGGCGGCATGCCAGCTGATTTTCAGTGACACTCACACTGCCCGGGTCCTGGCCAACAGTCCGGGGGCCTCTGCATTTTAATTTAATTTTAAATGAAGCTTCTTAAACATTTAAAAAACCTTATTTACTTTACATACAACAATAGTTTAGTTATATATTATAGACTTATAGAAAGAGACCTTCTAAAAACGTTAAAATGTATTACTGGCACACGAAACCTTAAATTAGAGTGAAGAAATGAAGACTCGGCACACCACTTTTGAAAGGTTGCCGACCCCTGGAATAGATGGTGCTCAATTAATGAGAAGCTGTTCAATAATTTGTTTCTCTTCATACTGAGGTGGCCCTAGGCCTTGTTTACTGCACATTATGCAAACCCAAGGCCGGTGCAACCCATTAGGCGACCTAGGCAGTTGCCTAGGGCACTAGCATTTGGGGGGCGGCATTTCGGGTCCTTCGGCGGCGGCCGGATCTTCGGCCTCCCTGGTCGTCGTCGGCATTTAGGTGGAGGGAGCTGGGGCAGGGGGCGCGGGGAGGGCCGCCTGCAGCAAGTAAGGGGGGGGGCGGCACGCAGGGGAACCGCTCCCCGCCCCAGCTCTCCTCTGCTCCGCCTCCTCCCCTGAGCACACCGCCCCGCTCTGCTTCTCTCCCTCCCAGGCTTGCGGCACCAAACAGCTGATTGGCGCCACAAACCTGGGAGATGGGAGAAGTGGAGCGGCGATGGCATGCTCGGGGAGGAGGCGGAGCAGAGGTGAGCTGGGGCGGGGAGCTGCCGCATGGCTCCCCGGGCCAGGGGGAGCTGCCGCGGGGGTGGGGGCGCCTCAGGGCGGGGGGAGGGAGCTACCGCGGGGGGGGGGGGCGCCTTAGGGCGGAGAGCTGCCACAGGGCTCGGGGGGCGGGGGGGGGGGGCGGGCGCAAGGTGGAAGTTTCGCCTAGGGCACGAAACATCCTTGCACCCTCCCTGTGCAAACCCTGCTCTAAAGAAAAAATGATCAATCTCTTTCTGGGCTTTTCTATAGCTCCCATCTTTATAGAGTCACAAGCAACGTATTTGTCTTCACAGCCCCTAGTATTATCCTCATTTTACAAATGGGAATTGAGGCACAGAGAAGTTAAGCTCAAAAGTGTCCACTAATTTTGGCTGCCCAATTTGAGACACCCACAACTTGATTTTTCAGATTACTTAGCATTATATAGCACTGTATATGTTCAAATAATATATAGCTTTACATAAAGCTTTATATGTAGGCACAGCTCCCATTGACTTCAGTTGCAGCTCCAAGTGCAAATCCGGCACCCAGAAAATGAGAGAGACACAATTAGTGACCACCTGTGAAAAGTTTGGTTTGAGCGACTTGCCCTGCATCACACAGGAACTCTGTGACAGATGCAGAGACGAATCCAATTTCTCATGGCAGCATTCAACTATCTTGACCATCAGACCCTCCTTTCTCTTCTTGCAATCCCCTGCTTCAGTCACTACATACCTTTGAATTCTGCAACAAATGAAGCAGGGGTCCTACAGACAACGGTCTCCTTTACTACACAACCCTGGTTAATCCACAGAGCAGGTCCATCCTGAGCACTGAATGAGACAGGGGTCATTTGGAAAAAATAGTATGTGATCATGCCATTAAAGACTGTATCATAATTCATATTCACAGGGGGACTGAATTAAGATTGCACGGGAGACCTTAATTTGGGTATTAACTTTTGAATGCTTGGCTTTTCAACCTTAATGTTCTTTTAACATTTGTGTGTGTGTCTGTGTGCATGTGGGTGCGTGCATGTAAGCACCCTGGCGGGCCGGGCCAGTTTGTTTACCTGCCGCGTCGGCAGGTTCAGTCGATCGCGGCTCCCACTGGCTGCGGTTCGCCGTTCCAGGCCAATGGGGACTGCTGGAAGCTGCGGCCAGCACATCCCTCAGCCTGCGCTGCTTCCCATAGCCCCCATTCGCCTGGAGCGGCAAACCACGGCCAGTGGGAGCTGCGATTGGCCGAACCTGTGGATGTGGTAGGTAAACAAACCGGCACGGCCCACCAGGGTGCTTACCCTGGCGAGCCGCGTGCCAGAGGTTGTCGACCCCTGTCCTAGGTTTAAAAAAAAAGTGAAAAAACAGAAATCCCACAATATGGCATCATATTGATGCCTACGTGGGACATCAGCATGGTTGGAACTTTTAGATCCACCACACACACCTCCGCCACTTGAGCTAATGGAATACCTGAAAGCAGTAGTAGGTTGTCATTGTCTATGTGGACCAGCACTAGAGGGAAATGAGATGCACACTTTGCCAGTGGATTTCACAGATATTTGCAGACAGCAGAGGACTAGTGAAACTCAGAAATCTTGGGTTCCATTCCAGGGTCCAGAGGAGAGTAGTTAAAGACTCTTCTGCTTGTTTTCCCCCAAGCTTAATCCTGTCCACTCTATCCCAGCCAGCTTGTCCTGGTCCTGTCTCTTCTCTGTCCCTGTCTCCTTGTCCCAGTCCCAGTATCCTTGCCCAGCCAGTCCTATTTTCCCACTCTGGGTTCCCCATCAGATTCTCAGGGCTGGTCTACACCCAGCCGCTAGTTTGGCGGCTGGGGATTGAAGTTCTGGGTTCGACTTATCGCGTCTGGTCTGGACGCGATAAGTCGAACCAGGAAGTGCTCGCCGTCGACTGCGGCACTCCAGCTCAGCGAGAGGAGTACCGCGGAGTCGACGGGGAGGCTGCCTGCCGCGTGTGGACCGCGTCTGAACCGCGGTAAGTTCGAACTAAGGTATGTCGAATTCAGCTACGTTATTCACGTAACTGAATTTGCGTACCTTAGTTCGACTTGGGGGGTTAGTGTAGACCAAGCCTCATTCTCCCCCCCAGATGCCAGTCTCTTCCTCCCACACACACTTCCAATCCCAATCTCCTTGCTCTGCTAGTCCTATTTCCCCTCCTCCCCCAGCTCCTTGTTCAATCTCTCTCTCCCCTCCCCACCTCCTGGCAACCAATCCCAGGGGCTCCTCATCCAATCTCAGTCTCTGCTTCCCTCCCCACCCTGTCCCTAGTTTCTTGTCCCAGTCTCTTTGCCCAGCCAGTTTCAGTTTTACCCTTGCACCGTGGCTCCTCATTAGAACTTTCTTTCCCCTGCACAACCCCATTCCCACCCCCGCGGTGCCCGGTTCCAGTCTCCTTGTGCAGCTAGTCCCATTGTCCCCCCAGATCCTCATCCAATCTCAGTGTCCCCCTCCCCCCTTATCTGTCAACTGGCTCCCTGCTGCCCCTCACATTTCCCTCACTGGGTGTCCTTCACTGGGTTGCTCCCAGTTCCAGCTTCCTCTCCAGCTTCTAGTCTCGGTCTTCTTGTGTTACCTGTCCCAGCCTCCCTCCATGAGTCTGAGTCACAGTATGCACCTCTTGGTTCCCAATCCTAGTGCCCACCTCTCCAACTCCCAGTCACAATTTTTCCCCTCCCCATTCCCGGTCTGACCAGGCTCCTTGTCCAAATCTACTCTTTCAGTCTGGCTTTTGTTCCCTCAGCATTCAAGTCAGAAGGCTTCCTTCTGAACGCTGCTTAGGCACCAGCAAGGAGAATCATTGAGAGCACAAGAAAGACAGGCTCCCTTCTCTCAGTTGCAGTGCCTGGCATCATCCCAGCATCTGGGAGCAGCAATTCTAGAGAAGGTCTGGCTTTGCCTCTGCATCTCTGGGATAGAGCATCCACAATCACTCTGTGGGAATGGCACGTGCAGTCTGGTCACAAGCAGGATGAAGCGTGCTCACTGAGGACAGAATGGTTGCAGATTTTAGCTGATATGCTCAATAGAGGTTTCTTAGAGTTTGTGCAAACTGAGATTTTTTTTCAAAGACTTCTAGCTTGGCCAAATTTGGGTAGTTTTTGATAGGAACAGCAATAAGCACATTGGTAACACAAAGACCAAATTTCAAATCCTTGGTCTGAACTATGGGAGTGCAAGAGTGTCTCAAAGTAAAAGTCACCAGCCAATTTTTAACAGGCAGATATCTGGCATGGAAAATTTCTGCCCAATGGTTAAAGTTTGGCAAAGCTGTAAGCAACTGAAAACAGGGTCTTATAATAGAAAGTGTTGTGCAACCTTAATATTAGGCTGTGTTACCAATGTCATCTATAATGATATATATTTATTATTATATGACAGAGAGTGAACGAATAAAACAAATGGTATCAACACAGACAACTCTGGACAGAGATTTACAATATTTCATGCATGAATTTGATTTATTATGATTAAAGCCATAATAAATGGCACATGTGTGGTATTACAGAGATCAGTAGGTTATCAGCTTCTGAACAGAGTAGTGCAAAATGGTTATAATGAACATTGTCTTTTTCAGAATTCATTAGAAACTCAGACAAAGCGTATTGAAAGATTTGTAAAAATTTAGGAACACTGCTCAATTTTGGGTAAATGGGGATCCACTTTCAAGGAAATCAAGTGTGATTTATGGATTTGAGTCAAAATAATATGATTGCATGATTTCACCATGTGATCAGGTGTAACTTGGCGGATTACATGAGTGTCACTTCATCTGAAATGCTAAGTGAAACTTCAGGTGTGACACCACATAGTCTGAACCAAAATATGAATGAAATTCTATAAAGCAAACCTCACTAGTTTTCACACTGCTTTGTTCAGATGACCTCAGCTGGTGGTTGGGAAATGACCATGAGATATGGGATATGATTCTGCAAATTCCTAGTGTCTTGCAGTACCTGAGAATTTTGCTAGCATGAAATTATTTTAAGATCTTTCAGAGCAAGGTCCCTTGCCACTGCTATAGAGTCTGATTTTTAAGGCTGCAATTCAGCTATGTACTTATGTAGGTACCTAACTTTAAGTACATGTCAATGGAACTAAGCATGCGTTTAAAGTTAGGTGTGTGTTTAAGTACTTTGCTAAATTGAGGTCTGAGGACTGATCAAGAGCATTTTATTGTGCTGTCTGTGGGCATTAGTATCTTAGGGCTTGTCTACATTACCTGCTGGATCGACAGGCCGCAATTGATCCAGCGGGGGTCAATTTATCGTGTCCAGTCTAGACGTGATAAATCAACCGCCAAGCGCTCTCCCGTCAACTCCGGTACTCCACCAGGGCGAGAGGCGCAGGCGGAGTCAACAGGAGAGCGTCAGCCGTCGACTTACTGCAGTGAAGACACCACGGTAAGTAGATCTAAGTACATCGACTTCAGCTACGTTATTCATGTAGCTGAAGTTGCGTAACTTAGATCGATTTCCTCCCCCCTCCCCCAGTGTAGACCAGGCCTTACTATGAGATCAGAACCAAATTGAACTTTCATACAAGGACATCATTTTTCTTTTGCGACATTGTCATGGATCCACAGGATTGGTGCTATGCCCCCAGCTTTGTAACAGTCTCTAGGAGAAACCCCTTCAGTATGCCAGACCCCCGTGGGTCCCACTCCTTCTCCTTGTTAGCCATGTGGCTTCACTGCTTCCTTAGACTGACTTATGGGCTTTCGGTGCTCCTGCTTCACACCATGAGCTCCATTCAGCAAGTCCAACTGAGACAGACTCCTGATGGAGAGTTGTACACTCTTCGGGGATTAATGCACCTCACCAAGCATTTGCAGTGATACCAAGATGTGTTGTCAAAACAGTTGGGTTTATTAGTTAACTGGAATGCAGCATAGGAAGTCCTTAGGGTAGTATAGAGAACGGAAAATTAAAGCATAGTCCATTCTGGTTAGCCCAGAGCCCAGCCAAGCTGTAATGAACCTCTTGGTTTAAGCTCTGTCTGACCTCTTTCATCTCACTCCTGGGAAGAGCCCTGAATACTTCCAGCAGCCACTGCTAATTCCCCCACTTCACACTTCTCCAGTCCTTTGCTCTCTGCTGCGGAATGTTGCTCAACCTCCCTGCTGAGAGGTGGGGAAATCCAAATCTCTCTGGGTCGATGGTTGCTAGGTGTCTATGTCTGAGCAATTGGATTTGCCATTGTCTTTTCAAATGTTCCACTGCTATGGGGACCAAGCCTCAGGGCTGGTTTACATTACGGGGGTGGGGGCGGGGAGGGAGGAGGGGGAATCGATCTAAGTTACGCAACTTCAGCTCTGTGAATAACGTAGCTGAAGTCGACATACTTAGATCTACTTACTGTGGTGTCTTCACTGCGGTGTGTCGTCGATTCCCCTTGCGCTTCTTGTTGAGGTGGAGTACCGGAGTTGACACTAGAGTGATTGGCGGTTGATTATCGCGTCTATACTAGATACGAAAAATCAACCCCCGCTGGATCGATCGCTGCCTGTTGATCCGGCCGGTAGTGTAGACAAGCCCTCAGACTGCTAAGCCATACCCTAGACCCACATCTCTTAGCCTGCCCTGAGAGCAAACAATCCTTTTCCACCCACTGGGTAACAATGGAGCATATAGGGGAAAATAAGGCAAAAACAGGATGCCTAAAAATACTCCTACTCCTTCACAGATATCACAAGTGAATGACAAGAATGTTAACATCTCTTTATTTGTACAATCATGGGCTTTTGGATGATAGGCGTGTTTTTTTGTTTAGGATTCGTGTAGAAGAACTTGAAGGCAAATCATTTGTTCATGTTGCCACACTCAAGGAAGTTACTGAAAGGGACCTGAACAGCAACTTCATCTGCTTTGCTCAGAATTCTGTGGGGAACTCGACAGGAGTGCTCAAGCTAAAAAGGAAGGAAAGAGGTAAATCCAGAAGTTGTCTGGCTATTCCTCATAATGAGATATGTTTTGATCACTGTCACTAATATGCTTGTGGTCATCACTGCCCTCTACTTTTCAATAAGTTAGAGGGGTTCCTTGAAACTGAACGGAAAAGGTTTTGTTTGAAAACTACTAGAATTGCTCTGCGTTCCAGCACAGATCTGCTTTTTACACTGTCAACAAGACACTATCTATTCTCTTGAATTCCCATGCTAGGCCTGAGTCACAATGTTCAGAATTGGACTTGGATCCAGTTCCAAACTTCCTTAAAGTTTGGGAGGCAGGCAGGAGTGAATCTTGTCCGTCAGTTTAGTCCCCATCCCTGGTATTAGCATTTCTTGTAAATGTCAGTATTATTATGGAAACACTGAATTTTAACAGCAATAATTTTGTTTTAACAGCACTTTTCAAATTCATATTATATGGTGCGATTGCAGTTCTAGTTGGACTCCTGGTGGGCAGTGCTTTTGTTTACCAGCATTGGATCGAAATAGTGCTGATGTATAGAAATTACTTGGCCAAGGACGAAACTATAGGGGGTAAGAAAAATAGAACCATGATAGACTGTTATTTTACTTTAAGTTTTCTAAATGGTTAACAGATATTGCAAATGACAATACTTTAATGTCTTCAATCACATTAGGGCCTAATCCAAAGGCTTCTTAAGCCAATAGTTGACTTTTCACTGACTTCAGTGGTCTTTGATTCAGGATCTTAGAGAAGCCGGAACACATGGGGCAGTACATATTTACTGACTGAAGTCTTATAATGAGCAATTTACAATAGCAGTAATTTAGCCAGGGAATATCAGAATAGGAGACAGAGGTTAGGAAAAACCATGTAAACCAGGAATCCAAGAAGTTCCCACAACAATTTCTCCCTTAATCTGTGATAAAATCTGTAGACTAGAGGTGCATGTGCTTGCAGAGAGATGGGTGAGGAAATGGAGACATATATAATCATTTATTTTCCTATTTAATCAACATGATTTTTCATAAACATAACCAAGGAGGGAGACAACATCACTTGGCAAATCAACTTATACGGGCACTTATTGGAAATATTTATATATTTTCTTCCTAAAAAAATACATGTTGATCATAGTGATCAACTTCTATTCATGAATAGTGCAATAACACCCATAGGTCTCTACCAGGTTGGGGTTCCCAGGTGCTAAGCTCTGTAAAAATGTATAGGAAATGGCAGTTTCCCTACCCCAAAGTGCTTACAAATCTAATGTGAGGTGCAGGGGGTGGAGGAGTCTGGTGGTTTCTACCTGTAAGACTTTTCTGAACCACACCTGGCCCTTGATGCAAGCTGCTATATTTAAAAAGAAATTGCTCTTCAGAAAGTGTATTGGTGAGCCCAGTGATAAGTCACGTCTGGCCAGGGTGATTTGGGAAATCACCTAATCCCCCATTTAGTTTGGTGACAAAGTTTTCATGAGGGCTCTGGAAAGTCCCCTGGAGGTTTCTCTAGATGATCCCTGGGATAAAGAGGTGTTAAGCCAGATCATTCCTGAAGAGGTAAAGCAGCATCAACTCTTTGTTTGTCTTGTCCACTTAGACTGTAAGCTCTTTGGCCCAGAGACTGTTTGTAGCATGTCTAAGGGTATGTCTACACTTGCAGAGTTTTTGCACTGTAAGTTTTACCGGTGATAGGGAACCGGTGAAAGAAAAGCGCTGGTTTGTGTACCCACTTAATTCCTCAGGCGTCAGAGAGTGTTTACACTAGCAGCACTTCCATCGCCGATGAGAGCAGCGCTATAGGGCAGTTATCCCACAGTGCAGCTCTCTCGATAGGTCTTGTGGGAAGGGGAGGTGAGGGGAAGGCATTCTGGGTCCCTGCTTACTGCCCTGTGATGCACTGTTTCATGTCCCAGCAGCCCCATTACTTCCTTGTTTATTTTGTGGCATTTTTTTAAAAAAACCCTGATTTCATCTGGCTGCTTTCCCCGCCACATCTATAAGCAAAGGGAAAGGGAATTTCAAACTTCCAGGGGCTTACAGGGGGAGGGGCGGACGTCCCTTTACCTGGTGTCAGAGCAGCAGAGAGGCTGGCCAGAGTGGTCACTTTTGGAACTGTGGGATATCCTCCGGAGGCCCAAAGGTGTTTACATGGGTAGAATGTGTCTTCATTTTCACAACAGCACAAAAAAAAAAAAAAAACAGCGGAAAGATCAGTATGCCTCTCGTGAAGGTGGTTTTCTTTCTGTGGTGAAACATCTGAGTTTCATGCAAAAAGTCATTAACTAATGTAGAGGCTCCCACGGTTTTAGCACAAAAAAGGGACTTTTTGCGCTTTAAATGGCAAGTGTAGACATAGCCTAACACAATGTGGCCCTGACCTCAATGGCTACCATAACAATACCACCATCACCACCACCAATAATTATGAGAAGCGGTGGTTTATACTATGGCGACAGTGACCTCCACTGGTGAAATGAGGAAATGCAAACTTCTAGTGCAAAGGATATTACTTGTTTTCTAGTGTAAAGGGACCACAACTCAACCTCCAAATCTGCGAGTTGAAATTTGCATACCTACATTTTTTTTTGATGCACACGTTCTGGGACCTAAGTTTTTGAACATGCTAAACTTAGATGGGGACATACACAAGCATGCACATATAGTTTTCTAGTCACGTAGGACAAATGACCTGTTCAAGATCACATAAGGAACTATCACCTAATTACAGGTTAGTATTGATAATCGTTCTTATAGGGCTGGGTATTGCAAGATGCTGAGCACTCTTGCCTCAATTCAGTAAAGCAGGTAAGTGCATGTTTAATTTTAAGCATGTGAGTAGTTCCATAGACTTCAGTGAAGCCACCATCTTGCAGAAGTGAGCCCCTATCCAGTACTTTTGCTCTGAGTACTAGGCAAGACAGCCTGTTCACAGCTCTCCCCAGCTGTCCCCAGCATCCATTACGTCCTTGTCTATATTTAGTCATTAACCTGTTCAACTGTTAACCCCCCGCAAAAGTTTGTTTTTAAAATGGAAATACGTGTTACATTTTTATTTAAAAAACAAAAATATATCGGGGTATGCATTGTGTAGCCAAAGATGGGTCCAAACTAGAACCCTGGACCCAAACTTTCTGCTCAAAGTCTGGGAAAATTTGGATCTGGATTTGAAATCCACAGCTCGGATCTATTCCTTTAATGGGACAGAACCAGAACTCAAGAAGTGGACGGCTCCAAAGTTTGAGGTGGTGTTTGGATCCTGACCTGAACTTTGCATCTTTCCCTCATCTCTATTTATAACAACACGTGGATTTTTCTAGGATTGTATTAAATAATGCATGTGTTTTTATGACAACATGGTGTGTAAGAGAGATGGGTTTTTACTTGCAATAAAATGCACAGCATTTTAGAAGCAGCTTGTGCATTGGAAATGCCACATTTTTCTTGAGTAGCCGCACCCTTTGATCTGATATAAATGAGAGGGCCAGATCTTCAGCTGGTCATGCAGCAAAGGATATTACTTGTTTTCTGCATGCTTTCTGAAATGAAGCAAAGGGCCTGATTTTCCACTGCTTTTCATCTTGAGTACAAAATGAATGTCTACAAAAGTTGCAAGGTAATGGAGAAGCAGGCCTGAGCTTGAATTACTGACTGACTCCACTACATGATTTGACAATTGTTTGCTATTAATCAAGTGTATTCAGGTAAATAAAATATTTATATACTGACTACAATGAGAATTTACCATTACATTAAATTAAAGGCGATAGGTACTTCAGAAATACCTTAATTAGATTAGATGATCTGCACATTTTAAATTGTATTTTCTTTTAGATTCCAAAGAATTTGATGCATTTGTGTCCTATGCAAAACAACACTCCTTTGAAAGTGATTCCACTTTTCTTAATGAGGAACAGTTTGCCCTGGAGGTCCTTCCAGAGATGTTGGAAAACAAATACGGATACAAACTGTGTCTCCTTGAAAGGGACATTCTTCCAGGAGGAGGTAAGGTCCCACCTGATATGTGGAAAACATCAATAGACAACCCTTCGCTCCAATAGATTTTAATTTTCAAAAGCCTTATTCATCAAAAATGCCAACCATGTGATTTGGTCATGGAGCTTCTGCTCATCTCACTAAGTCACAACCCCTAGAGTCTAAGGTTATGTCTACACTACTGCCTATGTTGGCAAGAATATTCGACCCCCCAAGTGACAAAAGTTACACTGACATAAGTGCTAGTGTGCGCAGTGCTAAATCGGCAGGAGAGCTTCTCCCACCGTCATATAGTGGTGGATTAGCCACTGGGCCAATGGGGCCCATGCCCAGGGGTCCGGGCCAATTCGGGTGTCCCTGCCCGCCCGGAGCTCCTGCCGAGGAACAGGGGAAGCCCCCACGCCCCGACCTTGCTCCCGGCAAGAGTGCCGGGCAGGGAGGTGGGGGGGACTGCAGGCGGAAGGAGTGGAGAGGGGCCCCCATTTGCTCTGGCCCAGGGTCCCACAACCCCCGAATCTCCCTCTGCCATCATAGTTTATGCTGCACACACGTTTGGGGGTGGGGGTTATGTTGATGGGAGATCTCTCTGTACATGTAGACATGGCCTAAGATATCCCATTCACACAGAACTTCAGTGTCGTCACTGAGGACATATTAGGTTGGGGCAAAGTTCTTTTTCAGCATTCTTAAAGGACTAATATACTTTTTGTATAAGCATTTTTGTAGCTTGTCATAAATTTTCCAATGGAACAGTTTCCCACTGGAAAATGCTGATTAGATTAAATCAAAACGTTTGATTGATTTTCAATGGGAAATTATTTCAATGTTTCATTTTAGTAAGGTTGAAACAGTGCATTTTGACTTTCTCTTTACCTTTTCTATTATATTATAATTTGTAAAAGTCAAAATGTGTAGACTTTTATTTTACATAATATAAAAATCACAATATAAAGACAAAATAAAATATTTTGGAATATTTCATTGCACAAAAAAATTCAAGATTTTGATATTCCATCCTCATTTGGGATTAAACGAAATTTTGAAATCTCGGAATTTGCTGTGGAACAGAAATTCTGTTTTTCAACCAGCTTTTATTAAAACCTCTATCTATTTCTATACCAGAATGTCAGAGGAATGTCCCCTCCACATTCATATTGCAATTTACTTATATTACTCATTAATCCACATTAAACATTTTCTTAGCATGTATTAAGTATGTTTTGCTATCTGTCGGATGCCCCTTTTTTCAATAAAAAATAAAATTAGCGCAGAAATACTGGGTCAAACTCATTGGCACCGACATTGGCAGACACAACTCATTGATGAATTAGGCCCACTGTAAGTAGCTTTAAAAAAAATCCTACCTAAATTCTATAGGTACCTAAATTCTATTTATAGTTAAACTAAATGGGAAAAATCATTTGCCTAGACAGTGTTTCAAATCTTCAGATGACTTGTTCTGGCATTTTTCAAGGGTAGGTTTTCTTTATATAGAACCAATGCACAGTAATTCACAGGTCCCATTTTTCCGCTCCCAACAAATTCATAACTTCAAACCTCGGTGACGCATAGGGAGGGGATGTGGGATCAAGTGCCCTCCCAGATTTTGGCAAGTGCCAAGCTGCCCTTACAGGGCTTGCTCTGTTCAGCCTAATGCTCGGGGATGGTGGCTCTGCCCTCCTCCTGCTGTGCCTCCCTGCCTGGCACTTCCAGCTCGCTTGGCTCCTCCCTCCCTGCAGCTGGGCCTCGGCGGGGAGCTGAGGACGGGGGACAGAGCCGCTTCTCATGCTGGCAAGTATCAGAGGGGTAGCCGTGTTAGTCTGTATCCACAAAAACAACAAGGAGTCCAGTGGCACCTTAAAGACTAACAGATTTATTTGTGCATAATAAGAAGTGGTAAGAACCCCACTTCTTCAGATGCATGGAGTGAAAATTACAGACATAGGCATAAATGTATATGAGTACATGAAGAGCTGGCTGACTCCGCTCAGGGTCGATGTCTGCGAGAGAGCCTGGCTGCAAAAGTGACAGAGGCTGGCTCCCAGCCAGAGCCCAGCTGCCGGGGACAGGGGTGGAGCGAGCCGGAGGAGTGGGGGGACTCCAGCTCACTTGGCCCCTGTCCCCGGCACCTGGGCCCGGATGGGGAGTGGAGGGGCCACCTCCTCAGCTAGGGTCTCTCGCAGATAAGCGCTGAGCTGCACAAAGGGAGTGACCCTGAGCAGAGTCAGCCAGCATGAGAAACGGCTCCACCCTGCCCAGGCAGGCCTGGCTGCCGGCAGGAGGGGCCAAGTGAGCTGGAAGTGCCAGATGGGAGGCGAAGCAGGAGAAGGATGGAGCTCGGGTGGGGCAGGGAGAGCGCGGTGGCCTCGGCTGGGCACAGAGTGGGGGGTTGCTGCGGAAGGCGCTGGGAGCAGGCTCCCACTGCCCAACCTGAGTTAGGGGTGTTGCCTGTGCCCCTTCCCCTGCTGAGGTGTCCACAAGGTCATGGGAGCTCTGGGGAGACACTGGTGCTGTGAGTCAGCCGGGGGCTGGTGGACCCAGTTCAGGGGAATGTGCTCCCCCTCCTGTGGCCCCAGCCTCCCAGGACCAGGCGGGACTGGCTGCCCAGGCCTAGAGGGATGGGGCTGGAAGGTTCCTCCAGGGGCCACCCATGGGGTGGTCACGTGGCCCTCCCTTTAAATTGTGTCCCCCCCCAGTATCATCAGGCATAAGTCACCTATGCTTCAAGAGCTGGCTAGAAGTTTCTAGAACCTTCCAGAATCCCCCAAGTGAAGCAGGGGACTAAGGGTATGTCTACACTGCCCATGTTACAGCACGGCTGCAGCAGCACTGTGACGTGGGCAGTGTAGACATGCTTTATCGCCAGGGGAGAGCTCTCTCAGCGATTTAAAAAAAACCCACCCCAAATGAGCGGTGGTAGCTTTATCTCTGGGAGCGCGCCTCCCGGCGCTAAAGCGCTGTCTATACTGGCGCTTTTCAGCACTAAAACTTTTGTCACTCAGGGGGGTGTTTTTTCACACCCCTGAACGGCTAAAGTTTTAGCACTGAAGGTGGCAGTGTAGACACAGCCTAACACAACTTTATATATTCTGTCACGTTCTTTTAAACATCACCACAACTTTCTCTTATGTTAATTAAGATATCTCCCAATGTCAAAGGGAAGTGGAGAAAATATTCATCTGCGGAGATCTCCCATGCATCACAAAGCAGTAGAATAAAATACCTCTAATAAGTAGAATAATAGAATCACATAATCCTAGACATAGGACATCAGGAAGTCATCTAGTTCATCCCCCTGTGCTGAGGTGGGATTAAGTATAAGTAGTAGAATGGGACCATTTATAGGATTAATTTGGATTAATAAATAATTAGGTTAACTGTAATGAAAACATACCCTTTTAAAGCAACTTTTTGGGGAAAACAGCCATTCTAAGTATCTCCTAGATGTGTGCTACTACTTCACTTCTAATTGTGCACTCATTAGCTCTGACAAGTTAAACAGGCTTGTGTTTAGTCAGTACGTGAATGGGAGACCTCCCAGGGAAATCACCAAGGTGCTGAAGTAAGTGGTGTTGTTGAATCAGTAAATCAGTAAAACTCTTCCCTTTGGGGCAGAACTGAACTAATGCCCCAGCATAGCGTTAGTGGATGCTGGTTGAAAACTGGGTTTTCTGTCATGTGGGAAGCAGGATGAAATATCAATTTTTTTTGCAGAAGGGAAAATTCAGAAATTTTTATTTGGAAATTTCAAAACATTTTGTCATGTCAACATTTCTAAATCAAAATATTTTTCTTGGTTTGTTGAACTGAATTGAAACATTTCCTATTGGCTTGGTGAGACATTACTAAGTGTCCCCCAGATCTCAGTGGAGTTCTAGTTCAAGTACCAAATGCATCTTTTCTCCTCTAAGGGCCAGACTCTTTGGATGGACTGGCATGATGCACCATGGTCACATAATTCCCATGATACATCACATTGGTTCAACCAAACGGGAGACCATCTTTCATCGTGGGAGATGTAGTCTTCTAGAAAGCTGAGGCCAGAGGGGAGAAGAGGAGTACGAGTCACCTGAACTTCACCTTCTATGAGTCACTGTGGCAGCTCAGGTGGACACAGTTTAATTTTGAACTGACCCAAAAGAAAACATTTTGATTTGGTTCAACAAACCAAAACTGTTTTAATTTGGTTTTACACAAAATATTTTGTTTCTATTTTGCTGATGGAAAATTGAAAAATTTCAGCAAAATTGAATTTTTCCCTGTATAAAAATACATTTTCTGTCAAAAAAAAATTGTATCACTCCTTGTAGTCACTGCAGAGCCCATGGCACCTGTGGCAATTTGGGGAACCTGTCTATGTACAACTTATGAATTCTGTCTGGAGTCAGGAGCTCTTTTTGTGTATCTGTCAGACTGCAGATTTAATTTTGAATGAGGGGTTTCTTTGCCTTCTCGGTTGTTCTTTTACCTCCATGTTGGACCTCCAAGGTTTAGCAGCACAGGGCTAAGAACAAAGGGTCATTAACTTAAGTGCTCTCCCATTGACATGGCACCACCTTAGACAATAGACTGACTCCTGCCCAAAAGAACCGGTCTGTGCAGGTGGACTGATAATGATGTAATAGGTCACCTGGTAGGGGATTTTGATCACCTGATGAGGCTGATCAGGAAATCACCTGATAAAGGCTGGAGATTATAAAAGAGGGTATCTCAGCAGCTATTTTAGAGGGAGATGAGGAGAAGTGAGACTAGGCCTCCATGTTCTGGATGAGAAGCCATGTGCAGGAGGTTGGGTAGGGGGGCGGGGAGGTGAAACATCCTGGACTCCTTAGAGGGCTCTGGTGTATGCTCAAAGAACTCTCCAGAGTAGTGTAGAAACTGAGGCAGGAAAACTATGTTTACGTATGTTTATTATTTTGTGTAGATCCATTTATCTTTCATGCTACATAAGGAGAAAACTGTGTTTAGAATGCTGTGCTAAGACCATGTGTGTGTGTGTGTGTGTCCATTGTCTTCCATGCATACCCTTGAAGAGGAAAAGCGTAAACCAGAAGGCTCACACCTTCAGTGGGATCCTGGGGAAAGTTCAAGAACAGCTGGGGAGGCACTAGTTTCAGGGCCTAGGCCATTGGACTGTGAGGTCCCCACTGCCATGAGGGGGTGCGTTCCTTAGAGGCCCAAAGCCAGGGACAGTACCTACATTCTGTCCAGCCCTAGCAAGCTAAGAGTATGTGGGATTCAGCATTGGGATCCCGGTACAGCAGTCTGGAGAGCATCCAGAAGGGGCACTCAGCCAGATCTTTAACTGCACTTATCAGAAGAATGAAGATGTTAGCCCAGGTGTCATTGCCAAATTAATTGGGTAATGGCTTTCTAAATGCTCCTGTGGTTACAGTTGTATTCTCTTCTTCTCATGATGTAAGGGACATTGCTATGTGCTGTTGTGTGTAGTTGTTGCATTTTACTCCAATGGTGGCTGCATTTACATGGTTGTTAACATGATTATATATTAAATTTTTTAAAATGTTTTCGGTGCCTGTGGCTGAAAAGCTCAAAGTGTAAGCTAGTACTAATCATTACTTCTTTTTCAGCTTACACTGATGATATCGTAACAGCTATTCAACAAAGCAGGCGAGCTATAATTATCTTGAGTCCTGGCTATGTCAATGGACCCAGCATCTTTGAACTGCAGGCAGCAGTGAACTGTGCTTTAGAAGATAACATGATAAAACTGATTTTAATTAAATACAAGTCGTTCCAAGAGCCAGAGTCTTTACCTCCAATAGTGAAGAAAGCTCTTAAAATTTTACCAGTGGTTACCTGGAAATCTTCTAACTCTAACTCACCAAACAAACAATTCTGGAAATATATGCGGTATCACATGCCAGTGAAAAATACCAGGGGGCTAGGGAAAAAACAGTCTAAAGTTTTTTTCTCATAGGTTATTTAGCGTGGTTATCAATAGCAGAAAGGCCGCTGGGTGAGGTGATTGTAAAGGAACTTCCTGTATCTGCTACCACCTGACCACAAATTTAAGAGCTCATCATCTTTTGTCTCATTGATAGCTCACTCTAACATAAAGTGAAAAAAACCTCCTATAATGTGACAACCCTAAAGTCTTCAGTAGAAGCAAGCGGGACTGGATGCAGCTGTGATATGATATGTTTTTCTTTTATTATTATATTTAATATTTATTATTTTCAGCAAAATTGTAGCCAGAAACCCCAGTGAGAATTTGGGCCCCATTGTAGTAGATGGTGTATAAACCTAAGACAATAGAGAGCTTACAGTGCAACTATGTAATTAATAATAATATCATAATTCTATTTCTAACTAATATGCACTGTGTACACAGGCTTTCCTGTGTGAAAGGAATTAAAAGCATAAAGAAATACGGATGGGATTTTCATTGTATTTGCCTAGTTCTGCTGTCATTAAGTCATTGGTAAAACTCCCATGGATTTTAGTGGGAACAGAGATAAGCCAAGTTTGAGCATTTTTGAAACACCAACCCTGGACTTTTTTGTTTGTGTTCTTTTGCCCTGCTGTTGATAATAACAATACCCCAGTTTGAATGTCTTGCTCATTGCATTGTGTTTTCATTTGATGTTTGCTTTTCTATTTTTCTTGAAAAATTAAAATTGCAAAATTCCTTTGGATTCTTTTTTAATGGAACTTTTCCTATGCAGTCCAGAGGGAGCAGCCCTAAAATTCTTAGCCCAGATTGTTCTTTTCTGTGGGAAAAATCCATGAGAGAGGGCCTGTGGAGAGGAAAACTCTGCAAGGATCCCCTCACATGGCTATGTTGGGACAGGGCCGGCTCCAGGGTTTAGGCCGCCCCAAGCAGCCAAAAAAAAAAAAAAAGCTGCGATCATGATCTGTGGCGGCAATTCGGCGGGAGGTCCTTCGCTCCAAACCGGAGTGAGGGACCGTCCGCCGAATTGCCACCGAATAGCTGGACGTGCCACCCCTCTCCGGAGTGGCCGCCCCAAGCACCTGCTTGACAAGCTGGTGCCTGGAGCCGGCCCTGTGTTGGGATGACAGATTTGAGGTTCTCCTCACCCATAGAATGGAGAGAAGTTACATCCTGAATGTTGAGGATCCCCCAGAGTGTCTTCCAGTTGCTTCCCCCTGCCAGCATCACCTTACTTTGTCTGAATTTTGCTTCAGTCTGCTTGCTCTCATCATGCCCTGGTCTCACGCAGACATGGACAGCCTGACAACTATAGATCTGGGTGTCAACAGCATAATGAACGTACTGCAGCCTGTACCACAGCAGCCCCATATATGCATTGAACAAGAGGGGAGACAAGTTGAAATTCAGTGGTTCTAATAGGATACTATTTTCTTAGGGGATTGAACCCAGGCATCCTGGTGATTCTTGGAATGGGGGAAAGAGCATTCTACTAGCTTGGAAACCTTTCACTCACACAGATATGTACAGTATACACCATTGACTTGATTTCCAGAAGTGCTGCACACCCACTGAAGTTGGTGGGAGCTCTGGGTGCTCAGCAGCTGTGCCAATAAGGCCACATACCAACATCCCTATTATCACAGTTACTGGGCTAACTGTACCTCTGAACCCTCCTGTTCTCTTTGAGTACACCCCCTTTCAGGTGTCAGGCCTCAAGCTGTTACTTTCTTGGGGTGCAATCAGGTGAGTCTCCCACTCTCACACAGGGCCTTGGGCAGCAGTCACCTAATGCTAATCATAGTTACCTCAGCAGGTCTGAGTTATGTTCGGTTCCTGCAGTTCTGCTCCCGCTGGGATAATGACTGTAGTATCCAGCGGCCAGACAACCTCCCTAAAGCAGAGTATTGTTTATTTAGAACCAAAGTGTTTAAGAGAAAATACATCTTAAATCAATAAACCGTCTCTACACCTGCCTCTCATTCCTGGGAAGGCCCCAACTGCTTCAGAAACTCCTACAGGAGAGTCAGTATTCCATGACAGACTCTTCTCCCCAGAAACAGCTCACTCGCAACTCCCTCCAGAGTCCCTCTCTCTCCAGAGAGTGTCCTTATAACTGGTTAGCATCCATTTGGCCTCTAGGTGCCCATCATTGGCAAAACAGCTGTGTAACTTTGGGCTGGAGCCTAGGGTTGCCAGGTGACTGGGCCGTTAAAAGTCCGGTCAGCGATGCAGCAGGGCTAAGGCAGGCTCCTTGCCTGCTGTGGCTCCGGGTGGCTCCAGGAAGCAGTGGCATGTCCCCCTGCCCGGCTCCTACATGTAGGGGAAGCCAAGGAGCTCCGCACACTGCACCTGCCCCAAGTGACGGCTCCGCAGGGGCGGTGCCTGCGGACGGAACAGCATGCAGAGCTGTCTGGCCACGTCTCCGCATAGGAGCCAGAGGGGGGACATGCTGCTGCTTCCGGGAGCTGCTTGAGGTAAACGCCACCTGGACCCTGCACCCTGGACCCCATCCTGCACCCCAACCCCCTGCCACAGCCCTGATCCCCCTCCCACCCTCTGAACCCCTCAGTCCCAGCCAGACCACCCTCCTACACCCCAAACTCCTCATCCTCAGCCCCACCCCAGAACCTGCACCCTCAGCCGGAGCCCTTATTCCCCCCCCACACACACACACCCTTACCCTCTGCCCCAGCCCTGATCCCCCTCCCACCCTCTGAACCGCTTGGTCCCAGCCCGGAGCACCTTTCTACACCCCAAACCCCTCATCCCCAGCCCCACCCTAGAGTCTGCACCCCCAGCTGGAGCCCTCACACACCTACTGCAGCCCAACCCCCTGCCCCAGCCTGGACCCCCCTTCCACACTCCAAACCCCTCATCCCCAGTCCGGAGCACCCTCATCCCCCCACACCCCAACCCCCTCCTCCAGCCTGGAGCCCCCTCATTTCTGGCCCCACTCCAGAACTTGCACCCCCAGCCCAGAGCCCATACCTCCCTCCCACACCCCAACCCCCTGCCTCATCCTGGAGCTCCTTCCCATACTCTGAACCCCTTGACTCCACCCCGAGCCCCCTCCTGCACTCCAAACCCCCCATCCCTGGCCCCACCTTAGAGCTGGAGCCCTCACCCCCTCCTGCATCCCAACCCACTGCCTCAGCCTGGAGCCCCCTCCCGCACCCAGAACTCCTCATTTCTGGATCCACCCTGGAGCCGCACCCCCCTGCCAGAGCCCTCACCCTATCCCACACCCAACCCCCTGTGCCAGCCCAGTGAAAATGAACAAGTGAGTGAGGGTAGGGAGAGCAAGCGATGGAGGTGGGGTGGACTGAGTGTGGGGCAGGGCCTCAGAGAAGGGGTGGGGCAAGGGTGTTCGGTTTTGTGCGAGTAGAAAGTTGGCAACCCTACTGGCGCCTGGAAATCATCTTCACCATTAATAGCACAGCCATTGTCTTATAACGGCCTCCTGAGTGTTTGTTGGAAAACGTCTTAGCTACAGACATTGTATTGCCTTCCTGCTTTTGTTCCCAGCAGCCCCCTATTGCGCTAGATGAATATATTCATACAGGAAAGTCTAATAACGCAATATAGGTGTGTACAGTAACTCTGCCTTGCCGACCAGGCCACATACAGTGTACAGTATTCTTAGATTATTACAGAGCAGCTCTATGGCCACCACACCTACTACCTAGACAGGCTGCGAGCAGGTCTGCTGCTGTAGAGAGCCAGGAATCTCAAGCCTCTGGCAGCCATCTTTTCCAGTTAAAGGATGCCTAAAAATGGATGTCCATAGCATTCCATAACTCAAATCATTAGTCAAAATTCCCACAGATTCCATGGGAGTGGTAAGCAGTACCAAAAGGACAGGGAATAGAAGATGTTTACAAACTATCACTCTTTTTTCTCTCTCCCATACACACTTTCCTCCTCATGTTCCTACGTCACCATACCAAGCAGGAAGTGCTGGGCACGTTACTCTGGCAGTTAGGGCCGTGCAAAGGGCAGAATAAAATGGTTCCAGTGGAACTGGGCCTAGGCCCATAAAAGGTCTGAGGTTTTGTGTTTTTTTTTTAACTTCTTGCTCTTTTCTTCTGTCATGGGGGGCCTTAACCAGTGGTGAGCTGGAGCCGGTTCCCACCGGTTCGCAGGAACCGGTTGTTAAATTTAGAAGCCCTTTTAGAACCGGTTGTTCTGGGACAACCGGTTCTAAAAGGGCTTTTAAATTTAAAAAAAGCTCGGGCAGCTGTCCACCCCGTCCCCAGATCACTTCCCCGTCCTCCCCTGAACGCTCCGCCCCCCTTCTCCTCCCCCTCAAATGTTCGCGGGAAGCCTGAAACAAGCAGCAGGCAGGTAAGCTGGGACAGGGGGGGCTCCAGGGAGGCGAGGCGCGGCCCAGCCCAGTCCGGCTCCGGCCGAGCGGCTTCCTCTGGCCCGGCCCCCTGACCTGGCCCCCGCTGAGCGGCCCGACCCGGTCCGGGTCCGGCTCGGGCCCCGCGGCGCCGGTGCCGGTCCCAGCCAAACGGCTGCTGCCCAGCCCGGCTTGGGCCCCGCGGCACCGGTCCTGGTCAAGCGGCTCCGGCCCGGCCCAGGCCCCCTGGCGCCGGTCCTGGTCGGCCCGGCTTGGGCCCCCCGGCGCTGGTCCCGGTCCTGGCCGAGCAGCTCTGGCCCGGCCCGGCTCAGGGAGTTGGGCCCCGCGGCGCCGGTCCCTGACCCGGCCGAGCGGCTCCTGGCAGCGCGGTAAAGGGGCAGAGAGAAGGGAGGGGGTGTTGGAAGAGGGCAGGGGAGTTTGGGGGGTTGTGGGGGGGGAGGATAGGGGTCGGGGTGGTCAGAGGGCAGGGGGATTGAATGAGGGCAGTCAGGAAGGAGCAGGGGTTGGATGGGGCAGTCAGGGACAGAGAGAAGGGGTGGTTGGATGGGGCAGGGGTCCCGGGGGGGGGCCCTCAAGGAACATGGGGAGTTGGATGGGACAGGAGTGTGGGGGGGGGGCATGACCCCCTCGTGGGGTGAGGAGGAGGGAACCTGTTGTTAATATTTTGGCAGCTCATCACTGGCCTTAACCTTCTCTGTTCATTGTCCCAAATGATGTGTTTGGAGATCCTGTCTACTGCCCCAAATGGACAATTCGGGGCCTCAATTAGTGTCTCATGTGGTATATTTGGAGCTGCATTAGTGCCCTGAATGCACCATTTGGAGCCCCTTTTAGGACCCCAAATGGTGTATTCAGGGCCCCCTTTAATGCTTTGTAGATTTCACTGATAGCCGCATCAAAACAGGGGAAAGTATTACAGAGGTTATTTTTAAGAAGTTGAAAAAAAGATGGCTGCAGGGGACAAAGCCATGCTAATGAAGCTAACATGACTGCAGCATATAAAGGTGTTCTGAATTGACTTCAGCAGTCTTTCATCCCATGTGCTGCCCACTCTCCGAGTCTTGTTGGAAAAGCTGCTGCAGTGCTCGTGCCCCAAGTTTTTCTATTTTCTGGAATTGTTCAAAGATTGTTTAGCCTGTTTTCTGCTTCTGCTAGTTGTTGGGATGTATTTAAAGAGCATATTAGTGTTACAGTAAAATGCCAAAGCTTGCAAAGATGGCTAGGAAGGGTAGAGGCGATGCATCTACTATGAAAACATATTGGGGGTGCTCTTGATCCTTTAGCCAATACTAAAGCTTCACACAACCTTATGCCAGAATTTAACCTGGAAACTGATAGCTTGCAAGTGAACATTTCAGAGTTTTCAGTTTTCGGCTTGGTCAAGATGTGGTATACTCTCTGGTCAGAAATCAACATTGCGAGCCAAAGAATTGCAGATTCCAGATCTTGACATTCAAATGACTCGCTGGTTTAGTTGGTGACCTTCAACACCCTCTCAGAATTATAGTGCCTGACCCATAAATCCCTCAATGGCAACTGGTTTACAAGACTATCCTGCTCCTGGTTTGTAGAGATTGATTCACCAAAGAATATCATGTGAGATCTTAAATTAAAGCCAGGTTATGCTGGTCATTAATCTCATTGTGAAATGTATGCACAGATACTACCTAAGGAGTTATATATGTATGTTGAAAATATGTTTCTAAAGTGTATATTAAGGCAGAAGTGACACACAGGTTTCTGCCAGACAAAGATATTTATTCACCAGTCTCTTTCAGGTCACATGTAAATTAAGCATTGTAAGCCCCATAGGGGAAGCCCCATTTACATATGAATTCAGTGGGGGAATGTGAAATCAACAGGGAGTCCGCTCAGCAGAAAATAAGCCAGGAGAGGGTCTTCCTTACTCTGGGGACAAAAAATGAACTTTGGGGGTTATACAGAGAAGGCAAAAGGAAGCCCTTTTTCTCCTGCATCTAGGAAGTAAACGGACAGTTCATTTACATTCATGAAAATGGGATCTCAATCATACATGGTTAAAAATGCTGCAGAAGATGTTTGAGGTGAAATAAACTTATTTAGACTGGAGGATAGCCTGTTAAGTTTAGTCTTGAAAAAGTATGTTATATTTTTGTTTTATATGTAACTTCTTGTTTCGATTATCCTTACTCACTCTCTCTTGAATCTTGAACCTTTGATAATAAAGTGAATATTGTTTTCACTATAAGTATATCTCAGTGCTGTGGTATTATACAAGGAGTTGTTCCTGAGTGAAATTGTTCAAGATGGTGAGTACACTTTTCCCTTGGAGGCAGCAGCCCTGGTATTAATGTGAGTGTTCAGTGGAGATGGGGTTGGGAACTACAGGGGAATGCTTCAAAGTTGTTCAGGGATGGGACTGCACCTATTGTTAATCTTCAAGGCAAAGGAACGTCTGGCAGAGCCCAGAGGAGCGTGTTTGGGTGGCTAACAGACTGGAGGTGTCAGCCAGTTAAGCACAAGCAAGTCTCACTCTCTCAGTGGAGGCAGGAGAGTAACAAGGTGATTCACAGTCCTGGACACTCGGAGAATCACCACATGCGTTTCTAGGTTCATTACATTTAGGGAAGCAGCACCAGGCTGAAATGTTAGGAATATTCACATGGTTCAGAGAGCAATGATTTCAGCACAGGAAATTAATGCCAGGAAAACTTGCAAAGAACAAAAAGTCATCAGATCCCCAAAAAGTTTTTACATGTGAGGTTTTTAACCCCATTTTAGACACCATATTAACACAATTGGATGATAAGCTGCGGAGTTGAAAGAAAGATACTTTGACAGGCAAGAAGCTGAAAAGTCCTACAAGGGAAGACCTAAACAGGCTTGCTTGAAACTTAGCAAGCAGCTACCCTGAGGATTTAAACTCAGAGCGTTTCGAGAATGAGATTGAGCTCTTCACTAGTTTTTGCAAGCGAATCTTTAAGGATGACTTGGAAACAGAGGTGCCCAATAATCTTCTTAGCTACATTCGCAAGATGTGATTTTCTGTAACACAGAAACCAGCACTGTGTATTTTTGGGGCTTATCTGCTCCTGAGCACTTTTAGCCTGGTGTGACAAAGTTCCTCCTCTATCTTGGTGGGTCCTGCGCTTATTGGCAGATTTTCCTGCCTCAGAGATTCACCATGTGGGTTGGGGAACAGCCCAGAGACCTTCCCCTCTGGAAGGGCCCACAGTCCAGGTCAATTGGGAGGTTTGGGGGGAACCCAGGCCCGCCCTCTACTCCGGGTTCCAGCCCAGGGCCCTGTGGACTACAGCTCTCTATAGTGCCTCCTGTAACAGCTGCATGACAGCTACAACTCCCTGGGCTACTTCCCCATGGCCTCCTCCAAACACCTTCCTTATTCTCACCACAGGACCTTCCTCCTGGTGTCTGATAACGCTTGTGCTCCTCAGTCCTCCAGCAGCACACCCTCTCACTCTCACTCTCAGCTCCTTGCGCCTCTTGCTCCCAGCTCCTCACACTCACACCACAAACTGAAGTGAGCTCCTTTTTAAAACCCAGGTGCCCTGATTAGCCTGCCTTAATTGATTCTAGCAGCTTCTTCTTAATTGGCTCCAGGTGTCCTAATTAGCCTGCCTGCCTTAACTGGTTCTAGCAGGTTCCTGATTACTCTAGTACAGCCCCTGCTCTGGTCACTCAGGGAACAGAAAACTACTCATCCAGTGACCAGTATATTTGCCCACTACCAGACTCCTGTACCCCACTGGTCTGGGTCTGTCACACTGGTTACACAGTCAAGCCTGACAGCCAGGCATTATTCTTCATTCTGTCTCTCCTCTGAGTCAGATTTTCTCCAAGTCACCTAATCTCATTTTGATTTTTCTCACCTGTAGAAGAAACAGACTTTAGATCAGTCCTGAATACACCTTTGTTCCAAGTTAATGTTTCCGTGATTGTGCTGCTGCCACAATGCCTATGGTGACCCTGGGGTTGGTATCTGTTTATTAATGGGAGACAGAGGTGGATTAGGGGTATGTGGGGCCCTGGGCCAGAGCAAGTGGGGGCCCCTCCCCACTCTTTCCGCCTGCAGTCCCCTCTACACCCCCGCCTGGTGCTCCTGCCGGGGAGCAGGGTCAGGGCACAGGGGCTTCCCTTGCTTCCCTGCAGGAGCGCTGGGTGGACGGGGTTGGGGCAAGGGGGTGTCCATTTTTCCAGGGGGCCCCCAAATGTCCGGGGCCCTGGGCACAGGCCCCGTTGGCCCAATGGCTAATCTGCCACTGATGGGAGACATTTCAGGCTAGATCCACAAAGGGGACTAGACTCATCAAAACAAGTCCTAATGTTTAGATGCCCTGCTGCTTAGTGGAATCCATACCCCCAAGTTAGGTGCCTAGGCTCCCTATAGAATGTATGGGGAGATCCACAAAAGCCCTCAAGCTGAGTGGGGAGCCACCTAAACTAGCCAATAGGAAATACCAAGGAGCAGGGTGGGTTCTAAGCCCTGCCCTTCAAAGGGATTGAAGGTCCTAAATCCAAACTGAAGTGGGGGGGCTGCTTCTGGTTGGGATTAATAGCAGAAAATCCTCCTCTCCTGGAGCTAGGCACATTAAGCCCTCTCTTGCGAAAATTGAGGAGGGGAAAGTGATGGTGCCACCTCCCTTAAACCTTTAGCCCCCCAGTGGCTAGAACACTCACCCAGGATGTGGGAGACACAGGTTCAAATGCCCCTTCTACCTGATGTGGAGTAGGGCTTTGATGTGAACCCATCTTGAAGGTGAGTGCCCTTACCACTGGGCTATGGGATATTGTGACTGAGTCTCTTTCAGTCTCTCCTGTTGAAGCTGTCCCATGTATGAAATATTAAAACATTCATTGGGCCAAGAGCATGCCAGGATGACTCTATAGTATGGTAGCTAGGGTACTTACCTCTGATGTGGGAGACCCAAGTGCAAGTCCCTGCTTCCGTGCACATTTTGTACAACATGCAACAGCTTCAACAGGAAGGATGGATTCAGACAGACCACCTCCATATACCAGAGATCTACTAGCTAAGTACTTGTACTAAATGCCAATTTTGTGTCTGTGATATCATTACTATCTATCGTGTTAAGCTTAGTGTCAATATGTTTAATGGATGTAAAAGAAACAGCAAATTTTACTGATCAATTTACTATAAATTAAGAGTACAGTCTTTGTGGATGTCCACTAGATGTCACTAACGGAACCTCTGAAGAGTCTATTTACATCTGAAGTGGTTGATTACCAGTGAAGTGAGTGAATACAATTAATCAGGTACTTCAGCTACCAGGTGCCTTGACCACACAGAGTACATGAAGGAGAAAGAGAGGGCAGGAAGAGGAGGCATGGAGCTGGCAGTCCTATCTGTTCAGCATGCTGGGATCTGAACCCTGGGATTCTTTTTACTCTTGTGGTCTTTGTTGAATGAGTTCTGTTCATTATTGCCTAGTTTTCTCTGGCACAAGGAAAACTATTGAGCCTAGAGCAAGTAAAAATCTTCTGGGGAAGAGAGACTATTCCTGAATAATGCAAGGCTGCTGAAGGTTTTTATCTGGATTTCAGAAGCCTGCAAATACTTGTGTCTTCATCTGTACTCCAGATCTTTCTGGTAATTCAAAAACAGAAAGACACATTGATGTTGGGATTTTTACAGTGATAACATGACAGATAATTTCCTGAGGGAATCTTGAGGGCTAGGGTCAGTGCAGACTGAAAGCAGATAATATTACATACATTCATGCATACAGTACATGCTACACATAGTATAAAAGAAAGTTTCAGCCCAATCATGGGCTCTCAGATATTTAGGCGTGTTAATTTTTTGAACCGGTTGCTGTTGCTATTGTCTCTGGAGTGTCCTTTTGCTGCTACTTATTTTGAGTTATCCACCTTGAGCAGTAATTCAACTCAGTACAAGCCTGACCATCATGATGCTGAGGGCTCTGCTCAGGATGAGAGACTGAATGTTTTTACAGTGGATTATAACTATGTGCAAATTCCCTATGAAGTTACACTTTGGATACTTCTTGCATCTCTTGCAAAAATAGGTAAGTAGAAAATGGCAAGGTAAGGTTTTTCTTTTTTGGAAAAAAAATCTTTTGGAGGTATGAAGTTAAAGCAAGCAGTAAAACATGTTTATGGTGAAAGTATTTTACAAATGTATGAGAGAGTTTTTAAATGATTGGGACTGCTTTTTGTATGTACTCTGCTGGAAAAACCAGATGGCTTAGTTACCATAAAGCCAGCTGTGTAGGCATCAGAGAAATGTCATAAATGATAACATGTAAGACCTCTGAAACTGTCCTAAAATTGCTTTTCCATTAATAATAATGTCACACTTTAAAGTTTGCTAACCCAGGACCTTTCTAGGCTACAAGCAAGTTCTGTCTGTCCCAGGGGGAAGCTAGCAGTCTCCCCTCTTCAGCTGTTTCTAACCTTTAAATGTCACAAGATAGCAGTCATAGGTGCAGCATGCAGGATTGAGTATTGCTTATCCTGAACTTCAGGCCTGTTTAATTTTGTTCAAGCTCAGGGGAACTGAAGGAAACATTTCCTTGGAGATATTTTGAAATTGAAATTGGTCGGATGGAATTTTACAGGTTGTCCTGGAGGAGATGGACTAATGGGCAGAATGTAGGCTAGCGGTCAGGGTACAAGATAAATGCAATTTATCACATGAATATAAACACACATTCATACTATATTATTCAAACACACACACATATATATTCTACAAGTATATACATGTTTATGTACAAATGAGAGTGACAGAGAGAATACTATTTGTAGTTTTGGGGCCATATTTATAACAAATATTAGTCATCATGTATCCTATATGTAATATTTTATTATTATTAATTAGCATTTATATATTAGTTCCTCAAGTCCACAGTCATGTTGGGAACCATTGTGCTAGGTGCTGCACAATCATATAGTCCTGCCCCAAAAGCTCACATATAATTTCTGAAAATTCCCATAGAATAGTTGATAGGTGTAAAACCATCATCAAAATCAGCACCAATTTGCATCCTTGTTCGTTAATAGATTCATAGATTCCAAGGACAAAAGCACTGTGATCATCTATTCTTCCATCCTATATAACACAGGCCATAGAACTTCCCCAAGATAATTCCTAGAGCATACCTTTCAGAAAAACCTCCAATCTTGATTTAAAAATTGTCAGTGAAGGAGAATCTATCACCAACCATGGTAACTTGTTCTAATGGCTAATTACTGTCACATAAAAATGTATGCCTTATTTCAATCTAAATTTGTCTAGCTTCAACTTCCAGACATTAGTTCAGATTGTACATTTCTATGCTGGATTGAAGAACACATTATTAAATATTTGTTCCCCACGTTGGTACTTATAGACTAGAATCAAGTCACCCCTTAACCTTGTCTTTGTTAAATTAACTGGATTGAGCTCCTTGAGTCTACCACTATAAGGAATGTTTTCTAATCTTTTAATCATTCTAATGGCTCTTAACCTCTCCAATTTTCAACATCCTTCTTGAATCGTAGACACCAGAACTGGACACAATATTCCAGCAGCGGTCACACTTGTGCCGAATACAGAGGTAAAATAACCTCTCTGCTCCTACTCAGTGGCGCAAGTAGAAATCATTTCTTGCCGGTACTGCACTCATGGGAGGGACACAGGGGGGACACATGACCTCTCCACGTGACCCTCCATGTGACTCTGCCCCGCCCCCAGCCCAGGGCCCCCACACTCTCCCTGTCCCCTCCAACACCCCCCTTACCTGTCTAAAATGATGCTTTGGGCCCATGGTGCCACCTGTATTTCCAGGTCTCATTGAGGATCCAGCAGCACCCCAAATTGAAAACTTCTTAAATGAAAGAAGGATAGGAAGGTCAATCATCCCACTTTCGCTATCAGAGCTTCCCTTATGTCCAAACTAAGCTTCTGCCAGCTTGCCTTTATCTAAGTATTGCTCTCCGCCAGGCACTAGGAAAGCAAAGATGCTGCACCGTCTGGGTTTGATGGAAAAGAGGCATAGAACTGTGTGTGCCATGTACATCTTGATAGAACTACAGCCCAAATTGTTTTATTATTTTCCTCAGCATGACATACAGGAGAGGCAATCAAAATCAGTCTGGCAGAACATGCATGAGAACTGTCTCTAGACATAAGCAATTAATCAAAATCACATTCTCTGATCTCTTGGGGCCAAATCCTGTTCCCATTAAAATCAAAAGGAGTTTTGCTATTGAGTTCAATGGGAACAGGCTTTGACATTTGGAGAGGAAAGAACAAAACCACTCCAGCAAGGGCTATGTTGCTTATACCACAGGTATCAAAGGCTGCTGACTTGTAGGAAGTCAGCAGACATCTGATCGTTATCCATTGCAAGGGAGAAATCAGCAATCAATGAGGCTAGAACAGTCTGTGTACCATATCCAACTCATCAATCCATCTGCAAAGGATCAAGGAATATCAAGGCTCCAGATTACCTTAAAGTCCTCAGTCCCTTGGTTAGAATGCTCCCATTAGTATATGTTCATAGTCCAGAGGCTGAAGCAGGAAAAAGGCCAGAGCAGGAAAGAGGCAAAATGCATATGTTTCCAGGCCAGGGCCTTTTAGATTCTGACAAGTGCCAACTAAAGGGAAATCTGTTCTTACTGTGAAAGACGATGTTTGGAATCACATGGGCAAGTTCCATGTCCATCACAACATCCCCCCCCCCACCCATATTCTAGTTAGAACATTCACAAAAAGTCCCTTGAGTGTAGACAGGCATTTTCCAGGGTCCATTGTGAGCTAAGTGTTCCTTAATGGGCCATTCAACTTGACTTGTCCCTTTATGTGCTGGCTAAATACCTTGTGGGCGTTACCACAGGAGCAAACATATAGGAAACATAGTTAATATTCATAACTCCAGATACCAAGATGAATATACATGCATAGAAATAGCATAATCATAAGTACTAGCTATTTCACCTACATGACTATTCCCAAAAGAGATTCTGAAAAATCACACCATGTACCTGAGACTCTAAGTACCAGCACCATGCCCCACTGGATTTTGTTATCTGTTATGTAACAAAGAGATGGAGCCAGTGACATGACTTCGTTTAACCTAAAAGGGCAAGGTTAATTTTTAGCTGTTCAGGTATGACTGCACCTTTAGTCAGTGAGGGCATACTGGCTGGCACACATTCAGGTTAATGGGCTTCAGTGTTCCTTTGCAGTTAACTTTTTAATGTTCATAAACCTGGTATGTGCTGAGGTGGTTTAAAGCATAACACAGGTTTTTAGGTTTGCAAATCTGGGAACCTCTGCCTTTTTGAAATTTTATTATTATTATTAATTTATTATTTATTATTATTTTTCTGGTCATAATGTGGGAGGGTATCCTTTCTGCTCACTGCTCATGAGGTTATGTATGTGTCTTGTAGCACTCTTCTGAACACCAGTTGGAAGAATTTTTATTTTCAGTAAGTGTGGACTGATTCTATTCCCTTAGAAGGCATGCAATTTGTTCAGGTTCACACTGATTAACAGAGAAAACAATTGGGGCTATTAAACTTTCTTCAAATTCCATAGAAAATTAAGTTCAGCTATATTTTCCAGTACAGTGATGAAATGGGTGTTTGTATATACAAACATGCCTAACTACTCACTTTCCCAAAAAATATGTAGTAGTCAGTCTGTTTATATGAAATATGGGAGTTGGGTGAGGAGTCATTTCAGCATATGTATGATTTATTAGAAGACAAATTTTAAGTAGAACTGTATCCTAAACTGCATTATGATATTGTACCCAAACATTGCAATTCAATGGGAGATTCAACATCCTTTATAGGAACAAAACAGACTCCTGAAACTCTTACCACAAAAGCAGTCCATAGTCATGCAAATAGTCCCATTGTCTTCAATGGGATTGATCAAACGATTAAGGGTTTACAGGATTAGATTCCAAGTTTGCAAATTGTTCTAGATGATACTGACACTGCCTGAGCTGTCAGATCAGAAGAAGCGTCATTCAAATAAAGGTTGGCAGATGTGTGATAACTCTTAGCTCCGTTGCTAAGATGAGGAACATATTTTTAGCAAAGTTCTTGGCAGAATACTGAGGCAGCTGGTTTAAGGTCATCGGTGTCCAGCATTATAATCTTCACTTATAGTTCTCTCACCCACAAAGCTGGACAATGAGGCATTTGTTTTCTTTGTTTTGCTGCTCCAGTTCCAGTTAGCAAAATGCATGTTAGACTAGTTTGGCTGCAAAGAATTCTAGGTACACTGGGGACTACACCTGATTCCTGTCAGGCTGCAGAACAGGGCTGACAAAAGAATCCAAACATCCTCTGGTCAGTGCAGGCAGAGGCATTCCTCTAATGATTTGGACTTGATGTGATGCAGTATGAATGTCATGGATCATTCAGACCAATGTGGAGAAACAGAATCAAAAACACTGTTTAACCACCTTCCGTGTCCCCCTACTCCCCACCCCTCTCCTCTTAAGGACTCCTGACCAATTTAACAGCACAATACATATGCTAACAAACTTAAACAAAGCCTTTGTTTAAGTTTGTTAGTATAAGCATTATGCTGTTAAAGCCATATAAAGAATGAATGCCCTCCCTAGCCATGTTCTGCTTCTTTAAGGAGCAGAGCACAGCACCACCCCCACCTCTGGAGGCAGGAGCTAGCCCCAAGTCTTTCCGGTACCCCATACCCGCTAAAAATCTCTTGCCAGTACTACATACTGGAGAGTACCGCCCTGCTTGCACTACTGCTCTTACTTAAGATTTCCCTGTTTATCCATCCCAGGATCACATTAGCCATTTTGGCCACAGCGTTGCACTGGGACCTCATGTTCAGCTGATTATTTTGTTATCTCAGCAGTGAGTGAGGTCAATGACTGCTAGGTATGGAGACCAATTTCTCTGTTCCACATATGTAGGAATTACTGTACTAGACACATAGCCCATCTAATCCAATCTTCTGTCTCTATCAGTGAACAGAACAAGATATTTCAGAGGAAGGGGCAAGAAACCCCAGACTGTACAATATGGAATTACCTGTTCATAATTCATTGGCTGCTATCTCACTTCTATGGTTGTAAATTGTTCACATCAGAAATGGAAAATAGTGAAACCATGGTCATAAAAATTGCTATTTTTGTAAAAAAAACAACAACAATAAAACAAACAAAAAAACACCCAAGAGATTTTTAGTGGGTACGGGGTACCGGAAAGACTTGGGGCTAGCCCCCCACTCTTGTACGGATTTATGTTAGTGTGACCAAGGGTAGAACTTGGCCTTCTGAGTGCAAAATATTGCAAGTTGGGGAAACATCTGTCTAGAGTGAGGAAGAGTTGGCAATATGGCAGCATGAAAACCTTTTCAACTCAGCTCATTTTCCCATGTTTTATTCAAGGTTTCCATCTCTACCACCGACTGCCAAGCCTCATGCCGGAATGCTGCCTTCTGATAGTTATCGGGGCACTGGTTGGAGCAATCATTTTTGGCACTGATCACAAATCCCCACCAGTTATGACTACCAACATTTACTTCCTGTATCTCCTCCCACCCATTGTCCTTGAGGAGGGGTACTTTATGCCCACTCGCCCCTTTTTTGAAAATTTTGTGTCCATCCTGTGGTGGTCTGTCCTGGGATCCCTCCTGAATGCCTTTGGCATCGGACTCTCTCTCTATGGGATCTGCCAGATCGAAGCCTTTGGTCTCACTGATGTTAACCTGCTGCAGAACTTACTCTTTGGCAGCCTGATTTCAGCTGTGGATCCCGTGGCGGCACTAGCTGTTTTTGAAGAGGCCTCTGTTAATGAGCAGCTTTACATGATGATATTTGGAGAGTCTTTGCTAAATGATGGAATTACTGTGGTGAGTTTGCTTTTGCTGTTCATTTTTTCCTCACATTGCAGAGGCAGAGTTTCTGTTGGTTGTAGAGGAGAAACAGAAGGAACTCCACTGGAAATGCATTTATTTTAGGGTGACCAGATGTCCCAATTTTATAGGGACAGTCCTGATATTTGGGGATTTTTCTTATACAGGTGGCTATTATCCCACACCTCCTGTCCCGATTTTTCACACTTGCTATGTGGTCACTCTAATTTATTTGTTATTGATTGCTGCTGCTGATGATAATAATGTGTATATTTCAGTGGTGCCTAGAGGCTCTAATCAGGGATCAGAGCCCCATAGTGCTAGGCACTGTACTCACATAACACATCCGGATGGTAAACACTGGACTAATTCATTAAAAAAATCCACTGCTTATAGCACTGCTGGAAGTGAGAGGAGAATCATGTCTTGTATTTATTATTCAGTAAACTCTGATCCTGCTCCCGCTGATGCAAATGGCCACACAATAATTGAATCAGTGATGCAGGGTCAGACCGTAAGCGCTGAGAATTTTCTTGGTATTGTACAAGCAAATAAAAGAACTGGTTCTGCTTCAAAGAATTCTGGCCAAGATTTCCAAAGAAGACTAGTGATTTTGGGTGTCTCAAATTTTGGGTGCCCAAATTGAGATAACTTAAAAAGGGCCTGGTTTTCAGAGGGCAGGTGCTCATCTCGTTCTGACCTTTAAGGTCTGTCAAGCTGACTCAAAAGTGGTGTTGGAAGAAAAATAAACAAAACCTGAATTTTTATGACAAAAAAAGGAACGTATTTGTGAAATTCTTTCCCTGGTTTTCAACCAGCTCTGCCAAAACATGAGGCATCCAGAATCACTAGTCACTTTTGAAATTCTGGCCTTAGGACCTGATCTAGCAAAACTCTTCTGTACCTGCTTAACTTTAAGCATGCAAGTTGTCCCACTGAAATCAATAGGACTAATTGTGCTAAAATTCAATCATGGTCTTATTAAATGCTTTGGGTCCTTTTAGAATCTAAAACACAGGAGTCCAGAACACAGTCAAAAACAATTCAGACACTGCTTGAACATCAAGTGCTCCTGGAAATTTGATGTGTTGGAAGACCCTTGCAGAGTTCATTGTTGAAAGTCTTCATAGCCCAGGGTATTTTAGGAGTGATTTAAAAAAGGGAGAGGAGGAAACTAATTTGATCTCTTGAGACCTAATTGTTATGAAATGATCACAGGCTCCTGATTCCCCAGTCAGGATGAAAAGATTTTAAAGTTAATGATGCATGTGATAAATCCTTGCTACTTAAATCTGTATGTACATTGCTTATGAGGTAGCGCACTAATGACTGGTGTCCTTTTGTTATAACAGTAGCTTTTAAAAAAGACACTACATTTTTATCAGGTTGAATGAAATTTTGAATTCTACATTCAGGAAAAGCTGTTAAGAGTTCTGCTGTGTTTGCATTTTACACAAGAAATGGCTATATTGCCATTTCTTATGTAAATATGTGATATTTAAAGTAGAAATATATATAAAATTTACTACTTTAGTGGAAAAAAATCCCTAAAAAACTGGGATTGGAATAATGGTTTGGAAAATATTCCTATTTAAGTGACTGGAGGCCAAATCATGGTCACTTTACCCATTCAAGTTGTGCCATTATCTTCACAAGAACTCTTTGCATGAGAAAGTTCAAGACTTTCATCAGCCAGTTCTTCTACTGCTTGCTATGAGCTGCGTATTAGCAACATAATTGTGTCTACAGAGAGTGGGGAGGTAAAGTCAATGAATATAAATGAGCTATATACATAATGTATCATCTAGGTAAAGATTCAATGAATAATATATTTTGATTTCAGAATAATACAAGTGTCTACTCTGATGCAGCCACTGGAACATATTAAAATCACCCTTTCAAGTTACTCCTGTGTTGCACTGTGCCAAAAACAAGTTTGAAAAGTTTGAGAATAATTTTTTCAAAATTATTTAGCCTTAGAGTAGGTTTGGGCATTTGTGACTGGTTCAAAAATTATTGGTCAATTAACTGGTCAAATATCATCAAATAATACAAAAATGGTCAAATGTTTTAAACCACTAATTTATTAGAAACGTAATCAAAAAGAATAAGACTTCATGTGCTCCATGAAGCTTATCCTTAGATAGATACTTAGGCCTAATCACAAAAACAAGTTCCTTACCTGAGTTATTTTAACACAGAGAAGTGCAAAACACAATGAAAAATGTACTAGAAAATGAAAAAATGGCACCATGATGCAACCAAACAGATAAGTTCCACCTGCACCTGGGAATTCTTGCTGGAATATTTGACAATATTTGACCAGGGTCAAATAATAGGCCGTCAATTGACAGGTCAATCACATTACTTGTCTAGTCAATTGACTGACTTGCCAAGCCTAATGTAGACACCAACAAGAACACCTTACAAAAAGCTGTAGGCTGCCTAACATAACACTTAAACTTATAATCACATAACGATGACCACACCACAACATAAGAGCCATACTCTGGTAATAAATTAACTCAGTCAATACATTAAAACATTTAATAAAACAGTAGAAAAGCCCCTTTTTACCAATAATACTCTCCAAATACTCTCAACCTTCCTCAAAACCTCTATCAAACAAAATCCTTAAGATATTTCTTTTAATCAAAGAATATAAACGTAGTATTATATTGATTATATTATAATATTGATGTCTTAAAGGAAAACTGCAATATAATATAAAATATCTTCTACTCATTGTGACGGGATCCCATGGGTGCAACCTGGACTGTGGGACTGCTGAGCCCTCCAAACCCACCAGGTTGGGTTGTCTCTCACGCTGTGATGCTGATGTCAAGCTACAAGCCTCTGACAGACACTGCACTTACCCAGATATCCACAGGCAAGGACACACCCAACTGAGTTACATGAATGATCTCCCAGACATTCATGAACCATCAATAGGGAATCTCCAGCCAATTCCCTCCAGCTCTCTAGCTTTGCACCCCAGAACTGTACCGTCCTGTACTGGTCAGAAGCCTGACCAATGTAAGCTCATTACCTAGTTTGCCCTTTCCTCAGAGTGGAAGGAACATGCAGCAGCCTTGGTAGTCTGAGCTCCATCAGGAATCATAACATTCAAAAACCAGTAGAAGAACACTTCAATCTCTCTGTATAACAACAGACCTAAAAGTGGCAATTCTTCAACACTGGGAAGAATGCTGCTCTGCCTTTTCACAAATAAGACAGCACACAAAGCCAATTTTGTTTTGTGAACACGACAAAGGAAATCGTTCATAAAATCTTATGTAAAGTGCCAGTTAATCTTGCTTTCAGTAGTTTATGTCTTTGCCCTCAGTCAAAAAGAAGCCAGGTATTTTAAAATGCAGCCTCCAGGTGTTTAGCTAGAATATAATGGTTTTGCGCAAAAGCCCAAAGTACCAGGTTTAAAAATTCCTAAAATAAGACCTGCTACCTCTCCATAAAATGCCCCTGCCTTCTCTCTGAGTGAATCAAAGCACCAGAGGCTGATTCAGGCCTTTCTGCTACTAAAAAAATTATGGTAATCCATTTATGGAACAGAAACAATGCCATGTGACTTAAGTGACTAGCAAATACTCATAGTGCATAGTTAGTGAGCAATCCATGGCTGAATTACTTTGGCATAAAGCATTTAGCAATGAATGCACACAATGAACATACTCATGGAAATTGTGCTATTGTGTGACAACGGACAATTCAGGAACAGGAAAAAGGGCCAAATGCTAGAAGTTATTCCCTGAAAATAGTCTGCCCAGCTCTAAACTCAATAGTGCTCAATCAGCACCTGGGTACCAACTGCCCACTTTCCAAAATCTATGCTGGAGACAGTGTCATCATCAAGGAACGGGGAGTAGTTAGAGAACTGCAGTGACTCAAGTACTGTATAGTAACTATGCATATGTACTCGTATCCAGTCTTCAATGGTCTGCTACTGAGAAGCACAGTTCCACACTTTGCAGTTTGGAAAAGTGGATCACCCTTATTTGTAGGAAGCTGCCATCTAGAACATTTTTATTGTGTGTTTCCTGTCACCTAGTAACAATGAGTATCCCTGAGAATCTACTGTATGACAGCGCAAGGTTAAATGTTCCCAGGAAGCAATTAGAGCTAGATAATATCTGAGGAATAATTATCGTCTTTAATGAGTTGGAGCCTTTGACCAGCAAATATCTCCTTTAATCTCATTAAATAGCCTTCTGAAATTAGTTAGGCAAAGAAAAAAACTAAAGAACACCAGATATGTGAAGCCTTTTTGGCTTGTTTTAAACAGGACAGTGTTAGGGACTAATGCTATCAGTAGCAAAAATTGTGGCAAATTTGTGACTTTAGACTTTTCCAAACTGACTTTTAAAACCTGGAAGTGAATCTGGTATGACTGATATTTATTGATAACAGGTACAATAGGATTTATCGTCAGCTAGTAGTCAAAAACTCTTACATATTTTTAATCAATACCCTCATGCTGCCCTGCTGAACACTTCAGTTGCCATTTGGTAAGTGGATGAAAATGGAAAATCCCAAAGGAGATTTTATCATGCATTTTTCAGAATAGAAATTATTCATAACAAAAGCATGATAATTAAGCATCTGACCTATATTTAATCAAAATTAACCCTACAGACCCAGTGTGTAATGTGCTGAGAATAATCTACAACCTAACCTCACAACGTTTTTTTCAGTATTTCTAGCTCCTTAACCAAAATAAATAATTTAATTAGCTATTTATACCCTTAAAAAGGTCAAATCACTAATAGGTTTGTAGTGCCTACCTTGAGAATGACTGCTATGTCATTAACGTACGATATATAGGGAACTGGATGGTTGAGGGGAGTTGATGGCTTCAATCCAGTTCCAAGAGGATGATTGTTCTTGACACAACTGGAATCCCTGCGACAATTTCAAAAGAGAGGTTGAAGAATGAATGGGCCTGGAGACTGAATAACCCTTTCACCAGTAGCAGTGTTGGGAAGCTTGTACTGCAGCTGCTGTTGCTTTAGTTATCTGTAATATAAAAATGATGTAACAGTAGTGGAATAGATTTCAATTTCCAGCGAGCTCCAAGAGGCCAGTATAAGTGAATAAAAAAAAGTATTTTCAAACTTTTGAAAAGTGCCTTGACAGTGTCCTTTTGACATTTTTACAAATCCACTGTACAAATTTATCAATAGCCATCACACAACAGACTGTAATTACTATATTATTAAGGTAAGGTAATAAAAATTGGTTATATAAGAGTTCTAGTATATTTAATAACAATTGCATATTGAACCATGAGTTGAGTGTTTATCTATCACCAGTATGAAGCTGGAGTTGCTTAGCTTCTGTTCTATTCTATTCGATTTGATTCTTAAGTTCTTACATTTTCACCCATCACGGTGCTTCTGAGCACCTTCTTTGCTACATATTTTATGGTGTCTGATGCATCATGTACTTTCTGAAAACATCATACATTCCATATATCACACACATGGGGTGTCCCAGCCTGTCTTACTGTTTTAACATGATGAATATGACACATTGACTGGCATTTTGTACCATTTCTTCACTAGTTTTAGGATCCCAGCCAGGTAGATAATTCTGGGGCCTCTTAAGGATATGTTCAGATTTAAACTACAATTTTGCTAAGCAATATGAGTATAATACAGTGTGGCACATACCACTAAAATATTGAGAAAATCTAGTTTTGAAAGATTTCTAATTTGCTGTCCATTATTTTTGCATACAGGTGTTATATAACATATTCATCGCCTTCACCCAGATGCACCGATATGAAGAGATTGAACCTGTTGATGTTCTTGCTGGATTTGCTCGTTTCTTTGTAGTAGGACTAGGCGGAGTGCTGTTTGGCATCGTGTTTGGATTTGTTTCGGCATTCATGACTCGATTTACACAGAACATTTCTGCCATCGAACCACTGCTTGTCTTCATGTTCAGCTATTTGTCATATTTGTCTGCTGAAACCCTCTACATCTCAGGCATTCTGGCGTGAGTATCAAATAAGAATTTTCAAATGCCTCCCAGGGTGGAATTCCATTCTTGACAAGGTGTTTTGCTTGGGATTAGTATAATGATTTCTGCTGCCCCCGTCCCATTTTTTTCAGTTGTGATTCTTTATGGGCCTAAATGTGCAACCTGGTCTGCTGATATATCTGTTTAAACACAGCACGATCTGATACCAGACCAACTTATGCTCTAATTTCTATGTGGCATCCCAATAATGTTATGAGAGGGATGTAGTTATATACAACATTGTTAATATCAAAAGAACAAAGAATAATAGACCAGATCTTACTCTCAGTTAGAGCAATGTATATCAATTGAACTCCATTGATTTAAGTGGAATTACACCTAAATTAAGTTTGTGTAACTTGGAACTAAATCTGGCCCAAATATAAAATTCAGAAGCATTAAACAAACACATGCACATTAAAAAGCCAAGACAGGGTGATAAATGTGGAAGTGTTAAATCGTGCTGGTATGTCATTCATGGGAATGTTGATCAGTAGAAAAGACTTGGATATGTCAAGTGAATGCCAGATTACAGGATCCCAAAGAGCGAAGGGTCACAAAGGGTCTAGAAAGAGAAGTAGACCCTATGCAGATTTTGGGATGTTTGCAAAGATGACTTAGTATCCTTGGAATCTCTTTGAATGACTGGGAAAGGAGTGCAGAATGCCGCTCTAGTTGACAGAGTTGGCTTGTTGATGGAGCAAGACATTGCAAGGAGAACTGGGTCAATCTTTGTGATGACTGGCGTCAGAGGAGGAAGGAATCTGCTGCTCGGATTCAGAGCATTGCTAATACGTGGGTGTGTCTTACCTGTGGATGAGACTGTGACTTGCTCACTGGACTCAGCAGCCCCCAGAGAACCCATCGGTGCATACACCATGCTCTGTAAAGAGCAACGGTGCCATTGATTAAAGGCCAGACACTTCACTACAGTAACCTTGAAATAGTTCGATGGCTGGTCCCAAATGTGTTATGAATGTACAGGTGTGAGATGAAGAGGGAAGGTCAGAAAGGACTATAATTTACAGTAAACACGAAGAGAGAGAGTGAGGACATTGATGGGAGGATGACAAGGGGGACAGGGATAGGAAAGAAGAGTGAAAGGATGGAGGGAGGAATGGAGAGGCACATGGAGGGCAGAGACAGTGAGGGGCAGCAAAGAGAATGTGAGACGAGGATGTGGGAGGGAGTTGGAGCAAACAGCCAATCAATGGAGAGGAAAGAATACCAAAGTAAAAACTGAAGAAGTGGAAGTCTGGTGACATCCTCAGTTCTATAGATAATTCTGCTGGCTGGTGCTGAGTCCAATCTCTAACTCCTGGGCTGGCAACACCAGGGTTTTTTTTTCCTGCCCTGAGCTCACATGAATGAGCTGGGGATGGGACTTCACTGAGCCTGGTGCCCCAGAATGAGTGAAGGCTACCTCCAGGGGGGATTCTCACTTAATGGGGACAAATGTTTGAACGTGGGCACCTACAATACATTGCACATGCATAAAAAAGTGTACTGTCATTATGAGTGCAAAAATTTTACATTAGCTCTCATTGCACGTCTCAGACCCTGATTTGTTCACAAACCCCAGTTTACAGTCTCTGTGTAAAGATGCGGTTGTATGCACACATACCTTGCAGGATCATCTGAGGTACCTGTGTTTGAAAATTTAACCCAATTGTTTAATTAGATACATATATAAAGCACCTATCCTCATACTCTAAGTGCATTTATAATGTAATATTTAGATGCTTCTTAATCCAATCTAATTATTAGAGTATATATGATTCTAATCCTGTTCTCCACTGTTTTATACCTTGTGTAGCTATTTACACCCATTGCAAAGTGACCCAGATCCTGGTCCATGTTTTGCCCACTAATATATGGTATATAGGTAATTGGCAAAGCTCTCATTGACTTCAAGATCAGGTCCTATCAGAGCTGAATACTAATTTATTAATCAGTTATAGATTTGATCAGTCTTCCTGTACCTTACAAACCACCCCTGTGAATATTCATTATTTTAAAATGTATAGAACGTTATTTCACATGCTTCTTATTGTCATTAATTTATTGAAATTATTAGTAATAAAATAATATTAATATAATCAGGGTTTACTCTTCTTACTAGCCTATTAAATATATTATTGCTTATTTTAGTGATGGGAACTTACTGTTGCACCATTGAATTATTGATGAATTCATTCATTTTCCACTTGGGTTATGAAAATTTATTATGCATATATCTTGAAAAGTCAACAGTATTAAACATTAATGTCTATTGATTTTGTCTTAGAATGTCCTTGGACCTGCTGAATGTTTCTGTTCTTCCAGAGCACCCTGTAGCTTTGTCTAGGTGGAATGAATGGGAGACTTGAGGAGCACTCAGAATATTCTGAGCACACAAGATTAGAAAACTATTGTCATGTAGAAGGCTGATAGGACTAAAATGTTATAGATGGAACCAGCAAGGTGACATACTGGGCTATCTACCCGGTATCAGTTTAGCATTCAACCTGCCTATTTACGTACAGTTTCCTTTAAGCTTTGGGAACACGACAGAAATGAGGAAGCCTTGGGAGAATGCCTGACTGCTGATTTAACAGAGAACACAAAATCTGCCATATTCCTACTCATGCTAGGAAGTACAGGAGAACCTCAGAGTTATGAACAGCTCGGGAATGGAGGTTGTTCGTAACTGAAATGTTTGTAACTCTGAACAAAACATTATAGTTGTTCTTTCAAAAGTTTACAACTGAACATTGACTTAATACAGCTTTGAAACTTTATGATGCAGAAGAAAAATGCTGCTTTCCCTTAATTTTTTTAGTAGTTTTCCTCTAACACTGTACTGTACAGTATTTGCTTTTTTGGGGGGAAGAGGGTGTTCTTTTTTTTTGTCTCTGTTTCTGCGTGATTATGTACTTCCAGTTCCAAGTGACATGTGTGGTTGACTGGTCAGTTCATAACTCTGGTGTTCGTAACTCTGAGGTTCTACTGTACCTTACTCCATAAGAAGTCTCATTATCTTCAGTCTGAGAGTAAGGTGCTATTTAGTATGAGTAATAGTATCAGCGCCTGGCCCACATTGTTTATGGATATGTTTGGGCCAGATGGTGGCCTGGTTCATGCAGCCAAGCGGAGAAGTAAGGAGCTGTAAGGTGTCCCTTCACTGCTCCGTGCAAGCTGGATCGCTATGAAGGGAAAGAGCAGCCTCTGCAGGGCTGTTGCTGCATTTCCTCCTGCGATACTTATGGACAGCAGTGGGCACGGAGGGGTGGAGAATCATTGGAGCTAGGTCTCCACCCCCTAATATGCTGGCTAGCTGGTGTGTGTGGGGGACACTCTGTGCCAGGTGTAGGGCTGATGCAGGGTTCCTCCTTTGCCACACCAGAATGAGGGGTTACTGGGAGGCAGAGTGTGGCACTGACTCGTCTACTCCCAGGGCAGCACGACAATGCATTGTTCCTTGCTTGGTGCTCGTGGCAAAGCCACGAGTTTGCCCCTTTATTCGTATTTGTTGTGCATTCAAAACAAAAATGACTTTGAACCAGACTCACTTTGAGTAAGGTTGGCAAACTCTGGCTCCTTTTCTTCTCCGCTATATGGGATACACACATAGGGCCAGATGCAATATCCATACCATTACACAGTCCCTTACTCCTCAAGTAGTCCCATTGAAATCAATGGCTCCATTTAAGGAGGAAGGTATTGCATGAGGAAAGGTCTCAGAATCTGGCCCATGTGTGGGCTCAAATAAGGAGATGAGCAGACAGTCTGGATTCAACTAGTCTTCAAGCAGGAGTGATTAGAGGAGCCTTTCTCTTTTAAGATAATAAACACAGATGACCATTGCCAATACCTAATGCTTTGCACGGTGTTTCTGAATGAACAGGATGACGGCATGTGCAGTGACTATGAAAAAATATGTGGAGGAGAATGTTTCCCAGAATTCCTACACAACCATAAAGTACTTCATGAAGATGCTGAGCAGTGTCAGCGAGACCCTGATTTTCGTGTTCATGGGAGTGTCCACAGTTGGAAGGAACCACGAGTGGAACTGGGCCTTTGTTTCCTTCACTCTGCTCTTCTGCTTGATTTGGCGTGTGCTAAGTAAGAGGCAAATACTGCATTTTAACATAGCCAGCCTGGGTAGATGTGGTGCTTTGCATCTTTGAAAGTAATCAGTGCAAAAGTAGGCTAGGAAATGTAGTGCTGACTTGTATAACCTGTTTAATAATGAGTTTAATAGGTGTGTCTTACTGACCAGGTAATTTCACAAATATTAGTACTGAACTGGCGGGCTGGGGAGGGGGAGGAACAACAACCCAAAGGTCAATACCTGAAGCTGGATTTTGTGATTCAGTGCGAAGGAAACTTTTAAATAAAATTAAACCATTTCCATCATTATGTTGATATTTAGGCTGGCCATATGTTATTACTGTGTTTATTCAGGTAAGTGGGCTTCATAATGGTTACATTTTAGAATGTGGTTAATTTAAGATGGTTCCTTATCTATTTTTGGCAATTTGAACATTTCTCTGCAATTTTAACCAGAGAGAGAATATTAGCTATTTAAATTTATTCTTAAAGTAGATAAAGTTCTATACACTGTGAATCCAGATCCCGGACCTTTGGCACCACTCCTGTAAAGCCTTTCCCTTGGCTTGGATGGCATGGGTGAAGGAAATCTCCAGGTGAGGTAAAACTGGCATAACCAGCTTTACCCCAGCCCTTCCCAAGCTCTCCAGGGGTTAGGGTGAGCTGGTCACATGGTAAAATGGAAAAGGTGTGGCAGAACACTCATGATGCCTAGCTACTAACCCATCCCTGAGGCTGCTCTGACATACTATGGTAATTGAATTGGCTCCTGGTACCCCAGGATTGGGGAAGTGAAGAGGTAGTGTGCAGCTAACTTTGCCCCATGCCCTCTGGTCCTGAACCAGCCAGATCCTAGGATTGGGCACAGTGTTTTTATCAAGTAAATTTAAGTGTTACTACTAACTGTATACAATTCCCAAAACAACTAGGCAGTAAGTACATTGCATTCAGACACGATTATTCCTTATTTGAATTTATGTATATATCCCTGAATGAAACAGGGCTCCTATGGAAAACATAGTATGTGTCATGTAATTAAAGATTGTACCATAATGCATATGCACAAGGGGGCAAATTAAGGTTGCAGAGGCAACCTTAATTCTGGCATTTCTTAATTTCTGAGTACTTGACTTTGCAACCTTAATGCATGATTTTAGTGCGCAGTTATCTATGTTTTTTAAATAAAGCAAACTGAAAAAACAGAAATTCCATCATATTGGCACCCACGTGGTCATCAGCCAGGTTGGAACCTTTTGATCCACCTCACAGACCTCTGCCACTTGAGCTAATGGAATAACTGATAGCAATAGTAGGTTGACGTCCTCTATGTGGCCCAGCAGTAGAGGGGTATAAGATTTTGCCAATGGGTTTTACACATATTTGCTGACAGTAGAGAAATGGTGAATCTTGGGGATCTTCCAGACTCTGGAGGGGTGTGTGCTCTAGTGGGTAAAGACTCTTCTGGCCTCTGCTCTTAAGTGTGACCCCTTCTGCTCCATCCCCACTAACCTGTCCCCATCCCAATTTTGTCTCTTTGCCACCCCGGCGCCTCCTTCTCCCACTCCATTCTCCTCTCCTCAGGCTTCTCATCGTATGTCATGTTTCCCATTGAGTTCTAGTCTCCACCTCTCAACTTGCTGACTAAGCCCAAAGCTCCCCGTCCACTCCCAGTTTCTCTCTTTCCCTACATCTGATGCCAGTCTCCTCCCCTGTCTGCAGCTCCTCATGCAGTCTCAGTGTTCCTCCCTCGCAGCCAACTGAGCCCCAGCCTCTTTGCCCCAGCTGCCTTCATCGAATCCCTGTCCCAGGCTCCTAGTCATAGGCTGGGATTGGTTGGGCAAGAAGACTTTCTCCCTCTCTTTCCTGGCTCCCAGTCAAAGTCTCCTTGCCCAGATATTCCCAGTTTTTCTCCCCCTCTTTAGTCTCCTTGTCTCCATCTGCTCCTCTCCCTCCTCCTTGATTCAGCTTTTGACCCTTCTGCATTCAAATCAGGTGGCCTTCTTCTCTGTACTGCATGGGTGCCAGCGGGGGGAGTGGGGGAGGTCGCAGAGACCACAAGAGAGACAGGCTCTGTGCTCTCAGTTACACTGCCTGGCCTCACCCTGGGAGCAGCTGGGATTAGCCACTATAGGGAAATTGCAGCTTTGCTCCAGTAGCCCTGGTCCTGCAGCATGCTCATTATTTCTGTGGGGATGGTGCAGGCACAGCCTGGTCACACATTGGAATAGTGAGAGGATGGACTAGGTTCAATTACTCTGTGATGGTCCATGCAGTCTGCTCAATGCTAGGAGCTGTGAGAGGCTGGAGCATGCTCGGTGAGGATGGAATCCTAGGAAAGTTTAAGGGGGAAGATGAAGAAGTCTATACCGAGCATGTGCAAACTGAGATTTTACAGTCTTATAACTTGGCCACATGTGAGCAATTTTTAATGGGTACAGCAAAAGGCACATCCCTGACACAAAGGCCACCTCCCTACTAAATTTCAAGTCCCTGTTCCAAAGCATGGGGGTTTTAGAGCTTTTCAAATAAAGGTCACCTGTCAGCCTGAGTCAGATGCCCAGCATGGAAAACTTCAGTTTGACAAAGCTATAAGCAACTGAAAACAGGATCTCATAATGGGAAGTGCCACGCAAGCTTTGTAGTGTTACGAGGCCCACCAATAATAATCCAATAAACTTGTTATAGGGTTGATGTATAAAATGGATTTTTTCTAATTATAACGGTTCATTATTTACATCAGTCATGGTGCTCATATGAAATGTAGATACAAGGGCATTTCATTAAGAAAATAAAGCTGTTGGAAAAGGGCCCAAGAGGGTAATGGAAAAAAACAAGTAAGCCACTAAATATACTGTAGGCAGAAGCTGCAGTCCACACCCAGCCACATAGAATCATAGAACCATAGTGTTAGAAGGGACTGCAAGGGTCATCTCTGTCATATAGGCTGTCACATTAGTTTTACTTTTAATTAAAAGCAAAACAAATCAGGAGAATTAAGCAGCTTCCACTATAGCTGTTTTGTTACCGAATGCCTTTAAAGGGAGTCAGTGAAGAGCACTGGACTGCGACTCAGGAGTCCTGGACTCTATTCCTAGCTCTGCCCTTGGTTTGCTGGGTATCTTCGGTATGTCTTTCCACCCCTCTGTTACTCAGTTTCCCCTTCTGTAAAAAAAAAGCACTAGATAAAGACATAGGTATTATTATTATTATTATTTTATTATATGCAACTGTCAAAACTGTTCAAGCACTGTTCAAACACACTGGTCTTCTACTGTGTGGGAAAATGTCTTGAGTAACTTAGAAGGGGACCAAAATGCATTGGAGTGAAAGGGAAGAAGAAATGCTTGAAAGAATATTATAGGGGGAAAAGCAGGAAGAACTGTTATCTAAGATATCTTCAGATCACCTCAGTGGAAGGCCTGTCTAAAATACAAATGGTGGTGGATAATATCACTCATCTCATCTTCTGATCCTACTCAGCAAAGTTAAAACACAAAACATTTAGAAACCTACATTAGAATATTGTGTTAAAATTTCTCATAGGCATCACATTTATAGTATATTTAAAAAATAGCCTCAACAAATGACCAGAAAAGAAGTTACAAGCACCCACAATTGCAAAGAAAACAGTGTTCATGGCTGAAAGGCTAAAGATGCTGTTGCACTTAAAGTATTTCTCTTTGTTACTTGGTTAACAATAGTTTTTCCTCCCTCCTAGGTGTGTTTGCTCTCTTTTATATCAGCAACAAGTTTCGGACTTATCCCTTCACCATTAAAGACCAGCTCATTATTGCCTACAGTGGCCTTCGAGGAGCCAGTAGTTTCTCTCTTGCATTTTTGCTTCCGATGTATCTCTTCCCTAGAAAGAACATGTTCATTACGGCTACTCTTGTAGTTATATATTTCACCGTGTTCATTCAGGTAAGTAGGTTTCATAATGGGTTCATTTCATACAACAGCGATGCCTAGAGGCTTCATAGTTAAGCTTGCACTGAGATTTGCACTTAAATCAGGATTAAATACTTCTATTTTACACTTTAGTTGCTGGATAGTGTCTCCAGATGTAACACAATAACCCTTTGCTGGATAATTAATTTTGTCTTATCGTTTCAGTTAAATATTTAGTAACTTCACCACTGGAAGTATTTAAAAACAGATTTCCTTAAAATTCCTCTGAAAATTATGTTCCAGTTTTTTACTTCACCTTGTACTCTGATATACAAGAGTAGTTGTTCCCCTTTTGTGTCATAACTAGGGCTACGCAGGATGGAAATTCCATTTTGTGAAGGATTTTGTGATTTCAACATTTGTCTTTGTTCTGATTAGGAATGAAACCCCACAATTTAGAAATTCCCTGCAAATGAAAATCCTGAAAAAAATGTGTTTGGGGTGAATCATTTTATTTTTATATAGTCTTTTAAACTATTAAATTACATTATATTATACAGTTTTTTAAAATGAAATCAAAAGTTTTAAAAATCAAATCATTTCTTTCAAAAAATGTCAAACAGGATGCTTTGATATTGTTGAAACTATTTTTTCCCTCTGGAATGAAATATTAGCTTGGTATGAGTGGTTAGCAGGCCAGGTAGTTTACAGAAACTAATTCTTACTATTGATTAGAAAATGCTGATGAAAATCTAATTTTGATTTTTAAAAAATGGAAACATTTTTTTCAGAACCTCCCCCCCACCTCCCACTCCATTTTCCAACCAGCCTGACTAATAACAAATAAGCCCTATATTCTAGACACAGTGATCAAATAAAAAATAGTCACTTCATCTTTTGCCTTTTATCTGCTTGTTTCAAACAATAATTAACTTTCTCACTCATTTTTCTAAATACAGGGAATCACAATTGGTCCACTGGTCAAGTATCTAGATGTTAAAAAGACTAACAAGAAAGAGTCCATCAATGAAGAGATTCATGTACGAGTAAGTTGTCTTTATTGATGAACTGTATCCTAGAAAGAGAACGAATGGGAGTTCCAAATTTGAGTTAGGCACCCAGTTCCCATTGAAATTCATTGGGCAAATAAGCCCCTTAGGCACCTTTGCAAATCCCAGCCAAAATATCTTAATAAAAATATTGGATGGTGTTTGAGTCCAAAGAAGCTGTTGTAAAGCAATATATGACATCCTCTGGATATGGATGCCACCTCATTATAATTTCAAAACTACAGAATGGAACTTTTTATAAAGACACAACAATGAAACAATGTAGCAATTGGATTCCAGCCTCTCTACCTTGACACTTTGTAGCCATTAAGAAAAATCCCAGCAGCCTAACAATAAAAAGTCAGGCTTGAAAAATCCACTCACCAGCTCACACGTAGTGTATATCCTCACTGCAATCAGTGGTGTGACTGCAGCACAGATAGACATACCCAAGCAAGCTTTGATCTAGCTAACTGGAATAAAAATAGCAGCAAAGTTGCGGCAGCATGGGTTTAACTGCTCAACTACATACCCAGGTCCCAGGTGGGCTTGTACAGTGGCTATTGTTATTCCAGCTAGGTTAGATCAAAGCTAGCTCAGATTATGTCTACATGTGCTGCAGTCACACCTCTGATTGAAGTGTAGGCACAACCATAGTGAGTAGGCATCTTTCCCAGCAAGTGCCACCAACTTCTGCAAAATCTAAGCTCTCATTAAAATGTTTCTTGTCCTTATACTTGAGAAGAACGATTTCAAAAAGTGAACTGAGAGTAAAATGAGGCAGAGTCATTTCCCTGAATCTGTGGTTAGGCACCTTCATTGTCTCCACTGCTGCTCATACTATGCCAAGCAACAATGGATCAGAGATGTGGTTCATTTCACTACCATCTCTTGACCAGCTTGAGTACATACTAAAAACAGAAAAGTTTTAAATCAGGATACTCTGTTTTATTGATTACAAATGAATAAAACCTCAGGATTCATTTTGAAAGACTCTGAGGCTATGTCTACACTACAAAATTAGGTCGAATTTATAGAAGCCGGTTTTATAGAAATTGGTTGTATGCAGCTGATTGTGTGTGTCCCCACATAAAATGCTCTAAGTGCATGAAGTCGGCGGACCGCGTCCACAGTACCGAGGCTAGCGTCGACTTCCGGCGCATTGCACTATGGGTAGCTACCCCACAGTTCCCGCAGTCTCTGCCACCCATTGGAATTCTGGGTTGAGATCGCAATGCCCGAATGATGCAAAGCAGTGCCGCGGGGGGTTCTGGGTACATTGCGTCAGGCCCCTCCCCCTCCGTCACAGCAACGGCAGACAATAGATTCGTGCCTTTTTACCTGGGTTACCTGTGCAGACAACATACCACGGCAAGCATGGAGCCCGCTCAGCTCAGCTCACCGTCACCATATGTCATCCGGGTGCCGGCAGACATGGGAGTGCATTGCTACACAGCAGCAGCAGCTAACTGCCTTTTGGCAGTAGACGGTGCAGCATGACTGGTAGCCTTCATCGGCGATCGGGATGCTGGTAGCTGTGGGGCTGGCAGCCGTAGGGCTGCATTGCACCAGCCCCTTACCTTTTGCCTTTTGGCAGTAGATGGTTTATTACGACTGGTAACCGTCCTCGTCGGACAATGATGGCTATCAGTCGTAGTATACTATTTTCTGCCAAGTATTGTCTGCTAAGCACCCAGAAGAGGCTGAGGGCGATCTGGGTGCTGGCAGACATGTGGCTGGCACACGTGGGGCTACATTGCTACACAGCAGCAACCCCTTGCCTTTTGGCAGTAAATAGTATATTATGACTGGTATCCGTCATCATCATACTGCCAAGCGCCCAGTATTTGCTGCCAAGCACCCAGAAAATGCCGAGGGCTATCAGTCATGCTGCACTGTCGTCTTAAGATGTAAAAAATAGATTTGTTCTGTATTCATTTCCTTCCCCCCTCCCTCCATCAAATCAACGGCCCGCTAAACCCAGGCTTAGGAGTTCAATCTCTGGGGGGGGGGGCATTCTGTGTGACAGTTGTTTGTATTTCTCCCTGATGCACAGCCACCTTTCTTGATTTTAATTCCCTATACCTGTACGCCATGTCGTCACTCGCCCCTCCCTCTCTCCCTCCCTCCTTCCCCTGGTCCTTCAGATACTAGTTTCGCGCCTTTTTTCAGACCAGACACCATAGCTAGCACTGGGATCATGGAGCCCGCTCAGATCACCGCGGCAATTATGAGCACTATGAACACCACGCGCATTGTCCTGGAGTATATGCAGAGCCAGGACATGCCAAAGCAAAACCAGGACCAGCCGAGGAGGAGGCGATTGCAGCGCGGCGACGAGAGTGATGAGGAAATGGACATGGACCTAGACCTCTCACAAGGCACAGGCCCCAGCAATGTGGAAATCATGGTGTTACTGGGGCAGGTTCATGCCGTGGAACGCCGATTCTGGGCCCGGGAAACAAGCACAGACTGGTGGGACCGCATCGTGTTGCAGGTCTGGGACGATGCCCAGTGGCTGCGAAACTTTCGCATGCGTAAGGGCACTTTCATGGAACTTTGTGACTTGCTTTCCCCTGCCCTGAAGCACCAGAATACCAGGATGAGAGCAGCCCTCACAGTTGAGAAGCGAGTGGCGATAGCCCTGTGGAAGCTTGCAACGCCAGACAGCTACCGGTCAGTCGGGAATCAATTTGGAGTGGGCAAATCTACTGTGGGGGCTGCTGTGATCCAAGTTGCCAGGGCATTGAGAGACCTGGTGATATCAAGGGTAGTGACTCTGGGAAACGTGCAGGACATAGTGGATGGCTTTGCTGCAATGGGATTCCCAAACTGTGGTGGGGCGATAGACGGAACCCATATCCCTATCTTGGCACCGGCGCACCAAGCCACCGAGTACATAAACCGCAAGGGGTACTTTTCAATGCTGCTGCAAGCCCTGGTGGTTCACAAGGGACGTTTCACCGACATCAACGTGGGCTGGCCGGGAAGGGTACATGATGCTCGCGTCTTCAGGCACTCTGTTCTGTTTCGAAAGCTGGAGGAAGGGACTTTCTTCCCGGACCAGAAAATAACCGTTGGGGATGTTGAAATGCCTATCGTGATCCTTGGGGACCCAGCCTACCCCTTAATGCCATGGCTCATGAAGCCGTACACAGGCAGCCTGGACAGGAGTCAGGACCTGTTCAACTACAGGCTGAGCAAGTGCCGAATGGTGGTGGAATGTGCATTTGGGCATTTAAAAGCGCGCTGGCGCAGCTTACTGACTCGCTCAGACCTTAGCGAAAAGAATATCCCCATTGTTATTGCTGCTTGCTGTGCGCTCCACAATATCTGTGAGAGTAAGGGGGAGACATTTATGGCGGGGTGGGAGGTTGAGGCAAATCGCCTGGCCACTGATTACGCGCAGCCAGACACCAGGTCGGTTAGAGCAGCACAGCAGGGCGCGGTGCGCATCAGAGAAGCTTTGAAAACTAGTTTTGTGACTGGCCAGGCTACGGTGTGAAACTTCTGTTTGTTTCTCCTTGATGAAATCTCCGCCCCCCCACCCACCCGGTTAACTCTACTTCCCTGTAAACCAACCACCCCACCCTCCCCTACCCTCCCCCCTTCAAGCACCACTTGCAGCGGCAATAAAGTCATTGTTACTTCACATTCATGCATTCTTTATTAATTCAGCACACAACTAGGGGGATAATTGCAAAGGTAGCCCGGGATGGGTGGGGGAGGAGGGAAGGAAAAGGACACACTGCAGTTTAAAACTTTAAAACTTATTGCTCGGGAAATCATCTAGGGTGGAGTGACTGGGTGGCCGGAGGCCCCCCCACCGTGTTCTTGGGCGTCTGGGTGAGGAGGCAATGGGACTTGGGGAGGAGGGCTGTTGGTTACACAGGGGCTGTAGCGGCGGTCTCTGCTCCTGCTGCCTTTCCTGCAGCTCAACCATACGCAGGAGCATATCAGTTTGATGCTCCAGCAGCCGGAGCATCGACTCTTGCCTTCTGTGTGCAAGCTGACACCACTTCTCCTCTTCAGCCCATGATTCAGCACGCAACTTCTCCTCTTCAGCCCGCGATTCAGCACGCCACCTCTCCTCTCGCTCATATTGGGCTTTTCTAAAATCAGTAATTGACTGCCTCCACGCATTCTGCTGTGCTCTGTCAGCGTGGGAGGCAGTCTGTAGTTCAGTAAACATTTCATCACGCGTCCTTCGCTTCCGCTTTCGAATATTCACTAGCCTCTGTGAAGGAGAAACATTTGCAGCTGGTGGAGGAGAAGGGAGAGGTGGTTAAAAAAGATACATTTTAGAGAACAATGGGTACACTCTTTCACGTTAGATTTTGCTGTTCACATCACACAGCACATGTGCTTTCGTTACAAGGTCGCATTTTTCCTCTTATATTGAGAGCCTGCAGGTTTGGTGTGAGAGATCACTCACGCAGTGCCAGGCCACAGATTTCAGCTTGCAGGCAGCCATGGTAAGACACAGTCTTTTGGCTTTTTTAACCTTGTTAACAAGTGGGGATGGTTTAAAACAGTACTGCTCTCATTAACCATACCAAGCACCCGTTGGGTTGGCCATTTAAAATGGGTTTGCAATGTAAAAGGAGGGGCTGCGGTTTCAGGGTTAACATGCAGCACAAACCCAACTAACTCCCCTCCCCCACACACCCAATTCTCTGGGATGGTCACTTCACCCCTCCCCCCCACCACGTGGTTAACAGCGGGGAATATTTCTGTTCAGCAGAGCAGGAAGGGGCACCTCTGAATGTCCCCTTAATAAAATCGCCCCATTTCAACCAGGTGACCGTGAATGATATCACTCTCCTGAGGATAACAAAGAGCGATAAGGAATGGATGTTGTCTGCATGCCAGCAAACACCGGGACCATACGCTGCCATGCTTTGTTATGCAATGATTCCAGACTACGTGCTACTGGCCTGGCGTGGTAAAGTGTCCTACCATGGCGGACGGGATAAGGCAGCCCTCCCCAGAAACCTTTTGCAAAGGCTTTGGGAGTACATGAAGGAGAGCTTTCTGGAGATGTCCCTGGAGGATTTCCGCTCCATCCCCATACACGTTAACAGACTTTTCCAGTAGCTGTACTGGCCGCGATTGCCAGGGCAAATTAATCATTAATCATTAAACACGCTTGCTTTTAAACCATGTGTAATATTTACAAAGGTACACTCACCAGAGGTCCCCTGTGTGCCCACAGGGTCTTGGGTGAGTTCGGGGGTTACTGGTTCCAGGTCCAGGGTAAACATATCCTGGCTGTTGGGGAAACCGGTTTCTCCGCTTCCTTGCTGCTGTGAGCTATCTATATTATCTCCATCCTCATCTTCCTCGTACCCCGAACCCGCTTCCCTGTGTGATTCTCCAGTGAGGGACTCATAGCACACGGTTGGGGTAGTGGTGGCTGCACCCCCTAGAATGGCATGCAGCTCCGCGTAGAAGCGGCATGTTTGCGGCTCAGCCCCGGACCTTCCGTTTGCTTCTCTGGCTTTGTGGTAGGCTTGCCTTAGCTCCTTAATTTTCACGCGGCACTGCTGTGCGTCCCTGTTATGGCCTCTGTCCTTCATGGCCTTGGAGACCTTTTCTAATATTTTGCCATTTCGTTTACTGCTTCGGAGTTCGGCCAGCACAGATTCATCTCCCCATATGGCGAGCAGATCCCGTACCTCCCGTTCGGTCCAGGCTGGAGCTCTTTTGCGATCCTGGGACTCCATCACGGTTACCTGTGCTGATGAGCTCTGCGTGGTCACCTGTGCTCTCCACGCTGAGCAAACAGGAAATGAAATTCAAACGTTCACGGGGCTTTTCCTGTCTACCTGGCCAGTGCATCTGAGTTGAGAGTGCTGTCCAGAGCGGTCACAATGAAGCACTGTGGGATAGCTCCCGGAGGCCAATAACGTCGAATTCCGTCCACACTAACCCAATTCCGACCCCCTAAGGCCGATTTTATCGCTAATCCCCTCGTCGGAGGTGGTGTAAAGAAACCGGTTTAAAGGGCCCTTTAAGTCGAAAGAAAGGCCTTCGTCGTGTGAACGTGTCCAGGCTAAATTCGAATTAACGCGGCTAAAGTCGACCTAAACTCGTAGTGTAGACCAGGCCTGAGTCATTTTGGAAGGTGATTTATTTTCTTCTGAAACATTTTACTTTAAGTTTACATCCCATCACATGTACAGGTAGGATAGAGGGAAGGTTGTTAAGCTTGTTTAACAAAATTGTACAAAACACTTAAACATGTGGTTAAATTTACCCATGAGTAGTCCAATTGAAATTAATGGGACTACTATATGTATAAAGTTAACCACATATGTAGATGTTAGCAGCTAACTTTAATTTGACCTGAAATTAACCTCGGTGATTTTATTTTTATATTGAAGCCAGATATGATTTTATCTAAAATAGTATTACTTATAGTAATTTGGCTTTCATAACTGGAAATTTTAAAGCTATTTCTGCTGAGGTTGAAAACACATCAAGGTGCCTGCAAATTCGGGTAATTAGTAGCAGATTTACTTATACAGATCAAACAATCTTAAGGAAAAATAAAAAGATCAGAGACATTGGCATATGGAGAAGTTTGTCTAGATTTTTATAAAATTTTAGATTTTCTAAGAGTTGTTTAATTTGAATCAGTGTCTAAATTCCTTAGAATCTGGTCTTTGATTACCTAAGAATTGTTTTGACATTGATTTCATGTTATGACCATTGGTTTGTTGTATTTTTTTCTCTAGATGATGGATCACTTGAAGGCTGCAATTGAAGATATATGTGGGCATTGGAGTCACTATCAACTGAGAGACAAGTAAGAATGTTTTGTTACTGTCTGGTATAATAAAGTAATTTAGCTGTGACATATTTATCTACTCAAAGGTAAATACAGTAGGAAATCCACTTTGTGCTCTCAGAAGGTTAGATTAGAATGAAAATGTTAGGGATATGAGCCATAACCTGTTCTAAAATATAACCCGAGCTCTTGAATAATCATCATCTTTTGGAGTGCAACATTCATGTATGTTTCACTGCTGTGCCTCCTCAAAAGCTAGGAGGAGATAAGCGTGATAGAGGAGGATCATGACATGCACACTCATGCCACATGCACGTGAAAGCCTGCAAACAAGGCCTAAATGTAAGCCTATCAATCTTCAAAGTGGCCCTTTAAATTGCAAGCTGCTTGAGGCATAGATCTGTCATTTTATTTGAATGTAAATCACCGTGCAAACATATGGGACAATGTAGATAGCTCATAATAAAGTAATAAATAGTAATTTTTTCCTGGTCTCAGAATTATACTGCCTTCTGTATCTAGGAGAGAGCACAAAAGTGATGTTTGTATTAACTTAATAAAGGAATTATATGGGAGCAGCATTATACCTTCAATGGGTAGATGAGACAAGTTGTGAGTTTGACTTGATGTTCTAAATTGCCATTTGATTTGTAACCTTTACATTATCAGATCTGAATGTGGAGATATACATATGATCATCAGTCTGCTCAATACATTTGCAAGCTCAGATGGTTGCTGTATAGCAGTAACACAAGCCTTTATGGGGTGGAATATCTTTTCTCCCTGAGAGATGGCCTTCATTTCAATCAATTTATTAACTATAGAATTCATATGTAATGGGCTAAAAATGGCCTTCCAGAGAATATATTGAGGATAACAATGGTGCATCGGCTATAGAATTCCCTATTTGAAGCCACAGACACAGTTGAAGGCATTGCAACTGAGATAAGCTGCATTTCTGTCACTTCTCTCAGATCCACCCAATAGACCTGATAGGAAGAGTCTATGAATACTACTAGTAAGTTACTGTTTCAGTCAAGGTAAAGGCTAAAGAAACACATCATATGAAAATATTTATATGAGAGTCATATAAAAATGAAGAGGGGGAGGGATAGCTCAGTGGTTTGAGCATTGGCCTGCTAAACCCAGCGTTGTGAGTTCAATCCTTGCGGGGGCCACTTAGGAATCTGGGGAAAAATTGGTTCTTGATCCTGCTAGTGAAGGCAGGGGGCTGGACTCAATGACCTTTTGGGGTCCCTTCCAGCTCTAGGAGATAGGTATATCTCCATATTAAAAAAAAAAAGGTATTCCTTGCATTAAGATTAAGTAATATGCTTTTAAGAATTGATTACCTTGGTTAACCGATACTCAGGGTAACTTCCTGTGGCCTAGAGAGCTCTGCAGAGCATCCTTGTTCACAGAACAAAGCAGAGCTACGTACAGTCTTCTGTTATAGCAACAAATATTAAAAACAGTTGCTTATTATAAGAAATTGTATAAACTCTGTATTGCTTTTCATAACACTCAAAGTACATTTCTCTGCCATAGCAAACTGCCCCATAGAAAAAAAAATTATAAGAAGAGCTGCTGCTGTTTTGTTAAGCTAATGCCTGAAAGCCAATACACGCCTCAACACACACACACACACACACACACACACACATTCAAACTTGTGTATGCAGCACATTAGTGGTATATTATAATATGCAGCGTGCATACAGACATCATTTTGCAGTCCATTCAATTTCTCTGGCATTCAGAATATTAGGACATATATATTTTCCCCTAATTGTCAGGATTTAAAATGATCAGCAACATAATGGGACCTAACTACTGGGCCATTTAGAACATTATTGGTGTCTGGCTGAATAGGCCAGCGTTGCTGTAAGTGCAGCTGCTGCTGTTATACCTTATTAGAATACAACATTTGTACAAAAGCATGAAAGACTGGCCCCTTTTTTCTTTTCATACAATTGTGGCGATGCTATATGCTAACACTCACCCAACCTTCTTTTTAAGATGATTGCAGCTTGTTTCTTTCTTTTGTATAGCAGATTTACCATCTCTGTGGACCAGTAGGCCATGCCCTTTGTCCTCCAACAGGTTCACTGGTCCTTCAGCACGCCACGGGTGCCTACAATTCGGCTTCAGTTTCCGACCTGCAATTATATATATATTTGATGGATGTTATCAGAGAGGAAGATAGACTCCTTTCCTTTTTACATTTGCTTTTAATTTCTGTTTCATAGATTTAAAAAGTTTGACACTAAATATCTAAAGAAAATCCTGATCCGGGAGAACCAGCCCAAATCCAGCATTGTATCTCTGTACAAGAAACTGGAAATCAAACAGGCCATTGAGATGGCAGAGAGTGGGATGATAAGTTCAGCTGCATCGACAGCTTCTCTCCAGTGAGTATCAGCTTCATTACAGCTTACCAAACGGGAGAGAGGGAGGAAGGGGGACGGGGGAATATGAAGAAATAGCTGAGGGAGACAAGGACTTTAAAAGAAATGTGACAAGAACAAGGTACTGGGAGGGGAGGAATAACTGTTTGGTGCTGGGACCTTGACATGTTCCATAGGAAAGGAAATGTTCAGCGATAGTTCTGAGTTTACAAAGAGGGGAAAAGACTGCCTCTTTACCCATGTTTTTCAGCAGTGACAGGCAAGCCTGCAAAGGCCTGGAGATTCAGGTCTAGACTCAGTGGTACTCGCTGATTGCTTTGCACTGCTCCAGTGATGCAAAGAGGCCATATGCTTCATTTAACTGGTCAGTAAATTCTGGTTTGGGGCTGCTTTGTGTTGAAAGTGCAACACAAAGGAAAGGAGCATACTGGTTTGTCTGGCCCTCAGTTCAGATTAGTAACCAGAATTCTGGGATCTGTAAATTTGGGTATAGCTCTCATGAGACCAGTCTCTCTTGTAAGTTGCTACTTCAGACTGGGTCAGAATGCCATAAGGACAGGCTTTCTTGTAGTATTTTGGTACTTCAGCTTCTAGTCTTGGCCAGAACTCAGGTTACTCCTGGGGGCATTCTGGGCCAAAAAAAAATAAAAATTATGCGCACAATATTTTAAAATTCTGCAAATTTTATTTGTCAAAATAAGACTACAGAATCACACCAGTTTCAATTATTTTGGTCATTTGTTTCAAAATACCGGTCAGTAAGTATGTTTACAACAATATAGACACACACAAAATTTCCCCCAGGAGTAGAGAGTTAAAGAAACTGTTATGACAACCCAGTTCCTGTTTATCTTCCCCTTCCCCCCCCCCCCGCCAGAGCCTAGTAGGGAGGGCCAGACACCCACAACCCCTCCCCCCCAGAGTCCCCCTGCAGGGGCCCCCCAGCCAATACACCTGAACCCCCTCTCCCCAGAGCCCAATCGTAGGGCCCCTCCAACTCAGATACTCCCCCCAGAGCCCAGCTGTGGGGCCCCCCCTGGCCCAGATACCCGCATCCTCTTCCCCAGAGAGCCCAGCTCGCCCCCCTCTTGTCCAGACACCCATCTCCCTCACTCCTTTCCCCTCCCTCCCCCCCAGAGCCCAGGGATCCAGAGGGAGAAATAGCCTGATGCTCGGTCCCAGGCTTGCACAGAGTTTCCTGTGCACTGCCTTCTCCTTCCCTCAGGGCATGCTGGGAACTGCAGCTGCCAGGAACACTCTAGCTCCCTCCCCGCCCCCCAGCAGGGTCTTCTATGTGCAAGCTGGGATCTGCCAAGTCCAGTGGCCCTAGTGGCGGCTAGCACATTTCTATTGGGGAAAGGAAATTCTGCACGCACAACATTAATTTCTACAAAATTCTGAATTGCGCAGGTGCACAGAATTCCCCCAGGAGTATCAGGTGCAGAGAGAGACTAAAAAAATAATGAAACATTCTTTCTGAACCTCCAAAAATGTTTGGTTTGACAGACTGGGATAGGGTGGGGTTAGTTTTTTTACTTTACCCTATTGGCCATCTCTAGTTTTCTTAACTAACAGGCTAAATAGTGCCAATTAGCCAAAGGCCTTTGTTAGTGGGTGCCCAAGGGGGAGCTTCCTGCTGTATAGCAAAAGTGGGCTAATGGCTTCATGTGCTGGGATAGTGAAGTCTGCTCCCTCCAGCACGCTGAACCAACCCCCAGATACATGGAAGGTTTGAGTCCGTCCTTCTCCCCTAAACGGAGGAGCCAATTGAAAGGCAGTGGAAGGCTATGTGAAACAGACTTGGTGAAAAACAAACATAATCCCTATAGAAATCAATGGGGCAAATACCCTCAGTGCAACACAGTTCCTTTGTTGAGATCAGTAAAACTGAATTCTGGATAAAACCTTATAAAATATAAAGAGCTGGATCATGGAAACCTTCACTCCAATGCACATAATTATTCTTATGCGCAGACCCACTGACCTCAATGTGACTGCACACAAGTAAGTATGTGCATGGGAGTGTTTGAAAGATCTCACCTAAGAAAAAAGTTACCTTACCAGGGTCACTCTTTAAACTGTTTATCTTGATCATGTAAAAATTCATTTGTTTGTTTTGAATTCTTGTATCATTGTGTAATTTAAGAGCTGGTCAATTTTTTTCTAAATCTTTTTTTTTTGGTGAGAGGATAACATTAAAGGAAGCATATGGTCATGATCTCTGTGAATTTTCCTTTTACTGTATGTCAGAAATATTTCTGAGCTGCATGTGGATAATACAAAAAGGAAGTTTGAAAGAAAAGTTGTGACACGCAAACAACATTTTTATTTACTTTCTTTAAAAACATAAGACCAACCGATTGCATGTAGTTTTATAAATTCACTCCTGAACTGAGTTTGTAGGATGAAAAATATCATTCTAGAATAAATAGTTTGCTCAGGTGGAATTGGATCTTACTCTAGGCCAGATTCTGATATTTTTTACTCACAGTAAATAGTCCCTTACTTTTTAAGCAGCCAGTGGGACTGCTTGAGGAGAAAGGGGCTACTGAAGGTCATGATATCAGAGTGAGTAATCCCATTGATTTCAGTGAAACAGCTTGTAGTATAAGACACTATTCAATGTGAGTGAGGGTGGCAAAATCTGGTCCTAAATAAATAATCCTGGAAACTGGGGGGTTTGGAAAGAAATTCTGATGCATTTAATATAAAGCCACATTTGCAATGCAATAATAACATGATACATTTCTCCTCAGCTCTTTTGATCAGTTGCACACGCATATCATTGCTATCTGGGGTTTTCATGCTTTAAAGACAAGGGGAAGAAATCTCTCTGGCAATCAGGGCAGATCTCAGTTGAGCCTTCTGGATTCGCTCCAGGCTCAGAACTTCCATTCATGTCAGTGGGATTCCTACAGGTTGACTATGCATTAAGTATTTGTCCATTGACTGGGCAACAAAGCATCTAGATTTGAGATAAAATATAGCACCTTAGTTATACTGGCTTAGAGAACGAACATAAGCCTTAGAAATGGGGATTTCAAAAGGCAAAGCACATCCAAGCAGATGCTGCAGATACCACATTTCTATGGCTCTATTTTAGACAATATACTTTAATCATAAGAAAGACAGGATGGGCTTCTTTTGAACTCACTCTTGCTGGTTTCACACTGCTGTGACTCTTTGGACATCAGGGGAGATAGTCTTGATGTACGCTGGTGTAAGCAGGCTCAGAATCAGACTGAGTGTTTTCATTGCCAGTGACACTATCACATAAGCGCTATCCCACTAGGATGCTACTTTCTTCTTAGTAGAACTGGATGGAGAGTACGGAAAGTTCAAAATGTAACAAAAAATGTGGAAAAAATTAGATAAGGATTTTTGGGGAATTTGGTTTTTATTTTTTAACTAGCTTTATTTTTTTAGAACAAATGTGGCCAGTATTTTGGGTTCATTCGTGATCAGAATAGATTTTTTTTTTGCCAACCCAGAGTTATAGCCAATTGCTATGCACCCAAAATGATATAATCTCAGTAATGTTTTTGCAAATAAAACACCTGGACTGGGTCCTGCAAGTAAAATGCAGGAAGTTGCAATAAGCATCAGAGAAAGAATTTTAATAAAGATGATTTTATGGGGTTGGTAACAAGTCAAACTTGTTTGAGCTGAAAGCAGGTTTTGAAATATATTGTATATTGTGAAATATTAATTAAAGGAGTGCTTATTAAACTGAAAACATAACCTTTTCTCCATTCCCCAGGTAGGCTCACTGTTATCAATGTGGCAGGTTAATGGCTAATCCCATGCAAAGAGTATGCTTTTTATTTGTGCTTTAGAACAATACAGATAATCTTCATGTTGTTTGTTCTGTTGCTATTTCAGTTCAGCTGAAACTGAGGGCATTTTATTTGAGTCCCCTAAAGAGCGAAATGATAACAACCACTGAGATGATTTAAGGCTTGATATTCCATCTACATCTGCATGCAGGGGGGAGCCAGATTGGGTTGATCTGGAGTGGGGAAAGTAGCAGGATGAAGTGATCTCTACATGATACCATTCTTCTCTATACTTTCCCAACCCTTTTTCCAATTCTGTGATATAAAATCCCTCTGCAGGTGCACCACAGGCTTCTGGTTCCATAGGTCTAGGGAGGGCAGGCCTGGACAAGAAGTGGATAGAGAAGCAGCTACTCTTTGTGTCATCAGCCATGAGGGGATTGTACTGCATAGGACTTCAGTTGTCAAACTACGTTTCATGGACCATTGGTAGTGTGTGGACCACTTGACAGTGGTCCACAGAGAGTTTAAAAGCAGCCACTTCAAAAAACCATTAGCAATTTAAATGGTCACTGGAACAAACCACAAGCCCATCTCCCCAATTTAGAGCTCTAATGTGTGCATTTATAAGTCCCTAGAAAGGGGGCCAGGCTAAATGTGTCTTATTTATTTATTAAACTAGACTATTTAAATGGTTACTTTTTAAAAATATGGGGCTTTTTCTATAAATGTTGCATCTTTTATGGCTGACTTGTTCCTTTTCTAACTTGCCATTTTCCACCTGTGATATATTTTGGATCACTACATATAGACAACAGTTGATCTCAACAACTGGTCATTTCCTAGAGATGGGCCACTTTGGATCTTCAACACATTTGAATTTTGGCAGTGTTCAGATTCAAATGCCTGAACCCAAACCTATCCCTATGGCTTTGGTTTCAGGTTGGATGCTGTCAGGGCTGAATCCCCACTCTGTCACTCTGACTGCAGAAAGTGGGGGCTTGCAAGGATTCAAAAAATGAATACTTGCCACTCCAGGCTTGTATTAAACTCCCAAGGTTACAGCTCTTCTCTGACCTTGGCTTGGTAAACGCTGCCACCACCCAAATGCAAAAAAACCCTGGGAACCAGGAAGGAACACTTGGGAATTCCTCCCTGTGGGGTACCCTCAAGCCCTTTCACACACACACACTCCGAGGAAGAGCTGAGAAAGAAAACAAAGGAAATTAGCTGTTGCTACCAGCTAATCGAACAACATGCACAAACTTCTTAGGACACCAAACATCCAATCCTGTTCTTAAAAAAGGTAAATTTTATTAAAAACAAAAAGAAAGAAAATACATCTGGAACTTAGGCTTTGCTAGATTTTAAAAGTGCAATTCCAAAAATTAAGCACCGAAAATAGCTTTCCTGGGGGTTCAGCTTAAAGGTTACAAGCAACCAAAAGCATCTGGGGTTAGCACAGAGGAGATCCACAAGCCAAAATAAAGAAATAAACCTGATCGTATCTATCTAAACATTCCCTGTCCCCAATGATTCTTTCTAGGTATGGAAAATAATTTTTCATACCTGGTTCAAACCTTACACAGCATTCCTGCTTATAGCATGGCTGCTCTGGGTCCCTGCAGCCCAGAGAGAACAACAGACAACAAAGGGAAGTTTTTTCCCAATTTTAAAAAGTTCTAGCCCTCCCATTGGCTCTTTTGGTTAGGTGCCCACTTCCCCTTTCCCCCCCTTTTTGTACCTATGCAGGGAGGCTTTTTAACCGTTTACAGGTAAAGCAAGCAGAGAACAGCTACCAAAAGGGATTTTACAGCTAACTGGCTGGCTGGGTGTCCATAAATGGGAGCTACCCACCCTTCATTTATCACAGATGCAAAACCCGATAAGGCCTTATTTCTGGTTGTGCTTTGAAGAAGGTGGCAATTTTGCAATTGCAACAAATGGTGGCAATTTTGTGAAATTAGCTGTAATTGACAATCATACGGCCACCATACCGTAGCCTGGATTCTGCACTGAACCTGAATACCAAACCCTAGCCTAAACTAATACATATCTGAATGTCAGTGCTCTGGCCCAAGTCATGAATCATATAACAGTTTTTAGTTTACTCCAGACACAGCTTCTTTTTGATATTAAAGGCTGTATTCTTTTGCTAATGTAAGGGAAACTGAAAGCACAATCCTGTCATAATGTTATTAAAGGAAACCCTCCTTTAATCAAACCATTTACCACAATTACATCACTTAATATGAGGGAAAAGATAGACAAATAAATATGATATGGTATATGATGAGGTTCTCACAGAGGCTGACCTGGCATATCCAGTTAGCATTTCAGATCAACCAGCTTCCATAGTTTAACACTTTCCTCCAAGACCCTACTGTGTGGAAGGTGACTTTCCTTGTTAACTCTTAAAAAGGAAAGGTTGGCTTCTATTGTAAACTGAATGGCACCTTATTTATCTTCACAATATGTTAATAGATGTTTTAGCTGTTTTCAACTGGGCAAACTGGTTGAAACTATAGTAAAGAACAATATTGTCAGACACATAGATGAACATAATTTGTTGGGGAAGAGTCAACATGGTTTTTGTAAAGGGAAATCATGCCTCACCAATTTACTATAATTCTTTGAGGGGGTCAACAAGCATGTAGACAAGGATCCAGTGGACATAGTGTACTTAGATTTTCAGAAAGCCTTTGACAAGGCCCCTCACCAAAGGCTCTTAAGCAAAGTAAGCTGTCATGGGATAACAGGGAAGGTCGTCTTATGGATTGGTAACTGGTTAAAAGATAGGAAACAAAGGGTAGGAATAAATGGTCAATTTTCAGAATGGAAAGAGGTAAATAGTGGTGTCCCCCAGGGGTCTGTACTGGGCCTAGTTCTATTCAACATATTCATAAATGATCTGGAAAAAGGGGTAAACAGTGTGGTTGCAAAATTTGCAGATGATACAAAACTACTCAAGATAGTTAAGTACCAGGCAGACTGCGAAGAGTGACAAAAGGATCTCTCAAAACTGGGTGACTGGGCAACAAAATGGCAGATGAAATTCAATGTTGATAATGCAAAGTAATTCACATTGGAAAACATAATCCCAACTATATGTATAAAATGACGGGATCGAAATTAGTTGTTACCACTCAAGAAAGAGATCTTGGAGTCATTGTGGATAGTTCTCTGCAAACATCCACTCAATGTGCAGCAGCAGTCAAAAAAGCAAACTGAATGTTAGGAATCATTAGGAAAGGGATAGATAATAAGACAGAAAATATCATATTGCCTCTATATAAATCTATGGTACACCCACATCTTGAATACTGCATGCAGATATGGTCACCCCATCTCAAAAAAGAGATATTGGAATTGGAAAAGGTTCAGAAAAGGGCAACAAAAATGATTAGGAGTATGGAACCGCTGCCATATGACTGGGACTTTTCACCTTGGAAAAGAGACGACTAAGGGGGGATATGACAGAGGTCTATAAAATATTGACTGGTGTGGAGAAAGTAAATAAGGAAGTGTTATTTACTCCTCATAACACAAGAACTAGGAGTCACCAAATGAAATTAATAGCTAGCAGATTTAAAACAAACAAAAGAAAGTATTTTTTCACACAACGCACAGTCAGTCTCTTGTACTCCTTGCCACAGGATGTTGTGAATGCCATGACTATAACAGGGTTCAAAAAAGAACTAGATAAGTTCATGGAAGATAGGTCCCTCAATGGCTATTAGCCAGGATAGGCAGGGATGGTGTCCCTAGCCTCTGTTTGCCAGAAGCTGGGAATGGACAACAGGCGACGGATCACTTGATGATTACCTGTTTTGCCCGTTCCCTCTGGTGCACCTGGCATTGGCCACTGTTGGAAGACAGGATACTCGGCTAGATGGATCTTTGGTCTGACCCAGTATGGCTGTTCTTATGTTCTTTCTTCAAAAGATGATGCAAAGTGCAAAAATAAAAAAAAATAATAAAAAAAAAACCTAGGAAGTTTTCTCTTTTAGCTTTCGTTGATTCTTTAGTCTCATTGGTTAGAAAATTGCCATTCACACCTGCAGTGCTCTAGAAATAATAACATAAGAAAATAAATAATTTTATAGGAAAGATAATTCCTGTGTGATTTGTACAAATTAGTATAATGTTTACCTTTCCCTTCTATTTACAGGAGCTATAGAAATCAAAGAATGCATAGGCTTTCCCCTGAAGAGGTGGAGTCCATGCGGGATATGCTGGCACATAGTCTGTATCAAGTACGACAAAGGGTGTGTACGCGACTATTGTAACAAAGCTCTGTACTCGTAGAGCAAAAGATCATGTTTGCCCTCCTCACCATCATAGCAACAGCCAATGGTAGCTGCAAAGATAGTATTGTTCTTCTCAGCTGAACCATGAAACTGTGTTAATGGGAAATACTGAGCCAGATCCTCAGCTGGTGTCAATTGGATTTCAATGGAGGTGCTCTGATTTACATCAGCTGAGGATCTGGCCCATTGCGCTCAGATCCCACAGTACAAAAAGTAAAAGGGAGTTTGACTTCTAGCTTTTCACCCTGATGTCTGATCTGCAATGTAACAGGACAAGAAAATCCAGAAACTAGCTCTAGAGGTCAGGCTTCCCTAGCTGTAAAAATCTCCATGACTCAGGAATGTTCTCCTTTCTGATATTGCCCAACACCTAGTTTATCTAGTTTAACTTTCCATGCCCTCTCTCTCTCTAGTCACACACAAGCTGTGACCTGTGAGGGCAGCAGCAGACCTGTAGAGTATTCCCATGGCAACTGAGGAGATGGAGTTGATATGGAATTTAGGAGTAATGGTATTTACCTGAACATGTGCAGCAGTTACACTTTTTAAAGCAAACCATCTGCAGAGTAGGTTTAAAACTGATATTATTCTAATCTCAATATCCCTGCCCTATGAAGGAGCAGCAGGGCCATTAGAGGCCAGTGCTGTTGTGGCACAGGACCTACGTAGATTTGCCAGATTTGGGGGGCAGGTCTCATGGTTTGTTCTGTGTGGGAGGCAAACCCTGCCCTCACGATAGGATGATAGGGGAAGAACTCCCTCCCACCCTGAGCCTCATCTTGTAAGCTTTTCCATGAGCTGGGTCTGAGCTGGGTCTCAGCAAGGATTTATTTTGAAAAAAAAATGGACATGATTTTGGTATCCTGTAAAAATACAGTGTGATGCTGGTCAAAGGTGCAACATCAGTGTAATCCAGTCCAATGCATCACTAACCAACCAAGCATAATGCTGAACACTGTCATGCTCTCCTATGGCAAAGTGTGCTAGCAGGTACACTTGGGTAACCTTGAAATTATGCTGATCAAGTGCCCTGACTAATGTAACATATGCAGGGATGGAGAATGATAATTTTATAACAGGTCATTGTTCATGTTATATTCTTCTTTAAAATTGTCTGAATTGTGCCCAATTATCCTTATGAAAAGTATTTCTTATCTTACTAGCAAGTTGCATATGCATCTGTCCTATACATTACCGAGGTGAACCCTGTGTCTGCAAAATCAGTTACCTTAAGGTCTATTAGTGCACTATAGCATGCTATGTGGTATTTGAAACCGTATCTTCTCTTGGAAATGAAGGATTTTAATACTGTACTACTACTTCCCCTGTTATTTTGAACTTTGAGGGCCTAACTCTGGAATTTCACTGGAATTGCATCAGTGTGAAACCAGTATCAGTGGGATTGAGATCAGGCCCTAAGTCTTCAAACTGTACAAAAATCAGTGAATTTGCCCTCACGACACCTCTATGAGGTTGATAACTATTATTCTCATTTCACAGGTTGAGGGCCTGATTCTCTACGGCCTTGCACCATTTGCAGCCATATTCAGCAGTGCACAGTGAGTGTAAATCTCTGTCAAATTAGAATGGAAGGGCCTGATTCTCATTTACACTAAAGCCACTTTATACCATTCTGGCAGTGTTAAAGAGCCTTAAAGTGAGTGTACATTAAACTAATGCCCACTTTAAGGCTCTTTTACAATGTCAGCATAGTGTAAAGAAGCCTCAGTGTAGCTGAGAGTTAGGCCCAAAGAGTTTAACATCCACCCTCACTCACTTTGGATAGGTGTAAATGGGTACCCAAGATAATAAAGAATCAGGCTCAGTGACTAAACTTTTACCAGACACTGCTGAAGGTAATGTTCCATTGTGGCATTATAGCTTCTACCAGTATGGACACATGTGCATCCACCCTTGCATTGCACTGATAGAACTAATCTGGCAGAGGATGTATGCTGCTCAGAGATGGGGAATAACTGCTGGCTAAATGGAAATTTTTGCCAATAGGACACAAAATGCCAGGTTGTGCTGCCTTTCTAATGTAAACCAGGCCTAAGAAATAGAGGGGTCAGTCCTTGGTTTTGACTGAGATCTATCTGGTGCAGGAACGGAGTGGGAAGCAAAGGTGCCCCCTAGGCAATTCCTTAATTCCTGAGGGTCCCTCAGTTTATGCAATCCTTTCCTCCTGGGCCAGGCCACAGCTCTGTAGGATGTGGCATGTGGGTAAGGATAATGCAGAGCTGGCTTTGCTGGCTGTCCACCACATGGGGTTTTCTCCACACGAGGGAATTCACAGCTGCTCAGGTAGGGCAGGACTGGAGTGATACAAGGGAGCCATACTGAAGGCCAGGATCTGTCCCAGAGAGGTTGTGCAAGATCTCACAGCGAGCCAGTGGCAGAGCCAGGAATGGGATGCAAGAGAAGTTCCTTGTTCCCAGTCGCATGCTTGACTGGACTGCGCTGCTTGAGCCAACGCGGCAAGTGTGCATTGGGAAGAGAGTCAAATACATGTATTTCCTATTTCAGACTCCGTCATATAACAGACACAACCTGCCAACAGAAACAAGCGAGAAACAAGCCAAAGAAATTCTCATCCATCGCCAGAACAGCCTGAGGCAGAGTGTCAGGAAAGGAAACAGCTTACCTTGGGGGAAACCGGTAACTGTTATGCTAGCTACAATTCATGTGATCAGGGGATGAAAATAGCTGCCTGTCTCTGGACGTACAAAACCCAGCCAATTTTAATTTGCTTTTGCAATAATTGAAATGAATATTTCCCACAGAGCATTGGAAGAGGAAAGCACCTGGAAACAATGGGCCATATTCAGCAATTATGTGAACAGTAATGTCAGTGACATGTCACCTGTATGCTAGTCAGAACACAGTGTAATTGGTTATAAGAGGTAAAGCACTGTAACTTGCACTAACTTTGCCATTCACTGTGGGTACAAAACAAGTGAAACACGCACCTAGGGACTAAGGCAAAGCCCTTTAAAGTCAATGGGAGTCTTTCCATTGCCTTCAGCTGGCTTTGGATCATACCCCAAGGGCCAAATTCTGATCCTGTTTGCACTGGTGTAAACCCAGTGTAAATGGGTTCAGAATCAGGCCCTGAGGGTGTGGAAGGTGTAAGTGTAAACCCACTTACACTAGTTTCACATTGATGTAGCACACCTGTGTAGGTGTAGCACAAAAAGCAGCAAAGCCCAAATAACCACTACCCCTTATTTCCGTCCTGCTGCTAGTTGCTATTCTTGTAACAACCCAGATTTCCAGTCCCTTGGTTTGTAAATTACATTGGTTTGGCCCATCATTGAATGCCAAAACAGTGCCTCTATTGTTTATCTTTTCATTGAATTAAAATCCAGAGTCTTCCTTGGGAACTTGCCCCCATTTATCTCAGACTGAATTTGGCCCATATAGTTTGAGCAGTGGAAAGGCACAGCTTGGAATGTCCTGCATGCTGAACTGGTTTTGCTTCTAAATCCAGGTTGGCACAATTAAATGTACTGTATGCTTTTCTGTCTTTGCACACAGGCTAGCACCAAAAATGTGCGTTTCCTCTCTTTACCGTATGGTACTCATCATCCAGCTAGACGAAAAGCAAGGCATGATGCTTCTACAGGTAACAAACACACTTTACTCTGCATACCACGCCAAAAAGATACAGTGGAAAACCAAGAATTTGCTCCATGAATTTTACAACAATATCCCCTAAGAAATCCAAAGTTGCTTTAAATGAGTCACATCCCCTTCACCTATCTGTCGCTCCATGGTGTTTACATGGCACCAACTGTGGTCACCTGCTCAGGACACCCAGAACCAATAAGCCAGTGTGTTACCCCTTTGCCTCAGCAAGGGTGTGCTTTGCTGGAGTTTAGACTGTGGGTCAGGTCCTGGCCACACCAGTCTATCCAGCAAACTCCTCAAGATTCTGCCAGTCTGAACCTTGCCTTGCAACGTAACAGTCAGTGAATCCCAGTTCTCAAGTTTCCCAGACACATCTCTTCAGTGTCCAGTCCCTCTCACGGGACCAGCCTGCTGGCTTGCTCGTTACTTCAATATAACAGCACTGATATGTTTATAGTAAAGCTAAGAATAAGTTTATTAATAAACAACAAAGATTTAAATAATACTAAGCAGGAGAAAGAGAGACAGGTGAGGTGACAAACAAAAGAAAACATAACACTTTCTAGTGACTAAAACTGCATTTTAGCAAGTTAAAATGTTTGCCTAAATAGTTTTCTCACTTACATCAAGTTACCAACATCTATAGCCCTCCAGGCCAGAGGATCCAAACTTCGGAAACTTAGAGGGCACCGTTCCCTTTGTTCCCTAAATGATGGAAAACTAGAATGTCTTTTGGCTCCCCTTATATTTCCCAAAGTCCATTGTATTTGCTTCAAGAGCCAGGAAGACACCTGGGGGTTCAGACACAATCTATCCCAAAGTGTCTATTGTCTCTTCCCTCATCTCCACTGTGATATACATTTTCTTCTTGGTATGACAGTAGCAGATCAGGCCCTCTTGTAGTATGTACTCTACATACACATAGTAAGATGCAGTCTTACTCTGAACAGCTTACAATCTAAGTAGACAAGACAGACACTGGGTGGGAGGAGAAACAGAGGTCAAGAGCAGAGATGTGACTTGTCAAGGTCACACAGCTGGCCAGTGTCAGAGCTAGGCATGGAACCCAGGTCTCTTAACTCACCTTCCATTGTCCTACCTATGAGACCATGCGCCACTAGACACCTTTCCGCTTTTTGTTTACATATGAACTCCTGAAACACATGTGGCTGTTGAAAATGGCTATTCATTTTTGGCAACATTAAAAATCTGGCAGTGAATGACACTGTTTTTTTTAATCACCTTTGTAGAAAAATGGTGAAAAGCCAAATGTTGCTTGTTTCCTGCATGTGCAAAATGATTTACTCTGTTCCATTTCTTTTTTCCTATTGAAACAAAAGAAAGTGTGTGTGATCTGTATAAGCAAACTACCCACTTCAGGTTGTGCATATATTGGGTGCATAACACAGTATGGAACACTTGATAAGAACCCAGCCAAAACCTTCAAAGTTATTTATTTTCAAAGAGATTTCTGAACTAGAGATATAGAACAACAGGTGGTAACTAACAGGATTTATGGGTCAAGGGATATCAGTCCTGCTTAAAAGCTGTTAAATATTTCAGCACAACAGTCTATGATATGAAGATCTATTGCATCCCTTTCTAGGGCCTAACCTTCCCTTATCTCTGCCATTAGCAAATCTCGTATTATTTCATTGGAGACTTTGGGACATACCCCAGGAATGGTGCAAAGCAGCTGAGGCTGGGCTGAGAATCTAGCCCAGGGCATATAGTGTTAAAGATACAATCAGTGAATCTATGCAGGGAGTTTACAATAATCAGAAGCTTGTGCTACCCACTGGTAATAATCTGGGAAGGCAAAACAAACTTCAGCAGAACACAGTGGGTCAATGAGATGCAAAGAAAGTTAGTCACATTGACAGAGCCCATGGGACTTAGGCATCTAAATACATGTGAGGATCTGGGGCTTTGGTTGCTTGAGTATCCAAAGCAGCATGGTAAAACGAATTAACCAAATTGCAAAATAATGGTCATTTTTCTCCTGTTTCACACAGGTAAATATTTCTATGACCAATATGTCCGACACTTTGTAGCACCGATTACCCCATCTGGCTAGATATAGATATAGGCCACCTTATTATGTTCAGTCCTCTTTCAAATCTGAAAATATTTTTTTCATATTATCCATTTTCTTTGAGACAACTATGTGTGTGTTTAATTGCAATAGGATATAATCTGTTTTATAACCCTTCATGTATTTTTGTTGTATTTTTTTATGAGTAATTATGTAATAGTATGGCTAATTTATTTTTACACCTTCAGACTTCAGATGGCCTGTAATTAAGGAAAGAGCAGAGATTTGCTTTGTTAAATAAATAGGACAAGAGGGCTAGTTCACCTTGGTGTAGGCAAAAGTTTTGCACCAGAAACGATGGAAGTGCCTTGGGTGCCAAAGGGTGTGTTTCTAATAAGGTTAGGGAACTTTGACTTCAGGGAAAAGGCTCATCCTCTGACACACCCAGGTTAATCAAAGGGCCCTGAAGCCAAACCTTCAAGTGCAACTGGTTCTTTTGGTCTTGTTAATTGGAAAATTACAGGTCACCTACAGTTGGAAACCTCTCATCAGTCACATTCAGTCCTAGGTTGTGTTTTTTGTAATGCTTCAGAATTATGGGTTTGGTTATCTGCTTGAATAACTTGCAGAACATTAAAACTTACAAGAATGAGTCTCCTGCATGGGATAATATGACAATAGCAGTACTGAGAGCTATTAACATGGAGCAGAGTATGCTCATTTATTAAAGCTTCAGGGTAAAACAAATACAGAATGCTCTAGCTGCCAAAAATCCATTGTCTCTCTCTCTCTCTCCACTACTTAAGAAAAATAGGTTATTTTAATTGTCCCTCATAATAACAGGTACATTATTTTACAGTAATTGCCCCAAGAACTACAGCTCCAGTGTAACATGTATGACCTCAGAATAATACTCTATAATATTAAGTATTTTCTTTTAATAGTTCTTAATAAAATAATCTCTCTCTTTTTTAATAATACCAGTCCCTTTTGTGTTACTGTCCAGGTGATTACAACAGTGATTCTGATTCAATGGTCTCCATCATGTTCAGTCCACAGCTCCGAGCAGGCTCACTTGGAGCAAACCGTCGTCAGCAGGAGATGGTTCCGATGGAGCAGTTAGATAGAAGAGAGAAACTGTCAGATTTTGCTGGTCAGAGGGGAACCCCAAGCAAGCAGGATCACACAGCTAGAATAAGAAGACCGGCTTTAATGCCAAAGCCCCAGTTTGATGCAGTATTTGAAGAAGAAATACAGGGATATGAATCAGAAGAGGAGGAAGAAGCAGTCGCGGCATCAAGGCCATCAGTCAAATGGGCAGCTGAGAAAAGAAATGTAAGACATTTCCACAAAGCCCCAAGCTCCCCATTCTGGAGAAAATAGCAAAGTTCTTATATGAACCATAATTACAATGTTCATCTTGGGACCTCTGAACTAATTCTGATACCGGTTCTAAGCACAGCACGAAGGTTCTTAGAAGTTCTGCGTAGAATCAAATGCTTGAACACTCAGATTGAAGGTTGTTTGCCTGAAGCCACTGAATGGCACAATAGTAAATGACTACAGTATCTGCTGGAAGAGAGTTGTATGTTAACTTAACTTACTATAAATATTCACACACATTTCACTGATGGTATCTCATAAGTCTATCTTCTGTACTATGGCTATGATCCAGCAAAGCGCTTAAGCATGTGCTTAAATTGAGCTCATGAGTAATCCCATTGACTTCAGTGAGCTCCCTCACATGCTTAAAGTTAAGCACATGGTGACATTCTTTTCTGGATGAGGGCCTATATATATAATCTATCACTGTGCTACATCTCTTACAATGTACTTCTGATTTGGTCCAACAAACATCTGATCCATAACATTTGGCAAGCACCACTGGGGAAAAAAACACCTCTTCTTTCTGTTCATAATTCAAAATAGTATTCAGAAGTTTAGAATAAAGCATATCATCTATGTTAAATGCATACAAAGATTTGATGAAACTTAAGTCCTATTTATATTTTTCTATTATATGCATAGAAAGAAAGTATTCATTTTCCTTTAAAATTACAGAGTCAATGGCACAACTATTAACAGAAGAATGGATTTTGTCTTTTGTACTTGCACTGAATAGACAATGAATAAAATTTCTAAAAAGCCAAAAACAAAATCCCACTTTCTTGTATGAAACAAAAGGACAATTGTACAAAATAACTTGGGATAGATTTAAACCAAATCCCTAGATCAGACAATCCCTAAATTTTGGAAAAGTTTGAGTCCAGGTCCAAACATTATGACTGGCCCTATCTCTTTTGTAGGTTGAACTAAAATCCTAGATTCAAATAACCCAAATTTTGGGAAAGTCCAGATCTGAACATGGTGGCTCAGGTCCATCTCTAATAACAATAGGACATTTTGATGAATATCTAACAAGAGTTCTACTGGCTTTCTTAGTCAAAGTCTCCACCGTGCCAATCAAAGCAGAGCAGGAAAATATTTGGAAATTCACCACATCCAGCAGTGGGGAGGTGTGCTCCTAATCTGATCTGCTCTCGCTTGCCCATGACATTGGAAAACTATAGGGTGTATTTCAGATCCTGTTGATATTTGTATTAGCTTGGGGAAAAAAACAAAACAAATTAAATTGGTGTGTTATCCAGTTGAAATCAAAACATTATTTTAAAAGGTCACTTTACACTTCCACCTGGTATTTTCTTAACGTGCAGTGCAAACTATCTAATTACCATTTCATACCTCTTTTAGAGTGAAATCCACCCCATCTCACAGAGCCCACAGAAGGTCCCCACAGCAATGGAACTATTGCAGTTTTATAGAGCAGCATAGATACATAGAAACCATCTGCAGAGAGTGGGTGGACATGGGGACTATGTACTCCATGCACTCCAGAGTCAGGTAGGAGGATAGAACAAGAGGACCAGCTGAGTGGTTAGAAGTTGCAAGTTGGAGGGACTGAGACCGAGGTGGTGGAGAGAAAGTTGGGGAGGGGTTGAGAGGATGGTGAGGGGGAGAGGGATAGTGAAAACGGAGTGAAATCTCTGTATTGCATCACTGTTCTCCTCGGAGAAGTCTGAGATTCTGGGTGAAGAGAGAATCAAGGAAGAGAATTTGAGAAGAGATTCAGTATAAAGAAGAACCATTATGAGTTGTGCATGCAGCATATTTCCCCTTTCACAAGACTTCATGGAGGGCTTTCTATGGGGATGGTTATACCGAGCCATCTCAAGGAGGGGCATGGGGTAACTACTGTTGCATGTGGCGCAGCTGGGGAATGCACATCATCTGGCCACTGGTGTCATGAGGGTTACCTGGGAAAAAGGGATCCACCAGAATTTTTAAGAGTGTGCTTAATATGTACTCTTTAATTCTTTATACAACCTTGTGTGGGTGTAGAGTGTTTAAAGACCAATCAAATGTGAGCAAGGAGCAAGCGTATTTTAAAATTTCATGTAAGCGGATATTTATTTTATCTGATTTTTTGCAAGTCTTTTAAAAATACAAATAAAATCAATGGGGAGACTGAGACAAGTCTCATCCTATTTGTTTGTTTATTTCTAAGCTTTTATTTTTCCAGAAATCAATGGGCCAGATCCTCAGCTGTTGTAAATCAGCACAGAGTGATTGAAGTCAATGGAGTTACATCTGTTTGCACCAGCTGAGGATCTGGCCCTAAATCTGCAAAGTGTATTTTTAGTTTGCTTTTCTAGCAATTAGAAAGTAGCACTGGAGGAAATTTTTCTTCTACACCATTAGTTTCTGTTAATGGTTTAGTTGGCCATTAACCAAGAAGCAATACTGCAGATGCCCATATAAAATACTTGCCAATAACTATAAAGTTACATTATTATTTTTTATCATGGGCATAAGTAATGCACTATGTACTTATGAAAAGTCAAACCATACTGAAAGAGGATCAGCTGTTAGGGTTGAAATGACAGTAACAGTGGCTTTGAGGATATTTTCAGGAGCTCCTTCCATGCATAAGTGGTAAAAAGGGAGAAAAGCACAAAGGTGTTTGTTAGAAAATTTTACAAATGGGCACTTAAGACTGGCATCACTTGCATTACAAAGGTGGGAACTGATGTTTTGATGCTACATAAGAAATTATAGGTAGGGCAGGGATAGGCTGTGCTGTGAAAGGTCTTATAAGTGAGGGCAAGTAGTTTGTTTTTAATGCAGTGGAGAAGGAGGAGCCAATAGAGGGATGCAAAGAGAGAAGTGATGTGGTTGAAGCAACAAGATAGGAGAATAGCAGTGCTTAATTTGTGCCAGGGCAGATCCCCAGCACCCCTGGGCTTGCTGCATCAGTTATGAATGTAAAAAAATTGCTTGAGCCCCTGCACCTAATTGCTTGAGCACTGGCACCTCTTTCATTACAAATTAACCACTGGAGGATAGTGAGCTTTGCAGCAGCATTTTGAATGGATGGAAGTGAAGTAAGGGCTGGTCTACACTGAAAATTTACATTGTCCTAGCTACGTTTCTCAGGAGTGTGAAAAATCCATACTCCTGAGAGACATAGCTATGCTGACCTAACCCCTGGTGTAGACAGCGCTAGGTCGACAGAAGAATTTTCTGTTGACCTCGTTACTGTCTCTTGTGGACGTGGATTAACTACTGCAATGGGAGTACACCACCCATTGTTGTAGAGCGTGTCTACACTGAAGCACTACAGCTTCAGCACTGCAGCTGTGCCCCTGTAGCGTTTTAAGTATAGACATACCCTAAGATTGCATTCGTCAAGGCCAGATGGAAGTTATAGTAGTGAAGATGCAAGATAGTGGGGGCCTGGAGGAGACTTTTAGCTGTGTGGACAGAGAAGAAAGGCCCTATTTTAGCCCTGGTCTACACTACAGAGCTAGATTGACGTAAGCTGCCTTACACCGATCAAACTCGGTAAGTGGCTACACTAAAGTGTAGCTCCCACCAATGTAACTCGCCCAGTACACCAACTTAATAACTCCACCTCCGTGAGAGGTGTAGCGCTTGAAGTCGATGTAGTTAGATCGACGCAGTGTCAGTGTAGACACTGCATTCCTTATGTTGACTGTTACTACCTTTCAGAAGCTGTCCCACAATGCCCCACACTGGCAGTTAAAATGGTGCAAGCGCCCCTGGTGACAGTGCACACTGCGGACACAAAAGCAATTTAATTACTATGGTGGCTGAATGTTGACATAACTTAGGTTGACTTACTTTTGTAGTGTAGACTTGCCCTTATGATGTTATGCAGAAAGAAGACCATATTGGTCCCTTCTGACCTTAAAGTCTATGAGTCTATGAGTCTATAAGAGGCAAGAGCTAAATGCAGCCTGGATGTGTGGACCTAGAGAGAAGGCCAAGTGAAAGATTATGCCTGGGTTCAGAGCTGTCCATGGGATTGAGAATAATGAAAGGAGGAATGCTTGGAGGCAGGGCCGCCCAGAGGATTCAGGGGGCCTGGGGCAAAGCAATTTTGGGGGCCCCTTCCATAAAAAAAAAGTTGCAATACTATAGAATTCTATATTCTCGTGGGGGCCCCTGTGGGGCCCAGGGCAAATTGCCCCACTTCCCCCCCCCCCCCCCCCCGCCACCCCCTGGGCAGCCCTGGGAAAAATAAATATTTAAAAACCTTCTGCATCTCGGCACAAACCCAGTTTTGAGAAAACTTCGTTTCAAGTCACCTTTACAAGGTATCACTGGTTCTCAGCATCAGCTAGTGCTAAAAGGCACTAACGCTCATTAAAAGGGTTGGACAAATATTTTCTGTCAAAACTTTTTTTTGGATCGAAAACTAGGGGTTTTTAAAAAGCAGAAAAAATCACGGACAATGTCTGCTTTCCTTCAAAATTTGTTGTGGTTTTTTTAATTGAAAAGCTGAAATTAGTCTGCCAAAACCTGAACAGTGTGTGGCCAAATATTTGCTGCTTGCTGTGTTTGATTGTTTAAAGAAACAATACAGTAATTCTGCTTAAAAAAAATCTAAAATTTTTGAACCACCTCAGCTTGTGACCAAACGCCTGAGCCCATCCAGTCAGAGATTTTTCCAGGTTTCTGATATTCTGATGGTTTCCTTGACTCATATCTGTCTCCATAACTTTGGGTTCATTTAGGTTAGAACATAAGAACATAAGAACGGCCATACTAGGTCAGAGCAAAGGTCCATCCAGCCCAGTATCCTGTCTACCGACAGCGGCCAATGCCAAGTGCCCCAGAGGGAGTGAACCTAACAGGTAATGATCAAGTGATCTGTCTCCTGCCATCCATCTCCACCCTCTGACAAACAGAGGCTAGGGACACCATTCCTTATCCATCCTGGCTAATAGCCATTAATGGACTTAACCTCCATGAATTTATCTGTTTCCTAGAGACTGGCTCCATGGGGTCCCTCACAAACTGGAGACGGTTACTGTGGGTTTGTCTTTAGTATAGCTTATGTACATACTCCACGAACTGAGCATTTGAGCTTGTTCCAGAATTTGGGATGAGCCTATGTTGTGAAAACTGAAATGCTTAAAATAGCACATGCATGTGAATGGACACAGGGTGCTAAAATTAAATTAACCCAGGGGATCTCAAACTGGGGGTCGGGACCCCTCAGGGGGTCATGAGGTTATTACTGGGGGTCGTGAGCTGTCAGCCTCCACCTCAAACCCCGCTTTGCCTCCAGCATTTATAATAGTGTTAAATATATAAAAAAGTGTTTTTAATTTATAAGGGGGGGTCTCACTCAGAGGTTTGCTATGTGAAAAGGGTCATCAGTACAAAAGTTTGAGAACCACTGAATTAACCCCTCTGGAGCCTCGGGGAATGCAGAGGAGGGGGGTCTCCCTTGGTAGGGTTGGGAAGGAGGTAGGTGGTGTAGGATATTGCTCTTCTCATGTGATCCCTCCCCCATGGCTCTCTTGGCTCTATCACTATTAATCTAAAATGGCTAATTTTAAATGAAGCTACCCTGCCCTGACATGAATCTCCCTATGGCACTGAAATTAAATGTAGACTATAATTTGGCATTTGAGAAGTGAAAGAGATGGTGGCCCCAAGGGAAAAGATAACAGATTGGCTCTTTGTGTTAAATAGCTGTCTGCAAGCCTCAAACTGCTGAATGAGCTTTAGGGTAGGGAAGGCTGTGCCTCCCCAAACAGCCTGGCCCTGCCCCCTATCTGACCCCCACCCACTTCCTGCCCCCCAACTGCCCCCCTCAGAATCCCCGACCCATTCTGCTCCTTGTCCCCTCACTGCCCCCCCGAGACCTCCCCCAACCACCACCCCAGGACCCCACCCCCCACCAAACCCCCCTGCTCCCTGTCCCCTGACTGCCCCGACCCCTATCCCCACCCCCCGCCAAGTCCTGACAGACCTCCAGAACACCCACAATCCAGTCCCCCAGCAGCGCTGTCCAGGGCCGCTCCGGGGTTACCCCCGCCTCTCCCCTCTCTCAGAGCCTCAGCGCGCCGCGTCCAGGAGCTGCCCTGGCCCCTGGACAGAGTTGCAGCAGCGTGGCTCCAGCGGGACCAGAGCTCGCAGCCCCGCCCCCTTACCACGTGGCTCTGACTCAGCGGGAGGAGCTCAGGCCCCACCGGAACCATGCCGCTGCAGCGCTGTCCAGGGCCGCTCCTGACACGGCGCACTGAGGCGCCGGGGGAGCCTCAGACATTCTCGTGGGGCCGGGGGCCCCTGTGGGCCCCTCTGGGCGGCCCTGCTTGGAGGGAAAGATTAGGAGTTCTGTTTTGTGCATGTTGAGCTTAAGCTGAAGGCTGGATATCCACAAGAAAATGTCAGAAAGGCAAAAATTTTAGTTTGGACAGTGGGAGAGAGGTCAGAAGCGGAAAGGTACATCTATGTCTTCAGCATAGAGAAGACAGCTGGGTTCTGTGATATGCGATCATCCAGAGACAGGATACAAACGGAGAAGAGGATCAATGGTATCAAAAAGTGCTAACAGAGCACATCAGTATGGAGAGTCTAGTCCCTAAGACCTTTTTTATACTTCAGTTCTGCATGTAAGATCTCTACAGCAGCTATGTTCTTGCATACCTAAGTTTGATTTTCTTATGCATGAAAGATATAATGACCAGGGCCCCATGTACTCTGCATCACAAGAGGACCAGATTCCACTGTAGCACTCCTTAAATTCTGTAAATTCTTTGTTAATGACAGAGAACCCCAATGGTTTCATCTTGACCAGAGTTTCAAAAGAGCTCCCATTGATGAAACAGGAGCAGAGCTCTTTTGGAAATCTGGTCCGCAGACTATCCTTTAATTCAGTTCAAGATGTAGTAGATTTTAATATATTTCATTCAAAGAGTCATGGAGGTGCATGTAACAGGAGTATATCATTTTCATTATAAACCAAAACAATCTGTCCTGCTAAATTCTCATTGTGGCTCTGTGCTTCTAGAGAAATTCGTACTGAAATAACATAGGGCCATTTCATGTTATCTGTTTTAAAGCCATTGAAACACTTGCTTGATGGCCTGACCTGGCCCATAATTTACATGATTTTAAAAAAAAGGTAAAATGAGGCCAGTTAACAAAATATTCCCAAATGCTGCACATGTTCTAAAGCAGACCATTAATATGGTTTTTGAAAATGAGCAGGGATTTTTACTGACTGGATACCTAAACAATCACTATAATATACATCTAACATCACTTCATGTTTTGACTTTGTACTCTGTACACTTGATTTGGGGCCCAGGCCCCATAGTCAAGTCAAAATTCTTGCTAACTTTCATGGAAGTTTTGTCTGAGTGTGGATTTCACGACCATGTGTTTGCAGAACAGTTACTGCACTAATTTATAACTTAATAACACAGAATGAAAATCACCCCCATGCAATGGGCCAGCAAAAGGTCTACTTAAGTCGCACTATTGTTCTGGCTTTGAACAGGACTGAATTTCACCCTTAATGTACAAATCTCTCTATCTTTTTCAAAGATAACCTATATTTAAAAGCCATGAAAAATTTCAAACGTTACAAAAATGGGGAGACTTACAATTTTGTCAACCCCATGTGCTGAAAATCATGAGTCAGCACCCCCCTAAAAAACCCATGAGATTGGCTTCAAAATAATGAGATTTTTAAATAATAATAAACCTTGAGTTATTTGCCTTCTGTTTCTTAAGCTTTTGTAATTTCTCTGCAATTACAAGGACAAAAGTCTCACCCTTCCTTTTAATTAAAGCTGAGATTCTTATGGAATCACTTGACTCCAGAAGCTCAGGCTTTAAGAAAAATACCAAACATTGTGAGATTCATGATAAAGTACAAGAGGTGGTACCACACTTACCTTGGACTTCAAAATGTCTTCATTTAAACTTTCTCAGGTGTTCTTATTTCATACTTACAGTGGTTTAACTTTTTATATGCTGACTTGCATAGCTGTCTTAAACTAACAGTTAAAAAAGGGTTCTTGTGGCCCTGTGGGTCCCAGGATATTAGAGAGACAAAGTGGGGGAGGTAATATCTTTTACTGGACCAACTTCTGTTGGTGAGAGAGACAAGATTTTGAGCTTGCATAGTGCTCTTAAGAAAAGCTCTGTGTAGCTCAGGGATTGGCAACCTTTAGCACGCGGCCCATCAGGGAAATCTGCTGGCGGGCTGGGATGGTTTGTTTACCTGCAGCGTCTGCAGGTTCGGCCGATGGCAGCTCCCACTGGCTGTGGTTTGCTGTTCCAGACCAATGGGGGCTGCGGGAAGTGGCGTGGGTGTAGCTCGAAAGCTTGTCTCTTTTATCCAATGGAAGTTGGTCCAATAAAAAATATGATCTCACCCTCTTTGTTACAGTTAAAAAATGGATAGTCTGTCTTCTTGGTTGTATGTGGGTATTTCCTCCAGTAGGACAAATAATGCTAACATTTTTAGTTGCAAAACACACTGTAATTAAGAACTTTTAAATCAAAGAGGGCAGGCAGTATGAGTAATAGCCTGGTCCAGTTAAAAGGACTAGAAAGATATGGTGCTAAATTGCCTAGTTTACTTTCTTATGAGACTCTTTCTCAATCTTAATTGCAAGTGAAACTCATTGTAGGTTTGGTTTCACAGGTGTAAAATTTCAAGAATCAATATTAGTTCTTGTTTATTATAGTCCATCCATTCTCCTTGAGCAATTTAGATTCCCATTACCTGTCCTTTCTATCAAAAGAAAGAAAGAAAGAAAAGAGACAGTCTGAAAAAAATAAATAAGTTGAGGCCTTGATTTTCAGCAGTGACCTCTTTTTTTATGAGTGTAATTTTGTGCAATAACTGTGCCCATATTTTTGTGCCCACAGTGAATTGTACTCATAAACAGTAACTTGAGATCTAAGTGGCTGTATGCAGCCACAAATCAAATAGCTAGACATCTAGTTAATATTTTTCTACCAACAATATATTAGTTAGTATGTTGAATATGACACTACCTCACAATATTTGAAATGAATCTGCTGTATCACTATCACTGTATCACTACTTCAGCTACTAATGCCAGGGCACTAGCAGCCCTTGAGCTGAACACCTACTATTTGATCTTGGCTTTACAATATTATCAGCAATGATAAGAAACAATGAATAACAATAGGTATTCCTCATTGCTGAAGTAAATGGGCTTATTTTTTTTTAAGACTTCTTGCAATAAAAACATCTACCCTTTAGCCAGTTCAGTTTGCTTTACCCCAGGAAAAATTTCCAACCTCAAAAGGCTTTTGTTGGGTGGGTAATCGGGGTGGGGGTGGGGGGAACACAACCACCTGTGAATGAAAGAGGAGATTGAAAAGTTTCTGCTTGCTGAAAGCAGACTTACTTATTTCCCCTTAGACCCACCCATTTATACAGTGTGAGTAATACATGAGTAACAATAACAGGACTTTGAACTTGCATAGCACCTTTCAGACAAAGAGCGGTTAATTGAGAGTCCCTGAACCCATGTAAGATAAGCAAATATTAATATTACTATCCTCATTTGAAAGACAAAGAAACTTGAACAGAGAGACTTTGTGACCCCAAATCCATCTTTCCACCCCTTAGGCATTCAGGTGACTGAAACTTCCTCAGTCAGGTGACAGAAACTTCCTGAGATGAACAAAACAATGGACTTAAACTATTCCTCTTATTCGCAGCACAGAAAGTGGAAGAACTTGAATGGAAAGGATGTTGTTTGTAAACTACCTGGAGTCAGTGAAAAACACCTGCTGTTTAAGAATGTTTAATCTCCTACAGTCCAAGTTAAAAGAAGATATTTGGACAAAAACAATGTGCCAGGGGCTATTTGGGTTATGCCTTTACATCAGAAGGGGATGTTATCCTATGTACCCACCTGAAGCAGTAATACAAATAATAAATAAAAATAACACAGTGTGCCAGGATGGCCCTTACAGTGTGGGTACCATTGGCTGGCCTTTATTATTTACTTGTGAGGTCAGGTGTCATCTGGCAACTTTAGTTTGTCACTAAGTTTGGCCTGGGCCTACACTTGAAACTTAGGTCGACAGCTACATCACTCAGGGGTGTGACAAATCCACACAGCTGAATGACATAACTATGCCAACCTAATTTCTGGTGTAGATGCAGCTGGGCCTATGTCTGCCTAGCTACCATTGGTCCTACACCAATGGAAAAAACCCTTCTGTCAGAGTAGGCTGTATCTACACTATGGGGTTATGCTGGCATAGCTACAGTTTTAACATAGAATATCAGGTTTGGAAGGGACCTCAGGAGGTCATCTAGTCCAACCCCCTGCTCAAAGCAGGACCAATCCCCATATAGGGGATTGCATATAGGTATAATAGACATGGCTTTTGAATGCAATAATTCCCACACATATGTTGTTGCAAACTAAAACATTGGTCCCCCAGTATGTGTTACAATATTTGTGTAAACACCAACCTCCTGTGATATAATTTCAATTCAAGAAGCGGCTTGTTAACAATATAAAGCACTGAAAGTTGTATGTTTCTCCTAGCCACCCTTCCCTGTACCACCTTAGTCTGGTGGACTGATGAGAAAAGGTAGTTACATTCAGAATAATGACAAAAAACGTATCTAATTTGATCTCTGATATGAATATATTATGCAAACACACACCTCTCAGACACTCCAACAAAACTGAATGGACTTGTAAGGAAAAAGAGAAGTGAAGAATTTGCAGCAAATTTATTTATTTCTTGGAGTCTGAAATTGAATCTCTTTTTACCCAGTGTGGTCCAGTGGAGTGGGCACCAGAGTTAGGAAACTTGAGTTCTGTTACTGGACCTGCCACTGGCCAGAAGCTAGTCCTTTCAGCTTTCTGTGCCTCGATTTTCTCATTTGTAAAATGGGATAACGATACCTTCCTTGAAAGTGTTTTTGAGATCTAAAAGGCAATATATAATAGCTAAGTATTTTTTTATTCCACCAATACTGTTTAAAAAGAACATTATTATCCTGCTTGTAGAAACTGAAGTGTTTACTTCTGTATAATCAAGTGCAGGAAGGACAGTAATGATTGTTGTAACAATTGATCTTCATTGCTAGCAGTTCATTCATGTATTGTACTTTGTTTCCAAAGCAATCTCTGACTGCATCTGTGTTTGGCTCAATCTGTTATACTGGGCTATCAGCTACAAACTCCAACACTCACATTATTGCTGGATCAAATGGATCTTTTGGTTTGAATTCCTCATTGCCACCAATGACTAACCTCAAATCTACTCCCTCATCATTTTCATAAACATGCAAACACAGATTCAAATTCAGCTAGTGGTTGCTGGCAAATTTACTCGACAAATCCCACCATTTGGAATGAGAGCTTTCTTTGGAGGTCCTTCAGAAACGTTTCCCCTTTTTTCTACCACCCTAGTGAGAATAACCTTCCCTGTGAAATACCTTATACTCACCTGATGTATCAAGAGCCAGAGTGAAGCTGTAAACCCAGCACCAAGACTGGAAGTACAGACTCTGTCTCCAGGGGGTGAGATATACACAGGGCACAAGATGCATACACAGCCAAAACCAGAAACACACACACTATCAGTCTTTGTATGAAATAAACTCATTTCAAAAGCTGATGAGTGAATCCCGTTTAACAGCCTTTTTTATTATTATGTTTTTTCACTCTTATCTCTGTGTCTTTTTCTGTTCCGATCTTCAAAGCCTAATTAAAGTTAGGCGAGAGCCCTACATTCTCTCATGTTATCTGCTGGAAAAGGAACGCTTTTAGCAAAGAGCAAAAGTGCTACAGTGACCTCTGGTGATGAAAACCGAGCAATGCACTCACATAATGCTCCCAATACTTCTGTTAGTCTTAAAGGTGCCACAGGACCCTCTGTTGCTTTTTACAGATTCAGACTAACACAGCTACCCCTCTGATAATGGTTTGGTTTCAACCACGGAGAAAATGCTGACACATTCAAGTTCTCCAAATGGGTCTAAATAGGAACAACAGTAACCTTTGTGAGGAATGAATGACTTTCAGCCTGTATTTCAAAAGGAATCCTTCACACTGTCTTCTGCACCACCTGCAGGCTGGATTTTTTATTTCCTATCGTCTCACCCTCCCCAATCTGGAATTTTTAAAAAATGATCAAGAATAGGTGTTGCGAGAGAGGGGAGAAGAGTTTATATAACTGAATGTAGCACACTAGGAAAGATTTTTTTTCCAAAGTGTTCTGCTACATTGCAATAGGTTATGCTAAACTAAGTAACATCCTATTACGTTATGTGATTCTGCTTTGGTAGATGGCGTGATGTGGCAGCCTCTCACACCATACTCTCAATGTTTTGAAGAGAAGAAACTTTTCACTAGGCTGTCTGCCTATTACAGAATCAGGCATCTAGGTACTATTGTGCCTTCATGACCAAGAATCCAGGCAATCTCTTTTATCTGCTGAAAAGTCCAATTCAGCAGCAAGGGACTTAGGCTCAGATCCTCAAAGGTAGTTAGGCACCTAACTAATCAGTGGGAATAAGGTACCTAAATACTTTTGAGGAACTGGGCCTTAATGCCTAATTATACGCATGGGAGTAGTCCCACTCACTGAAACCAAGGCATTTAGGGACTGATCTTACACCATTTAAGTTAATTGTAGTTTTACCATTGATTTCAGTAGGAGCAGGAGCAAGGCCTATGTTTCTTACTGAATCAGGGCCTTAGGCTTGTGCTTATGCATGTGCTTACGTTTACATAGGCGTAAGTATTTGCAGGATCAGGGTTTTAGATTATAGTCCAGCACAATGAGGCCTCAATTGTCCATGAGGTCCCTGGGCACTACTACAGTACAATAAATACTAATACTAATAAATAATAACGTGACAATGTTATGACAAGCCTGACCATGACAAGTAACTGAGATTTTCTCTATATGGAAATTTAAATTTGTTAATGCTGCCACCAAACCTCTAGTTTCTTTCCTCTAAGTATTTGGAACAAGGGCTTTTTCCTCTGGATCCCTGTCTATATTAAATGCTATTATTGAGGGTGGGTTACTATTAATATAAAACATTATGGTTATCATCCTTCATGTCTATGAATAACTAGTAAAAAGGTTAAGGAGGAGTGAAAAGGAAAAGTTATTCCTATTTCTAGTAACCAAAGTTATAGATACAACTCAAGTGTCCTTTTACTATACATTAAAATAAGAAAAATAACTTATTAATTAAATTCACAAAGATGTCATTAACTGTATGTTAAAGGTACACATTTAAGAGCCTTATTTCCTTGAGTCTTACTAGGCAGTCAAAAAAAAATAATAATAATCAGGATATGCAAAAAGTTATATAGTTGCTATATCAAATTTAACTTGACTGAGTTATCATCCAGCATATTTTATGGTACTATGTACAAATAACAAGAAAATCAAGAAGAAAGTATATTGTCTAGCTACCTCCCTCCCTCCCTCTCGTGTTTATCCTGCTGCCTCATCACCATATAGTATCTGAGCACTCTCCCTTTAAAATCAATTGCAATGGCAAAGTCCTTAGTGGACTTCATGGAGTCTAGGTAAAACTCTGGGAGTTTCTTTTTAGTTAGTTTGGTTTGTCACAGGTCGCTTTGGGGGGGGGGGGGGAGGAGGGGGGAGGCATCTGTGTGAAACTCACACAGGCAGGGTGATCAGATCACAGCAGCCACATTTCTCACCATGTTCTTCAGGAAATGGTAAACCTACTCAGTTCTTGTTCTGAAGATGCCACGTAATGTTAATGGGTGGAGGGAACACCCCATTCCCCAATGTTGCAGCTATTTTATACAGCATATGACACATTAATATTGTGGGAGGACATTTAATTTGAATTGATTACCATTGCATCTGAAGAAGTGAGGTTCTTACCCACAAAAGCTTATGCTCCCAATACTTCTGTTAGTCTTAAAGGTCTTAAAGGTGCCACAGGACCCTCTGTTGCTTTTTACACATTCAGACTAACACGGCTACTCCTCTGATACTTGACTTACCATTTTTTGTAATTGCACATCTGTAATATTGCATATGAGATTTTGCATTCATTTTCCTTGCTTGTTTTTTAAAAATAAGGAAAAGAAAAGACTAAAAGCCTCCCCAGGATGCTCTGGAGTTCACTTGTGACTCTGCCTGCGTGTGTTCAGATTCTTTCTATATGAAATCTGTCCAACCATGTCCAGAGTTAGAACCCAACCTCTCTGCTTGAGACCAGTTTTTAACTGAACCCTGACAGTTATGCTTGTTTTTAAAATATACCCTTGGAACTTACGTTCGTGGGGCCACATTCATTCTTGCTCGTGCAATTTGCACATCTTTTTTTCATTCCTGATCTGCTTCATCTCAGGAGGGATTCAGCTGTGGAAGGGAAGGTGGTAACACTTACTCGTGGATTCTGCCAGGGGATGGAAGTTTTGCTGGAGGCTCTAGAAGATACCCCATATGGCAGCTGCCTAGACAATGTGCAGAATTGGTATATCTCCTCTTAACCCGTTCTGGCTTGCTGGGCACGCATCAATGGTGGGGCGGTTTGGGGCACCTTGCACTTCTGCAAACCCACTCCTAGTGGAGGCTAAAACTCAAACACCATCAAAACCTCATATGACGGTGGTGGGTCAGGGTGTTGTGGGGGAGGGCTGATCCAATCCTTGTGCTCATTGTTTGAGTAATAGCTGAAAGAAGGAGATTAGAAATTGAATGCATGAAACCTTTTCCCATTCAGTTCATAGTGTCTGCATGAATTTCCATGGCTGTCATATTCCAGCAGGCCACTTCTTTTCTTTTCTGAGATGTGATCGTCACCAGAGCTCTACCCAGGAGTTATCATTAAGATCCTTCCCTAATGTAACAAAATGATATACAATAAAAACTTGCTATGTTAGTCTTTTGCTTCTAAACTTGAAGCAGTTTGAAGCATCAAAAGGCTTACCTATTACAGCGGAAAACACAGTTCAGAATAATTGTTTTTTTACCTCTCTTTGGTTTTCATAGATGGCTAGCTACATTTGTTCAATTCAAATTCTTAAAGCTATTGCACTGGTTTTTCACAGGTATAACACAACTGATACCAGTACAGTCATTCCTGATTTACACTATAATAACCGAGATCACAATGAAGCTGATTATCTGACAAAACCTGGAACTTAGCCCCTGGAAGAGATAGCTATGTCCATTAAAGGGTAGAACCTGCCTCAAGGTACAAACTATGTGGAAAAAGTTGGCCTTGGGTAGAAATTAGGATCAGTGTTATCACTTTAACCTTCCAGACTACCTGAAAAATGAGTAATGGATTCATTTATCTATGTATACAGCACACGTCTATAAATTCTTCCCTTCTGGGAGGCAACCATGTAGAATGGTAGGAACTGCCCATTATTGAACAGCCTATAGCTCATCTGTGAGGGTTGGTGGCAAGAGAAGGTGTGTGGGCATAGGAACCGACTCCGTGGGTGCTTTGGGGCTCAAGCACCCACCGAAAAAAATAGAGGGTGCTCAGCACCTTCAGGGCTAGATTAATCTTTTGTGGACCCCGACACTTGGACTGAGTCCCCACCCCACACTCCATCCATGCTCTGCCCTGAGGCCCTGCCCCCACTCAGCCTCTTCCCCCTCAAAGCTCCACCCGGTGTTTGCATGGGGGGGAGGGAGCGGAGAGGAGCACGCACCGACTGGCCAAAACAAAAGTCAGTGCCTGTGCGCATGGGTGCTAATTCTTCCTCCTGTCTTCTCTTCTTCCACCTCCCCCCTGAAACCTCCTCCATACCACGACAGCTCTGCCCAGCACACCTCTATGCCCCCGGCAAAACACACACAAACCTTCGTAGATGGGAACAAGACAGTTCCCCTCCTCCAGCCCTTGTCATAAGAATCAGCATTCATTCACGTGTTTATGCAGTGCATTCTTTCCTCAGGAGGTATGAGACGCAATGTTGTTAGGGCTGGGTTTGCAAAAATAATGAAAATTGCAGTTAAGGAGCATACCTGCCCCACCTTTTTTCCATTATATGTGCTGTGAAAGACAGTTGTGTAAGAAAGTAATCGGGGCACATCTAGGTATGAGGAAATATATATAATCCTCCAACTGCTGTAGTAGTATACTGGCCTGGCTTCCCCTGAATAGAGTGAGGCTGTTTTATTTGACAAAGGACACATTTCCATGTCACCTAACTTCCTTTTACACTAAGTAGAAACATCAATTGAGGTTGAGATTTTCCCAGCACTGCAGGGGATTTAGACAGACAATGTTCCTGAACTCTAGGACAACCTGGAATCTTGAGATCCACAAACAAGCAATGAATGTATTTGCTTTCCAAAATAATATTTTAAAATAGACTATCACAGCGACAAGTTCGTTCAGGGTGTGTACTTGCGTTACTGTCTAATATTACCATGTCTAGGATGATGGAAGACACTCAGACTGCATTCATGTGTTTTCCTAGGTGGATGGGAAGCATTATCACACCTTGTTCTACATATTTTGTTCAATTAACTTCCCTGCTGCTTGTTTCTCCAATTATGGGCCAGATTTATACAGAAGCTTCAGTCCAGCCTGGCTTTTCTATGGAAAACATTTACACCCGCAAAAAGTGTATCTGTGGTCCCTGCACTTAGTTGTGGGATCAAAGCCACCTACCATCTATAATATGTCTTTTCAATGCTTGATAGGGGGATTAAATTAGGAATTTTGCCATCTAAATTGTAGGATTTGGGTCTATACTAAATTGTATGTTCCAAAATGCAAATGCACATTTTGTGGGTACTAATTGCATATGCATACACCCACACCCACATACAAAAGAGATGGCAGCCTTTAACAACTTGACTGTATATAAGAATACTAACTAGGAGTAATTACAAATCACGATACACAAAATATAACAATTTGTGAAATTCATGGTTAGAATACCATACAAAAGAATTATATATCCTGTACATACAAACTGCATTGAAATAACTAAAACTAATATGCCAGTAGCATCAAACCCAATCCACTGAGACTAGAACAGGTGGAGGGGGGTAAGATATGAGAGTGAACAACAACCTCCAAAAAGGTTCCAATGAGGCTGGTGTGACAGATCATTAGTGACCTCTCCTGAAAAGGTTTGCCAAATCTTCTAGGCAATCTAACCTATATTCAGTCTTGGGTGTCCAGAGTTGGATCCAAAGCCCATTGAGGTCAATGGGAATCTTTCCATTGACTTCAAAGACCTTTGGATCAAGTCCACATATTGCTAAACATTATTACCCATCATATCACTTTCCTTGTGATGTCACTATCTCCAGTTTGGCAATAATCAATCTTTACCTCTTTTGCACAACTTTCCTTTTATCTGTGCACTGTAAATGTGCCTACAGTTGAAGTGTGCCTGGAAGCCTTTGCCCCTCTCTTCCATGTAAATTTAACATTTTGTCCTACAGACAGAATTTGCCACATTCTCATACTAAGCATTTGCTCTATTTATTGTCTTTCACTTCACTCTTTGGAGAAAACTATTTAACAATTAACAACTTTTACCATGACTTTGTTTGAAATAGTTCTGGCAGGTAGACTTAGGAGGTGGGTTTCAATCCAGCTCCCACTGAGATCAATGGCAAAACTCTTATTGCTGTTCTCTGGGAGTAGATTCAGGCCCTAATCTGCAATGGATGGCTGTAACAAACCATCCACCTCAAAATTATTATTTATATATTTGTTTTTGTAGCTGCTGGGTGTCCCATTGTGTTAGACACTGAACAAACACATAGGACGAGAGAGCTTCTGTCCTGAAGAGCTTACAGTCTAAATAGGCAAGACTGACCAAAAATGGGAGAAATTAAGTATTATCCCCATTTTACAGATGGGAAAGTGAGGTACAGAGAAACTAAATTACTTACCCGAGATCACACAGAAATAGAGGGGTAGAGTTGGAAGGAGAATCCAGATCTCCTGAGTCCCAGGACAGTGCTTTGAATACAAGAGCAACTCCCCTATCTTGACTCCCATTCAGGAAAACACGTAAGGATGTGCTTGAACTTAAGCATCTTCTAGTTAATCCCGTGCTTAGGAATTGTCCTGAAAAGGGATGTGTTTATAAATATGGTCAGTATATTTTTCTTAAAATCTGCTTGCTGTATATAGAATGATATGTAATGGACTTATTATACTATCGAGAAATGCAATAGTAAGGTATAACCATGGGTTATATATATATTGGGTTGAATTCTATTGGCTTTTGTTGGGTTTGCTGTTTTTATTGTAATTTGGGCTGGTGCACCTAATGCTTTGGATAGGCATTCTTTTTATTTTTGTGTATAAATAAAATATAAATGACAAATAATTACTTTTATATAATTTTTAGGAAATGTGATTTTTGTTGGAGTAAATTCAGAGCTATAAATTGAGGGAGAAAATAATTGCCACAGGATGTATTTCTTTATATGTGTATTAGTATTTGACAGGGGAATGGCTTCTATCCATCCAGAAAAAACATACAGACCCATTAGCCTTGCAAAATCAGAATGGCATAGTTAATAGAGATTTGTAAGCCTTTGAAAAGGGTGCACTGGCACTATTCTTGGCACACTCCAATGGGCTTTAAAGAACAGTAATAAAAGGATAATGTCAATGCATAACAGCATGGGACCTGATCCAACTCTCCCACTGATATCAGTGGGTGCTGGATCAGGCCCAAGAACAATAACTGGCTAAATCCTGAGATTTCCTGACAGATGAGAATGGGTTTGTATCTAGATGTGATTTTGGAACAATACTAAATGGGAATAATTTCTAGTGAAAACAGAATGTATGCAAGATTGAGTAAACATAAGGGTCAAACTCCCACCAAAGCATATGGAAAATCTATAATATACCTATAATCATCTGTCAGTTCCACCAGTGGCCTGAGATGAACAGTTAAGAGACTCCACAATAGCATATTAACCCTCAGGAATAAAAACACACAGTGACGTAAGAGTCATACGTAGCAGGTACTTAAATCTGAACACATGGACTAGAAATTCAGTAAATCGAAAGCAAGATAAGGACTTAAAAATCTAGCTGAAATAATAATTAAATGGTGAAGCTGCATATTTCAACACCTTAACAGAAAGCTGCATTCACACTCAAAATGGATACTTGCCATTCAGTTTTCTTGTTTTTGTATAAAACACATGCTCACCTCATAACCCCTGAGAGCATGTACACTTTTAGCACACAGTCAGTTAACTACTTGATGGCTATGAAAGGCAGCAATTCACAAGCAACCTCTTAATACACCAGTATCATCTTAAACCAAAACTCCTTCCTAATGACGGGCCTGATTTTGCTGCCATTTAAATCAGTGGGAATTTTCCAGTTGACTTCAATTGGAATCATGTAAAGAACCACTAATGTAGAGGATTAACTAGGGATTGCTTAGTTTTTAAAATATTAGTGCTACAGATTTACCATTAGGTTAATGATGTCACAGTTGTTTAATTCTGATTGACTGTGAATGTGTATTTACTTGGCAGCTGGGCTATGGTTTGATCTGCATACAGTACATCAGAGAAAGGAAATGGAATTTCATGTTGCCTCAGCTGAGAATCTTGATGGATAACGTAGATAGATTAATGAAATTACTGTTTTTGTGCACTTCATTAATTATACTACGTATACTGAGCTGTGAGGCTTTGCCTTACTTAAACATTGCTATTTTAAGTACCATCTACTTACTTGTAAGCTTTAGCTACAGTATTATTCTAGAGGACTTTGATGGTTCAATTGTTTGATTATAATATACCAGGAAAAGGAATTGCCAGCACAGTAACAAGAATATTTTATCTCACTTTTCTTCTTTAAAGGAAAGTGAAAGGGTAGTTTTGAAGATAAAATAATTTGGCTTGTATTGATATGAAACATTAACTATTTACTGTTCGTGCTTTGCAAGGAACCCTTGCAACTTATTTAAAAATAAATTTAAAATACACTAAAACATAATGTATATAATAAGTAACCACAGAACTGATGCAGAGGAAAAACTCAAGAATGTAATGCAAAAACCCACTGTAATGCAATGATTTTTGTTAGCAATTTTGCTTACAAAAATATAATCCTGTGTTATTTAAAAGTAAACAGAAAGATTAATTTTCATCATAAAAATGAACTGCATCATTTGCCACAGCATGCTTTGCTGTATATCCTTCATGCTCAGAAGCACTTCTTACAACATATAAATAGGAAGGGCCCAACTCTACCCTCATTTATATTGGTGCAGATGAACTCATGCTACTGAAGGTAGAATCAGGCCTTAGACTTGGTTTTACATGTAAAGTTTTGATTAAAATTGGCATTCTTTTGCATCTTATATCTTATTAAGGCTAGATCCGAATTTAGACTATGCACCTGCGCAAGGGAGAAAAAAGAGTAACTCCCTGCCCCTTTACATGCCCTATCCTGATCTTGGGTCCAGACACTTAGGAGAAAGCAAGGTTACTACCTGCTCACTTCCTCCCTAAAGCTGGTAGATGGGGAGTGGTTGGGAAAGGACACGGAATTAGTAGGGGGTGGGGATGGGAATGCATAGAGAGTTAGCTCCACCCTCTCTCTTGTGGGTCAGAATAGCTGAGCCAGCATAGGGCTGGCTGGGAATAGGCTGATAGTAGAGCTGATTAAATAATAAAAAAGCACTCAAACATTTTTGTGAAGATTTCTTGAAAATTTTCATAAAATAAAGTTCATTACATTTTTGAAATGGTTTGTCCGCTCTATTAACCGGTTAAAAAAACAGCAATGTATTTTTCAGGTTTTTTTTTTTTTTTTTTTTTAAATCCAAAGAGAAAAATTGGTCAAACTTTTAACAAAGAACAAATTTTCAACCAGCTCTTGCTATCAGTTATCATCCCACCAATGCGGAGGGGGTGCAGGTGGGGAATTGTGCATGGGGGGGGGGGGGGGGGTGACTGATACTGCCTCCTAAGGCTAATGCTAGGGTGAGGCAGTTCCACACTACTCCTTGCCTAATAGCAGAATCTAGCCCCTTATCTTTTAAACACTGCCATGGTTGAAAGAAGGAGCAGAAAACATCCTTGTCACAGTAATCTCCTGCAAAAGTAATGAATATGTCCAAAGATTAACTGGAAGATAAACAAGCACATGTTATTAAAATGAGCATTTCTGCTTTTTCTGTAGTGATTGGTCTCATACTGATGAAAAGTGACTGTATTTTTGAGACTAAGATTGGGGACTCCATATCAGATATCAATAGACCAATAACAATCCTGCTGCAACCTAGCACAAGACATCAAAGAAGAATTTTGCTGTTTAAACATTAAACATTTTGTTTAAATATTAAACAGGGAGGCTCCTCTGATTGCTAAAACACCATTAAGCAGAACGGAGGCCAGTCTGTAGTCTCTGATTTTGGGCCCATACAGCATGTTACCAACAATGTCATTTCCCAATGGTACAGTGATGTAAATGGGTAGCAAGTACTTAAGGAATGCTGACTGGGAAAAACAACAACAAACCTCCCACCTTTGTCAGTGTTGCTACAAGCAGAATGCGTGCACTTTTCATTCAAGAAATGTAAAGTATGGACTTAGTTGTTGTACCTCCTGCCACAAAAGTGATCTTGTGACATTTGAAACATTCCTTGAATAGTTACTACTGGGTGAATACTGCAAAACAGTTTTTGTTAATACACCTGCACATTTTTACATGAATTTGCCTAACTTTATAAATAAATAAAGATATTCCATCTCCTAGAACTGGAAGGGACCTTGAAAGGTCATTGAGTCCAGCCCCCTACCTTCACTAGCAGGACCAACTACTAATTTTTGCCCTAGATCCTTAAGTGGCCCCCTTAAGGATTGAACTCACAACCCTGGGTTTAGCAGGCCAATACTCAAACCACTGAGCTATCCCTCCCCCCTGTTTGTTGCACTTCTCCTTTGTGTTCCTCTTCTGGGTGAAATTCACCCCTGGCGCTCTGGAGCTCTGCAAGGCTCTCTGTGTCATTTTAAAAGGGCGGTGAAATGGAGTGGTGTCCCAGGGCTGTCTACACATGACAGGAGAAATGGTCTCTGTACCAGCCTGGCACAGGATGATGTAAAACGTTGTGACGGGGGCAGGTCATTGGTGTTGGATCAGTGTTTACCCAGATACAGTTACCCCAGTATCCCATTCAACTGTTGCTAAGGAGCTGGGACTGCCCATAATTTGGAATTGCAATCACAATCATAGGGATGACTGCTCAGCAGCGCCAGGCACAAACCTGAGACAAAAATGTACTTATTGGGTTATTGTAGCTGCTGTCATTTCACACTTCAACTGATCAATTATGCATTCTTTGAACAGGCAATGGGACTACTCACATGAACAAATATTTGCAGGATCAAGGCCTTAGATGTATCAATCTAATAAAGGAAATTTAGCTATAGATTATAGAAACTACATGTGAGCAACACTATCCAAAGTAACGTATCAAGGTGAACTATAATAAAAAAACAAAAGGTAAACAAATCTTAACCTTTCCCTCTCCACAATGCATATTCACATTGTTAAGTGTTCAAATTCTATGGAAGAGGTTATTTTTGCCTCTTCTGAAAACCTACATCAGCTATCAATGTCAATTATCCCTTACCTCACTAGACAGCTCAGTTACGCATACCATGAGCACATGTTTACCCAGAATTTCAATCACTTCCTCTTGGCTGCTGAAGTGAAATAAGAACCAGACAAGATTGTCCTCTTTACCTGCGGTGACCTGAATGCTTTTGTATTTTGTTCCACTATAGAAATTATTTTTATTATATTTTATCTTAGTAGTGTGTTATTACTGGAAACAAAACTTTGATTTTAAGAGTCTTGTGATTGTTTAAAAAAGCAGTGTGAGACAAAGGTTGTGCTGTAACTGTAAATTTATTGCTATATATTATCTTTATAGCAGTCATCTTTAGCAATTGCTGTAGTTCTTGTTGCAAAACAGTTTCAATCATATAACACTCTGCTTTCAAATGCTGATAACGTTCAGAATTATCCACCTACTTGGCTGAAATGTTCCAGGTGTAGTCTGTTCAGCTGCAATTTTCTTTTGGATATTTTGAGCAAAATTCTTTAATCTCTTTTTAAGTTATGGATGAAAGAGGGACAAAACTTATACCTTTACTCTTAATAGGGAATATATGCTTTACTATCTTTTGGAGTGAAGGATATCAACTGTATGAAATTAAAAATCACCTTTGAATACAGCTGGTCAGAAAACTTTCATGAGAAAAAAATTTCAATAGTAAATGGAAAAGAAACCAGAATTTAATGAAAAATGTTTTCCATTCTTTTATTAGTTTTATAGATTGTTGGAAAATTGCTGTCAAAATGTTGATGGAAAAGGGGGACAAATATTCATAAAAAAGTTCACGAAATTGTTTTCTGGTTAGCTGCAGCTTGTTGCTTTTTTTAAGCAGGACTATAAATCCTAGCCATATAAATATCAGAGACAATGCAATAATCATTAGAACAGTGAACTTTGGTTTAGAGAAACATTATACAGTAATATAAACATTTTATCTCCCTATTTAATGGGGTGCTCCATGTTACAGCTGCAGTTTTGATCACATTATCAATGGGCATCTATTAAGATTTTAACAGGGCCTGTAAAAATGCCATCTTCTTTGAGACTTCATTGCACATTAGCCTTTTCAAACCTGGCTGACAAAGGGGTGGCTACTGTTAGGTTACTGCTGGGACAATTTACACGAGGGACATTGCAAATGTACGACTGACACATACACGACGATACTGTCCAGAAAAATGCTTTAAGGTCAGGAGAAAATTATACATGCAAATAAAATGGAAGATCATGTGGTTTTAGGGTCTCTCTGAAAATATGACTGAATTCTACAATATTGTGATCAATCTCTCTTTTTAAATGTTGATCTTTTGCCACTGTGAAAAAAGAGTAAGCACAATGTTAACAAGTGAATATCTTTTTCCATTGTAAAGATAAAGTCAGCTTGATAATAATCCATCCTTTTAAATCAAAACCTCGATCTAGACTAAAGAAATGTATTGTTGCAAAGGTATGACTGAACTATCGTAACTTGTTCAGAATCTTTGCATTAACCATCCTGGCCAGTGCAAACCTGTTAAGCATGCCCACAACCAGCACTCTCTCATACTCACCATTGCAATATCAATGCATTGTGGGTATCCAGCACAATTCTCTAAAACGGAGGTAGCAATCAATACTGTAGTTGTTGTTTTTTTTAAAAACTAAAATGTAGGAATGACTACATAGTTCGTAAAATTAAATGCCATTTAGTATTGCATTTTTTTAAACAAGGAAAGCCTTAAGATTTCTGTATTGTACCTTATAAAACAATTTTTATGTATAAAATGACAGCTACTCAAAGCATGAAAATAATCAGGAACACAGGAGATATTGCACAGCGTAGCCAAAGGAGTGTGTGCAGGAGCACTCTGGGACTGTGCTGGAAGGGCCATTTGCAATAGCACAGCTGCAATGCCAGTGCTTTCTGTTTGCAATAGCACTGCAATGGTGCAGAGCTACCCAAGGCAAGATACCATAGTGGTCAGCCTTGCTCTAAAAGCAAATACAAATGCAGTGATTGTGCATGGTTACAAGTGCTTTTATGTGTGGACACAAGGACCCTTATGTCTGGAGCCCCATTGACCTCAGGGGGCTCTGAAAGGGTGCAGAGATCCACCCACACAGATCCAGTTACAGGATTGGAGGCAACGTGGGCGACCCAAATGATAGGTAATTACAACAGAGCAAGTCTCTAATGTTCAGAGGCTGTAGGAAGAGAGAAAGCACCATCCCATTTATCTCAGTAAACTGTGAGCATCAAAGCCTAACTGGGATTATCTAAATATCAGCATTATTACACAAAACATGCAATTGCTGTTCCTAAAAAACAAATCCAGGAAATATGTATATAGAGATGTCAATGTAACAATAAATGTAAACATAGCCATTTCCATTAATTCCCTTGTCGCCAGCTCCAATTTCAGTGCCTTTCCCCTTTTCTCACCTTTGGCTTGTAGCAATATGTTTCTTCATCACCTCCCCTCTTATCAGCCAGGTAAATCACTGGTCTCAGGATTTATGACAACACCTCGCACCCCCCCCCACGGTCTTCCTCTCTCCCCTATACCAATTTCCATTCTTATGTGCTCCTTAGTTATATTTACATTAACTCAATATAGAGCCTTTGGGTCCTAATAGATCTGAGAAATAGTTTAACTCACAAGATCATCTTTTTATAGGGAGAGTTCTACCACATTCTGGTAGCTAATCCAGTGGTACACACTTGTAGGCATTTGTATGTTCCTCTCTGTATTTTCTTCTGTGTGCTCTGGCACACCAACAGGTGGCTGATATTTTTCCAAACTCTGAAGAAAAGAAAATGTCAACAAAATAGGTCACACACAAATGTGGCCATTTCTTTTAACCAGCTCTACTTGTATCTAAGAGAAAGAATGATCCAGTGCATAGGGTGCTAGTGTGGTACTCAGAATTGGAGGGTTCCCGACTCTACTTTGCCACATGTGACCTTGGGAAAGTCATTTAGTTTTTCTGTGCCTCACTTCCCCATTGGGGAGTGATAGTACTGTACTACCACACAGGGGTGTGCTGAGGATACATTAAAGATTTAAACCCCACAATGTTATGTGAATAGAGGGGTTTTTTTTTGTTTCTCCCCCCTGTGCAGAGATGTTTGACAGGTAGGTGTGGACACCATCTCCTTACCACAGCTTTTTCAAGGAAGTTTGTTAAGATACTTCTCCAACTAATGTAATGTGCTGAAGCCACAGAAACATAGATCCATCTGACTTGGTAATGTTGCTTGGGTGTGGCAAGCTTCATTTGTAGGCTGGGCCTTTTTTCCTACAAATGGCCAAATGGACAGAGGTATTTCCTGGCATTGCACAATCTTTTCTTTCTGTATCCGTGTTTCCTTCCAGGGAGAGTTCCTTAGTATGAACAGTACTCAGCAGTCCCTCTCTTAATTCAGGGAACCTAATACAAGAGACAAAAGCAACACTAAGGGCTTCTTGCAGAAGGTTACCAAACTCAACATATAGTTGGAATGTTTGTAGACTGGCTAGAAATTCAGACATATTTTTTTCCTTCCATTTGATTTTCTAGATGATACATAGCTTTCATCTAAAAAAACCTTGCTTTTGATACATCATGGCCAAAAAATTCAAAATTGGGTACCTAGTGATATGCTCTTAAATCTATTAGAAATTTAAGTACAATGGCCAAACTTTGAAAGATGTTGAAGTTATTGAGAGCTGCCAGGATTCAATTCTGCTTTTTATTTAGGATCTTCACTCCATCTCCCCCAGATCCTATGAAAAACAAACTATTTAAACATGGCAAAAGTAATTTTCCCCATCACTGTTAGGAAGAAAAGAGCTGTTACTGCTCTCTTTGGTGGTATTTGCATTAAACTACTATTAAGAGCAAGAGAATACTAGATTGTGCACGATGAAGTTTCTATTGGTCTGAGTTTTGAAATACTACATTACTCATTAATGGGGAAGCCAGAAGAAAGTTATGCTGATTATCCCAGTAAGTTTCAGTAAAAAATGTATTCCATACTATTTGGGGAAATCCTGGCCTCTTTGAAGTCAATGGCAAATCTCTTTGAAGTTCATGGCCGTCAGTGAGGACCATATTTCACCTGTGTTCTGTATATGTAATACATATTTTCAGATCTTTTAAAATATATTGTAGTGAGTTACAAGACTACATTGGGACTATTTTTGCTTCCAAAAATATCTATCCACCTGTAAAGCCAAATGTCTTAGGTTCCCCACTTTGCAAATGCGCCTATGTATGTGCTTTACTTTAAGCACATGAGTAGTAAAGTTATGTTATAATTCAGCACATGCATACATGTCTGCAGGATCAGGCCCAGTTACCATGAGTCAGACTGTACAGGACTCAGAGGTAGTCATGTAAACCTCTAAAATAGCCGCGGGTAGCTTGTTTTTCATACATAATACATGTATGTCACTGTCTTAAGATCTGTTACCTTGGGACCTTCCAGGGTTAGGATCAAATGGCAGATGTTCTACTAGGAGGCTAGTATTATGGCCCTCCTGGCCCCCTTTCAAGCATTATGGGGGCCAGGAGACATCACCAAGGCGGGGAGGGGGGGCATGATTGAATACGTTCTGTCTTGGGCCTTGGGTCAGTATAATTTTTTTGGGGGGGGGGGGGCGGAGGGGTTCCACATTTCCCTGGCTGGTTTCTCATCGCTGGCAGATGAGGGAAGGTTGGGAGAAGCTCGGAGTGCTGGTATAAATGGGAGGAAGCCTAGTGGGCAGAGTGCAGGTGAGGTGGTCCCAGGAGGAGGAATCAGTGGCAGGATCCTGGGGCAGGTGGCAGAAGGGTGCCATAAATGCAGCGGCTGGGGTGGGTCTCTGCCATGCGGCGCGCACAGATCGGGCGGTCTAGCGGCTCCCCATTGTCCCCAAACCGAGCTTTTGGGCGCTTTCTTTCCTGCCCAGCAAGATGCGGAGAGCCGGGGCTGGCTATTTCCTGGGCCCAGCCGCACCTTGCTCGCTGCCGCGCCGGGAGCGGGCTGGCTCCCTGGGAGCCGGCGGCAGGTGCGCGGTGGCAGCCAGCGCCCTTGTGCCCGGGGCGGCTGCCGAGGGGCGTTGCCGGGGCGAGCGCGGGGCTGGCCCTGGGGCAGAGGCAGGCGGCCGGGGGAGGCGGAGGCTGGGGGATGAAGGGGTGCGCGGGGCGGCCCGGGCAGGGGCCCAGGTGAGCAGCCAGGGGCAGCGGGAGCGGGGCGGGGCGCATCCAGAGCCCGGGGAGCGAGGCTTGGCACGTCCCCGGGAGCGGGGCAGCAGCGGGGGCCCGGCCCGGCAGAGGGGATCATGTTCTGAGTGGCGGTGGGGGACCCTGACAAGCCGCGCCATGGGCTGCCGCTGCCCCCGGCTACCTGCCGGGCCCCTCGTCCTCCTCCTCGCCTGGCTCCTGGAGCCCGGAGCGGTCTCTGCCTTCTCCGAAGCCGCGATGAGCACCGCCAGCCCCGACCCCGGCAGCTCAGGGACTCTGCCGCCGCCGAGCGGGACCCCCTTAGAGGAGACCCGGCTCCATGTCTTCACCCTGGACTATCCGCACGTGCAGATCCCCTTCGAGATCACCCTCTGGATCCTGCTGGCTTCCCTGGCCAAGATCGGTGAGTGCCCCCGGCCCAGCCGCGATGGGGAGGCAGAGGCTGGGCGACTGCCCCTGAGTCCAGCGGAGCTGTGTGAGCCAAAGGGAGCTTGGGTGGGAGCCCAGTCGGCGGGCGGGTGGGGGCAGTGCCCTGTGCACTTCACCGGCGGGGGAAAGCTGCCTGCAGGAGCTTTACAAGTGTGGCAACGGGAGAGCCTTGCAATGCACGCTTTGCCTGTTTATTTCACTGTTAAAAACAGGGCAAATATATGGGTAGATAATGTGCCCCTCCCTGTCTATTTATACACCGAGGGCTAGTGAGCATGCGGATACATAAGGCTACTTCTCACTCAGAGTTCTACTGCTGTTCAGAAATCCCTGAAAAGCAGAGAAAGTCCCCAAGTTATGTCTTCATTTATATATGTACTCCCTAATTGTTCATTGGGCAAACACCCACCTAGATTCTAGATTTTAACTTAACAGTGGCTTTCACTATGACCCTGCTTGGTTTTTTAAGACAAACAGTGAATAACATTGATTTACTAAAATAGACGCAAGTCACTGTGAATTACCTTTCAGTGTGATAAGTTCAGTGAAAACTCCTCAGATGAAAGATAAGGTGGGTGAGATAATATCTTTTATTGAATCAGCGTCTGTTGGTGAGAGAGACAAGCTTTGTAGCTCTTCTTCAGGTATGGGAAAGGGCTCAGAGTGTCACAGTTAAATACAAGGTGAAACAGATTGTTTAGCATATTTAAGGAACTTTTCCAAGTGAAATGTCCCTTTTACATCCCTTCATGGGGCAAATGCAAAAGGTCGGGGAAGGCAGCTTGTGAGGGGTTGTTAGTGGGTTATACATTGTTGCAGTTAATCATAAATCCAGCATCTCTTTCAGTCCTTGATTGGTAGTGTCTAGCAAAGTTATGAATTAAACCCCAGGCTCATCTTTTGAAGGTGTTGTGAAGATTTCCTTTGAAAATGAGGACTGATAGGTCAGGTACAGAGTGGTAGCTGACTTTTAGAGTTACTGACAAGTGACCATTAGGGGGATTATCTTCTATTGCTTAGTGATGTAATTTGAAGCCTTTGGCATGATTTGGCAATTTTTTTTTGCTTCTTCAAGAGAAACAGTATGAATGAGAACATTAGATTAAATTACCATTAGAAAATGTCCCTCATAATAGGCCTAAACAAAACGTAAAGCTTAAAGCATTTGGTTGCAAAATATTAAAAATGTAGCACTAAAAAACGTATAGTTTCATTCATCCTTCTGTGTATACATGAAACACATTCCCTAGAGTCTCTAGATACATATTTACAAGAACAGTCTATGAACACTATTCCTTTCCATAAAATATTACAGTACATAATGGTAGGCAATTATATAATTTATCTTTAATAAAGAATTTCAGCTAAAGAAAATGTATGGCAAGGGACTGATGGAAAGCAAACAAAAATGTTTAATCAGTGTGGATTAAGCCTCCCCTTAGTATTTTTTTTTTTTTTTACCACTCAGCTATGTCCTGTGAATAGTTCCTGAAAGATGAGAAACACTGAGTGGTTAGAAAGGTCATTCATTCTCTGATGTGGGAAAAGTTTGTATTGCATAGTTCCACAGTGTTGTGTTCTCTTTATTAGGGAAATATATTTTTGTTTTTGAATGAACTGTTTTATTTCTTGTTAAAATAAAATATGAAAACTAAAACTAGTAACAGCGTGATCTGGAAAACAAAGGATTTTAGGAATTGTGTAAAAATCAGTAAGACCATGTATAAATGGTGAAATTCTTTTTAACTAAGTTTCTTTCTAAGCAGTCCTTGAGAATCTTAGTCTTGAAGAACCTGCTTTGAGGAATAAATGGGAAAACATACCATTACCATGTTTGTTTGACTTCAAATGCCTTTTTTTGGATCACACATTTCACTGAAAACTATGAATACATTCATGTGGATAACTGCTTCTTGAGCCAAATTAGCTATCATTCTGCTTAGTAGCCATATAGCTCTGCTCCTGCAAACACTTAAAGCATGTGCTTAACTTTAAGCATAGTCTCCTTGACTTGAACAGAGCTACTGCAATTACATCCGTTGAGGTTCTGTCCAATGGGACTACTTATGTGGTTAATCTCAAGCATGTACATAAAGGTTTGCAGGTTCAGGGTCTATATATTTAATTTTGATATATAGAGCACCAATGTATTACAACTAATCGCCTGATATAAACATATGCCATTTGTTTTGTATCCATCTCTCCTCATTTAAAAGAGTACTGTAAAGTTGATTTAGGCCAAAATTTAGATTTTATAATAAAAAGTCTTGCAGAAGCTAAGACCAATGGAAATATTTCTGTGATTGTTTTTATAATTCCAATGATGTCATTTTAAAAACATAAATATTCTGGTGGACTGTTTGCAATCTGAATATTGCAGTACTTTGTTAATGCTTAAGACTCCAGAAGGTGAAAAAGACAAGTCTAGTTTTATTTTCTAAGATGAATGCAATGCAAAAAGTAAACAAACTGCATAAACCGTGAGGAATAAAGTAGATTTTAAAAACGTTTTCAGATGTAATAATCTAAAGCATTAACAGTAATACAGAACATTGCTTTATTAAAAAAATGCACTAAACAATAAGACCCTTTCAAAAATTACTCAAGCTCATAGGATATGATCAAATTTCATAACCTCTCATTGCATATGAACAGAACTTCATGAACCTGAAGGCCAAGTATATTTAAATGTGCTGTTATTACTAGAGCTGGTCAGAATATTTTTGACTATATGTAGTGTTGTCAAAATATGCAGTTTTGTTGTAGCCAAAATGCTACGCAGAGAACTTGTCGATCTCATCAGTGTTTTCATCTGGAAGGTTTCAGAGGGCCTGGGTGGCATCTGGTCACTGTAGATCAGAAACAGTAAGAGAACACAGAATCTAAAATCTGAGCTTTCTGAGTGAAAAATGGGCATTTTGACACAATGCTGTTTCATAAAAGGTATTGTTTTCTTCCATCGCAGAATGAAAACAATGGTCTTTTTCAAAATATTTTTTTTAAACTATTGATATTACCAAAATGTTTCAGTTTTTATGAGCAATTCCATGCATTTAAAAAATCAGATTTTTTTAATCAAATGTGTTATTGAAATGGTTTTCAAAAGTTTTAATTTTAGAGAGTCTATTTCAATAAGGCATTTGATACTTTTTCTGATAAACGTTTTGAAACATTCCTGAAGAAAATTCATGACAAATTAAAAAACAAAACAAAACAGAAAAATGCGTATACTTTGAACTCTCGGCAATTAAAACAACTTCAACCTTTCAATTTTTTCATGAAATTAGCTTTTTCATGTCCCACCAGCTTTACTTTGTATTAATAATAACTACAGGATTGGGCCTAAGGGGTAAAATTTCCAAAAGTGGGCCAGAGAAAGTGTGAGAATGACTCTGTAGCCTAGTGGTCAGTGCATTCACCTGGGAGAGCAGGTTCCAGTCCCTGCTCCAATGAATATTTAAATATTTTATACAAAGTGGGCCTATGAAGTCATTCTCTATGGCCCAAAGAATACTTAATTATTTATACCCAGTGGAACAGCTTCCAGAGGAGAAATTGAGAGAGCACCATCCCAAATAGCTCTATAACTCAGTGATTAAGGCATTTCTGGGGGAGATCTGGCTTCAAATCTCTGCTTCAAATTAGACAGGGTGGGGATTTGAACTCCCACATCCTGCTTGAGTATTCTAACCACTGGGGAGCCTCCTTCTGGATGTCTTTTGTGTGGTGTAGGTGTGCTCTGAGAATGCCTACTGGATTGGGCCCCACAGGCAGGATAGACAGGGGAATGCTTAGTTTGAGAATCTGCCAGAGTTTAGCTGCTGAGCAGATTTGCAGTGGTAGGACTTCAGTGGCTTTACACATTTGCACTAGCAGAAATTTAGGCACGTCCAGGGTTAATTAGCTGAGCAGAGGTTTTGAAGATCTAAAGTTTGGACTTGGGCATCTGAAGTGGCAGTTAGGCACCTCAGTCCCTTTTTGGATCTAGACTGTCACTTTTGGAAATGGATCTTAGGCTCCTAAGTCACTTGGTCACTTTTCTAAATGTTACCCAAATCTCCTTTAATCAGTTTTCAATATTTTAAGTGGCAGTAATAGCAGTATCACTAAGACTTGGAATTTTCATTAATTAAAGTCTTTCTTTTCAGTGCTGACATACTGAGGTGCAGTTTCCATTGTCTTCTGCTAGTTTCAGTAAACCTAGCCCAATGTCTTTGTATACACAGTACAATATATTTCCACTTACTGTGCCTGTGAAAATACAGATGTACAATGAAAGGTAATTCATGAAAGCTAGGAGTTGCCGGCTCTCCACCCTGCAGCAATAAAGGCATAGTTGTGATTTTATATTACCTGTGCAGAATCCAGGTGTCAGAAAGAAAATTTTTGATTCAGTTGATCACGACAAGTATGCAGGGCTATAACTAGCAGGAAAAATTGAAATCCTTCTGGGAGGAGCAAGCTCCAGAAACTTGTGAAACTTGACTCTAGGGGTCAGGTGAGATTTCACTCTCTTTATTGGAAAGTTTGGTCTTCTGTCATGGCAGAAACCAGTACGAAGCATGACAATTCAACATGGAACTGATTGGAAGGTGCAAAGCACCACCTATGGTCCCCAATGGCTCATTCTCATGTCCCTTAAAGCCCTCACCTGTTGTGACCAAGCAGCAAACTGGAGGTGTCCTACTGCAGGTTATACTGAGTGGGTTTGACAGCTCTTCCACATTCATTCAGATTCTTATTCTTGAAATTAAAAAAAAAATCTGAATTTACGTGAGCTAGATTTATTTTGGAGGGCAAATTTGCTATATTGGTACCCTGTAACAGAAAAAAATAATTACGCTTGTGCCCTTTTAGTTTAAAAATATCTTTATGGTGTATAATAAAAAAGGCCTGTAAGGTTTTTGTTTGTAGTTTTTTTCTGTTTGCTTTTTACATGAGAAATTCAGACATGGGGCTTGTCTAGACGCACAGTTAGTGTTGTTTGAAATGGGAGTAGATCAAAGTGCACTAGGGAACTTATAGTTCATGGTACCAAGATCCATACAGATACTTAGTTTGTAGTGTGCTAGTGTGACTTAGATTTACATCCCAGCTTGCCACACATTCACTATTCATTTACCCACACCCTTTGTCTACCCTGGACGACTCTATGAGGACCAGAAAACTAGTGAAATATGTCACAAAATCAAAAGTTGGGCAACTGAGGCCTGGTGTGCACAAAGTTTTTGTACCAAATTAACTATTTTGTTTGTGGGTGTGAGTTTTACTGAAATAGTTAAATCAGTACCATCTGGAGTAGAGATGTGGTTATGTCTCTATAAAGGCATCTAAGGCCTGGTGTACAGAAGGAAATTACGTTGGTATAACTGTGTTGTTCAGGGGTATGAAAATTCTATACCTCGAGTGATGCAGTTAAACCAACCTAACATCTGGTGTAGACAGTGCTAGGTTGACAGGAGAATTCTCCTGTTGACCTAGCTGCCACGTCTTGGGGAGGTGGATTCCCTACGCTGATGGGAGGACCCCCCCGTTACCATAGGTAGTGTCTTCACTGAAGTCATTAGACAAGTGTAGACAAGCCCTTATACTGGTTTAGCTTATTCCCCTTCCTGTATGGGAATAGCTATAGAAATATAGCCCTTTATCCCAGTGTAACTATACCCACAGTAGGGGGATTGTACTGGTTTAACTATACTAATATAGTGAAATTGGTACAATTTGTGTGTGTAAATAGCTCTGAGAGGGGAAGGGATTTAGAGTCAGGCTGTTTAAAAAATTGTGTGTATGTTAACAGCCATTAAACTTCAGTGACTGAAGAACACTTTCTTGATGTATTTGTTAAAGGTTCAACTTCTCCATCCCATGCATTAGGAATGAGAGGGGCTACCTAAAGAGCCCTGAGTCCCCAACAGATCCTCCAGCGAAGCCAAGTCTGATCAGATTTGACATTCTTGATATTTTGGAGGAAAAATGAAACAGAAGAAATACACTTGCAAGGGGAAAAAAACCCTATTTTCTAAATAGAATGAGTCATAAGCACTGACTCCGTGGGTGCTCTGGGGATGGAGCACCCATAGGAAAAAAATAGTGGGTGATCAGCACCCACCAGCAGCCCCATGGATCAGCTCCCTCCCCATCACTTCCCACCCACCACGATCAACTGTTCAGCAGGTTGCAGGAGACACTGGGGGAGAGGGGGAGGACGGAGGGGGGCAGAAAGAGGTGGGGCTGGGGCAGAGCGGGGGCAGGAAGAGGCAGGGAAGGAGTGGAGGCTTGGGGAAAGGGATTGGAGTGGGTGTGGGGTCAGGTGGAATGGGGGTGGGGTGGGGTGGGGATGGGGACTTGGTGGGAGGGGAGGAATGGGGGCAGGGCCTGGGGCACAGCAGGGGTCGAGCACCCCTCTGGGAACGGAGGAAGTCGGCATCTATGGAATGAATTCACAAAATGTAACATGAGGTGTCAGAGGCTCATTAAACCCTGATCTAGAGCCCATTGAAGAGAATAGGAGCTCTGCCATTGACTTCAGTTGGGACCTAGATCAATTTATATTACCATATCTTCTAAGAGTGGGGAGTCAGATGATGTTTACTACCACATTCAAAGTTTACCATATTTATGAATGGTAACACCCATTTAAAACCATTGCAATACTTTTCAGTTAGCCAAGAATTGTAGATCTTGTGATTTTCAACAAGCCCTATTTTCCATTTATGAATAATTACAAGGGTTAAATATAGCTAAGGGTGGTATGGAAAAGATTGGCATTGCCGAACCTGAAATGTATCTTTGGTGAGTAGGAGGTACATTCATGTCAAATCCTAAAAGCAAAACCAAACTGTCTGGATGCCTCAGATAGGGCGGATTAACTCTCCTGTGGGCTCAGGGCTATTAGATGTTGTGGGGCCCCTGTATACAAGTCTTTTTCTGGGAGAGAGTTTGGTGCAGGAGGGGGCTACGGCAGGGGATTGGGGTGCAGGAGGAGGTGCGGGGTCTGGGAGGCAGTTTGGGTGCAGGCGGGGATTCTGACCTGGGGCAGGAGGTTGGGGTGCAGGAGGGGGTGTGGGGTCTGGGAGGGAGTTTGGGTGCAGGAGGGGGATTCTGATCTGGGGCCGGGGGTTGGGGTGCAGGAGGGGGTGTGGGGTCTGGGAGGGAGTTTGGGTGCAGGAGGGGGATTCTGATCTGGGGCAGGGGGTTGGGGTGGAGGAGGGGGTGCAAGCTGTAGGCTCCAGTCGGGAGGCACTTACCACAGGCGGCTCCCGGACGGTGGCGCAGCAGGGCTCAGGCTGCCTGCCTGCCTGCCTGTCATACCCCATGACGTTCCCAGAAGCGACTGGCTGCTAGCATGTCCCTACGGCTCCTGGGGTGAGGGGGGTAGCGGGTCTCCGTGCATAGCCTGTGCCTGCAAACACCACCCCTGTAGCTCCCATTGGCTGGTTCCGGGAGTGGCGTGGGGTCACGGCATACAGGCAGCCTGCCTGAGCGCCCCTTTTAGTGGCCCGGAGATTGCTGCCTGTGATTTATTTTTGCGGGGACCCCCTTGAGTTGGGGCCCTGGGCTGCAGCCCCTAAAGCCCCTACCTTAATCCGGCCCTGGCCTATAGGTTATAGAACCTTTAGGTCACCACTGAAAATCTCTTCCAAGAATTTTTCTATGTATTTGTACAGCAGACAGCACACTGGGTGTTCAGTAGAATTGTGAAATAATGAGGCACTAAGGCCCAGATTTTAAGAATTGTGAATGCAAAATGTTAAGTGGCTTCTTGCCTAATTAGAGTGCACAATTACCACAACTGTGTGCACAGCCATGGTAAACTTGTGCACAAATGTCAAGTCAGATCTCTTACCGCTCATTTACCTGTGTATTTACTGCATGGTCTGGATTTGCCTGGTGAATGGGTAGGTTGGGAGATGACTATCAAATCTACATATCTGCCAAACGGGACCTGTATTCTATCCCCACCTCTTGCTGCACAATGAGATTATGTGTGTTTGTTTTCTGCTTCTCTGAATGTTTCTTTGAAGTGAAAATAAAGTTATCATGTGATTATTATTTCTTTAGTATAAAGAATACAATAACATAATTTGCTTGTAGATTCTGGAGAAGTAACTATTTTACCTTCTTGTGTTTTGAACTCCCCTTGAAGGCTTTCATCTCTATTACAAGTTGCCCTCCATCGTGCCTGAGAGCTGCCTCCTTATTCTGGTTGGATTACTACTGGGTGGAATTATTTTTGGAGCCGAGGAAAAGTCCCCACCTGCAATGAAGAGCGATGTTTTTTTCTTGTATCTCCTTCCACCGATTGTACTTGATGCTGGATATTTCATGCCAACTCGTCTGTTCTTTGAGAACTTTGGTACTATATTCTGGTATGCTGTAGTGGGCACACTCTGGAATTCTATTGGCATTGGGCTTTCCCTCTTTGGAATTTGCCAGATTGAAATATTTGGCTTGACCGATATCACTTTGCTGCAGAGCCTGCTCTTTGGCAGCTTGATTTCAGCTGTGGATCCTGTGGCAGTGCTGGCTGTTTTTGAAAATATTCATGTCAATGAACAGCTTTACATCCTAGTGTTTGGAGAGTCTCTGTTGAATGATGCCATAACAGTGGTAAGTTACTATACAAACAATTATTGTTGCTGCTACTTGACTGCATGGCACCATCATGCCATATGTCTTTCTATCTAGTTGTCACTATCTACTGAGAGCCAAAGCCAGTTTATCAAATTCTTTCTTTACACTAGACCTACATGCTAATATTTAATGGAGGCATATAAATATTTCATAGATTTTAATATCTGAAGTCTTCAGGTATTTATCACTGAATTCTGTCAGATTTTTAATAACAATGTAAAGGTTTTCCCCAGATGCAGAAATGTCTGTGGGGGAGAGGAGGAGAGAAGAGGTGTTCAGCATGGATTCTCATGGATACACCCAGAAATAGTGCAAATCACATGGAGACTACAAGCCCAGTTTCCAATTAGTGCTAATTTGATGTGGGCACCTGCCCAGTTGGAGCTGCACTGAGATCACCAACGTATTTCCTATAGGACACCAAGCAGCCATCAGATGTCTAATGATTAACCAGCTGAGCTGAATTTCTTATGCTGACCTAGAGATGAAAGTCTGCAGAGCCCATTACCCTTTCCCTGAGCCATCCACCTCCCCATGTGTAAATCCGCTGTCACTGTATCTCGAATATTACTGGCATTTATTCTTACCTGGCCTTATCTCTCCTGAAATCCTTACCCATGTATAAATAATCTCCTGTCGTCATTCCTGTAATGTCCTGTTTTATGATCAATGTAACTCCGGTTTTCCACATGTCATAAGGACCAGACAGCTCCTTGAATTAGAACCACCTCTCTCTCTTTTCTCCATCACTGGCTTCCTATTCATCTCCTAATTCAACAATGAGTTGTCTTCCTGATTTTTAAACGTTTAAAGGATATTCTCCAGTCTATCTCACTGACCTCATATCCCCCATCCACTCTATCTGATCCTTCAGTATTGGCCATTTTTCTTTCCCTTCCCATGATCCTCCACAGTTGGGATATTGTTTTTCCACTTACACTTCCCAATCTACCTGATGTTGCCTCCTTCCCAGCCACTGAATCACATCCTCTCTTTAAAGCTTATCTTAAAGCCTGACTCTTCTTGTTAGTTTATAGTTGAATCTCTCTATCATGTCTATGATGGTATTAGGGTTGGCCAAACACAGTACTGCAAAAACAGCGCAGGCAAATATTAATTCCAATTCCAAATGGCTGTTTGGTTCAGACATGTCTATGCCTATCTTAACAATCATTCATGCAAAGGTGTTTCTGTTTGCATCAATATTTGGGGAATGGCTGGTCTTCGTGTTTATATGGAGCCTTCTCATTGTGTAATTGTTTTCAACAAAAACAATCACTTTACAGTTCGAACAGCATCTAACCTAAACACAGATGAGAACACTTTGCTAAAAAGCCCACTGTTTTTGAGGCCTGAAATACGTGTGCCATGATCAAAATGACACTGACTCCCACCCACCATTCTGGACATACACTGCAGTGGTGGTGCTGTAACCAGGCTGCAGATCTTTGTTACAGTCTTCATGTTTGCCTACCTGCTTCTAAAGAAATCATTTATCACAGAGATTTTGAGCCTCCTGGGGTCAGATACAGAGGACACAATTTATGGATCTACCGAATGAGGCCAACTGGCCTGATTCAGCGGATGAGCTGACCATGCTAACAACTTCACCTTGCAGCTCTTTTGAAGTCTCTTGTTGGTCTGTTTTAGACTTTGTTTGGGCTTCTATTTTTATCCAGAAATGTTCCGGAGTCAGAATATCTGCAGTCAATGGGAGTTTATAATCAATTCAGTTCCGCTTCAGAGGCAGTGAGTGTTTAAAGATATCGGAATGATTGTTAGAAGGCCCAGTAGGCCTTGCCATTGGACCTACTCATGGCTTCTGGTTATGATTTTGCACAGCTCTAATCAGTTGATTATATTTAAAATATAACACAGGTGATCACATTGCATATTGTTCTAAACGGACCTTGGCAGGAGCAAGAGGCATTGTGGCCATTTAGGGTTTGCATCTGTCACAGTTCGGCTGAGCAGATATATTTTCAGACATGTTGTCTCACAGCCTCAAATGTCTAATGAAATTACTTGATTTTACTGGTGATCAAACAAATCATTCTTTTCTTTTCTTTTCTTTTTGCATTTTGAGTCTGAAAAATCTTGCCTTGGGCAGGGAAAGTGTGAAGTTAGGAAGTCTGAAAATGATTGGCAGCATAGATGGGACACAGGAATTTGCATCAATCTGGAGAACTTGGTTTTATTCTTGGCGTGGCCGATGACCTGCTGGGTGAAATTGATTGAGTCAGTTTGCCTTTCTGTACCTCAGTGTCTGCAAAATCAATCTGCAAAACAGGAATATTGATATTTGTCCCCCTTTGTAAAGTACTTTCAGATCTATGGATGAAAAATAGTATATATATACATATTATAAGTATATAAGTTGATTATTAATTATTTAGCATATTTTTAAAGTGAATTCAAGGTAAAGACAAAAATACAAAGTCTTCCATTAGAATGCAGGACTACAGTGACACTGAGAGGAATTGGAAAGGCTTCTGAAAATGTGCTTTCTTTTCTCCGTAGGTCCTGTACAATTTGTTCAAGACTTTCTGCCAGATGCCCACAATTGAGACCATTGATGTATTTGCTGGAATTGCTAAATTCGTTGTGGTGGGGATCGGTGGAGTGTTAATTGGAATCTTTTTGGGATTTGTGGCAGCATTTACAACCCGTTTCACCCATAAAATCCGAGTGATTGAGCCACTTTTTGTCTTCCTCTACAGTTACTTGTCATACATAACAGCTGAAATGTTTCACCTCTCAGGCATTATGGCGTAAGTATACAAAAAAGGTACTTTAGTAATAATAGCACCAAATGGCAATGCAAAGCCAGACATCAGTGATGGCTAGATTCTGCAGCCTGTACCTCACAATGAGTAGTACTTAGTTGTTTGAATAAGTACTGTTGAATGGAGACAATGCTGTTCCATTAATGTTAAATGAAAAAACTCCCATTTACTAAATTGGGAGTAATAACCGTTGATCTTTGCTTCTTGGGGCTAGATCAGTGGTGGGCAACCTGCAGCCCATCAGGGTAATCTGATTGCGGGCTGCGAGACATTTTGCTAACTTTGGCCGTCCGCAGGCACGGCCCCATGCAGCTCCCAGTGGCCGTGGTTTGCCATTCCTGGCAATTCTCATGCTTGTGTTCTCTCTCTCTCTCTCTCTGGCCCTGTGACTTTTCAAATTGTTTATTCACCATGGAACAGCTTCAGCAGGAGACACTGAAGCAGAATATCCCATAGCCCCACAGCTAGGGCATTCACCTGAGTGACAGAGCCCAGTTCAATTTCCTTCTCCCCATCCGGTAGAGTGGGAACTTGCACCAGGGGTTTCACACGTCCTGTGTTTGTATCCCAACTGCTGCTATAAGTTATGCGAAAGATGGTCATCCTCCTTCTCCTTCCCCCTGCCCCCTGCTGTTTTGTATAAGCTTGTCTATAGGGGCCCAGTCTGGCATGCGAACTCTGAGTGTGATTATTGAATTTGGCCACATAAGAATGCATTTCTTTCCCCAGTTCATGAATTGCTCTGTGACTTATGTGTCCAGATACCTGGCATGGGGCTGCAATGCACATGCAGAAACATAGGCACCTAGGGAACTTTTACTGCAAAAAAATTAGGTTCTGAGCTTGTTTAAATGCCTATAGGGCTTGGAGGCAGCTGAGCAGGGGCTTTGTGAATCCCAGCGGGCCTGTTTCCTGAATTTAGGCACCTATAGTGGTAGTTAGGCTCCTAAGTCATTTTGTGAATCTAACCCTTTGGGTGTGTGTGTGTGTGTGTAATTACATACAACAATAATATTTTCTCTGTTATTTCTGACAGATAAAAGTATTATAGTGCTCCCCCATAGCACTTCAATAGGAAGAACTAAGACACCATTCCTGTACTGCATAAATGACCTGTAATGACCTAAGTTTTAGAAAAGACCATCATGACATCAAATAAATTAAAACAGTTTATTGTGATTCAAGCAATATTGTGTAAAGAACAATCTTCTTTCACTTAAGTATTGCATTGTTCTAGTGACAAACATGAGGCAGTCAGGTTTTAGAAGCGATAACATTTTATGAAACTTAAAAGTTACTACTTAGTATCCCTAATATTTGGTGAAATTTTTGTTTGTTGTGGTAATTTAAGTTTTTCCAGGGCTAAGAAGCAATTAAATGGGGAAAACAACCCTAATTATTTAAGTACTATAAACATAGAAATATTCTCCACACCCCCAAAAAGCAGAAGAGAAAGAAGTGGAAGGCATGCTAATGCTAATGAACGTAAGGAACTGAAGGGTGCATGTGTTTCTTTCTCAGATATGAACCGAAATAAAGTAACATACGAATCCAATTTGACCTAGTTCTGAAATGACCCATCTCTTCCACTGGTTGCTATTCATAGCATTTGTGTGGTTTCCAGTTTCCTCCTGTTCTTAGTCAAATGTCATTGGCAGCATATGATCATGTACTTAAAGGGCTCCCATATCAAAAAGGGGAGTGAAGCATTATATAAAAAAGTCATAATAGTTTGCATGAAAATGCTGAACTGGACACTGTGAGCCTAATATAAAACTAATTACACTGCATGTCTCCTAACGTATAAATGGAATAAGCACATGGGTGCAGAATAATACTGAAAGTATACAGCTGTATGGATAAATATTCATTACTATGACAGCCCTAGTGTCAACATGTGATTGGCTCCTGCGTGGGTATGAAAGATGGAGGAAGTGGTAGGTAGTATTATTACTATTTGATATTCCAACTTGACCACAAAATATTTATCATCAAATGTATCTTGAATGTGTTTTTACTCTAAACTTGTTTCATATTTATAATACTTTATACATATTAATTATTATTAAATATTTTACTCTTTCCCATAACACGCCATATCCATAATACTGTGTTTGGTCATTTCTGGAATAGATTAATAACGATCATTTATAGCCTGACCTGTGGGCCCATGTGGGGAGTAAGCTTCCTTCCCCCTTTATTCTTCTGTGGCGTCTACTTGGGCCTTCCAGTTGTGGATAGGATAAGTAGACACTGGGCATCTATTCTTCCTCTCTCCCCCTTGAGCATATGGGCGGAGGGCCCCTGGGGGCAGTGCAGCTATGCATTGCCCCATACACTGGGCAGAGGGCAAAAGCATAGTCTACCTCTTCATTTAATAAAGCACAAAAAGCACATGGTGTATGGCACTGAAATAAAAATTTTAATAGCAGGTCCAGGTTTTCCTCTGACATCTATTTAGTCATCTTGAACAGCAAAGCCTAGAAGGCTGTGGGTTCAGTCCCACAGCAGGACTTGGGCTCACAGTGAGAGCTGACACTGCAGTGCAGTACTTGGAGAAGACAGCACTGCCAGACGTCTCATCATTTGTAGAAGACTTTCAACCCCGGCCACTTTTGTCTAGTGGCTTCCAGACAGAAGTTATGAAATATCAGAACAGTCCTATACTGTATTATTTAGAAAATCAGAGTATTCTCTGTTTTGAAAATGAGGTTGAAGGTGGTGTTTACTCTATCATCCAGGTAAAAGTATTGGATCCTTACACTTTGGGAAAAAGGTTGTTGACATGTCTGAAGCATACATGATAGCTGCAGGTGCCAGAGATGAGTGAACAGTGAATCACTGTACCAATGCAGATGGAAGGCTGTGTGCATTTAATTTAAAACATGCTGTTTCAAAGATTAATTTCAGATTATTTTCAAATAAATTCTTACCCACACCCCTGAGCTCTAGGTTTTCATGCATCACAGATACTTAGCTCTGAACTTCTAAAATCCAGTTTCCATTTACCTGAATGAAAGAAACACTGAAACTGACATATTAAAGTTGTGGCACTGGTAAATTACTGGAAAGGAAAATGCAGTATTATCAAATAAATAATATGTATTGACCCTGTCTCCTCACCTGTGTGCAGCTGGGAAATTGATTGAAGCCAGAGGAGAAGAGGAAAAAAAGGAGTTAATGCCTTTTCCTTTTACCCAAAATATCCCATGCAACATACTTGTCATGGGGACAAATTATTCTTGAAACAGCCATTTATAACTCCTGGCCAGATGACTCATCAAAATAGTAGGTTGTAATGGATTAATCATCTCCTAGATAGTCCCTATTAGAGTGTTCTCTTCTGAAGGCGAGGAAATGTATTATGATGTAATTAGAGCTGGGCCTGAATCAAAACTATGAACTAGAAACAGTAGCAGTGGAGCTGAACTTTTCAGTCTAGTCCCACCTCAAATGATAATACTACATTTTCTGTTTATAATTTTTATAAGGGCTGTGAAACAGCAGAACTATTAATATGAGTTTCTTTTTTTGCAACAGTGAATGAACAGCCTAAAAGAAACATGCACTTAAACTACAGTTAAGTTTAGTAGGTCAAAGAAACTTGAGGACTGAATCCAGAGCTCTAGTTTATTCCAGCCACAACAGAAACTGCACTGTTTGTGCAAATGGATTTACATTAGTCGAAGGGAGACAAAATACAATTTGATGGTAATCAGTCCTTTATTCTTTTCCTGATTTTAACATAGCAGAGTCAGCAGGCTGAGAGCAAAGAATGCAGGAGCTACATGTAAATTGGATGTGAACAGGAAGTACAAAACAAAATGAAGAGAACACCTAGGCTTTCCCACTCACAGATTATGTTGACAATATTAACCTCCATTGGAAAGAAAATATTAAAATAATATTTGTATTTTGCATCTTTTAGAAGTTTGGTAGCTGTCTTGTAATTTCATTTTTCCAAATGAAGAAACTCACATAGGATTTTTTGTTCAAATAGAAGTAACTAATCTAAAGAGCTATCAAATGCAAAATTGCACATTGGCTAATTGTAGCATATTCATCATTTGAAGATTAATGAAGATTTATAGCACTGCTCAATCTCGGTACATTACTGAATTAAGTCAGTTACTGACATTCAATAAGTGAAAGTAATATTGTATTGAAAAAAATATATAAAAAATGAGGATGCTGTCCCTTTAAATTTTAGTGGTTAAATATATGAGATGGATTAAGTTACAGAGGGACAAATTAATCTGGTGACAGATTCTTTTCAGACATCCGTGCACAGAGTCTCCATTAGCTCAGGATCCAAAAACAAACTGCTCCCAAAACTGGCTGACTCACCCTGGAGCTGCAGGGCTTTCCTACATGTCTGTAATCATGATAAGAATTAAGTTTTAGAGGGTAATCAATAGAATCTAACATTTAATTTCATTTTCTGTTTAGTTTGTACACTGTGACGGTCAGGCTTCCCAATAAATCAGAAAGTCAGGAAGGTGAAATGTTATATTGGTTAGACACCCTGCTTCACATAGCCTTCTGGGATTGGTCTCAGGCTGACCTTAATGAGTCCTGGCAAAAGACAATGGCTACATTATCATGGACAATATGTTCAGGCCAAACCAAAGGTGTTGAGGAGGGAAGAATGAGATCTTCACCATTCTTCTCTGACAGGTCCCGGCCTGTCATGCCGAGCTTGTTTTCCCAAAGAGCCCACAGTTGTAGAGACCCAGAGACTACATCCTAGTTTCAGTTTTACTCAACATCTGCATAAAAACACTGGGGATACAATAAGGAGATATTGGACACAATCCTCACCAATGTCAAACTCATGCTCAGCACAGATGAGGGCCAGGGGATGCAAAGGTAGCTCTAAACTAACTTTATTCCTCCTCCATCCTCAACTTGTCTGGGGACAGAGCCAGCCCTCAAAGCACATTAGAGGTGCCAAATGGCTGCTCCAGATTGCACTGACTGGTCTCTGTTTCATTAGCAATAAGTGAGATTGCAGGAAGACAGCATTGTAGGAAAGAAATTGTTATTAAGCATGCTGGGGCCAGTATTGCACAATGAGGATCTGTTGTGTGAATGGTAATGGCCTAGCCCTAGCCCCACGCAACTTGCATTTTTGGGCACCCATTTCTACACTAAACTCATTCCCTCCTGAAACCTGTCCCTCTTTTTCCAGTTCCACTCATCATACTGCACTCTCATGGGATCAGCAGAGCACACTGTGCTCCAGCCCTGCCCCTCCAGTCTCCATCATGCCTGTCATGGGGAGAGGGAAGAGTTGGATTCCCCCACGCTGGGGTAAGACTCATCAGCCACTTATGGCTTTGGCTGTGACAAGGGATCCTAGAGGAGTCAAGGACTTAATATATTCAGCTATTAGTCTTTCTCATCCAGAGCAAACAACACTGTCTCCCAGTATCTGAAGGAAATTGGAATCTGGACAAAAGATCAAGCTAAATCAGGAAATGATAGAAGCAGTTTTAGTAGGAGAGGGTACCATTTTGAGAAAGTGTCAGCAACTACAACCTCAACTTTCCCCATTGTCATCTTCTCACAGCTGCTCAAGGTCGTGCATTATTCTGAAGTCATTTTGGACTCACTGCTGATTTTGGATGCACAAATAGCATCTATCACCAGAAATGCCTCCTTCCCTCTTTGGTTTTCAAGGACATTTAGTTTGCTCTTTCCACTAGAAGACAGTCCTAGTCCTGGTTATCCTATAGTGCCACTTCCAGACTGGACGACTGCAGCATACTATGCCTCAGCTAGAAAGTACAGTCTATTCAGAAAGTGAAACTGATCTATCTTCCAGCAGCCCCAAACCCAGAGAAATAAAGGGAGCACATGCTGTCTCATTGTGTTCTGTACCTTGCATTGGCTCTCCTTTCAATTTTGGATGTGTATAAAGATGCTGATGCAGATCTCTAGAGCCCTCAATGGGTTTGGCCTGACCTCTCTCTATGAGTGCCACTCCTTCGTGCCCCAGTGGGGCGATTATGACTGACAGGGGTGATAAGGCTGTCTCAAAGATGGGACTCTGTGACTAGGGGCTGAACATTCTCAGTTGAGGGCCCTCTCCCCTGAAAGTCTCTCCAACAGACAGACAAGAGGCATCATCCTACTGGAGAACAGAAAACAATGTCCCAAATACCAGAAGGATGAAGAGTATAGGTCCACGTTTAGCCAGAATTTTCTGTGACTCTGAGTGTTGTAACACACATGTTAAACGTATAAGGAAGTGGATTATGGTCACATGCTGGGATGTGCAGCTTTAGTGCAGGCTATTTTTCTGGGGCCACATGCAGAAAGGCAAAATGGATACATGGCTTTCCATCTCTATCTGCAAACCACTGGGCTTCATGTGCTTTGACCAAAAACTCTTATACAGGTTTATATGAAGCCAGTTTTTAATTGGGAAATCAGCAAAGAGCTGTATTGGTGGTAGCATATCCCTTTAACCACAAACACATAAAATCAAGGGGGACAGTTGTTTGATAGTCTCAGCTAGGGATCATGCTCTCAACACACACACTTGAGGTAAATACTTGGCCACTTAGCTTCCTATACTTATGCCCATCTATTTGGATGTCGCTTTGCTTGCTCATATATTGGTTGCAATATTCCATTATGACGTAAGTGCTGAGCGACTAAAAGTTCAGTTGAGCAGCCTGCAGAATACTGAAGGGACAGTACCATCTGAAAACTGGAAGACACTAGGGGTACATGTACACAGCAAACAGTGCCCTGCATCAGCAAGTCTCAGAGCCTGGATCAACTTACTTGGGCTCGCGGGGCTTGTGCTGCAGAACTAAAAATAATAGTGTAGATGTTTGGGCTTGGGCTGCAGCCCTGGCTCTCAGACCCTCCTCCCTCACCAGGTTTCAAAGCCCAGGCTCCAGCCCAAGTCCAGACATGTACACTGCTGTTTGAAGTCCCACAGCATGAGCCCTGCAAGCCCAAGTCAGTTGATCCGGGCTCTGAGACTCACTGCTGATTTGCTGTGTAGACATACCCTAAATCACAAGCATTATTAGCTGGCAATAGTTTTAGTATAGTAAGCTCCATGGAAAACATATTAGCAGCACTCATGTTGTCAAATTAAACCACAGAAAGTATGAGAGTACTGCCCTCAAAATCTCAATGTGATGTTCATCTGATGGCACCTGGGGAAAAGCTAAGCCCTAAAGGAGTGATCCCCACAAAGCACAAGAAAAAAATTGGACATTTGACCTGTGATACAATAAACCAGCTGACAGAACATATGAAAAACAGAATGAAAGAAATAGGGTATTTTCTACAGTGGGATTTCAGTCACAGATGTAGCTGTACCAGTGCAAAAAAACAACTGTTGACATGGTTTTCAGTGGTGCAGTATGATTAGTACAAGTGTAGGTTACTGTGGTTTTGAGGCTGGAATTAAACCACATTGGTTCCAATCATCCTGTACCAATAAAACATAGCCATGCATTATTAGGGATTTGCCCTGGGGCAGCTACGCTGGCAGCTGAAGTCCTTCTGTAGACAAGGGGTAAGATTTTCAAAACCACCTAAGTGACTTAGGTGCCTAAGTCCCATTTTCAAACGTGTCTTTCAGCCAGACTTTTAAAGGTATTTAGTTGCCTAAAGATGCAGATAGGTACTGAGTGGGATTTTTAAAAGCTTCTAGGAGCCTAAATCCCATTGAAATCAGAAATCAAAGTGTCACTCCTTCAAAGTCAAAGTCCCATTGACTTTGGCCAGGTCTACACTAACCCCCCCACTTCGGACTAAGGTACGCAAATTCAGCTACGTTAATAACGTAGCTGAATTCGAAGTACCTTAGTCCGAAGTTACCGCGGTCCAGACGCGGCAGGAAGGCTCCCCCGTCGATGCTGCGTACTCCGCTCGCCGAGCTGGAGTACCAGCGTCGAAGGCGAGCACTTCCGGGATCGATCCGGGGCACTTCCGGGATCGATCCGGGATCGATTTATCGCGTCTTAACCAGACGCGATAAATCGAACTCAGAAAGCCGATTGCTTACATCCGGACCCGGATGTAAGTGAAGACGTACCCTTTCAGTGAAATTTAGGTTTCTGAGTGCCTAAGTTACTTTTGAAAATGGAACTTAGATACCTAAATCACTAAGACCTTTTTGAGCCTTTTACCCAAGGCCCCTGTCATCTCTTTCCTACTCAGAGTCAGTCCATGAACAGAAATAGATCATTATACTGAGTTATGACCATCATGGACAAGGACATAGAAATACTTGTTATCAGAGGACATGGAGGAATAAGGGAGAAACATGGATGTTGTTCTTTAATAGAGAGAAACTGCTAGGTCCTTGGCCCTTGCTGTCTATGTCTGTCTTAGTAAGCCTTGCTTCCTCCCTCATATGTTGGATGATTGTACCGAGCATCCCCATTTCACTCACTCATACTGGCAATGTATGTATGCTGAAGGACAGGTGTGATGTCTTGCTTTGTGTTTCAGAGGGCTGGTCTACACTAACCCCCCCACTTCGGACTAAGGTACGCAAATTCAGCTACGTTAATAACGTAGCTGAATTCGAAGTACCTTAGTCCGAAGTTACTGCGGTCCAGACGCGGCAGGAAGGCTCCCCCGTCGATGCTGCGTACTCCGCTCGCCGAGCTGGAGTACCAGCGTCGAAGGCGAGCACTTCCGGGATCGATCCGGGGCACTTCCGGGATCGATCCGGGATCGATTTATCGCGTCTTAACCAGACGCGATAAATCGAACTCAGAAAACCGATTGCTTACATCCGGACCCAGATGTAAGTGAAGACGTACCCTTTGAAGGGATTGTTTTGGAAGCTCAGCATTAGAATCTTGAGTGACCCTGCAGAGGGCCTTTCATTTTGGCTGTGTGGATCAGCCTGTGAGAAAAGGTTCTCCACACTAACACTTCTTTAGAAAACACACCTTCGTGAAAAAACCCCTCTATAAATACGTTCTACATATATAATTGAAAATAGGTAGTTGGTAGAATTAATTATGCTTTTTATTTAAGAGACGACCAATATCAAAGGGAGCCCTTCCTAGCTGAACATTGCAGTAGTGTTCTCTTTAGATGAATGGGTTTAAAAAATAAACTAAACACTAACTTTTAACTTTGCAGGATAACAGCTTGTGCCATGACCATGAACAAGTATGTGGAGGAGAATGTTTCCCAGAAGTCCTACACAACCATAAAGTATTTCATGAAGATGCTGAGCAGTGTCAGTGAGACCCTGATCTTTATTTTCATGGGAGTGTCCACGGTTGGAAAAAACCATGAATGGAATTGGGCCTTTGTTAGCTTCACCCTCCTCTTCTGTTTGATCTGGCGTGCACTGGGTAAGAAAGTCTTGACATCCAACTTTGTTCTTGAGCATTCTTTACAAGTGAAATGTGCATCTTTTGTGGCACAGGACCTGTGAAGAAGTAATAGCTAATCTGCATAGGATAGGGGAAAGCTGAATATCTGCTTGTGCTGGATATGGGAAACTAATAACTTCTTGCCTCACTATTGGCAGGTGACTTCAGGTCTGAGCTCTAGGGATTAATAAAGCTGAGTTTCAGTAGGTCACAAAGTGGTCTCCTTACATTTAAGTGTCCTTTATTTCAAAGAGGTTAGTCTGCTTTCCAAAGATTACTTTCAGCTCAGTCTTGTGCTCATGAAATGCGTAGGAGTCCATAGATTCCCATAACCATATTGAAACTAAAGCGTCATCATTGTCACAAGCATTTTATTTGAAAGTGGTTTAAAAATAAACAAAAAACGAAAAAAAAATTCCCAAAATTATTGGCAGCATTGCAAAAAGGAAACAAATAAGAGTTAGTTAATGTCTTGTATGTTTATCCCAAGTCAGTCATGGTCGGAAATACCAATAGCATTACAATGGGGGATACCATAGTTAAATTTCTGTTTACTGTGTTATATGATTCTTAAACCAGAAAAGAAGAAAGTGTCTTCTGTATGTTGAGAAGAAACAAACCCTTTAAAGAGTCTTTTTGGCTTCTCCTGTTCTGGGCCACAATCCTAAAAAGATTTATGCACATGCTTAACTTTAGTCACTTGAATAACCCATTGGCTTCATCACTCATGCAGGTAAAGTTAAGCATGTGACTGTTTCCAGGATTTGAGCCTTTGTGTGTTGGAGACAACAGTTAACATTTTTGACAGTGTCTAAGTCCCATTTTTACAGTTATTTAGGCACTTAAGGCCAGGTTTACAAAGGTATTTAGGCACCTAAAGATGCAGATCAGTGTCTAGTGGGATTTTCAAAAGTGCTTTAGTAACTTAGGACTAGATTCACAAAGGGAGTTAGGTGCCTAGCTGCCTCTTTAGGCACCTAAATCTCAGAATCAGGCCCCACTGGGATTCAAAAGCCCCACCTCCCTCAGCTGCCACCAAACCCTATAGGTGTCAAACTAGCTCAGTGCCTGAGTTTTTGCATTAAAAGTTCTGTAGGCACCTATGTTTCCACCTCTGCACATGTGCACTGCAGCCTCACGTTAGGTGTCCGGATGCCTAAACTCCGGAGCAGTGCACGTACCAGAGAAGGATAGGTGCTTCTCCACCTAACTTGCTTGCAGGCCCAATCCAGTCTGCTTAAACAGGGGGAGGAGGAAGAGCTCCCTCATAACCTTTAGCCCAGTGGCTAGGGTACACATCTGGGATGTGGGAGATGCCCAGCTTAAGTTTCCTCTGTCCCTGAGAGGAGAAGGGAGTAGAACAGGGATCCCCTGGCTCTCGGGTGAGTGTTCTAACCACTGACTATGGGGTATTCTGATCTGATCCACAGTGGAACAGCGGATAAATAATTAAAGGGTCATTGGACCAGAGAGAGTGAAAGCACACAAGCTGAGAATGACTCTATAGTCTGGTGTTTAGGACACCTAGAGTTCACCAGGGACGTGGGAGACCCAGGGTCCTGTCCTTCTCCTTCAATGCCTCTTTAATTATATGGAACAGTGGAACAGCTTCAACAGGAGAGTGAGGGAACCCCCTATCAGAATGTCCCATAGCCCAGTGACTAGGACACTCACCTGAGAAGTGGCAGATTCCTTCTTCCCCCCTCAGGTGGAGGGAGGACTTGAAACAGGGGTCTTGCACATCCCAGGTGAGTATCGTGTCACTGGGCTAAAAGCTATGAGGGAGCTCCTATTTCTTCTCCCCGCTGGCTTCTTGCAGAAAACAACATAGGAAGTGAATTTCAAGGGAGTTCACAGCTGAGAATCCAAAGCAGAGGGAGGTGCCTCTGTCCAATGTGGATTTAGGTGTCGAACTCCTTGAGCTTGAGAAAGGTGGGGCTTAGGACACAACCCTCTCCTTAGCATCTCCCATAGGCTAGCTTGGCTGGGGAACTGACTGTGAATGCTGGTGATTTCTAGCTGTCTAACAGTTAGGTGTTGTGACACACAGCACCACTATGCCTAAGTTCCTTTGTGAATCTAGCCCTTAGGAGTTTAACTGAGCTCCCATAGACTTTCAGTGGGAATTAGGCACCTAACCAGCTTTGATGCTTATATACATTTCACCAGGTGCACCTTGGTGCCTAAATACCTTTGTAAATCTAGCCCTTAGGACTAAAGTCCATGGATTTTCAGCCACTGGAGTGTTTACATCACTTTTGAAAATATGACTTGGGCTCCTAAGTCTCTTGGGCACTTTTGAAAATGTTACCCAATGTTTTAAACTAAAAATCTCTCAATCTGGTAAACAGACATTTCCTTTCTTAAAAAAAACAAAAACAAACAAACACTGTGTCATAAAAATAAACATCAGCAATGATGAGGCTTTCCATGTCACCTCAGTTTTCCCTTTGACTATTGTCTTCATCCTTTCCTCAGGTGTTTTTGTTTTGACTCAGATCATTAACATGTTCCGGACAATTCCTCTAACTTTTAAGGACCAATTCATTATTGCCTATGGAGGTCTCCGAGGAGCCATCTGTTTTTCTCTTGTATTTCTGCTTCCTGTTGCTGTGATCCCCAGAAAGAAATTGTTCATTACTGCTACTATTGTGGTGATATTCTTTACCGTTTTCATTCAGGTGAGAACTCTCCTCCTGTCAGGTTTTGTTTCCCAGATGTTTTGTGAAGAAGCATTTGAGAAGAAAATCAAAACATTTAATCTGCCTGAATGGGCCTTTTTCAGAGGGTTTTGTCATATGACCATACCTAAAAATGCAGTGTAGCCAGCAGCCAGGCAGCAAAGGTGTGTCAGGTATTTATTAACAGCTTATGTTAATGTGTAAGTAGCATTAAAATAAAAAGAAGACATTTCCTCCATAAGTAAATGTTAAAAGCCAATATAGCATATTGGGCAAGCCAGAAGTTGGTGCCTTCTCTTAAAATAACCAAATGAGGATAAATACTAACCAAAAATTCCACTGTCACCTACTCTTCAATATTAATTTCCATATTACTATTTAGTCAGCCCTGAATTTTAATTTCTAAAACAATAGCTGACGGAGCATGTTGCAAATCTGTGTTTGAATTAAGAAAGATTTGTTTCTGGTTTCAAAAGCTGATTGTTTTTCTTCATCATGCAATTCTTGAAAAACTTTTATTGGAAAAAAATGGTTGCCATTAGCAAGTGGCAAGTCACTAATAGGATTTGTCAGATGAATGCATCCTTTTTTTTATGGACATCAATCATAGTCTGGAGATTCCCTTCACTTCTGCTTTGCTAGTGGGGACTGTATTATGTGAGGGAGCACATTGCTGACTAAATGCAACACTTGCTAACTACAGGGGTGAATTCATATTTGAAACTACTGTACCATACTTGTCTTTGGGGAGCCAGGAAGACCCGCAGGCTGGTTGTCACAGTTTTGACTGAAAAAAAAGAAGGCAAATGACTGAAATGTATGTCTCTATTCCTTTATGTCTATGAGTCAACAAGGATTTTTTTTTTCTGTTTTCTGTACAGGGAATAACAATTCGCCCACTGGTAGAGTTTCTTGATGTTAAAAGATCGAATAAAAAGCAGCCAGCTGTCGGTGAAGAAATTTACAATCGGGTATGCCATAGATTTAGCAGGGTAAAATCCTGGCTCTATTGAAGACAATTGCAAAACTCCCATTGACTAGGACCAGATTTGACCTGTAATGTGCCTGTGCCACAAGGAGATAAACTTTATTTTATATGTATATATATATATATATAGAGAGAGAGAGAGAATTTGCCTTTGGATTGTTCATTTTCTAAATTGTTGATCTGCTGTGATAAAATTACATTCCTTTTACTCTTTATATATGAATTTGCTGCAGTTTTAGGACTTGCCTATGCTAGAACAGTGGCACATGTTTAACTAAACTGATATTAAATTCAACTAGTGAAACCAGTGCAAACCCTAATGTAGACACACTTAAACCAGTTTAACCCTACCGTACATCAGTTTCTCTCTGAATCTAAGATACATACTCCCATAGCTAGATGCCTAAATATGTATGTGAATCCCACTCTGGGTGCATCACAATTTGTAACGTATTTACTCACAGAATACCTCTGAGCAGTAGAGAAGTGCTATTATCTCCATTTTACAGATGGAAAACTGAAGCACAGAGCGATGAAGACTCAGATCCTCAAAGGTGTTCAGGCACCTAACTCCAGTTGATTTCAGTGGAATTTAGGAGCCTAAATACCTTTGAGGGTCTAACCCTGATGATGTGTACACTGCATCTGGGAGCGAGCCTCCAAGCCCAAGTCCAGAGACCCCTGTTAGCGGGGATCACATTAGTACACTAAAAATAGCTGTGTAGACGTTGCTGCTTAGGCTGGAGCTCAGGCTCTTAAGCCCCTCCCACCCACCCCGGTTTGAGAGCCCAAGTTACAACATCAAAGCATTGTCTACACAGCTATTTTTATGCACGCTAGCATGAGTCCCGCTAGCAAAAATCTGTGCACCTGGGCTGTGAGGCTTGCTCCTAGATGCAGTATAGATGTACCCTAAGTGACTTGCCCCAAGGTCACACAGGAAGTTTGTGGTGGAGTAGGACATTGAAGCCAGGTCTCCTGAGTCCTAGGCTAGTGCTTGAATCACTCGATAATCTTTCCACTCAACCTAAAGCAATTTAAACACAGACTAAACAGGTTTTAGGGCATCTATTAACCCTTGCACTCCCTTCTAACCCTGTAGTTCTGTGATTCTACTTTACAGATTTGCACTGGTTTAACTCAATTGACTTTTGAATTGATTGAGTTAAACTGGTGCAACTTTTCTAATACAGACAAGACTTTAGTGATTTAACTAAGCTATCGTTAAAGTGTCATATCTAAGAGCAAGCTAAATGATGTCCATGGGAATTCATAAGGAATCTGTATTTTTGCCTTTAGTTCTTTGATCATGTGAAGACTGGAATTGAAGATGTGTGCGGACACTGGGGTCACAACTTTTGGAAAGATAAGTAAGAATGTTATTTAAAACTCTTCGCGGTAGAAGGGAGACTAAGTTGGCTGAATGGATGAGCTGGCTCAGCAACAGCAAAAGCAGCCAGTTGGGCAGCAGATTTACTCCTCGGGGTTTTACTCCTGTTTGCTTTGGTTTTAGCATGCGTGGGTTACACAGTGAGACCAAATAGTTTTACAAAATCACAAGAAAACAGAACAAATACCTAAGGCTGGGTAAAAACCCAGCCCTCTGACCCCAGCTATGGAATTCCATCATCTCAAACCATTCGTTCCCCATTTCTGGTTGTTTTTGCAATGTTTTCTGTATGGCCTTTGAGAGTTTGTGTAAACCTGTAGTCCCCAGCCTGCTTTGCTATTCCAGCCTGTACAGCTTTGTAATGTTGAAGGACAGGGTTAGCTCCTTGCTTGGTGGAAACCAATCAGAGTCCTTTGGATCTTATCACAGGAAGACTCAGGAACTAGTTGACTTTGAGGTGCCTGAAAGAGTTGAATATCAGAACAGCAGATTGTCTATTGCGTGGTTCTTGATGGTTTTATTTCAAACTTAGTAAGGAGAAGAAGGATCAATAGTGGTTCAGTAAGCATCCAATTGCTACACTAGAGGCGAGAACTTTTAACAAAATTGAATGTTCTTTTTCAGGGGGCCATTAAAAGTTCAGAGCATGAAAGGCAGTGAGTTCAAGCCAAGGCCTTTTTGGCGCTATTACAGTAATATTTACTGCTCCCATTGTCTTTTAGGCAAATGGCTAATTAAAAATAATAATTGTCAATAAGCCAACACAATTAAAAGCTAAAGGTCACTGTTAGAGGGTGAATGTATGAGCCCAAACAGAGGCCAGTCCCAGCAGAGAAAGTTTTACTTGATCCTTGATTACCTCATTCAATGATATTTGATTGACGTGGCCAGAAATCCATCCTGCAGGGAGTAACCTCCATCCCCATCACTGCAGCCGTGGAATATTTGCTTTCCCGAACTATTTGTAACAGAAGCTAACTGGTCGGTTTGGTTTGCCTTCCCCACAGGTTTAAAAAATTTGACAATAAATTCCTGCGGAGACTTCTAATCCGGGAGAACCAGCCCAAATCCAGCATTGTTTCCCTGTACAAGAAGCTGGAAATCAAACATGCCATTGAGATGGCAGAAAGTGGGATGATAAGTACAGTCCCATCCTCAGCTTCTCTCAAGTGAGTAAAGCCAGTGTGGATGAATCTCCATGTAGGTGTGTGGGTTTATTATACTACACCATTTGTGTACAGGGATCATGTCTTCGTAAGGCTGGTATCTTAGTGTTGCCTGACATTGACAGTGCAATTACCATTTTCCCCACAATGAATCTGAAATGAATGCCATCAGCGGGAGTGGTGGCTGTAGCTTTGGGGTCGCTCGGGCACTGGCCCACTAAGAGAAGTGAAGGGATTCATTGTTGGTCAGTTTCACCTTCAGCCCACAGAGACTGAAGGTGACCTTTGCTCTTCCAGGTTGAAGAGCCTGATGGCACAAGTATCCCAGAGTGCAGCACATTCCCAAAGGGAGCTGAGTCTAAATTCTGAGACAGTGCCTGCCCTTCTGAAAGCAGCTGGTACAGCCATGGCCAGATTTAGGGGCAGGCAACCAGCCGGGGTGCTGGGCTTGGGGGGCACTGAGGCTCAGGTTGCTGTAAGTTATTCAAAAGTTTAACAAATTGGGAGGGAGGGGGTCCATTTGGTCTAGGGCCGGCCCTGGGTACAGCAGCTGGAAAGGAGGTTTCAGGGGCACTTTGACAAGTACCTCAATCAAATCTGTAGTTTAATCCAACCTGTATAGAATTTTGAGAGAGCATGACATTTTTGGGTGAGTTTTGAGCTTTGCCATTGACTTCAATGGAGTCAGGATTAAACCCTTCATCTTGTAAAAAAAAAAAAATTCCCCCTATGTAAAATGTTATTTTTATCTCTAAGGAAGAAAATTGGTAATTTTAATTTGTATGATCAGGTATTAAGCATTTCTCTCTCTCTCTCTCTTTCTATCTCTATTTTTTTTTTTCTACTTTTCAACAGTGACTATCTGGAAGATAAAGTAAGGCCGCTTTCCCCTGCTGAAATGGATAATATGCGAGAAATATTAACAAAGAATCTCTATCAAATACGACATCGAGTAAGGGTGAAGTTCTACTTAATAGAATGTCCCACATCAGTTTTGAATGTAAAGATCATCTGTAAAATCCATTCTCAGACCAGATTCTCAGCTGGTGAAAATCAGTGGAGCTCCATTTGGATTTATGCCAGTTGAGGATCTGTCCCTTTTATGTTCACAATAAGCCATAAGGGCTTTACTGGCATTTATACCTTTGTATGGGTGCTAAATATTATTGTTACATTACATCCAGCTTATTTACTTTACTTTTGAAGGGTCATGTGCACACAACCCCATGAAACCAAACCCCAGTTTTGTCCCAGTTCTGTCATGCCAGTGTTTTGGTCAGCTCATGATGTGAGATTGCTCTTCTCATTTTCAGTGGTTGTGTGGTTGTTTCTATTGAGAGTACGAATTGATGAGCTGAGAAAGTCATGACATAAAAGCAAAAAGGACACTGTACTTACACCCTCCTGTGGCTAAAATGTTTGTGTGTCTGTGTTTTTGGAAAGTGTTCAAATGAGGCGCTGGCTTCAGCTCGCTGGAGCTGAAAATATTTCCCCCCTTTGGTGACTGATCTTATCATCTTCAAATGAGTGTCCTCTATTGACACATTGAATGAGGTAGTGTGAATCTGGCATAAACACTGTATTAAGCTATTTTCCCCCAATTCTTTTTCATGATAAATATTGGCAGGTTTAACAAAGGCAGGTGCCAAACAGAACGCCTGTGGAACAAATGACTAAACAAACACTGACCTAATCACTCGGATTGTCCTTAATCAATTTTTAATGTGATTCGGTTTGGAAGATATTTGTGACGTTTAATAAAATGTTAAAGCAAAGAGTGCATTTTGTGCTGTTTGTAAATCGTCAATGCATTTGCCATTGTGCTTTTGAAAATGTTACCATGGCCTTTGTTTTTCAGACGATGTCATATAACAGACACAGCCTGGCTGCAGATGCAAGTGAAAAACAGGCCAAAGAAATTCTTATCCGTCGCCGGCACAGCCTCCGGGAGAGTGTAAAGAAAACCCGCAGCCTGTCTAGGGACAGACCGGTATTTGCATTTTAGTATGTTTGTAGAAAAGAACTCTTCATAGCTAAATATCATGCAAAATGTCCCCCTGAAACACAGGAAAACTTGAATGTGCAAGGGAACAAGTAAAAATCAGTCATTTGTAATACTGACACTTAAGCTCTGATCTTGCACCTTCTTCTGTGCACGAGCCCTGGAGCTTGTGTGAAGCCCCATTTACCTCCACAGAGCTCCATGCAGTTGCATCTGTTGTAGGGTGAGGTTCTATTGCCGCCGTCATCCAAAATGTCCACAAAGAACTTCACAAACTTCATACACATAGCACTACAGACTTCTCTCTTCTCACTGTGAAGGTGCATCTGTATGTTAATAGAGCCTGCTTGGCTGAGATAGACAGTGGCACTGAGGCAGAAAATCTGTCCATAGGATGCTCCGCAACAATGTAAAGAGGACAAATTTTGACCAAGCTCAGCAGACCACCCCCCTCATTTGAAAAGTGCCAGGCGTTCTGCAATATCCACAGAGGGCACATAAGACCTCCAGCTTTGAGGAGGCACATAAAGGACCCCCTCTCCCCGCCAAGTAAACTGCATGGTATGCAATTTATTCTTCTTCAAATGATGCCGTTTGAAGGGCTGAGTCAACCTATACTGCAAAAATCACAAACTTCAGGTCATATCTGAAAGACTAGGGGGAAAGGGTCTTCCAGTAGAGGCCACACTGGCAGCTGCTTTGAAATCAATCCATCTACCCACTTTAGGAGAAAGGAAAATTAACCATTCTTTGAATATTTATTTTCGCATTCCATGGTTACTTGGTAATTGCTGTACTCATTGTTACAGCTGAGGTCAGAGTGACATCTGCAAGAATCACTGTATTTGGTTATCATCATTATTGAGGCTACCATGGCATTTAGTGTAACACTGGATCTTGTTCTGGAAGCACAATATTTTTCTGTCACTGCAGCCATGGCTACACATTGCCTTGGTCATGCAAATAACTGATTTACTAGCCAGGGATACCAGAGAGAAATACAGGACAAAGAAATTTTGTGGGTGGGAAAAGAAACAGGGGGTCCAAGTCAGATTGTCAAAATGCACAGACAGTAATTTTTAAAATAATTTTTCTTAAATAATGTTGGATTATTTTTTTTACTTAACCATTATGCCTTCAGCTCAGTGCTCATGGGTAGCACTACAATATCCAGAGGACAAATGTCTGCTAGGAAATGGATTTCAATTTCAAGTTTCTTTTGCTCTGAGAGTTTGTAAGCCAACTTTCAACTTTGAGCTAATTTTAATAAGTGAGTAATAAAGTTCTAAACAGGGATTGTGTATAGAAAGACTTTGGGTTTTCCTACATTAGCAAAAGTGGTCAAGGAAAGGTTGGGGTTAATGAACATGTAACTAACTCTGACCTATCCAGACCTTTTCTCTAGTATAGATGCATATTAACATATTTTATTTTGGTTTAGCTGGCTGACATTAACCTTAGGCTTCCCATTGGCTAGGGTAGGCCTCAGCCAGCTAAACTGAGGCAAAAGATTAACCTAGGTCTGTGGTGGGAAAAGATCATGATTAACTATTATGTGTTTGCTAACCTCAGCCTAGCCTTCAGCTCTTTTCCTAAGGTAGGCAAACCGTTTCAGACGTCTCGCTTGTGTTTCTGGTGTTCATTATGTGATATTTCCCTCTACTATAATTTAACACTTCCTGCATTTATTTATACAGGCTATCACCAAAGCAACACGGTTTCTGTCCCTGCCTAAAGATGCTAAACTGCCAGAGAAATTACGAATAAGGAATAAAACATCTTTTAGAGGTAATGCAACGTGTTCTGATACCAACGGCAGCACAGCCTAGTATATTGTATATTTGGGATGGACAGACTCCCCAGATAGGGCCACATTTACCCATATGAGTAATCCTTACGCGTGCAAGCAATTGCATTCACATCAATGTAATTACCCACATGAATAAGGACTACTTGCTTGGGTGAGGGTTTGCAGGATTGTGCCCATATCCTTGCTCCTAAACTAGAGATTCAGTAACTTCTTCAGTTGTTTTTAAGACCTCAACACTATTCAGCTGAAAAGCGGCTATTGTAAGTATTTTTGAAATGTCACCTTAGAGCAGTGGTGCCCAAACTTTTCCTGTCATGCCCGCCCACTCCCTTACCAGTAACGGAATCTGTTTGCACCAACCCCCCATTATGCACAGTTGGCTCAGCAAAGGAGCTTGGGCTGAATAGGGTGACCAGATGTCCCGATTTTATAGGGACAGTCCCAATTTTTGGGTCTTTTTCTTATATAGGCGCCTATTACCCCCCATCCCCATCCTGATTTTTTATATTTGCTGTCTGGTCATCCTAGGGGCTGAACTGGGGATAAGGGAGGGGCTGGCCTGGGGGTGGAGAAGGAATGAGGGCAAAGCTGGGCGTGGAGTGAAGCTGCGTCTGGGACCGGAGCTGGGCTGGGGGCAGAGTGGAGCTGTGGCTGGGGGTGGAGCTGGGCTGGGGGTGGAGTGGGGCTGTGGCTGGGGCCAGAGTTGGGCTGGGAGCAGCATGGGGCTGGATGGCACTCCCTCCCTGCTCCCTGTGGGAGCTGGCCCAGAACCCATCGCATGCCCCCTTGAATGTTCCTCCATGCCCCCCTCGGTGGGGCGTGCCCCATGGTTTGTGGACCACTGCCTAAGATTGTACTGTGTTACTTTGCCATTGCAAATACTGCTCTTATGGGGCTATTAAGACATGCCAGTGCTAATTAAAAATTAAGATAAAATAAGCGTGACAGAGGGGAATAAAGGAGGGGGGGTTGACATTACCGTATCCGAGGTAGAAGCCAAACTCAAACAGCTTAACGGGACTAAATCGGGCGGACCGGATGATCTTCATCCGAGAATATTAAAGGAACTGGCACGAGAAATTGCAAGCCCGTTAGCGATAATTTTTAATGAATCTGTAAACTCGGGGGTGGTACCGTTGGACTGGAGAATAGCTAATGTGGTTCCTATTTTCAAGAAGGGGGAAAAAAGTGACCCGGGTAACTACAGGCCTGTTAGTTTAACATCTGTAATATGCAAAGTCTTGGAAAAAATTTTGAAGGAGAAAGTAGTTAAGGACCTTGAGGTCAATGGCAATTGGGACAAATTACAACATGGTTTTACGAAAGGCAGATCGTGCCAAACCAACCTGATCTCCTTCTTTGAGAAAGTAACAGATTTTTTAGATAAAGGAAATGCGGTGGATCTAATATACCTCGATTTCAGTAAAGCGTTTGATACGGTACTGCATGAGGAATTATTGGTTAAATTGGAAAAGATGGGGATCGATATGAAAATCCAGAGGTGGATAAAGAACTGGTTAAAGGGGAGACTGCAGCGGGTCGTACTGAAAGGAGAACTGTCAGGTTGGAGGGAGGTTACCAGTGGAGTTCCTCAAGGTTCGGTTTTGGGTCCGATTTTATTTAATCTATTTATTACTGACCTCGGAACCGAATGTAGAAGTGGGCTCATAAAGTTTGCGGATGACACAAAGTTGGGAGGTATTGCCAATTCGGAGAAGGATCGGGATATCCTACAGGGAGACTTGGATGACCTTGTAAACTGGAGTAATAGTAATAGGATGAAATTTAATAGTGAGAAGTGTAAGGTGATGCATTTAGGGATGACTAACAAGAATTTTAGTTATATGCTGGGGACGCATCGGTTGGAAGTAACGGAGGAGGAGAAGGACCTCGGAGTCCTGGTTGATCGCAGGATGACTATGAGTCAGCAATGTGACGTGGCCGTGAAAAAAGCTAATGCGGTCTTGGGATGCATTAGGCGAGGTATTTCTAGTAGGGATAAGGAGGTGCTGCTTCCGCTATACAAGGCACTGGTGAGACCTCATTTGGAGTACTGTGTGCAGTTCTGGTCTCCCATGTTTAAAAAGGATGAACTCAAACTGGAACGGGTACAGAGAAGGGCCACTAGGATGATCCGAGGAATGGAAAACCTGTCGTATGAAAGGAGACTCGAGGAGCTCGGTTTGTTTACCCTAACCAAAAGGAGGCTGAGGGGGGATATGATTGCTCTCTTTAAATATATCAGAGGGATAAATACCAGGGAGGGAGAGGAATTATTTCAGCTCAGTACTAATGTGGAAACGAGAACAAATGGATATAAACTGGCCGCCGGGAAGTTTAGGCTTGAAATTAGACGACGGTTTCTAACCGTCAGAGGGGTGAAGTTCTGGAACAGCCTTCCGAGGGAAACAGTGGGGGCGAAAGACCTCTCTGGCTTTAAGATTAAGCTTGATAAGTTTATGGAGGGGATGGTTTGATGGGATAACGTGATTTTAGTCAATAGATCAATAACGTGCCATCGCTGGTAATTAGGATCAATGGGCAATGTGGGTCTGGCTGGAGAATCTTGCCCGCATGCTCGGGGTTCTGCTGATCGCCATATTTGGGGTCGGGAAGGAATTTTCCTCCAGGGTAGATTGGCAGAGGCCCTGGAGGTTTTTCGCCTTCCTCCGCAGCATGGGGCAGGGGTCGCTTGCTGGAGGACTCTCTGCGACTTGAAGTCTTTAAATCATGATTTGGGGACTTCAACTGCTGAGTCAAGGGAGAGAATTATTCCAGGAGTGGGTGGGTCAGCTTTTGTGGCCTGCATCATGCGGGAGGTCAGACTAGATGATCATGATGGTCCCTTCTGACCTTAAAGTCTATGAGTAAGTTATTGATAATTAGCAGAATTAATTAGAAGTGGCTTTTTTGCTCCAATAAAGTTTAGTGGTGGCAAAATATATTTAATTGGGGGCAAGCTAGGGGGAAATGGTGAGAACAAGAGCCTGGACTCTGTGGGTGAAATCTTGGCCCCGTGGAAGCCAGTGGGAGTTCTGTCATTGACTGCACGATTCCACTCTCTGTATTCTATGGGTGAGAGTAAGATAAAATGGTCACATCATTTGAAAAGGGAGTCAGAAGAAACAACACAAATAAATAAATCAGGGCAACAAAGATTTGGAAAGCAAAATATTTAGTCCTTGATTCACATGTCTTCAAAATACACATTTTCCCCATGATTCCCTTTTTCTTATTGAAGGGGATATCTGCATTTAAGGCCCAATCCTGCAAACCCTTACTCATGAGACTAGTCCTAATATAACTACTCCCATAAAAGTCAGTGAGATTTCTCATGGCAGCAGTTCTGTATCACTGAAGTCAATGAGAGATTAGGATTTAGTTCAGTGGGAACAAGCACATATGAGTCAAGCCTACTCATGTGAGTGAGGGTTTGCAGGATTGGCTTCTTGTTGTGTTTCAGTGTCTATGACTTTCTCTGCCTATATGTTCACCACAGGGATTATCCCCTTTAAAGATTTCCATGGGGTGAGATGCCTACAGCTTGTCTGCTTCTCCTTTCACCCCAAACTTTGATGCTAAAAAATGAGAATCTTCTCTGCATTACTTCCCACACATAAGAGTCATTGTCACGGGTATTAGAAAGAATGAAATCTTAGATCCACAGACTATTGTCCAAAGAGAACACCTAGTCCAAACCAGGTGAACAGTAGCCATAACCAGTGGCTAGGCTATTTGAACATCTGGTAGGAGTTAGGACACTCACATTTTACTCCCAACTCTGCCACTGACCGTGGGCACATCACTGAGTCTTTCTGTGCCTCAGTTTCTCAATCTGCAAAATGGGGATACTGCTTACCCTCTTTTACAAAGTGCTTTTTGTGCTATAAATGAAGCACTATTGACAAGCTGACTGTTACTATGGCAACTGGCCCAGAACGCTGATCCATGGATGAATTTGACACCCTCTGGGTCATGTCTCTTTCTGGACATTGTAGTGTATTTCACGCCTCAAATATCTCAGTGTTTGCCAAACCAGTGTTTAGGCATTTGGTTTCTCGGTTTCTCACAAATTTTTTTTTAATATTCCATGGAAAGTAGACAGCCTTTGTGAAAAATTTCGTTTTGTTGAAATCTGAGTTTTCCATAGAAAAATGGTTTCAATGGAACATCTCTGGCTTGCACTCTATATGATTTTTATTATAATTTATAAGTAGATAGAACCTGCTCCATCTGATTCTCTTCCACGTAAAGTAACAATCAAGAGCTACCCCTGGGAAGATGCAATACATTTAGATTCAGTAACATTTCCAGACCATACTGCCCACCATAATTAGTGGAATATGACCCCCACACAAGTTTAGCAATGGATCATGTCCTTGCAAGTTGGTAATTATGTCTTTGCTCTCCTGGAGTATAGTGATGCCTTTTATTCTGTAGCTCTGTCTACAGAGGTCATCCACTGTCACCTAGAATTAAACATTGAAAAGGAAATGTGCCTCAAGATTATTCAATTGTCAAAAAATATATAATTTGACACATTTAGAAAAAAAAGCAATAAGCCTGCCACCAGAGATGGAGGAAGGTTTTCTTTCTATGAAATTATGTGGGTGGATGGACAATTATATGAGGATATATTTTGTTGACCTCTTCCTCCTTTGTGCAAGAGAAATGCTGTGAAGAGTACTAATGGGAACCGTTCCTATGACAGTCCCACAATGTACTCCTCTTAAATACTATTAAAAATAGATTTAAAGCACCGTAACTGACTTAAATATAGGAAATACCACAATTCATTTGTAAATAGTAAATGCTATAAAATATGGAAGTATTAAAATTATGGAAAGTATGCAAATATTGAGGAAAATATTAAGAAATTTAAAGGAATGCTGCTAAAGGGAAAATCATTTTGATCTATATCTATCTATCTTTAGGAATAAATATCAACTAACAGACAGTGACCATTTAAGAATATTTGTGGATAGATTACCACAGCTTTCATTGAGACAATTTGTACTCTGCCCTGGGGAGACCAATGAGAAGGGGTTTGAGGGATTGGAAACTAAGATATATTGCACGATGTTTCCTCGACATTGTCCCTTCTGGTGGCGTAGAGAGGTAGGAGACATGACCTCCCACCTCCACAGATCCCCAGGGAAGATCCTTTGTCTGGTGGAGGGTTGGTCCCTTCGTGCTGCTTCTCTGGACCTCCTCCATCCTGGGCCATGCAGTTCCTTCAGGGAGAAGCATGCATACACAGAGGTTGAGTTACTAGTGATTTGATTACTATTTACTTAGGCAAGGATGCCCAGTGTAATACCGGCTGCACAGAGAGGGCAAAACATTGCAAAAAGCAGTTTATCCACCCCTCTTGCCCATACAAACCCTACCAAAGTAATATCTGTGGAACATTCCCAGTGGGAGTTCTTCAGGGCTGGGGAGGGAGTAAATGCAGCAGACCTGACACTTTCCCAGTATGGACACTGCTACACTTTGAGCTGGAGGTATAAATTCCAGCTTGAGGAGACATACCCTCCAAGCCAGCTAGTGTGCTAAAAATAGAAGTGTAGCTGTGGTGATGCACACCGTGGGAGGGGCTAGCTGCCCAAGTACATGCCTAGCATTTCAGCTGGGATTGTACTGGGGCAGCTAGCTCACCCGCTGCTCACACCATGGCGGCTACACTATTTTTAGTGCATTAGCTCAATCAGAGCTAGTGTGGGTATGTCTCCCCGAGTTGGGAATTACACCGCCAGCTTGAAGTGTAGATGTAGCCTATGGGAGCATCTACACTGCAATAAAAAACCCGGGTCACTGAGTCTCAGAGCCTGGGTCAGTTGGGCTCTGAGACCCACCCCCATCACAGGTTTCAGAGCCTGGGTTCCAGTCTGAGCCCGAATGTCCACGCTGCAATATTTAGCCCTACGGTCCAAGCCCTGTGACCCCAAGAGCCCCATCCACATGTCTGCATTCCCTTTCCCTCGTGTAAGTGGAAAGGAGCAGATAGACTGCTGTCTAGAACAACTGGAAATGTATAAGGAAATGTCACAAATGCTTTTGAAAACATTCAGCCAACTGAGCACAAATGCAAAATTCTATCTGCAAATTTGTGGGAAAACAGGCAAAATGGCTGTGAATTTCAAAATACAGATAAGCCTTTTTATTTCTTGTGGTTGATACTGTGCATGGCTCAGTTATTTTGTTTTACAGCACTGTATAGGCAGTGATATTCTTCAACTAACATTTTAATTTTGTTTTCAATTAACAGTAGGGGGTGCTGACAGCAGTGACTCTGAACTGGAGCTTCCTACCACAGTGCTCAATTTAAAACCCAGAGCACGAAAAATTTTGCAAGACCAGAGCCAGCAGCAGCCACTGCAGCAATTTAGACTGGAGTGGAGGAATGAAGTTAATGGAGACCATGATGGAAGGGTAGATCGCAGAGAAATGGACAATGAAGCTCAAGCATCCACAGGGTTCAGGCAACCACTGCTATCGAGACCAAGATTTGGAACAGTGAGTGAAGAAAATTTGACTGAAGATGTTAGATCAACAAGACCAAAGCCACCACCACGAATAGTCAGGTGGGCATCAGAAGCTGAAAGGCATAAAAATAAATCTCAGAATCAGCCATACTGAAAATAGCTGAAGTAGAACTATCAATAATAAACTACAGATTTAAATTAGCATTCTAAACCATCTGACTGGACAATGGGATCTATTTTTAAAACTTGGTGTGGATCCTTTGGGTTGCATGCCCATATCATTAATTAACTGGATGAAATACTACAGCAAATACTAAACCCAAGACACAAAAGAAAACATCTTTTATGAATAACTTTTAGCAATGCTCTGACAATTATGTTCTTTTAACCACTAAGGGGAAGATGTGCCTTTTATCACACTATTAGCTCTGGAACCAAATAAACCAAGTTCGATATTTAATTATCCAACTAAGAATGTTTTAAAAACTCTTACAATGAAGAGAACCTTTAAACATATTCTAGTACATTTAAGATTTTATTTATGATTGAATTTTGCTTGTCTAGATCAGATTTTTAATGTGACTAGCACTGAAAATTGCACTATGCCCGTCCCATAGACCTTACAAGACAAATACATGGATCACTGCAGATTATTGTTAGAATGGCCAGTATAGGAGGATGCCGTTAGGGGTTGGGAAGGCTGGAACAGGGTCAGAAAAAGAAGACCTAGTTGCAGAAGCAGATTCTGAAACAAATTCAGTTCATGGAAAATGGGCTGTAAAATCAGGTGAAGGGCACTAACTCCTGAGTAATCCTGATTCATACTATCTGCATTTCCCCCCCAGCATATAACCAATGAAAGGTGCTGAGCACCTTCAGTGCTATGATGAATGCCCTCAACTTTCATTCATGTCAATGGGAGTAGATAGCACTCAGCACCTATCAGGATTGGGCCCTCAGAGGAGGAGGTGCAGGCACATCAAAAGGATCTGTTTGAAGAACTGGCTACTGTGTCTGTTTGTGGCTACTGTGGAAATGCAGCAGAATTGTTATAACACTAGTCACAGGCTGAGGGTGGATGGTGTCACGGTGAGGCATGGAGTCAGATTCAGGAAATGTGGGTCCAGTTCTGAGTTTTGCTTGTGAATTTGGGTGGCTCATTTGGTCTCTTTGTATCTCCTCAGTAAAACAGGGATATTAGTCCTTCCTTTGTCTGTTTTGTCTTTATCTAGATTGTAAGCTCAGTGGGACAGGGACGATTTCCTATTTTTGTTTGTACTGCATGTTGCACAATGGGGCCTCAATCTCAGTTGGAGCCACTGGACACTACCATAAAATAAATTACTACTATTACTATACTAAAACATCCCTGTCTTTCTCATCTCAGTTTAGAGCTGGCCATTTTAGTTTTATTTATGTTTGAGGGTTGGTTTTATTTTTGTTTTTTGATGTCTCAAACTTTCCTAAATTTTGCTGCAGTTACTGTAATCCTTTTCTACTGTTCAGGTTATGCGGAGTTCTCGTATCTGTCAAATGCAAATTCTAAATTGTGTGCAGATGGAACCATGATCTTTTTAAAGTCTCAAAGGCCCACGTCAAGATACTTTCTCTACTGTGAAATGTTGATTTTTGCAAAAAACCGTGGCCATGTTTAGTTACTGTGGGAATCAGTCACCTGTGCACAACCATCTTCTTCTCTTTGGCTTATAATGGAGTGAGATGATGCTACAACAGGGGTCGGCAATGTTCGGCACGCGGCTCGCCAAGGTAAGCACCCTGGCGGGCCGGGCCAGTTTTATTTACCTGCTGACGCGGCAGGTTCGGCCGATCGCGGCCCCCACTGGCCGCGGTTCGCCGTTCCGGGCCAATGGGGGCGGCGAGAAGCGGCGCGGGCGAGCGATGTGCTGGCCGCGGCTTCTCGACGCCCCCAGTGGCCCAGGACGTCCAACTCCTGAGAACTTGCATCTTTTACTGACTTCAACTGGAGTAGTGGGTACTCAGTGTGATTGAAAGGCAGCCCCAAATGTTTAAATTGCACACCCAAAAACTGAGGCACCTAAAATTAGGGGCCATTTTCAGAAACCTGGGTTTTAACCTCTTTGTACTTCAATTACTTCATTTATAAAACAGGATAATCCTTATTTTTAAACGCATTTTGAGATACATGAATGAAAAGCAGTAAGTAAATGCACACCATACACTTACAGAATCATTATATTTTGAAGTATGTCTCCTACTGCCTTTTTCTCTACAGGGAAAAAGTAAATTGGAACATTATCTTTAAGACTTTCTAATCAGCACCTTCAGCTACAGCCTGCAGTGTGGATTTTGTCATCCAATGTCAAAGAAAGTTTGTGGGTGTTGGGAAATTAGAAGCTTGAGCATTGGTCTGCTAAACCCAGGGTTGTGAGTTCAATCCTTGAGGGGGCCACTTGGGGATCTGGGGCAAAATCAGTACTTGGTCCTGCTAGTGAAGGCAGGGGGCTGGACTCGATGACCTTTCAAGGTCCCTTCCAGTTCTAGGAGATGGGATATCTCCATTAATTATTATTATTATCTAGCACCATCTACTGGCGGAAATGATTTATTGACTATAGACATGGTTTTCATTCCCTTCAAGGAAAACAAGTCTGCAGTGACAGAATAATTTCTGTCACACAGAAGCGAAGGGAGAAATTTAGGGAGACAGAATTCAACTGAAGTTTGGCCAGGATGATGAAATGAAGACACTTGTTCTTGTGAAAAGTATTGTGGGATCTATAGTGACAGTTAGGAAACTTCAAGAGGTGAATTGCAAAACCAACCTCCCCACGCCCCCCCCAAGACAAGACTCAAGGCAGAAGAAAAGCAGTGAGGTGTGACTCATGGGGATGGGAATAGTGAGAATGGTAAAATGCCAAGCTTATTTTCCTAGGCACTGGAAATGGTGGCTCTGGACTCCCTGTCTCAGAACTTGCATTCCAACTCTTTCCCCTTTCTGTCTTTGTTTCTCTTGTAACCATTGATGGCCCTGCCTTCCTGGGTGAAGTAGAGATCAAATCCCATTTGCCATTTAAGTGAAAGCTGGCATCTCCAAAGATAGCATTTAGCAGCAACTACCTTCCGCAGAGGGGAATCCAAAACCTCGCAGATGCAGGCACTGCCAGAAACAGCATGGAAATTGGGAGCAAAGGGTAGGAGCAGCCCCTAGTACAGGGATCGGCAACTTTTGGCAGGTGGCCCGCCAGGGTAAGCACCTGACGGGCCGCCTGCCAAAGGTTGCCGATCCCTGCCCTAGTAAAAGCATCCTCTTGTGTAAGGGGGTGTGGTCAGGTAGGTGCATAGATTGGAGCCAGAAAACAGAGGAGAGCTGGACTGGCAGGGGAAGCTGGCAACAGGGTTGGAGACAGTGCATTCATATCTGGGAACTACAGGAATAAGAGAACAAGAAGGTATTACAAGCCGTTCCTAAGGAATGGAGAACCCTCTTGCACTCCCTTCAGCTACCATATGCAACTGAACTGACTTCCCAGCCCCATTCCCCAATTCCTTCTGCTCTTAGGCCCAACTCAGGAAATCACTTAATCACATGTTTAACTTTAAGGACATACAGAAGGCAGCGGGACTTACATATGCGTTTCAAGTTAAGCACATGCTTACATGATGTCCTGAATAGAGATGTTTCCTGAATGGGTGCCTAGCTGATCAGGAAACAAGAGGTCAACTTGACTCAGTAAGTCAATCAGGCAGAGGAAGACTAAAGAATTGAGAGAAGGCAGTCACGGAAACGAAATATACTGCATTGGAGGTGCATCCCATCCAACTCCATTGACTTGGCCACCTGTCTTCTGAAATGCATTACAAGGAACAATATATAAAGTTAACAGAAGACAATTACTGAAACATTAATAAAAATGGAATGTCATTTCACTTTATTGCATTTTAAAAGAAAATTTTAGTGCATTTTTTGTAACTAACACTACAGAGAGTAATCTTTTCTAAAGTACTTCAGAATCACTTTTTGCTATAAATAAAAGCCACTTTGTCCAGTAGCATCAGCTACAGTATGTCCCTGAGACCACATCTTTCACAGGCTTCTCACGCCAAATATTAATTTTCCATAATACAGATTTAGACAATAAGAAAAATACATCTTCCAAACCAAAAATCGTTCATATATTAAAAGAAAAAATAAAAATAAAATAAAATTTGGTTATGGAAAGCACACAGTGTTTCAGCTTGTGCATAAACATAAAAAGTGAAGTGTTGAGTCCTATCACCCCTGAGAGTGGTATGCAGACAATTGTTAAATCTAGTGTTAGCTAATTTCATGGTGCATTTGGTCTAAGAAAGCCCCCCACTTTTGTTATCAGTGTCACAAGTTAGAATGACTTTCTATCTGTTGGTTGTTGGGTAAGAAGACCACCAAAGTTGTTAAATCCTTTATACCAAAAACCAGTCCACTATGTTTTATTTCCACTTCATTCCAAGTGGCAGCAGCAAAGCAAAGTTTGCCCTTGTTGCCAAGAAGGCTAACAGCATACTGGGCTGCATTAGTAGATGCACTGCCAGATCGAGGAAAGTGATTATTCCCCTCTATTTGGCGGCGGTGAGGCCACATCTGGAGTACTGCATCCAGTTTTGGGCCCCCAACTACAGAAAGGATGGGGACAAATTGGAGAGAATCCAGTGGAGGGCAACAAAAATGATTAGGGGGCTGGGACACATGACTTATGAGGAGAGGCTGAGGGAACTGGGCTTATTTAGTCTGCAGAAGGGAAGAGTGAGGGGGCATTTGATAGTAGCCTTCAACTACCTGGAAGGGTTTTCCAAAGAGGCTGTTCTCAGTGGTGGCAAATGACAGAACAAGGAGCAATGGTCTCAAGTTGCAGTGGGGGTGGTATAGTTTGGATATTAGGAAAAACTATTTCACTAGGAGGGTGGTGAAGCACTGGAATGGGTTACCTCAGGAGGTGGTGGTGGAATCTCCATCCTTAGAGGTTTTTAAGGTCCGTCTTGAGAAAGCCCTGGCTAGGATGATTTAGTTGGAGTTGGTCCTGCTTTGAGCAAGGGGTTGGACTAGATGACCTCCTGAGGTCTCTTCCAACCCTAATCTTCTATGATTCTATGATAAAGGTCCCTGTTCTGGGGAATGATGTGTCTTTCCTGAGTGGAGGGGAAAAGGGCACGAGAATTAGTGGGGACGTTTTGAGGCTCTTGCTTAAATGGTCACCAGGGATAAAATTTTCAAAAGTGACTTAGGTGCCTAAGTCTCAATTGAAAGTCAATAGGACTTGGGCTCCTAAGCACCTAAGTCACATAGCAAAACTTTATCCCAGGTCACAAAAAAATAAGATGAAATCTACAGTACATTAAAAATGAGAAGATTCCATTTTCTGCATGAAGCTTAACTCTCATACAGAAATCAAGGGGACCTCCCAAAAACAAGCACATATATAGACTAGTCTCACTGTGTCCGCCTATACAATTTCAAGTAATTAAAATATATGTATGTGCTCCCATTGTGCTTTTACTGAGATCAATGGGATTTTGCCACCGATTTCAAACAAGAACAGGCACTCTGTAAGAAGGAAGGAAAAGTTGATTTAAAAACAAAATTACAAAACACCATCTGTGACGGCTATAAAGTAACATTTAAAGTTGCATGTGCACATCATACATGCTAAATTCAATTTAAAAAAATCAGCAGAGAGGCTCTGTATACTACATCAAATAATTAAACGGGAAGTGCTATGAAACTTTCAGATAAAAGGCACTATAAGAACAAACTTTTTTTTAAACTAGTGGATCAAATGTAATGCTCAGAAAAGTGACAGACTAGTAACACTGACTTGAACCTGGTATAGTATGGGTCACTGCTATGGAAACCATCCCCATAAGTCTGTCAATGCATTTCAATCTTTACCTGCATCAACCTCCATTAGCTTTGGCCTGCTAAAATGGATGCAAACAAACAAAGACTAAGCTGCCAAACACACACATTTTCCCTGGTTACCTAAACTGGGATTTAAATGTATGTCTTCAGAGATGAAAAATACTGGATTAATCCTACATGGAACGAACACTTTAAAACATCACTAGATTTTCCAAAATGTGTCTTAAACAACCATCTAAAGAACAGGAAGGAGCGGTTATTCTTAAAATGAAGATGGAACAAAATTGCACAGGAAGTTCTGGGAGTTCCTTAAAATACTCACTTAAGACAGAAGGTTGCCAGATGGAGGTGTTCAATAGTCCAGGTACCACTAGTGCAAATTTCACTGTAATTTACATTGTCTCATCTTCAATCACCCTTACTCTGCACGATGGCATTTTCTCTTAAACTACCTTCTATATTATATATAAAAGAAACATATGTGCTAGAGCATACACAGCTCTATTTACCAGAAATGCTGGGACAGAGGAGTGAAAGCAGAATGTCAGTCAGCCAGTTGGGAATGGTTAATTATGCTGCATGGGAAAACTTCTAGGCAGAGCATGCGTCACAAGTTATATGTGGAACCTCTGATTTATCAACAAACCATTGTCACAGGAGGCCAATGGTTTATCCAGGTCAGCCTTCATTTCTCATACTGATAAGTGAACATAACAAATTTTACTTGTTTAAATAAAAAATTCACTTGTCTGTCTCTCTCAGTCAAAGAGCCTATCAGTCTAACCATCATGCTTCAATGTGGGGCTGCAAACTGGATTATTCATCAGCCATTTATATATTCAGAGTCAGAATCATTTTTCTTGAAGGGATTTCAACCTTATTAGCACAAAGAAAATACAACGCTCAATTTACGAAAGGTTTTAAATGATATCTGCACCTTTGAAAGAGAATTTCTCTGAACTACAGCTCTGAGCATTCCTGTATTGACATATGATCCTGCAGCAGACAAGTCTGTATGAATCTGAGGGGTCAGTCAGGCTGGCCTCCCCTTGAACTTGTACCATTTCTTTTAGAAAACAGCCTGTTGCTGCAATACAGGTTTCTTTAGTGCTCACCATTCTTTAGTATAAAGTATCCCCAGCTATTTGAATTACTTTGCATTTTATTGACGATGCACCAGCCTGTCCAAAATAAGCTGCTATTCACTTTTTAATTTAGCATTTCTACCACTGCAATATCGTGGTGTGTTCATGAGCATTATCAGAATAGCCACCAGTGCCAGCCCCACACCAAGACTTGGAGGGCCACAGGGACTGAACTCCTGTGCAATTCCTGAGAGAAGAGGGGCAATTATGCGTCCCACAGATGTCACAGACTGACCAACTCCTATGAGCGTGCCACTGGCCTGATTCCCACCCAGGGTCAACTCAAGGTCAGTGATGCAAGTGCGTCCTACAGTGGTTGAAAACGCTAAAAATGTTGACGATAAAATGACCGCCCATATGCTGAGTGCTGTGGAATATAGCATTATCAATACACAGGTGAGAACAGTGGAATGTAATAAAAGTGCATAAGAGTTATGTTGATAGAGTCTTGTTATTGGTCCAAGTAGAAAACCAGCAAGTGCTCCAACGGTGCTACTATAGCTTATGAGGTACCCTGTGAGCTTAGGTTTCACCCCAAATCTCTCTTCAATTGCCAGAACAAAATTGCTATAATACAGCATTACAGCTACAGACATTAGTAACCGTACTAAAAATATATCCCACAGATCAGAGCATGCAATGCTTTTAATCCTCTTCAGCACTGACACAACTGGAATCCATAGGGACTGGAGGGGAGTATCATATTTCATTGTTCCATTAGCTAGTGATTGAACCTGCAGGTCATAGTTTGCCTTTGCTGTCACTTTACTGTTACTGGTGGTCTGTTCGTTTTCATTACTATCTGTGTGTTCCTCACTCCATGGTAACATCCAGACCAGGCCTGTAGAGGTAAAGCATTACAATCAGTTAATTGTAGACAGTTACGCTCTTTACCCCATACTCAAACATGTAAGTTACTGTTATGTTTTAATGATGTCTCTAATTGTAGAAATCAAAGACATGAAAGTATTTTGCACTTTGTTGGCAACATTTCATCTTAAAATAATCACAAAACAGTTTACAAAAATTAAGCACAACATAACCCATGTAGTTACTATTGGTTTCCCCATATTTTAAATGGGGCTCTATAATAAGAGAGAGAGAAAGGTTAAGTGACTTGCTCATGCAGCATATACATAGCAGATCTGAGAACTGAACCCAGGATTCAAACTCCCATTCTCCAGCTCTAGACACAAAAACAACACTCCATCTCTTGTATCTGGATGTAAAAAATAAATAAATAGGGGGAGGGCTGTCTTAAATGAACTATTTTCAAAAAGTCAGAAGAAGTTTACATTCAAAGAGCAGTCTGAATACACAGAACAGAAGGGGATTACAATCATATTACTGTACAAACAGCATGAACACGTATCGCTTGAAAAAGCCTGAAGCACAAAATACTACATACAACTTACCAGCATTCAGAATGAAGATAAAAGAACAGATGAAAGATGTCAGGTAAAAGCCACTCTCTAGCTCTGTGAAGTAGCCACCAACTACAGGACCCAGGATGAAACCAACACTGGAGGCTGCATTGAAATGTCCTATTACAAGAGGGCGCTCTCTCTCAGAAACCAAGTCAGAAAGAAGAGCTTTTGAAATGGAGAGTGTGTGTTTGAAAATACCTGCAAGTTAACATAAAAACATACAGGAAAACGATATCATATTTATTTAGCATGTGATGTAATTCATAAGGTTGTGTTTAATTATTGTTTGAAAATTCCAAAAGCTACAAATTATCCAACGCCAGAGCTATAGAGGTTGTGTCCTGGGCATGTGACGAGTCTGGCAGCAACCATTCCCTCGGCTAGTTGAGGGTTGGGACCTAGGAATCATGTTAAACAGAGATCTGTGTCAAGTGAGCAAAACAGCTCAAATAGAATAGAAGCAGCACCTCTGAATGGTGGATCCCAGTAGAGGTGAGGCAACTGCCAGAGACACTGAATCTTGTGGTCAGTGCTGGGGAAAGAATGATACGGCAGGCTACAGATACTTGCAATTGGTACAGTACAATCCCAGATTGTTAAACAGTAGGTATTGACAGGCCGAGAGAAGCAGTAATTAATATGAATTCTGGGGCATTCTAAAAATGCCACACGTGCACAATAAAATCTCTCTCTCTGCTCCTTCCTCACAAAAGGATTACCTTACACCACCACAGTCCACAACCATTGGCAATATAGGAGCATTACAAAAACCTCTAAAGAGGTAGTTAAAATTTTAAAGATTTATCAAACAAACCACTGAAGTTCCTTTATCATACCAAAAAAACCACTGCCTCCTCTATCAAGGAAACAAAAAAGTTTTCTTTGGAATGAGGCTAGTCAGTCAGAATTTTAAAAACCTATTATCTGAGTTTTATAATACAGATATGTTGATGGAAACTTAGTGTTAGTGGCACTAACAAATATGCTTTTACACAACATACACAGCCCATTAAGTAGTGAGCCAAGCTTTTAGATGATCTCCTATTTGGAAATATATGTTCAGTATGACAACAATATACTGAAGATAATATATATCATATTATGTGGTGCACACAGACTAACATTTTTAGAAGTTACTAGTGACTTTGGGTGCTCAACTTGAGAAACATTAAAGTGGCCTGATTTTCAGGAAGTGATAAGCACCCATCCCTTTGAAAAAACAGTCCCTGCACTAAGGTGTCTCAGAAGTTGTTCACCCCCTCCCCCACCCTCAAAAAACCCCCACAAGCCCTGAAAAATCACTGGTACATTTCTCAATTAAAAAAAAAAAAGTAAATGAAAAATTCAGTAAAAAGATCAACTTAGAGGTCTTTTCAAAGCTGGGGTTCCATAGGTGCCCAAGAACCATTGCACCTGTGATAAGTAAAACTGTTCAAAGCTGCTATCCAGCTTGTCCCCATATCTAAATATCATAACTTCCGCAGCAATAATTCTCAAACTAACATTGGACTGAATATAAATCCAAGTACCAAGTCAATTACTCACCTACAGGTACCCTTGCAATGGCAAATAAACACACACTGGTGGACATGCCAAGTAGCAAATAACCCAGTGCACTGAAGAGGATACAGGCAAGCAGGGAATATTGTCTTCCTATTACATCACTCCAGCAGCCCTGGTAAGACAATAAATGAGTGCTTTTATAGTACTGAACTACCCATTGTGAACAATATGCATGTCTGAATTAAATTGATTACTTCTCCTCTCAAAAGAGAGGTCCCTGAGGGACCATCAGTGGAAACATTCATAAACAGATTAGATAACATTCATAATAGTATTGCGTCTAGATGCCAGATGCTGGACACCCCGGACTAAATTCAACCCTGAAGTCAATGGGAGAAGCACCTGCTTGCACCATGAATTAATTTTACTAGATGAGATATGAAAGCCAAGCTTAATTTAATTTAATGTCTCATCTTAATTTTATGTAAACTCGTGACAATTTAGTGAAATATCATGGGCGACAGTCTAATGAAAATGCCATCACACCAACACTGACCCAGGGCCGGCTCTGGCTTTTTTGCCGCCCCAGGCAAAAAAGCCTCCCGCCGCCCCCTCCGCCCCTCCGGCGGGGAGCGCGGCAGGGGAGGGCGGCGAGCCCACTGCGGGCCCCACTCTCCCCGACCGGCCGGAGCGCCGGGAGGAGGGCGGTGAGCCCACTGCGGGCCCCGCTCTCCCCGACCGGCCAGAGCGCCGGGAGGAGGGCAGCGAGCCCGCCGCAGCTCCGCTCTCCCCGGCGGCTGGAGCGCCGGGGGGAGGGCGGCGAGCCCGGCCGGGGCCCCACTCTCCCCGGCCGGCTGGAGCGCCGGGGGAGGGCGGCAAGCCCGCTGCGGCTCCGCTCTCCCCGGTGGCCGGAGCGCCGCGGGGAGGGCAGCGAGCCCAGTCGCGGCCCCGCTCTCGGGCCTGAGCGCCGCCCCCCTCCAGGTGCCGCCCCAAGCACCTGCTTGGTAGGCTGGTGCCTGGAGCCGGCCCTGCACTGACCACTATTATTTATTTACAATAGTAACTACTGTGAGCTAGATGCCTGCCAAACACTCAGAGAGGGCAGTCCCGGCTTGAGGGAGATATCACTCTGAGGGCAGACAAACAGAGAGAGGTCATGGGAAGGGGGAAATTAAAAGGTAACCTATATACAATAAGTCAGCTTAATTCACTACATGCAGCATGGCAGAACAGGGTCTTTAAGTAGGAAGGGTAGGAGCCTTACACATAAGTTCAGGGAAGCTGCAAGAGACAGAGGAAAAGGTGACTGTGTGCCAAACGGGTGGATGAAACCTAGGAGCACTGGCTCCAAAGTACAGATTTGAATGTTGGCAGGTACAGTATACATTCCTGGCCTTGGGGTTGTGTCCTTGTGCATATTTGTTTTGGGAAAGTAGAGGGAAAAGCATAACCTATGGGGGAAAAAATAAAGTTTGAGAGACATTGCATAAATTAAGGCTATCTGGCAAATTACAACAGACTCCATATTAATCACAGAATAGCAAACACAGATAACATAATTTCAGAGATCTGGTCCATGATGCTATTTCTTGTATTTAGACTACTGCGTTAAAGAAAATTGCTCTAATAGCAACACAACATTAAACAGAATGTTGCATGACTGATGCATAGTAATATTTGAATGCTTAAACTACTACTTTCAAATCTAGGCAGAGATTTGGTTTTCAGCTAAAAATTTCATCTTGTGTACTAGGATTTGATTAGTCCCTATAACTGAAACAAAAAGTTCCACAGAGAGTAAGAACAGTTCCTCCAACCTCAAGGGTTTGTGTAAACACTAGTGTAACGCTGACAGACCTCGGTCGTCGGCAGGCAGGATCGAACCCAGGACCTCTGGAGCTTAGTGCATGAGCCAAAAGTCAACTGGCTGTTAGCTAAGGCTGTAGATCAGACTCAATCTCTTTCTCTCTCTCTAAGTGGTCTCAGTGCCACTAGATGGGACAGGAGGTGTGCGGGTTACACTAGCAAATGTACAGTTTCACATTCCCCAAAATATTACCATTAATGTTATCAATTTTCCTACAAAGTTAATAGAAACACCAATATATATTTAAGATTCAGTATTCAAAACTTACCACAAACGTGCTGGAAAAGAGCTGCAGTAAACCATAAAAAGATCCTAATAAAAAAATAGTGGAAAAAAAAGACACTGAGAATTAAGTATGAACAGACTTGTGAAACTGGCTTTAAAATGGTTCTGCAAAGTGGGAAAATTAACAAAATAATTCATTAGAAGTACAGGAAGAGGCAATAGGGAAAAGCAGGGGCGGGGTACAGCATGAAAAAGAGTTTCACCACTTTGATGGATGAATTTTCCTCTTTTACTGGGTGTCTCAAAATTGCAATACTATTCAACTGAGAAGTGTGGAAGCAGAAGTATGCTGCTTTGCCAGGGGAAATAACTGAAACTGGGACATTTGGCATCCTACACCAAACATGACAGGGCATTGTAGCAGTAGGCCTGGAAGAAATTGCAAATCCTACCCTTCAAAATGAAGGGTAAGAACCTAGCAGCAATTGGCAGTAGGAGAGAAGGAACAGAAAGAAAACAACAATTCCAGCATGGAGCCAACAGTACAATATTTGTCAGTCTCTTTTACTGATTAAAGGACACCCCAGCTCCCTGGCTTTTTGAATGCTTAAAGTCAATGCAGAGCGTAGAGGTGATAACATACTGTACACTAAAGTTACTGCATAAAAAACATTTCTGTCAACCAAACTCAGAACTGGGATTAGCATCAGAAGGAGCTCTATTCCAGGCAAACTGAAAAGGCAGGATATAAAAAATCTGGATATAAAGACGACATTTATATCATCATTACTATTTATAAACAGTGCACTAGACCTGTATTTGTGTTACAAGCCAGCACCCCAGAATCACTTCAGTGGAGGAGAGGAAGCTACAGAACTCAAAAAGGTCATCATTTGGAACCCACCATACAGTAGCTTCTGAAGACAACTATGAAGAAATACAATTACTTAATAGTGGGACAATCATGATTATAAGGGGGAAGAATCAGCTGCAGAAAAATGTCTATCTTGCTTAGAGCTTGCCATTGTTTTCCACTGTGTGGCTACTGAAGGTTAGTTATGATACATATCTGACTTCTACCTCATGTCCTGGGTAATCAGTACCCATGCTGTACTCACCTACTACTCCTGCAACAGTTGGACTTGCTCCTAGAGACTTGATATGAAGGCTTAACAGAGGCACAACCATACTTACACCAAAGAAGTCCTGAAAGAATAGGGAGAATGGAGTTTCAGTAATTGAGCATATTTACAAAGATACAGAAAGTCAAGATTTAGAATAAGTGATTCTGTATTTTAAAAGGGTATAATATTTTAATTAAATAAAAATCTAGGATCAGGTCTACATTTGGAAGGCTCCACCCATACAGATATACCAGCATATTATCCTGGTCAAGTGCTTCTAGTGTGGATGCAGCTTATCCTAGCTGCCCTGAGTGAAACAAGCTATACTGGTAAAAGCACAGTTTTGCTGGTATGACTGCATCTACACTAGGGGTTCTAGACGGCACAGTTTTGCTGGTATGACTGCATCTACACTAGGGGTTCTAGACGGCACAGTTATGCTGATCACAAATCACACTTTCATCACACACATGACCAAAAGTTTGTAACATAGACCTGGTCTACAAGAAATAAAAAGTTTTGCATGACAGAGAAAGTGTTGTGGTGCATTGCATAATCCTTGCAATTTGACTGGTATGTTCACAAACTACAATTTTTTAAGCTAAAAACTATTACAGGAACTACTTATCTTCTGAATGGTTCTAAATACATGAAGAAAGCTACACTCTTTCAGAAGACCTAGTTAAGAAATATTTAATGCTTAATATATATATTTGAAGTTGAATAATTATTCTGAATTTTCAAAATGATAGGTTTGCACTAATAGCATTTTTAATTCAGCAATATAAATAGTCTGGTGTATCATGCAAATATGAGAAAAGCTCCTCTCTGTACAAATAATTAAGTTATGAAAACAAACATTTAAAGCACTTTGAAAAATGCATGTAAAGTACAGTCTTTCAGTTGAAAAACATCATCTACAATGGGAAGAGAGGCTTTCAAGACAGCCCACTCCTGTAAGTAGATTACATTATTTTTCTTGCATTACAATGGCAAAGTGTTATACAGGATACAGTACAGAGGCAAGGCAAAGCATAAGGGAAGCAGAGATTTCCTCAATAGCATCAGAGGAAGGCGAGACAGCATGTGGGGGTTCTACACTCCTATACTGTACAAGGATCTCCAGGCCTGTCCTTTCAAATTTTTATCTTTTGTTAACTTACCACATTGACCTGCTAATTCTTTACTGTACAATGCTGCTTGCATGCCACTTCTACATCAGAGTGGAACTGTGCTGAAGGGGACTACTGAAGCAGTATCACCTTTTATGAGAGACTACTGCAGTTGGACTAAACGTCCATAATAGTCCGTCCAAAACTAGAATAGAGATGTCATTATATATACCATTCAGTCAAATGCTTCAAATACCTCATTAAGCAGTCATGGCTAATTTTTATATATACATACACTCACAAAACTATTGAATATTTATTAGCATAAGTCTAATAATACCCATAGTTGATCCCTGGTACTTCTTAAGTAACACAATCTTTAAGCCCAGTAATTGTTACTAGCATTTGCATGTCAGTGAAGAACAGTAATTATTTCTTATTTTAAAGAGAGAAGTGTATGTTATTCTAAACTCTAATTTACTGGCTATGGGAAGGTTATGTAGCAGACAACAGCTCAGTGACATCTTTCAGCTACTATTCACAGCGGTCACCCTTAGAAATGTGCCAATTGCCTTCTATGGCAGAGTAAATTTACCTCAGTATTTGAAGGGTTCTAATTATTACCTATAATGAGTATAAGAAAGTTTATGAAACATTGCAAATATAAATGTAAGCATTATCTATTTAAAGCAAAACAGACAAGCTCTATGGAGCACTAGTGCCTACTGCTTTTTCAGACTTGTAAGGAGAAAGACAGAGCCAAAGAGGAAGCACAAAGGAAAAGAAGCAAAAATGAGACAGATTTATCAAGGGCGGAAATGATGGGAAAACAATATAAAAGATATGAAAGAAAAATGTCAGTTCTCTTCGGCTAGTTTAAACAAAGTAACTTGCAGTAATACATGCACATACAAAAACATTTCCCCCCTGTTTTATCAATCTTAAATGCTTATTTCTGAATTAAACTATCACACTGGCTAATTGAACTGAAAGCACTCAAGGTCCCAAACATGAATGGTTAGTTTGCCTATGTTAATAGACTGTATAAACATAGTACTTTAATTTAGTAACAGGGCAAATCCTTATGTCTCTCCTACATGTGCAGATGGCTCTCTTTGCATGAAACCACTGTGGTACCACTTTCCAAGGGGCTGAACAGAATTTGGTGAGTGCACTCCCCATCCAGAATACTCCGCTCAACAGGGGCATCTTGCATGGCTGCATGCAGGGGGAGATTTGGAAATAGGGCAGGGCTGGAAGTTCTACAGCCAAAGCAGAATCAGACCCAGAAAACTTAAGAGACTCATCCAAGGCCACACAGGAAGTCAGTGACAGAGCCTGGATTAGAACTGAAGAGTTCCTGAATGCAGCTCCCTTTCTGAGTCCACAGAACAAACCACTCAATCCCTTAACAAGAGCTGCTCTGAAAGCAAGATTTCACATGATTTAGTTCAATAAAAGTGTCTGACAAATTGTCTTCAGTAAACTCCAATTAACAAATTTTTTTGTTTGGAAGTAAACCCTGCACTGCAGTATTAGCAAGCCAACTTGAAAGTGAAAGAGACACCATTGTCCAAACTGAATTAAGAGTAAACAGCACACCACTGCGGTGAATACTTGAGTACTGAACAGAACAGATTGTCTATGCTCAGACATTTGGAGGAATTTTTCCAGTCCCTTAGGGCTCCCTCAGGAATCTCAGGGCTTTTTTGGCCAGGTAGTTGCTATTATTGTCAAGGCCAGGGGAGCTTCAACCATGACAGTGACGTTAGATACAAACACAGGAGAAATGGGTGGTGTCCGGACAGGCAATAAAAAGGCAGCTCTCGAACCCGGATGCTCTAGGGTCATTTACAGTATGGGATAGAATATATTTTATATGTGGATTACACATATTTAAGGTCACATTTGTTATACATTCCCCACCCCTACAAACAGCAGAGAAGATCTGCCATGGGCTGCAGGAGGGCCTGGCAATGGAGCCGAGGATCCTGTCTCAGGGGTTTCTGAGTGTTCCAGTGGAGACAAGCGGCAGAGACACCACCGTGGCCCTGGTTCACCTACAGGCCAGATAGTATTTGCTTTTTTACATTTACACACACACAGCCCCCGGGCAGGACGGACACACCCACCCCCCGCCAGGCAGGCAGGTGACTGATGCTCCTGCCAAACGCCCCGCACTCACCAGGAAGCCCACCAGGTAGAGGCACCGCACGAAGCGGCTGGGCCCGGCCCCGCGCGGAGCAGGAGGAGCCGCCGGGCCCGGCCGCGGGGCTGGCCACGGCTCCGAGGCCCCCATTCTCCAGCCAGGCCCGGCGACGAGCATGCGCAGCGCGAGGAGGGCGGGCGGGCTGAGGCCTGGGACGGGGCGGGGCTGGGAAGGGCCCCGGCTTGGCTGAGCCCGGGCGGTCCGGTACAGCCGCCGCGGTCAGACCTTCAGCGATCAGGTCAACTATGATCTCACACGAGTGATAAGTGGAGGTGGGGTTGATTTGCCATCAGGGCTTGAAGCCTTTGAGGATCGTGTTCGCCAGCTTTTCTCTAGTCCCCTGCCCAGCAGCTGGACCCCCGCTGGGATTGCCCCAGGATTCCAGGAGCTGGGGCTTTAAGAGGTGGGTGATACCAGGCACTGGAGGGGACCAACCTTGTCAGTACCTTCCTGAGGTGTCCAACACCAGACTGCACCTGTTAGGCCAGATGAAAGGATGCCATTGTGCGTACCCTTTCTCACTTCCTGCAGTCCCACTTTTGTAGGGCCGGCTCCAGGTTTTTTGCCGACCCAAGCAAAAAAAAAAAAAAAAGCCGGAATGCCGCCCCACGCATATGCTTGGAACCAGGGGCGGCTCTAGCTTTTTTGCCGCCCCTTTGGCGGCATGCCTGCGGGAGGTCCGCCAGTCCCGCAGCTTCGGCGTACCCACTGCCGAATTGCCGCCGAATCCGCGGGACTGGCGGACCTCCTGCAGGCAAGCCGCCGAAGGCTTCCTGACTGCCGCCCTCGCAGGGACCGGTAGGGCGCCCCCCGCGGAGCACTGGTGCCTGGAGCCGCCGCTGCTTGGAACGCTGGTGCCTAGAGCCGGCCCTGCACTTTTGCACCCATGTCAAACACCGGGCTGTGGCTGTGCTGATGGCCCCCAGCATGGGGTGTGGGGATTCTCTGTGGGTCAATATAACAGCTCTGGCTTAAGGGTTGTGTCGGAGAAAAGAAAGGGCAGGAGTAGGTCTTGATGAGAGCACACTATGCTACAGCTAGTTTGTAAAGGTGTGTGACAGCACACTCATGGTCCTTAGGAGCCAATACATCTTAGAGCAGCCCTGAAGCCAAAACTCAAGGGGCACTAAAGATGGCTTAAAGCCACCCCTCCCCCAGCGCATACACACTTTTTTGCACCCAGCCCTGAAAAGAAGAATCTGACCACACAAACTATAAACCTATAAGTCTGGCTCCTTGAGGAGAAATTCATGGAGGATAGGTCCATCAATGGCTATTAGCCAGGATGGGCAGGGATGGTGTCCCTAGCCTCTGTTTGCCAGAAGCTGGGAATGGGCGACAGGGAATGGATAACTTGATGATTACCTGTTCTGTTCATTCCCTCCAAGGCACCTGGCATTGGCCACTGTTGGAAGACAGGATACTGGGCTAGATGGACCTTTGGTCTAACCCAGTATGGCCATTCTTATGTAGAAAATTTCTCATGTCCTCCCACCCAGTAATCTGAAATGGCTCTCATCTTGTTCTGGCTTGTAATACAGAAGCTGTGCTGCTGTTTTGGCTCTGTATTTGTATTTTTGTATTTATTTCTGAATGTCAAGATTTTGGTAGGCATTGTTTTTTGCTGCCTTTCAATTCAAATACATAAAATAACATTTGTAAAGCATTTTGAGATCCTAAAATGAAAATTGCTATATAATGCAAAGTATTATTATTATGTTAAAACCAGAAGAGATTTCCTAATTCAGCCACTTGGTCAGGAATCAACCAGGAAGGCTATACTTTCTGAAAACTTAAGAAATTTGAAGGAACAGCAGCTCAATATTTTTACTTTAAGCATAAACTCTTTATAAAACAAAACCTATTTTAAAATATTAAAGTCTTGGACAATGCTTCAAAGCCTGCAATAATGTCTTAAGAAGAATTAGACTCCACATTAGGCTTGTGCTATAACTATGGTTAAAGAGTCCTCTGGACCTGAAGCATCTTTCAGGATACAATCTGTCCTAACACCTATTACCATCACCTCACTAGCCATAACCTCTCTTACAGAATATGTCCTCCTAAATTAATTGGGTCAGTCCTTATCAGTTTACTAATTTACTCTAGCCACTTGGTAAAACCATGAATGGAAGTTGATGTTTGACAAAAGAAATGAACAATTGATGTGTCCCTGCGAACTCGATAAAATATATCTTCATGTGTTTTTAAACAGTCAGTTACAGAGTTACGGTCTTGATCAAGAATAGGGTACACAGTAGGAGATGGAGTTGTGTTTGTCTTCTGAGAACAAGACCTGAAGATAAGAAGAAGACAATCCAAACTCCCAGATATGTAACCTTAAGGGCCAAGGAGGCCCAGATGTGGGTGGAAAGCTGAAGATTCCCACCCTGAGATCAGGAACTGGTTTCTCTACAGCCCTGACAGAGGCAAAAGGCTGGAAGTCAGGTGCGCTAACCACTGCCCGGCCCTCAGAACCCCCATCACAGTCACATCCTAACAGTTAACAAAGTTTTGAGAACATATTCAGTCCCTCAGCAAGAGAGACAACATTTTAAGCCTTATAAATTTTCAACTAAAGTTCTTAAAATCATTTTGTGAGACAGATCTAAGACAACGAATGCAATTTATTGCAGTAAATGGAACATATTCTTGGATTTCAGCATTACAAATAGGCAAGATCAAGACCCCCAAATGTACCATTTATCATCAAACTTACCAAATCTAACAATGACTTATTTCATTCTGGTTTACAACTTCAAATCATTAGGGTGTATTTAGCAGTCATTTCAACTTTTCATATACAGATTGAGCCCAGAAGAAAAACTTACAATCCACTGGTCCAGAAAATTTTGAGGCACTGTAAATGGATTGGAGTTTTAAAACTGCTGATCATACTAATAGTATCTGAAGAGTAATCTTTTCTAAAAGATCTGGGAATGAGCAACAGGGGATGGATCACTTGATGATTACCTGTTCTGTTCTGTTCATTCCCTCTGGGGCACCTGGCACTGGCCACTGTCAGAAGACAGGATACTGGGCTAGATGGACCTGTAGGGCCATTCTTATGTTCTTATCTACACATCTGAGACATGAAAATTAGTCTTTTTAGTGACTGCAACCTCAAAGTTATACATTTTGGTGAGTGTGACAGATAGGGTGACCCCTTTTTCAAAAGGCAAAGTGGGATACATGCAGGAGCTCTGACCCCCTCCCTCCGAGGCCCTGCCCCCTGCTCCTCCTCTTCCCCCTGAGGCCTTACCCCCTGGCCAGGCTGGAAGCTGGAGCTGGGCTGTGGTAAAAGCTGCCTAGGGAGCCCAGGCCGCTGTGGGAAGCCCTGGACCCTCCACCTTCCCTGGGCAGCACACCCCAGGGGATGGGGACATGGGCTGGGGGCTACCCTCAGGCACCTGGCCCATCGCCCAGGGCAGGTGGAAGGTCCGGAGCTCCCCACAGTGGCCTGGGCTCCCTAGGCAGCTTTTATCACGGCCCGGGCAACCTCCAGCTTCTGGTCTGGCCGGGGGCAGGGCCTCAGGGGGAAGAGGAGGAGCAGGGCCAGGGCCTTGTGGCGAGGGGGGCTAAGGCTCACCTCAGCCTCCCCTCCCTCCACCGACCCTGAGCCTTTGGTAAGCGCAGAGCAGCGCTACAAGGAATCTGGGACAAATGCAGTCCTGGCATCATTCAGCCTGGCATTGGGACTTGAACTCTGCATTTTGGGACTGTCCCGCCCAGTTCAGGACTGGTGGTCACTCTAGTGACAGAGTGACTTAGAAGGTTTTTTTTTTTTAAAATCTGGTTAATGGAAGGAATTATTTCACAGATATAGCCCAGTTCAGCTTTCTCCCCTCTTCTGGTGTTTTCACTCCTAGTGTAACTAGAGTTGAGTATAGCAGTTACCTTTGTCCTCTGTTTCTTTTTCTATGTCTATCAAAAATATTAACCAACATACTTCTGTTCTTCAGGAGTTCTGCATAAGGGAATAATGGTGCCTTCAGGGAAATGACAGTGCCTTTTCGGAGTGAGGCATGATGAGAATCTTCCCTGTGTATAAAGAGAAATCCTAGCAGAAGAAGCTTAATTAGGTAGGCTGCAGACACTGAAGGGATCTAGGCCCAATTAGGGAACCAACTTTTGTCTCTTTATCTATTTTTGTGTGTGTTAATAAGTTAGAACTATTTTTTTAAACTACGCACCTTGAATCTGTGCATTTTATGCTTGGAGCTCTGGGGATCCTGCTGACTCCATGTCACATATCACATCAGAAGATGGTATCTAGGGATCTCTGACAGGACAACCAGGAAATCCTAGAGTCCCAAGCATATAGTTAAGACTATGGAATGATGCTACAGTCCTAGAAACACCAAAGGATGTGCTTGTCCTAAAACAAAATTTGAGAACTATGGCCACTTTTTCTAGGGCAGAGTTGCTGGATGAGCAAAAATAAAATTTAAAGGTAGCCTAAGAGTACCTTTGAAATAATAGCTTGGGTACAAGCGATTGGTACATGATATCAACAATGTTTCAACAGTTGAGGTATGAGCTGTTGCAGGCCCTGCTTCTCCAACTACATTTCAGTTAGATCATTAAGATTTCTAGAGGTTGAGGTGTTATACAACATTGCCTGTTCTCTTGCTTGCTACAGATCTGAGATAAATTTTATGTTACCTCAGAGATTAAAGAACAACAGTAAACCCTCTTTGTCCCAGCAACACAAATCTGAACTAAATAGGCTACGTTATTTTGTTGACATTACTAATTTATTAATCATTTATTTGAACAGAATATAATCCTTCAGGAAGGCAAATAGATTGTGTCACTTTTCAAACTTTCATGAAGCATCTTAAGGACATCTTAGGATAGAGTTGTCATGATTACAGGGCTGCACTTTTGCCCGTTTTCTGGACGCTATGAACACACCTCAGGCGTCAGGCTTTCTGCCTTTACCTATCTTGGGGTGGAATTCCACAATTTTCCCACTCCTAGGCTGGGCTTGGGGCTACAGTATTCCGTGTATCAACGGTGCTTACCAGGCATCTCTGACTGAGTTCAGACACCTGTGATTCTTCTTTGTGGGAGTCTTTGGCCAGCAGTATATAGCGATCAGACAGCCTGCTTAAACCAAAGTATTGTTTGTATTAATAATAGGAACAAAACATTTAGTGAGAAAGGACTTTAGAATAACAGTGTCTTACCTGAAGTATTACTCCTCCTTGATGGTAGCCCAGGCAGACATCCCAGCAGGTGCCTGTGTCTTAATCTGGTTCCCCCAAACAACTTGCCCTCAACCATTTTGAAACTGCTGTAGTCCTGTTCATCCTACATTCATTCATTCAGTAATCAGGTTAGCAGACAGCACTCATAAATTATTACAGAGCAGTTCCACTTCCATCACAGGAGTATTAATGTCTTCACTTCTCAGACACATTTTGTTAACATCTGCCTTGCATATGGCTATAACATGGATTCACACTGGGAAACTTTTCACCTGTCAGATAGCTAGTGCCCACAGTGGCATTTGCTGGGAGCAGTGCCTACACAAAATATTAATCCAATTTATGATACCTATCTCATATAAACATATAGGGAAGGATCCTGAGTCTGACAAAGGTCACTTTGTGCTTCCAGACAGTGCCAAGTGATCTTAAAGCTACTGCAAAGAGGCAGCTGAGGATTCCCCCAGCATCCCAGCTGGAGTGGGGTATCCCTGGGTGGAGAGGGGATGTGACGGGGACAGGGCCAAAGTGTGATGTGTTCTGCTGATCTCCTGTTGATGCATGTTAGAGCAGCTTTAACTTGTATAGAAGGCTGGTTTTGTGCCCAGGATTAGGGAAAAATAAAGGAACTTCAGGGCAATCTTTATTTCTTTATAAGCTGCATCAAGTATGAGTTCAGCATGGCTGAGGATTGAACCACTTGCAAATCCTTATGTGAACGGGTTACATTCACCCTGTTGCAGAGGACCAGCACACAGCCTATGCACCACTTCATTCTTGTTTAAGCCTTGTTGTAATGACTTATAGCCTAACTCCATAGACATTAAGAGGTCCCTAGGCCAGATGATTTTCACCCAGCGTGCATGCCCAGTATTCTGAATATGATGGAATGGATAACATATAATCCAATCGGGGATGGTTCCTGTGGACTAGTTTCTGTATGAGTAAGCGAGACCTTCCAACGCTATTTAACATGTCTTTCTTTAGCAGTTAATGGGCTATGAGGTCCTCGGAGGATTCAACTGCAGGAGCAATTTTCTCAGCAACTGCAATAATAGTTTCTTGGTATATGTTGAGACACAAGCCAGTATAAAATGCTGTTTTTAGATCATGGATGTATCTGCCAGCACAGATAAGGAGCTGCTTGCCAAATCTAAACATACACACAAAACATTGACTCAATCACACACAAACATAAACAAGCAAACAAATACCCCCTCTCCCCAACTGGACTAATCAAGCCATTTCTCCTACTGACTGGAAAAGAAAAAAAGAGGCAGACTGCTATTGTTATTTCACTTCTAAATTCTCGGGAGGTGTTAAGATGCTGCACTTACAGTAGAGCCATAGAAACACATAAATAGATAGAAACATGCAGAGTTAGGAGTCAGTTGTAGGCTTATTCAAAACAGACTGAATCATAAAAATGTTGTCAGTTTTCTTAAATGATATGTCTGAATTAATCCTTTCTATTAGGTCCTTCACTACAGTCTGCCACACTAAAAAAGTAACAAAATCAGTTAACAAAAATTAGACATAATGGGAGAAATTGATCCCTAGAATAAACTCATTTGACTCAGTGGAATTTTTTATAGCAGGGATGAATTTGGCCCAGTTAACTTTTTGTTTTTAAAATCCTAGTCTTACTACAGACACTTATGGGCATTAGATATTATGAATCAATGACTGACCTTACAATAAGATTCAAAAGAATGATTGTTTTATTTTGATAAGACTGAGATTCTTTTCTTTGCCTTGATTGATTTTACTTTCTAATGATGAACCTTCAGGGTTTAATGCAAGTATTCAAGTGGTGGACAACATGAATTTTCATTAGGACATAACAAGTCTTAATATGGCTTCTGATTCATTCCCAATTTAGAAAGGCATAATACCAAAGATGTTAGAGTATTTGGAAGATATGAACACCAGAGAACATGCCATAAATAAAGAAGAGAATAATTAAATTAGGGCCTCTCAGAATGAACATTCTAAATTAAGAACCAAAACACAACATGTACAGTATTTTAAAAATAAACACTTGAACTGCATAGCGAATGATGTAGCTGTCAATTGAGTTCAACCGAACTATTCATATGAGTGAAGTTACTCACATGTGGAAGTGCTTGCAGGATTAGAGCCATAGGTATCGCTCCTTCTTTCTGCTACAAGAAAGGCTGAATTTAGGGGCAGGCGACCCAGGCGATCACCTGGGGTGCTGGGCTTGGGGGGTGCCAGGCTTAGGGTGTTGTTTCTATTGTTAGCAACAAAAGGGAAAATAGAATGTTTGAGGTAAAATGTTTCAGGTATTCCATGTGTGGATTAATTTTTCACTAACCTCCTAGAATGTTGTGGACCTTTGGGGAACCTTGGGGAACCTTGCAGACTTTCTGAGAACTACATTTTCCTTGAACCTCTTAGAATATTGTCATCCATGCCCTTGCAGGTATGTAAGGGGCGTGGCGTGGCGTGTCCAGTGAGTCAGTGAGATATAAGGACGAACTGAAGTGAAGCAAGAGCCCAGCTGCAATATTGTGAACCTTGTTTTATTGTGTAATTGTGAAAGTGTACTTGTGTTTTAAGAATTGAAGAGTATAAGTAGCGACTAATAAAGGACATATTTAATGAGATGCTAGAGATATCTATCAAACCCATTTCTATGCAACAATATAAAAGAAATACTGTTACTTCTTTTGTCATGCTTAACACGTAATGTGTAATGACTTTCTAAGACTGCGGAACATAGACTTTTGCTCTCCCTCATACTGTCTGTTTCCCCCCACAGAAAATAAAAGATGCCCCCAAAGAAACCTTCAGGAGCTCCGTATAGGAAGCGAAAAGTTCAATTGCAATATAGTTTGCAGCAAGGGGCAAATTTGATGGGACAATATCTGAAACAGAACAACATAGACTGCGCTTTAGGCAGGAGTGATTGTCTCATGCAGAAGAAATTGAGGAGTGAAGCGTAAATGATGGAAGTCCTATTACTAAGGAATTAGCAGATTTATTGAGGCTATGACAGTGGTGTGAACATGAAGGGAAGAAACAGTGGCACCCAGGCAAGGATCCTCGTGCTGAATCTTTCTTCATGCCTTCTGGTTGCCATTCCCTTACCTGGTTGTGTCAGATGCAGCTTCATCTTCTGTAGATTCCGTATCTTTCTTCGGAATACAGCAAAGGGTATACATCCTGTTTACAGCATCAACTATCAGGTGGAAGATCCTCATGGACAATGTTACAAATCTGACCATAAAGTTGCTAAGTGACACTCTATGGGAGAGCCGCATTGACAGCATAAGGCCAGTGAGGTACTAAGTGACTGAGATCTATGATGCCCTGATGGAACTAGCACAGTCAAGTAAAGCTGAGGCCAAAATCAGACACAAAGCGGAAAGGCTGGCAAACCAGATCACTAACTTCAAATTTCTGGTCTCAGTTGTGGTTTGGCACGATATCCTGTTACAAGTAAATGTTGTAAACAAGGCATTACAAACTCAGTCAGTGGACATCGCAACTGCTACTACTTTGATGAGAAGCTGCCTTAATTTTGTTGTGGCCTACAGAGACAATGGATTTGAAGATGCCATCTCTGCTGCAAAGGAATGGCGGAAAACTTGGGAGTTGAGCCTGTCTTCCAGGAAACTCGTATTCATTGGAAGAAGAGACAGTTTGGTTACGAGGGCAGAGTTGAGGTGATGGGAAGCGTGGAAGAAAAATTCTAGAGGGAGTTTTTTTGCTCGCTCATTGACACTGCTCGAGTGTCCATCAGAGAAAGGTTCAGACAAATGAAGCACCAAGAAAAGATCTGGGAGGTTTGGTATGACCTTAGTAAGCTGACGGCGGACAGGAAAACACTCTTAAACAATTGTATGGACCTTCATTGGATGCTGACACATGGGGAATGTTTGGATGTCGATGACAAAGATGTCTATGTAGAATTGGACAACATCCATCACATTTTGCCACACGGGAAGCACTCTCCACTTCAAGTTCTCCAATTCTTTCATGATGCAGAGCTGAAGGACACATTTTCTAATGTGTGGATAGCTTTGAGGACTCTGCTCATGCTGCCAGTCACAGTTGCGAGTGGTGAGCCTAGCTTTCTGAAGCACAAGCTCATTAAAACATATCTTCGCTCAATGATGGCTAATGAGAGACTGACATGGCTTGCTATTTTATTGCTTGAAAATGCTATTGGCCAGTCTTTGGATCTCTCTGATGCTGTGCTTCAGTTTGTCAGCGCAAAGGTGAGAAAAGCGACCTTCTGAACAAAAGGGCTAGGGTTAACATTCCAAGGCTGTCACCTACTGTAACATTATTAAATACTGGTCAACCCAATGTTGGTGCGCAGTTAAATTTCTTGATGTTAGAATATTTTAGTTATTCTTAAAATTAAAAAAAGTTTCTGTAAGCTTAGAGGAAACGAATTTTTTTTATTTGTGTATATATGGCATGAATAAATACAGATTTACATATCCCAGCATGCAAATTTATCTTCTTATATGACAGGGATAAATCATGCATGCAAGTTGTGCATCAGTGTCATGACATGGGCTATAAATGCATAAAAATAAGGTATTAAAAAAATTAACAAATGGAGGGGCAGGGGAGGCACTGAAGATGCTCCTAGCCTGTGTCTCTTGCACAGGCTTATATAACAAGAATTAAACTAAGCATTTTATTACTTTCAAAACCCTTTACAAAACTTGGGGTCAGGAGACCTGAGTTCTATTCCTTGCTCTGGCATTAACTCACTCTGTAACTTTGGATAAGCAATTGCACTTTCCTCAGTTGTAAAAATAGGAATAATTATGCTTATCCATCTTCATAAAATGATTTGAGATGTATGGAAGAAATCAACTATATACTGGGGGTCCCTGTATACGTCTCCCCCTTATCCATCATTTCACATATCCATTGCTCATCAGTAGGGGAATGTGTTCTGATTAACGTCGGTCCCGATCTGCATATCCGTCGCTTCACCTTTTGTGTGGTTTTTATGTGGCTGCTTAGCACCCACTGGCAGCCAGCACTCCCCACTCCCCAGAGTCTCCTTTCTGCCAGTGGCCGTGCTCCTCCACCTCCCTCCCAGTGCCTCCTGCACGCCATGAAACAGCTGTTCCCCCGTGTGCAGGAGGTGCTGAGAGGGAGGGGAAGGAGCAGGGATGGGGCGCACTTGGAGGAGAGGGCGGAATTGGGTGGGAAGAGGCGGGGCAGGGGTGGCTGGGTGGAAGGAGGCAGGGTGGGCCATTATTTCTTATGGGGAAAAATTCCCTGGTATCTGTCGTTTCGATATCCATCACCCTTTTCAAGAACGCAACCCCGAAGTATACCGGGGACCCCCTGTAAGTATTAATATTATTATTTTCACTGAGTAATATCGTAAAGAAGACCAAATTCAGGCTTGTTCACCTTCTCAATACAAGCGACAAAGAGTCCTGTGGCACCTTATAGACTAACAGACGTATTGGAGCATAAGCTTTCGTGGGTGAATACCCACTTTGTCATACGTCTGTTAGTCTATAAGGTGCCACAGGACTCTTTGTCGCTTTTTACAGATCCAGACTAACACGGCTACCCCTCTGATACTTCTCAATACAGGCACCAGTGTTGTCCAACTGATATGTTTGATGGGATAAATTAATAAAATTGGAAATACATTTATATTTCATAAAATTGGGAATTAATATTCTTTAAGGCAATCTATGATGTACAGCAAATCAAAATGAATTTCACATCAGCTCACTTTGACCTTTTGTGTCCAGTTATTAAATAAAGCTTTACATCATAATAGATTGTATTACAACACATTTCATCAGTCTGGAAAAAAAAAGAATACAAATAATAGAATATGTGTAAGACAATGTTGGAAAGTTTTACTTATGGTAGGAACTTGCATGATTTTAGATCTACTGTAGTCAATGGCAACACCCCTGCCCCCACTGACTTCAGTGGTAGCGAGATCAAGATTTGTTGAGCTTTGGGCATAAATGATTTGTAAATTAATAGTTCCCAAGGTAATAGGATAACTTTAACTTCAAATAACTGTTTCATGACACTTTCCATGGTTCTGTTAGTAGAACACACCATTCTAATCCAGGACTAATCCCTTAATAAAAGTTGCTTTACTTTCTTTTATAATTGAACCACATTCACTGCACAGGCCTCTTTGTAGTGCGACAAAGTAAATAGTATCAGTGATTCTAAAGAAAAGGAAATACTGACATAGAATCTGTTTGATTGAAAAATGCATTTACTTTCATGTGTCTAAGTTGTCCAATGTAAAAGGGCCATTGCCATAAAAGAATATCACACTTACATTTTGCACTATTCTAACTTTATAAATATATATCAGGTTTGCAGTAAATATCTCTTCTAACAACCTGCAGATGTGGCATTGGTTAGATATACTAATTGTGTAAAATCTTATCCTGAAAGACACTGAAAAAACATTTACCACTCAGCGGTGGGTTTTTCTGCTATGGGTTTGATGTTGGTTGGCACTGGGAGCCTCTTTCACTTTCTTTCCCCAAACACGCCTGTGGAAGATCCAGAAAGATTGCTGACAGCAGTGACCCTGTGGCGGGGTAGCTAGCTTATCCAAAATAAAAGGGTTCTCTGGGGCTGATCCTCTGCTGGGGTACACTGTCATAGCTCCCTTGACTTCACGGTTTCCCAGGATGGGAAGTCAATGGAGTTTTGCTTGAGTAAGGATTGGAGGATTTGGTGCATTGTGCCATATCAGCACCCGCTCTTGGGAATGTTCCGTGTACTCATGTTGTGCCATATATTCTTGGGAATGCTCACTTGGCATCAAAAGAGAAGGGTGCTGGTGGGGCTTTCTCGGTGAGGGACTTGGAATTTAGGAATTCATTCCCTTGTCATATTCAGTTGGCCTTCAGGGCATTTTTAGAAGGGCTAACATTTATGCAGCAGGGACTGGGACCTGTGGCTGCAGGGATTTGATTCTCTTTCTGGTTTTGGAGACTGCTTTCGTTATACAGTGTTGCAGTTGAATATATATAGGGGGCTGAGTGCCTTGGATAGGTGCTATTAAATATTGTATATAAATCTGAATAAATAAGTAAAGCAATTGAAGACTTAATCCAGCATAATTAACTGAAGCTAATTGTAAAATATTCCCTTTTAAAGCAAACTGAATTTACAACAAAAGTTTTCATTCAAGTTGGGATTTTGTGTGTGTTCTCTTTCCTGCTAATGGCAAGAGAAGTGTTCACTGCCAAATTTACACATTGGAAGTGCTTGTAACTATGTGCTGTAATCCAGCCCAGGTGGAATGATGAGGGCGCTGCAACTTCATCTCCCTTCCACTGTTGTTGATGCACCAACTGCAATAATATTTCAAGTCACTCCCTGTCTCTCTGGATAGTTAGGGGAAGGTCAGCTATTTTTGACTGGCCACGCCTTGATAGAGAAACAGAGTAAAGCTCTTCCATCAATGTCCTAAAATAGAAGGGCCTTTCCATCTGTCAGGCTGAAGTCAGCCTTGTGGAACACAAGTCAGGGAACACAAAATCAACCCACCAGGCACAGGGAAAAACAGAAAGGCAAGGAAAGAGAAATTTCTTCAAACACAGGCTGCATTCTCCAACCAGCACCTATTGTCCACTTGCCTAATTTTTTACTTTGAGAGGGTTGATTTTTAAAATAATAAAAAAAAATATTCAGATTCATTTGGAAACAAATCAACGATGAAACTGAGTGTGGGGATATTTTTTGGAGGCTTCTTCGGGGCGCTGGGAGTTTTGCTCTTTTTGGTGGCCTTTGGGACAGATTACTGGCTTCTTGCTACAGAAGTTGGAAGATGTTCAGAAGGTCCAAACAATACCACGGTTAGTATGTATATTTTTTCTTTAGAATAATAGCTGGCATTAGTTTCACAGATGTGAAAATTTCTTCTTCACGTAGAAAGAACATACTGTATGGACACTAAGTCTGACTCTGGTGTTTATAGGCCTGATCCAAAGCCTACTGCAGTTAGTGGATTTTTATTGATTTAATTTGGCTTTGATCAGGCCCATTGTGCTCAGAACCACGAGATGCAATCTGAGCTTTTGACAAAGGAGCTATAATTGTACAGGTTTTCTTTAAATAATCTGCATTCAGGTAAGATGCGTTTTCTTATTATTTTTAACTAAAAACCTATATTTGATGGGATTTGATTCTGTTAGCTACCTGAAAAATGCCTTGACTGTGCTCATGCATTCAGGCTACAAAGATTGTGTTTGTTTTGTGCAGGAGGAGAAGGTCACTTTCCACCATGAAGGTTTCTTCTGGAGGTGCTGGTTTGCTGGAGATGTAGAAGAGGACACTAACAATATTTGGAAATTCTGGTACAGTAAGTGTAGTTTATATTTTTACATTACCTTTACCATATTGATTCAAAGGCTGAAATTCTTTTTGTTGGTCATCTGGTGCAATATCTATCTATCTATCTATCTATCTATCTATCTATCTATCTATCTATCTATCTATCTATCTATCTATCTATATGCTATTATCTCATAAATAAGGACTCTCTCTCTCTCTCTCTCTCTCTCACACACACACACACACGATTCTGGCCCCCAAAATGATTGCTTTTACTGCTCTGCCACTGCAAATCACTCTTACAGCTGCCCTAATTGGGCATTCTCCCTAGGTCAAGGAATTCCCAGATGGCATGGAGCTGACAGTGCTGGTAACCCTTACTTGAGCAAAACCCTCACTGAGGTTAATGGGGCTTTTGCCTGAATAAGAACTTGGAGGCTGGACCCATAGAATTCAGTCTGCCACTTTAGAGAATGTGTTTAAAAGTGTTCTACTCAGCACAAATACAACTCATGATCATATGAATACTAGACATTAATGTTTAGGCTTTTTTTCCCCCTAGCCAACCAATCGCCGTCTAAGAATTGCACACATGCCTACCTTTCTCCATTTCCTTTTATCCGAGATGAACACAACTCAACCTCCTATGACTCTGCAATCAGTAAGTATTTTCTTGGCTTCAAATGTATACAGTGCCTATAGTTTCAGGAAAACAATTTGGATACATCAGTATGAAGTAGCTTTATCATTTCACGCAGTTTAATTAATGGAGCTTTGGAATTTCATAGTCCATATGATTTTAAACTGTGTTTGGAAGTAAAAATATAAGTAAAAATTCTATTTCACCAGGACTGGACTGCTCATTTCTGGAAGCCATAATATTTAGGTTACTATTCATTTCACCAGGACTGGACTGCTCATTTCTGGAAGCCATAATATTTAGGTTACTATTCAGCAAAGACTTAAGCACATGCTTAACATTAACCATGTGACTAGTCCCATAGAAGTCAATGGGACTACTCACAACCTTAAAGCTAAGCATGGGCTTAAGGCCTTTGCTGGATAGGGGGCATAGTTTGCAAATGTAAAATTTCCTTTTTAAGTGTGTGTTTTTCTGTTTTCCCAATAAACAAAATATCTTCCCCCAAAATTCTTAAAATTGAATATAAAAGAACCATTTAGTGTCTTCAAAGAGCAAATTTATCTTAAACTTCACTAAACTTAGAATCAGTCTCATAGAATTAGGTTGTCCATGTGATGAATTATCTTACTGCATTTATTTGTGCTTTTCTCTGATTGGTTGAGTTAGTGGTTCCCTCCAGAACGATGTTTTTTGTTCCTGTGTCTTTGTGTTGGGGTTTATAATGGGGTTCGATCACTGCTGGGATGCCTCCTTGTAGCTGGGTCTAGAGATCAGCTCTTGCTTGGTCTGGCACTCCCTTCCATTGGTTCCCTGCACCGTGTCCCCCCCCCCCCGGGATTTGGGGTGCTCCCTCTCCGTGACTCGACCTTCCAGCCAGATCACTATTTAGTCCTCCACTTCCAGGGTGTCAACGTCCCACTGGACAAGCTGTCCATATGCCATGTCAGACAGTCTTCTGGTCCAAGTCCAGGTCCAGTGGCTGGTAGGTGAACCCCGGCTCACCACCATCTCCAGGTTCCATTCCAGGGACCCGATGCCTAGCAACCACCATCTGCTCAATTTGAGACCCTGTTGCTATTTCCCTGGGCACCTTCCTACCTCACTTCTTTGTCTTTTGCCCCACCTCAGGATTTACCAATGTGAGCTTCTTCTATTTGCAGTGGCTACCCCACCCCTCTCGGCTTCTTGCCACTCTATAGTCCAGGGCTTACTCTCCCCATAGATCTCCTTCTCTCTCGCCAATTCCCTTTCTCTCTCTGGAGTGACTGTAGAGCTCCTCCCTATAGCTCCGTCCTGCTCTCAACTTCCTGGCATTATATAAGCCACAGCCTGTTCCTGTCCAGCTGGGCTTCATCTTCAATTAAACTTTGTCCCTGGTTCTCCTCCGGGTGCAGCCTATAAGGTCAATTGGCCATATTTAACCAGCTCATGCCTTGTGTGGGGTGGTGGACATATACCAGCTTGTGGGGGAGAATATGGGTACCTTCCATCCTGGAGTTGCTGAATTTGGGCCTGCAAGTCATCTCGCTCCATCTCTGGGTCACCCACCATGAGAAGCAGTTTACTGTTCTCTTCCATGGTGTTCTGGTACTTCTGCTAACACTCTAAGGCTTGTGAAACCACTTGCATGGCTTGCTCCACAGCTACCAACTTCTCTTGTAACTCCTGCCCTTGGTCTGCTCTCCCTCAGCACTCTTTCCCTCAGACTCTGAGTTCCCCACTGTATTGGTTAGTCTCTGTATTTATCCCAGTATCATTCAGTTTTATCTTCATGGGACCATTTCTTCCTTCCAGTTCCTTCCCATTTTTCGTCATTACAGACCTGTTGGCCTTCTCTACTACTGCTACTGCTACTACTACGCCCCTATTGAGGGCAACTGGCTCTTCCTTTCTTGAAACCTTGCCCTTTTCCTAGCTACGTTTTACCTTCTCGTGAGGATTATGCCTCCTCACATGTCCCAATTCCCCACAGGAAAAAACAGGCACCTCCCCTTCCTGCTCTCGCAACAGGTGGGACTCTTAGTCTGTCCTGCATTCCTCCCTTCAGGACAAACCCTCTTGTCATGAACTAGGTAGGGGGATTCCCTTTTTTAAGTGTCCCCCCTGCCCACAGACATAACACTCTCTTGCCAGGCCTCCGGCCTCCTGGCCCTGAGATCTCTTTTCTGTTCCCTTCTGCAGCCTCTGAAAATTTCTTCTTGCAGGATCTTAAATAAATATTGCTGCTGTTCTGCCAGCTTTGCCAAATAGCTCTGCAGGTATAACGGTGCTTCCCACTGACTCTGTTGGTTCTCCAGGACCTGCGTAAGTAGCACCTGGATCCCCTTTCGTTGTTTTCTTTTGGTCTCCCTTAACCAGAAGCAGAAACTCAAGGGTCCCACTTGGGAGGGTGTATCTGCCTTCTCCTTCTGCAAAAAAGGCTTCTGCACACTGCAGCTACAGTGTCTCTTTCTAGTATGGTGTCTCACCCTCCCCTTGTATTGGGGGTGACTGCCATGCCCATATGCTTCACCAGATTTGTAACAGGGTACAACTCACCACTGGGGGCACCTCCTTATGGCTGGATCTGGGGACTGGCTCTTGCCTGGTCTGGCAACCCCTTCCATTGGTTCCTCACACCATGGCCCCTCTCTCTCTCTCTGGGACTTCGGGTGTTCCTCTTTGTGCCTCCACTCTCTGGCCAGTCACTATTTAGTCCTCCCCTCCTGGAGTGTCAAAGTCCTAATGGATAAGCTGTCGGTGTGCCACGTAAGACAGTCTTCCGGTCCAAGTCCAGGTCCAGTGCCATTTTCACAGTGACTGCTAGGGGAATCTGGGTCCGCCCTCTGTCTTCAGGTACCAGCCCAGGGACACTATGCCTAGCAACCATGGTCTGCTCAATCTCAGACCCTGTTGTCGTTTCCCTGTGTGCCTTCCCACCTCACTTCTCTATCTCCTGGTCCCCTCAGGATTTGCCAGCCTGAGCTTTCTCTGATCACAGTAGCCACTCCTCTCTGCTTCTTGCCAGACTCTAGTTCAGTGCAGGATCCCAGCGCTTACTCTCCTCCTAGAACTCCTCCCTAGCCAACTTCCTTTCTGTCTAGGGAGTGACTGCAGAGCCCCTCCCTGCAGCTTCCTCCTGCTCGCCACTTCCTAGCTTTATACTACCCCCAGCCTGCTCCTGCCCAGATGGACTTCATCTTCAGTTAGACTTTATCAGTCCTTGGCTCTCCTCCAGATGCAGCCTACTAGGTTAATTGGCCCTTTTTAACCTGCTCAGGCCTTTTGTGAGGTGGACACCCCATCAGAGTCTTACTGATATGTTTGTCATGTATACAGTGTAAGATTTCAAAACATATACTCTCCTAAAGTGAGATATATGAAATAATAACATTGGGATATTGTACTAGATTAACTCTAACATACTTTAGTAAGGACATTATTTTCTGCACCATGATTGGAAAACTGAGTTTGTACAAGTGCCATTTAAAACAAATTGGGCCAATTGGTGTGACGTTGATGTCAAAGGTCAAATCAAGGATTTTATGGAATCTAGGGGGAATTATTTTTCAAATGATCTATGGCTGGACGTCTTTCAGTCTCATAACGTATAGATACATGACTGCTGTATATCCTTGAACTTGCTCTATCCCTATTAGTAAGTGTTTTCAGGATTTGATTCTTGTTGCATATACCGCTTACCTAGGAAAATAACTTGTACTGTCAACAGTTCTGTTGACCTTTTAAAAATATTAACTAATAGTCCAGGAGGAGGTCAAATGTGGCCAATCAGGGTCATAGGTCAAACCCATGACTTTGCAGCACACCAGAGAAATTTGTCTTTCCAATGTTGTGGAACCTTCCTCTCCTAATAATCTAGGAGGAGTTTGCATCCAACCAGTCATTCATAAATTCATAAGGAATCCCCAAATTACATTATATGATTACACAGAAGTGGACAAACAAAGAATAAGAATGGGAGAAAGGAACATCATCAACATTTCTTATTAATTTTAGTTAATATTTGCCAATAGATCCATTGCTCAAATATAATTTACCTAGCAATATTTCATATTAGGAGATTAAAAACAGGGAAAATTGTACTATAGGTGATGTCCCAGGAACTCTATATTCAGAGCCATCCCTACTATACAAATAGAAACAGTTGGATTGCTTTGGAGCTCATTAAAATTCTGGTAAGAAAGAGATTGTTTCGGCATCCAGTTCATGCCACACAAGTTCATTTTCAGCATCTGAGTCTAATTTTTTATTAGAGCAGATATTTATATTCAAGAATACTTTATCATGATCATAATAACTCCCTTTGCTATTTAATGCCTTTTTACATTATCATCATTTTTGCTAGTACAGAAATTTACTCATCTTTAGTCTAGCACTCTCCTATCTACAGTATTTTAGTAGAACAAGCTTTTGACAACTTGCAGGATCAGCATTTGTTAAATTAAGAAATACTAGAAGTGTATCCTTTTATTCTTAACATACCCTGGGTGAAATCTTAGCTCTGATGAAGTGAATAGCAAAACTCCTGTTGATTTCAATAGAGCCAGGATTTCACCTACACCTCTACCCTGATATAACACGACCCGATATAACACGAATTCGGATATAACGCAGTAAAGCAGTGCTCCGGGGGGGGCGGGGCTGCGCACTCCGGTGGATCAAAGCAAGTTCGATATAACGTGGTAAGATTTTTTGGCTCCCGAGGACAGCGTTATATCGAGGTAGAGGTGTATTACTTTTTGTATCCGTTTGGCAGTGTCCAATATTGTATCTCAACTAACCATACAACAAAAGGAAACTATTAAAATATTGATATTATTGCTTCCCTTTATCTGTTCTTCTACTGTTTGTTGATGGTCCGAGCTTACCTTAACCTCAACCTCAAGGTTGCAAAACAAATTCTATTATAACCCCCATTTTCACATGCTTAACTTTCTCAAACGTTCACCCTTGGAGGTAAAATCTTCCACAGTTTGTCTCTTCCTGAAGGTGAACTATTTTTCACATTATTTGAACTGTGACACTGTGAGGGGTAAAAAAAAGAATCACTTTTCCTTCTGAAAAAAATTCTAGCCACCCCTTTTGTAACATGAGTATTGCAAAAGAGATGCTCTAAACTCAAACAAAAGTTATGGGATTGATGCAGGAATTACTGGGTGATGTTCTATGGCCTGTGTTATGCAGGAGGTCAGAATAGATTATTTCAGTGGTCCCTTCTTGCCTTAAAATCTATGAATCTGAGTAAAAACAACAACTGAAGTTTTAAAGCTAAAACATGTGTGAAAAAAATATAATATGTGTGCATGTATGCAATTTTCAAAGGTGCCTAAGTTTTTCTCTAAACTATTTATTTTTCAAACCAAGTAAAGGCAAAAGGATTTGGCCCTGTATGTGCTATTTGACTTTAATGGGCTTTGCATCATATCGGAACAATTTGGCGCTAGCTGCGGGCTGTAGTGGAAACCCTAATATTCGTGCTTTTCCGGTCCCACACTGAGATCAGTTATTTGTGAAAATCATTTCCAGTTAAAGCTGCTCAGGCAGAGGAAAGAAAACAGTCTCCCAAGGCCAAGGAGTTTCTAAACCTGGAAGATTTAAATAGCACACAAGGCCAAATTCCCTGCTGGGATAACTCTGTTAACTTCAATGAAAATTTGGCCCAAAGCATTTAGGGGCAACAGTTCAAAGGGGCCTCCATCCACCCTCCATTTGTTTGCTTATTCCTTTGCATGCTCAGTTTTTAAGCTGCAATGCTTGTATGCTCAGGTGACAGTGATCAAAATTGCACATGCAGATGGAGGCCTTAGAGCAGGGGTCGGCAACCTCTGGCACACGGCTCGCCAGGGTAAGCACCCTGGCGGGCCGGGCCAGTTTATTTACCTGCTGCATCGGCAGGTTCAGCCGATCGTGGCTCCCACTGGCCGCGGTTCGCTGCTCCAGGACGATGGGGGCTGTGGGAAGCGGCGCGGGCCGAGGGATGTGCTGGCCGCGGCTTCCCGCAGCCCCCATTGGCCTAGAGCGGCGAACCGCAGCCAGTGGGAGCCACGATCGGCCGAACCTGCCGACGCAGCAGGTAAACAAACTGGCCCGGCCCGCCAGGGTGCTTACCCTGGCAAGCTGCGTGCCAGAGGTTGCCGACCCCTGCCTTAGAGTTTATGGCTGTCTTTAAACACTGCTAGATACATTTAAAATACAAGTTTACAAAACATCAGGCACAGAGCCCAATTCATTCTGCTGCTGAAACTCAGGCTGAAATGCCCTCACTCAGTGAGCAACTCCGGTAGAGATGTGGTAACTCAAACCACCCAGAATCTTGGCTTTTTCGGAGATTTAAATGTACATTGTGGTGTTCCTGGTTTTCTTGCATTGTTGCCCACACATACATGATCAGCTTTTAACAGTTAGAGTCACAGCTTCAAAACTGTAACTTGTTACACTTTATACAGTCACCATTATTTTGTGCTACTTTACACGTTCACTTTTGTAAACACCATATGTCTTTCTGTGGTAGAATGACAGTTTACAAAGACAGTGTGCAGATAATAGGCAAACACCTACAGACTCTAGCTGTGCTGCCATTGGATCCACTTGCACTGAATTTCATAAAATAGTAAAAGTTACAAACGAACAATGAAAGAAAACCAAAATTATTCTGTGCATAAATAAATGAATAAATCATCAAAATACATTAATCAGAAACACGCACACTCATTTGTAGCCATATAATTCTCATGATATTAGTGGGAACTGCACAGATAACACTGCACACTACTTTGAAAAAGTAAGGATGTGGTATTAAAATAGTAATGTATTGATATCATTATTAATGTATTGTATCTCATTACTTATACCAGATCACTTAACACCAACGTTCAAGTAGTATCTACTATGTTGTCGAATAACTTTTGCTACAATGTGTTTTTTGAAGTAAAGAAATATTATTATTATTTTTTCAAATCTGGAACTGATTGTGCAGGTCTTGCAATGCAAATAGTCCTGATTTGCATATGTAATCCCATTGGCCTCTTTGGGACTATTCCCAAGAATGAGGGTTGCAAGATTTGGTCCCTAGTCAAGACATTAATTTGATTTTAAAATTGATGTTTTCAAATTGATTTGCAAATAAAGAGCCATTCCTCAGCTGTTGTAAATTGGCATAGCTCCTTTGAAGCCAACTCAGAAAGCCACTGAATTTCATGAATTTACACTGATTTATACCAGCTGAATAATCTGACCTGTAGCCCTTAGTAGTTTTTTTCCTGATCCCATCTGACCATTTATATTTTGTGTTTTGTACAGTACTGAGCACACACTGTCAACACTTAACATATAATACATAATTATATGGATGCAGAATGTCCGTAGAGATGAGGAGAATTTCAGTTTTTTCAACTATTATGTTTTAATGACTGAATCAAATTTTTGACAGGTGTGTTGCTGTTTTGAGACTAACCTAATAGAACTAGCATACATTTCTAGTCGGTTAGTCTGTGAAATATTAGCCATGGCATTTGAAAATAATAATTTCTTATGTTACCTCTAGGGTTTCTATCTCCAGAGCAAGAATTGATAATACAGGCACATATTTGAGCCCAACAGCTTGCAGTGTAGTACGTTAATAAAGGAAACCTTCCAGCTATACATTTCCAGGGAGAAATATTTAACAGAGAAATGTATCAGCAGCATGAAAATTGTGTTTGTTTTACTGTTAAGATTCAGTGTTTTTTGTTTGTTTGTTTTTTTAAAGAAGTAATGATTACTCAGGGGTAATTGCTAGTAATGGAAATCTTATGAGAAAAAACTGTCTGGCAAGATTTATGGTGTTTCCAGCTGGGTTTCAGATAGGATGGGCTCAGTACTCATAGGATGGGCCCAACTGATCTCCCTTACATTGTTTTGACTTCAGAGGAGCCACTCCTGATTTACACTGCTGTATCAGGCCCTCTACTTCTAGCTTTTATTTTATTTTATATTGGGGGGGGGGGCATCTTGATACTTCTGTCCCTGGCAGAACACAAGAAGGTAAAGAAAAAAAAGGTTTAGTTCAGGGTTGGAGTTTGTGGGTTAATGTTCAGGTCAATTCTTATCCAAATCAGTTAGCACTCTTTTATCATGGTTACATACACCTGTATCCACACACATGTCAAAAAGGCTTTTGGCTTTACATTATTTTAATAAATGTATCTTTTGCTTTAAATTGTTGCTTTCTATAGACTATCAGAAATGTATTTGGTATGTTCTCTGAATGGACCAAATTTTAAGGCATTTGCAGCTAGAGTTGTAGGTGTTGCAGAAAGATAAATACAATAATTGGTATGGTTTCATGAATTTGGTATTAACATCTCTAGCTAGAGATCTGTTCACACCCTTGTTACAGTTGTGTCCTCAGCTAGCCAATGCCTGAATATCTTATTTTATAGTTTCTGGGGTATGCATCACCCTTGCACATGATGTGTGTGCTGTGGACTATTCAAGTCCTGATTCTCAGCTGCATAACATTTCACAATATATTTGTCACCAGTGATACTTTGGATGCCCTCTTTCTTTGGAAAATCCTCTCACATCCCTTGATGTAAGCTTTAAAACATGTGAGAGTAATGCTTAATGAAGCCAATATGATCATGTCCTATCATGTTTCTCTACATCATTGACACTGTTGTACAGCTGTAGTTATATTAGGCACCACCCTTTAAGTCTTTCTAGATCAAACATACCACTACTTTTCTTCTCTATCTATAGCACAGGTACATAATGCATTAAAATACCAGATCATGAATTCCTTTGCTAGCAGGGGTAGGGAGCTATTTCTCCCAGCTACCACGGGAACCATTTCTCAACATTCAGTTCACTGCTGAAGACCAGCCACTTCAGCTAATTAATAAATGATGTAGAGAAGCTCTGAAGGGAATCCCCTTAATCCTCAGTTGGAAAGTTGATGGTCAGGGTTTTGTAAATAAAGAGGGCTAATAAGGGAACAAGAGAATCAACCTGAGTGTTTCACTAGTGACTGAAGACGTTCTTCTTCAGGAAAAATAAATAAAAAGACAAAATTACATGCCAAGCAATTTGGAAAACTGGTAACACATGAAAATGTTAATGTTCCTGTGCTCTATTCTGAATGGAGCAGAGCAGACAGCCTGTTCTCCTGTTTTGTTCCAAGCACTATTATATTTTCAGGCTTGCCTGACACTCCCAAGGGAAGTTGTGTGTCGAGATGAAGGGAAAGTTTGCTGAACTGATTTATGGAACTGTTCAGTTTTAAATTATTGCACCATAAAGCGGTGGTATCTGATAAATAAGATAAATACTGTTGATAGGGTTACCTCAGAATGTGCAGTATTCCCTTGTACTTTCGTACTTTGACTGTAGGAAATGCCTTAAATACTACAAGTACAGTACTGAAGTTAGCTAACTCAGTACATCTGGGAAATTAATTTACTTAGGATCTGATTCTTCCACCCTGGCTACAGTTGAGTAGTACCTTACTCTGAGCCAGAACATAGCCTATCCTAAGCACTGTCTCAAGGGAGTAGAAGGAGTGTAAGACTCCCCGTTAATATCTTGCACGGGTGCACAATACTATCGCTTCTTGCAAGCAGTCTCCCCAGAACTACTATGTCCCTCCTTACATAGGTGTAGAGAGGCAGGGCATGGAGAGGGCTTTGACTCTGCTCCCTTCCCTGTAACGTGCCCGGCAGCACACTGGCATGTAGAGGAGTGCACGCTGCAACACTTATAGACCTGTTGCAGTTTACTCACTCCCCAAAGCAGCAGGGAGACAGAGAGATAGTGATTTGGGAAGTTATAATCTCCCCATCCCAGGCTACTTCAGGCAGCACAACAACATACTGTCCCTTTCTATGGGCTGTATTGCAAACTTAGGAGTACAGGTCTGTCGCATCTTACGCGCATTTAACATGCGCAATTTCAGCTTTACACGGTTGGCAAAAACAAAAACAAAACAAAAAAGAGAAAAATAACAATTTTAATACTGTACCTGTAGTGCGGGCGTTTCCGCCCGCCATTACACTCAATGTAATTTTGACTACTCGATTTTCGCTTTACGCGCTGACTACGGAATGTAACCCCAGCGAAAAATGCAACAGACCTGTAGTAGTGGTTTGACTTGTGGAGTAAGGTATTATTCAGTGTGAGTAAAGACTGCATAATTTGGCCCTTAGTTTTCCCAGGCGGTTGGCAAGTTTTTACATATCACTCGTGTGCAATTTGGGAGTATTTTGTACTTTCATTTTGGGCACTTGTGATAGCTCATGTTGATGGCTAAGAATGCATTAATGCATAGTACGCACTTTATACACAATCAGTCTAAAATAAAATGGCATTGTTACATGTAAATCAAGTTTTGAAACATTTAAGTCTTGGTTCTTAGACAGGCCTCATCGCTTTGGTTTCTAAACATCTTCCAGAGTTTAAAATAATGACAAAAATGTGTGTTACATAATCAGATAAAGATACTCCCTATTCTGCCCCCAAGGGGAGTGAGTTAGGTGGGATTTGGTGTATTTATTCCTGAGATGCCAATAGATTAAATGTTGCTGTGTGGGAAAGCAAGGTCAAAGAAGTGGGATATGCATTTGGATCTGAAGGTAGTGAGGTTCCTGGTCATCTATAGTTCCCATTGGAATGTATTCCAAAGTCAGTGGTCCACCACCAAGAATGACCTGTCTCCTGCACACACAAACCCTTAGACAGCTGCAGTTGAGAAGCGGAGTTGGTGAGATCTTGGAGAATGAGAGAGTCCTTTAGTTATCCTGGGTCTAAGTGCTTAAGGACCTGGAAAATGAATACTGAGATCCTAAAGTTGACTCATTGTTCAATAGGAACCCAGAGGAGCAGAAAAGTACTGGGGTACTGTTGCTGACACAGCAAGCTGCTCCATTTTGACCCATTACAGCCTTTTCAAAGGATGATGGTTTCAAGCCACCAGATATGGAATTGCAATATTCCAGTCTAGAAGTAATTAAGGAGTTCATGGACACCTGGCCAAGTTGGCATGTTGTTTCCTAGCTAGTGATAGATGAACGGATACATTTTTTGTGGCTGATGCTATGTGGGAGGCCAGTTTCAATGGACAGTACAGAAGGACTCCTAGATTTCTGACTACCTTAAAGTCTGGGGGCAAACTTCCTTAACTAGTGGAGACATCACATAGCGACAAGCACTGTAAAGTATTTCCCTTTGACTACCAGAATAAATTAATTCTTTCTTGAGTTTAGCTTCAGCCAACTCTTTCACAGCCATATGCTGATCTTGGCTGGACATTGGGATAGCTGAATGACAGAGGGCTTCATGGATGTTGTGAAGATAAACAGTTGAGTATCATCTAAAAATTGTTGGCATTTGAGTCCATAGAGACTCACAGTTTGTCCCCATGCCACTTGTAAATACTGAATAGGCTAGGAGAGTGGTCTGAATCCTATAGAATGCCACAGTTGAGAGCTCTGGTGCCAGGAGAGAAGTTGCCTGTTACCACCTTCTGGATGCAGCCCTTCAGGAAGGAGGCACACCATTTTAGAGTGTTTCCCCAGACTAGTACCACAAATGTCATTGACAACTGAGCATTTCAATACTGGTAGTGCTTCCCTCCATGTCTTTTACCATGACTTCTCCTTTTTCCCTTTTAGGAGACAATGGTTAGGATAATTTTGGGCAAATAAATAGTGGATTTGAAAAATCCCAATTTTTGGTTTTGCAAAGTTATATACTCTTGCCTGTCCACTTTGCTTCACTTCACTTTCTAGTGTGTAAAATTGGCAATTAAATTAGCAGTTTGCCATTATTTTTACAGGTGTAATAGGTAAATATTTTAAACAAAAAACCTGGAGCCATACATACAAATGTATATATACACACAAACCACCTGCCACATGTAGATGTTAGCAGGATTAGTTTATAACTAATAAGATAGTTATATTATTAGAACTATAAGCTTTCCTTATTCATGTGAAGGTTTTAATGAATCTGAATTAGTTACATTTGTACTCCCTTTGTGTTCATTTTCCATGAACATTTGAGCAAATCAAGGTCTGCTAGTAGAATTTTCACAGAAAGCAAATTTCAAAGCTGTCTGTATGAGTAGTTCCAGAAAGTAAATATTCAGATTACATACCAACATTTTTATGCTGAAGGTGCTTGTGTTCTTGTCCACTCAGAAAATAGAAACAATTCCATGTGACTTTTCTGACCAACCATAAAGATACAGAGGAAAGCTTTAGCCGGGTCTGTTTTTGCCAATATGTCCTTTTCTATATGTGACTTTCAAGTCTCCTGAGCCATCAACACAAAATAGTTGGGTGGTTATAGACTAGTTTAGCAGCTTAGGTTTTAAATGGGGAAGTAATGTCCAATGGGCCTGCAGATTGTGATGAAACTTCCTGAACTACCCATGTGAATATCACAATATGACACTTCTTCAAAGGCCCAAGACTGAAGGCCTTGAGAGATTTATTCCTTCAACCCTTGATTCACTGTCCATTAAGTAAGTCATGTAAGTATGTGTTTACCTTTAAATATGTGCTTAAATGCTTTACTGAACTGGGGCCCTAGTTCCCAGGAGATATCTCCATCAATGTTTATCTGTGGGGGAAGAACCCTTTGCACTGGATGTGAATCTAAAAATAGAGTTAGCTGCTCTGATAGCCACTCTAGGACAGATGATGGAAGGTCAGTCCTTTTCTACCCCTGAGCTGGCCCATGGATGCTAGAGGCATATGATTCTATGATTACCTCTCTGAAGCTTTGTCTGATTAATATTTAAAGCTCGGTTAACAAGAAGGTATTAGTTAACATATTATAACTAACACATTCTAAAAGGCAGTGTATTCTTCAACACAAGCTAAGCTGGTCAAGTTAAAGCCTGTAGACTTTTAGAACATATTACTTAGACGGTGTTAACTAACATCGTACAATGTACCTTAAAATCCTAGTCTAGACAAAATCTGAGTGACTGCAGACTGGCTGCTTCTGAAGAGCTATAAATTTGAAAATTTCAGTTTACAAATCCAAATGTAAAAGCTGCTTAGTTGTGTCATGCCAACAACAGTAGTACCACTTTTTCTTAGATGCTATCTGGTTTGCATGCTTTTCCTTAGCCAGGTAGAAATATTTTTACTGACTGAATTTCCAGAACTCTGCATTTTTCAGATCCAGAGTTAGAGATTGTAACAACTTCTAATTTGGCTAATAGGTTGCATTAGTGCACCCCTTCTTAAATTTACAAGAGGAATTTATTTTGCTATATTAGCCTTTGTCAAATGATGACTTAGCTTAAGAGACGTGCAATTAACCAGTTAAAAATTATTGTTAGAAACACTTTTTTGGCCAATGTATTACAAAACTCTTAGCCCATTTATCACCAGCTTCATCCATTAATTCAGCGTGGCTTGTCCTTGACTAACAGGGTCCTGTGAAACTTTACATTTTGAATTTAATAAAGTACAAAGAGCTTTACTGACAGAATGGGTCTGATTAAAAGCACTTAGTTGTTCTTCAGAAACATCATTTACATTTTTCTTTCCATTTTTGCTGCGTTAGGTTTTCTTAAAAACTATTCAGGACAGGATCTTAGATTGTTAGTGGTGATATTGGGCCAGCACTAAGAATATCAATATGTTACTACTTTTCATCCCCCTTCAACTTTGGTAGAACAATTGTATCCAGTCAAGTTGAGCAGTGATCCAAACGTTTCCTGGCTACCGTTTTGGTGCACCATTTTTTAAACTACTTAAATTTGGTCAAGTAAACGAACCTATTAAGCATACATACACTGTGTAAATACAGAGCTCCAGGGTTTCATACCCCTCTATTATATGTTTCATGATCACCAAATAAAATCTAGGGTTCAAAACTAATTCATTCCATATGGTAAAATATATACTCAATGGAAGCAGTCCTGGAATGACTGTTTGGTTTGATAATAAGAAAAATGAAAAGAGAAAAAAAAAATCTTTACTACAAAACTGTATTTGAGTTCTAAGGATGTTTGTGTTCTTTCCCTCTTTTCTGGTTCCCAGTTTATCGTGGTGTCTGGACTGTGCTCATGCTCCTGGGGGTGATCACTGTTCTGGTGGCCAGCTTCTTCATCATCTGTGCAGCTCCCTTTGCCAGCCATATTCTGTACAAAGCAGGAGGAGGCATTTTCATCGCTGCAGGTGGGTATCATGTACACTCAGTCAATGGTAGCTGTCAACACAGTGGGGCTGTTTTCCCCACTTTTAAATATTTACCTGATTAGCCCCCATAGTAAAAAAAATCCTATACTTCAGTGCTCTGGGTATGTCAAGGGCCTCAGTTGGAGATACTATTTCCAATGTTTCTTAGGCATAAATCTGTATAAAAGTTACATTTGGGTTAAGATAAAGACCCCAAAGATTTAAGTTAAATCACACAATTACATTTCAGTTTTAGATTAATATTCACAAACAAAATGAAATGATATTTACTAGCGCTGCCCATGGTAACATGATTTCCGAGTGCTTGATTTAAGGTGATATTTTTGCAAGAAAAACTATCATAATGGACTTTATTGAAGTTGCAAGCCACAGAACATTCATATGAGCATTATATCAGAAAGATTTTGAATGAGATTGGAATGCATGGGATTCTTAGTATTGTCTGTAAAGTGAAACTTGAATAAATAGTAGCCCTAAAAAAATTATCAACGAAGGATGGCTTATAGCTGAGTTCCCATCTCCTTGTGAAATTGTAACCTTAAAGACTCTTCTGACTCTCTGGTGTCCCTAAATATGTCCCCTAGTTAAAGTTCATGTGTTGGTTTAGATTTCATTTGTTACACACTTAGCATATTGTCCTTTTTTTACAGTTTCTTTATTGAAAATGTCAATTGCTATCCAGGAAATATGATGAAGAGCAAAATATGACTTGTATAGGAATAGTAATAGTAACAGCCCAGTTAAATTGAGCGGCACAATACAAAACTGGAGAAGTTTTTGTGTGTTTCCATTGGTTCTTGCACATCAGAGTACGGAAAGAAACTTTTCTAAAGCGATGATGTCCAGATGTATAATATACATTAAAATAAACACTAACAACATATATTCAAACATGCTGAGGCAAAGGCCATTTAGGCCTATTAAACTGGGGATGGATGTGTGCTGAGAAAATTTCAAACCCATTGGCCAAGTTGCAGGGTGAAAGTGTACACTGCAATGTAAGTCCAGGGTTAGCTGGGACTTGAATCCGCTGACCTGTGTTAGAGAATCTGGGGCTTGAGTGTCTACACTCATTCTTAACCCTACGTTAAGACTTTTCTAACTGGGGCTCTGGCATCCACACTACTATGCAGACCCAAGTCACACCAACCATATCCCAGACTCCCTAGTGCCCTTCTGAAATGTGGCTGCTGGTGTCCTTTGAACATGGTTCACTGTGGGAAATCTTTACTGCCCACCCTGCATGTTACAGGAAGTTTGAACAGCCTGCCAATGCAGCCTGTCGAGCAATATGAAGACCTCTCTTCAAGAAGTTCTCTTGCTTGCGCTTTCACTCCTGTGTCAGAAAACAGGGAGAGGTGCTGGTGGACATTTTGGCAGCCTTTTCTGACCTACCAAAGGCACCTGATAGAACTTAGGATGGAGGAGGAAGTGGAGAAGGCAGAGGAGAAAGAGTATGGCATGGCAGACTAGCACTGGCTGATGCTGCTCAGTACCCTCGGTATAGCCACTGATGCCTGCTGCTTAGACCAGCGCTTCTGGCACAGGGTCACAAGCACAGACTGGTGGGATCACATCGTCATGCAGACCTGGGATGACCAGCAGTGGGTCCAGAATTTTTGCATGAAGAAAGCTACATTTCTGGAGCTTTGTGAGCAGCTTGCCCTAAGCCTCCAGTGTAAAGATACAGGCATGAGGCCTCCCTTCCCGGTCCAGAAGCGGGTTGCTACAGCCATCTGGAAGCTGGCCAGCTGAGAGTGCTATAGGTTCATTGCCAACCAGTTTGGTGTTGGGAAATCAACTCTGGGTAATGTGGGGGCAGAGGTTTCTGAGGCAATCAGGCATGTGGTTTACCCCAGATAGTGGGCATAAAAGAATGTCAATGTGAGGTGGCCGTGGAAAATACACCCTTGTCCACAGTGTGACTAGCTATCTGGAGTTCCTGCTTCAGGAAAAGTTTGCAGCTATCAGCTTCCAGGATTGGATCAGAATTCATGAAGGAATCAACAGGATGCTGCATTGGCTTCCACCTGGCTTACCCTGTCATGGCTGCATGCAAACACGCAGAACTCCACATCCTTCCTCCACCCCGCAGCCAGCACATTTCTGGATAAAAATTCAAACCCCAGTCATAGTTGGGACACAGGATTTTGTCACCTATGGTTGGCATGAACTATGTCTAATTGAAATGGACTAGTTCTGGAAATGGAAAACATTTCCCCAAACACATGCACATAGTTCACTGTTTCCAGGCAGCTCCATAGACCGTTGAGGATTAGAGCAGCAAGCTTAAATGCATAGCAATGTGATGTTATTACTTTTAAGAAACAGGAATGGCCCTTGCAAAAATCTGTGTCTTGCCAGTAAAAAATACTCTTTAAAGGTATACTTTACTGTTTGCGCTTCCCAGGCACCCTTTCGAACTCCATGTGGTGGCGGCGGGGGAAAAGGACAACAAGGCACTAGCCATTAGCAGATGCCCTGGCTAGCAGCATGTTTCTCATAACTTTTGCATTGGTTCTTAGAGTAGAAATATCTCCCATTAGTGTAGCAATTAACATTAAATTGGAGCCAGGAACTTACTGGGATCAGGGGTGGCTTCTGTCCCTTCCGTGTCTGCTGCAGACTCATCAGCGGGAATATCAAACAGCTCCTCCGAGTATGGACCCAGAATTTGCTGCTGATCCTGTTCCAAAGCCTGCTCTGGGATCAGTTTCAGCAACAGAATGACTTCCTGGTCCTCAGTTGGTGCCTGCTGCTGACTCCTATTAGTCCCCAGGCTGGATTCTGAGGCCAGCAGGGCACCATCCTGGCTGACCAGGTAATCATGAACCATAATTGGCTCTGTGCTGGGTGCAGTACCCAGCACCCGGTCAAACTTCTCATAAAATGAGTAGGTTTTTGGTGAGTTGCCTGAGGTGTGGTTCTGATCCCTGGTCTTCCAGTACTCGCTCTTGAGCTGCTTAATCCACTCCCTGCATTGGTTACCAGTCTAGTAAATGTGCAAAGTTGCCAGCTCCTTCACTATCTGCTGGTATGCATGATCATTCCTGGTACTTTTACTAAAGGCCACAGTTGTGCTATCCTCAGACCAGAGAGTCACCAAAATCTGGCTGTGCTCCCATGACCATGAAACAGCACGCTTTGTAAAAGGCTTGTTCTGCTCAGTCTCCATTGCAAACACAGAAGGCTCTCTGATGGTGTGTTTGCAGCTCAGTGGTCAGAAGACAATGGAAGGGTTAATGCTGTTTTTACTTGAGTTGATTGGAGATTGTTGGGATAGAGAGGACAAAGGAAGTTGGCCCATGGTATTGTAAGATAGTTTTGGTGGACTCTCAGCACCTGAGTCAAGCAGGACTCCATCTACACTGCACAGCAATAGGGCTTGAACCCTGACTCCTGGCTTGATATGGGCTCAGACCCTTCACCCCCACAGGATCCTAGGATCCTAGGTCCAAGCCTGAGTCTGAGAGATGTGTGCAGATGGAATTGGGGTTTGGTGGCCCCCCAGGGACTCTAAGCTGCTATGAAAATACATGAAGGGTGCCAAAAAAAGGCATAAGTTTTAACCAACTTAGAGTCCCTCTAAACTTATCTCTGAATTTGCCCTAAATATACTCTCCTATATTCCTGCTTCCTTTTGTACTGGTGCCTACATTTTACATAAAAGAATAAGCAATGTTATGCTATTCCCTCACTTATTGACTCCCACAGCTTATTGGAACTGGTTGCCATTTTCCATCAAAGTAAAACTTTCTCAACAATAATAACACTATATTGGCAGGTTATTAAGTTGCAAGGGTATTACCTCCTTCCCCCACTACACTTCATCTGCTCCTCTTTAATGGTGTAATGTAAATATTACAAAAGCACAAACACTCGGAGCTGAAATTGAAACTTTTACTCTTAACTCACATATTACACAATATATTGTCTCCCAGTGTACAAGTGCACAATTGATACAAGCATCTTATTGAAGCATTGCTTTGTCAGTCTTGGGGAGTATGAAGTATCATCTTGTAGTAGAGGGAGGGAGTCTGAAGCACTGGGCCTGGTGCAAGATCTAAGGCCTAAGCCAAAGGCTGTAAACAAAAGTCAGGTCATGTATTAAAGCAAATTCTTAAAGGTTCACTGTCCAGTATATGAACTTGGCAAAGTTGTTGCTAGCATATTAGGCATTAAATATGTAAATATATTTCAAAGCTAGTACAGATACACCCCGATTTAGTACAAGATAAGATGGTATGACAGAACAATGAATAGGGATGTTGTGTCCAATATATTGGAAACAAGGGAAGGTAACACACAAATGTCATGAAACACGTAAGGTGGTACGCACATTATGTGTCTCAGTTGTTTGTTTCAGTCTATAAATGTTGGGGTACCTCACCTTCACCCTTTGTGTGGCCTAGGGGACAGCAGAAACTTCCGCTGCTGACTGAGCCACTCCTTGCCACTGGTAAATCATGTGTTAGTTTACCTGTAACCATGGAGCCAGGGCACTAGGACTGTGCCTTGAAGGCAATAAACCTGGCCAACTGCCTTTATCACCAAACCATGCCTGTGGTCTTTCTTTATGAGTAACATAAAGGTCTGCTAAATTAGCAGGCTGCATTATCTGCTAGTACGGATAACACTGGAGCTCCAAGAACAGAAACACTGAGCAGCTTGAACAGCGTTACAGAGGCAATGGCATTCCAGCCTTCAGCACTCAACAACACACACCAGTCTATAGAATAGAGATGTTTAAGAAATAAATTAAAAATATATTTACTCTATTGCAAGTTTTATTTTGTACAAAATAAGTTCTGTGAGGTAGAAACCAAGAGCTCTGGGCTCCATTTCTGGCTTTTCCATTGCCCTGCAGCATGACCTTGGGCAAATCACTTTATCTATCTATACGCCTGGCCCAAACTCTGAGTAAAATGGTGATAATAATCCCTACATTCCCTTTAAAGGACTTTGAGATCTACCTAAGGAAAGCCCTGCATAAGAACTAAGTATTTTATATTATTATTATTATTGATTATTTAAAAACCCCCAAACATTTGCATTTGTTCCTCTAGCTCCCACTTCATCATTTCTTTTTTAAAAGTTAAAAATTTATAGGAAATCATAGGGTATCTTTCCTAGCTTTAAATGCTTTATAAATCTTTATGCAGTGGTGTTGTTGCTATGTCAGTCCTGTGATATTAGAGAATCAAGGTGGAGGAGGTAATGTCTTTTACTATCCAATAAAAGATATCACCTCACCCACCTTGTCTCTCTTGTACAGCTTTATTCTTTTACAGGCTAAAAATCCTTGGAAGTCCTTTTTCTTTCTTTCTTTCTTTCTTTCTTTCTTTCTTTCTTTCTTTCTGTACAAGCTCTTATTTCAGAAGACATTAGTCTGGACTTGTGAGACAGCAGAATATTTGCATTTGTGATGAGGCAGTAGGAAAGCAGTATAAGCTAGTGGATAGGGCACTGGATACACTTGGGTTGTATTCTTGACTGACACTGGTCTGGTGAGTGACCTCGGACAAGTCACTTAACATCTCTCAATTTCTTCTCCACCCTTTTGTCTATTTGAATTGTAAACGTGTCAGGGAAGGCACTACCTCTCATTATTTGTTTGTACAGTACCTAGGTCACTAGGGCCCTTGTCTAGGCAGTACTGAAATATCAATAATAATTAAGAAAAGCTGAGAAATTGGACAAAATCCCACTCTGATTTACCAGGAGTGATACCAAAGAGAATGACTTGTGACATTATCTGGACTGGTACATTTTGAACCCAAATATGGCTGCTAGAACCAGTGGAGAACAAGTGTGTGTGTGTGTGTGTGTGTGTGTGTGTAAGGAATAATGCCTGCTGGATGCTTGAGGAAGTGTACTGAGAATGCTGACCTTGCAGCCAGAGCTCCTCCTTCAGTGCATGCAACAACAGTGGCTTTCATAGTGCAGGCAGTAAGTAGCATTATGGCTGCCTCCTGTGTGAATATATTACAGAAGGGGAATGGGTGCATTCCATAACATACTCACTGACAGCAGTAAAGCCTATAATTACAATGGGCCTAACCCTGCAAGGTATTGTGCACCTTCTGGGATGAATTTAGAGCTTTCTTTATGGGACTCACTAGCCCCCGTGAAATGCACAGCACGTTGCAGGATCAGGCCCTTGTGGGCACTTAAGATCAGGAATGTATTGAGGATTATTTCACTTTTTTACAGATAGAGACAGAATATGTGAAGAGAATGATGGCTTCTTTTTAGGTGCTCAATTAGGGCCAAAATCTGCCCTCAGATGTAACATGCCAACACCATTATTATTCTACGTGAGATCTGGTGTGCATATCTAAGATCTCACTATCTCATATAAAGGTCCCAGGAGTGATAATGACAGTGGTTAGAGTGTGAGGGAAGTCTGAAGTAAACCTGAGGGGGGGGGGGAAGGGATTATAAAAAGTTGCCTACAAATTAGAGGAGTTCTAATCTCCTAGGCACAAGCAAAAGGCTCACATCATTCTGTCCAGCACCTGTTGTCTTCATGTCTATGTAGTGAAAGATTTGTGCTATAAACAGCCACTTTACATTGACAAGTGAAAGGCATTTCTATGAGGGAAGAATGAGTATTAAAGGCCAAGAAACTGCCTCTTGAATTCATAGACATTTCTAAAGGTTCTGTATTCTTTTTCTTCTGCAATATGCAAAAGTATTTGTTTGAAAGAAATTCAAAAGAACAAATGCCAATGACAGAAAAGACTGACCTCGGAGAAGTCCATGTCTTATCACACTGCACAGTGCTGTGTATCAAACATGTGTGTTCTTAAAAAAAATAAATGCAAAATGGAAAGAAAAGGGGGGGAAAGTATTTATTTATCCTAATCTCTCTCAGACATATTTCATGTTCTAGAAGTAATTTCGCCCATCATTCCTGATTCATCCAACTGCTGTTTTATTCTATGCTTTGCAAGGGCAAATGGACACCCACACCATTTGCAAAAGGTCTACAAGCTGAAAAATGTAGAAATATACCACAGTCTGAAATGTTGCTAAAAATATCTGTTTCATAAAATTGTGAGGGTTTTTTTTTTTTTTTTAATCTCAGTCATGTTGGCTGGAAGCTTGGCCAAGAGAGTTCATGACAGATTGTCAGCATAAGATTTCCCCAATAAAGATATTCATTTTGCTACATTCTGCTTTGTAATGAACTGAGATTCTAATTACACTTCGAATGGATGCTTGCTAGATTTTTATTGGCATGACTAATATTTAGAAGGAGAGAGATGAGCTAGTGGTGAAAATTTGTGTCTATAAAAATAAGATGGAGCAGCCACAGCAAATTGTTTAACAGGAAATTATTTCCTGCAACCTTCCACAAGTGATGTAAACTTTATCTAAAGAAATACTCATTACAAATGAAGCACATAATTTTGATCTCACTCATATAAGGTTTACACTGACTTTGTTATTTCTTGTGATTTACACTAGTGAATTAGCTTGAAAATGAGGCCCAAAGCTTGTACATATCAGGGAATATACAGCATTATGCTGATTTAGCTTGTTTTCTCAAAGCTTCAAACACCAAAACTAGTTATGTTTTTCTTATTACCTTGTAGAGAAACTTCCTTCAAAAATGATTATATCCCCTATATATAAAATGAAGTACTTACATACTATGGTAATAGGTGCCAGTTTAAAAACCCTTAAACAGATCAACACAGAATAAAACAAAAACAATCACAGTTGCTTGGTAAGATTTCGAATAGTCTCCGATCTCTATGATTCCCATTTAGTTAAAATCCTTGCTTGTAGTATTGACACACACCTGTGTGTGTGTGATAGGGAGCTCTGCTTACTGCTGGAAGGCACATCCTCCTGCTGTTCTGGAGATTAGCTCCACCAAGCAGACACCCCTTCATGTGATTGCACTCCATCTCTCTCTCTCTCTCTGTCTCTCTCTCTGTCTGCAGCCCCTCTCATCCCAGGAGCTGCTGCTTCCTTTCTGTGTGTTGGCCCTCCAGCCAGGTCACTCAGCAGTTTTCCCTCCAGGATGTTCATTCAAGGTCTCTCGCCACAGGCAGTGTCAGTCCTCACACCCACTACCCTGACTATGTCTCTTCAGCAGTCTTCATATCCACTGCCCTTAGCTTTTCCACTCTGCAGTGGTTGGTAGGGGAACCCAGGCCCACCCTCTACTATGGGTTCCAGTCCAGGGTCCTGTAGTGAACAGTTAAGGTCTGCATCTACATCAGCTTTACTGCTCTTACCCATGGACTCCTTCCTACCATGCTGCTTCTTCCCTTCCTTTCCCCTTACCTCAGGGAGCGGCGGGGGAATGCAAGGGGGAGGACCGCAGGCTTCCTCCCCACTGCTCCCCACATTGTTGCCAGCCTTCTGGCTATATACAATCTCCGTCTATTCCCTCACAGATGAGCTTCCTTCTAACTAGCGTCCTGCACACAACCTAAATCTCCCCCTTTGCAGCCTAATTGGCTGATTGGGCCCACCTGCCCTAATTCAGCTCTTTCAGGGCCGATGTGGTGAATACACTCCATTGCACTGTGATTTGTGCTTCACCAACCAGTTATAACTGATACAACAAGTTGGCAGCTTGAATATGGCAGAAGGCACCATGGTCTTTTGCACAGGTTGCAGGACTGGAAGTCAGAAGACGTACCTGAGTTTTATTATTGGTTCTGCCACGGATTTCCTATGAGACTTGAGCGAATCACTTACAACCTGGTTTTCAGAGGAGCTGAGTTGTCAAGAATAATGGATGTGTGCTCAGAACCTCTGAAAATCAGATTCATCTCTCTGCCTCATTTCTCTTTCTGTAAAATGGAGATAATGATATTAATTCATGCTTATATAGTGCTTTTTATCTGGAGATCTCTAAGCACTATATAAGTGCTGAGTGCTATTTATGTGATTCTGTTAATAATTCTGATCTTGCATGTTTCAGAAAAATGCTCTTATATGTTGTACATAAGGTAATGGCTAACTATGTCAGTCCACAGGATTATTGTTTTTACTTTGTGTTTGGTGCTATTTTCGGACTATTTAGCTCTTGACTCTTTCACACCTTCCTGTTTTGCTAAAAAGGTGTGTTGCAACCACACATTAAATTGTCTCAAATGAAACTGGGAAATTCTTATTTAAGAGTCAGTACCTTACTGCCAGATAAATGTTTAGGGCTCTAGTCCCCATTCAGTAAGCAAACAGCTTCTCTTTGAATCAATATCACTATATGTTAAGTACAGGAGGAAAGTCCCCTTAAAGACAATGAAATTTAAACATGTGCTTAAAGTTTAGCACACACGTGTGGTTTACTGAATAGGAATGGTTTACTAAAAGGAAGCCTCCAACCCTAACATCAGAAGTTTCCAAGCAGATGATTTAGAAATAAAGCAAACACTGTATGCTGATGATTTGCTCCTCAGATCCTGACATTGCTATTAATAGGGAGTTTTTCTCTAATATCTTGAAATCAGGATGAAATGGGCAAAAAATGGGGTTTTGCCTCTTACTAAATTCTGCTTCCCAACCCATTTTATATGTTCTCTTCTGTGATAGAACGTACAAGGATTTAAGTTCTGAGTTGTCCAATTTTTGCCTGACTTTAATTCAGCAATAAACACAGTGTTTCCCAAACTTGGGATGCTGCTTATGTAGGGAAAGCCCCTGGCAGGCTGGGCTGGTTTGTTTACCTGCCCCGTCCGCAGATCCGGCCGATTGTGGCTCCCACTGGCCGCGGTTCGCTGCTCCAGGCCAATGGGAGTTGCTGGAAGCGGCGGCCAGCACATCCCTCGGCCCGCGCCGCTTCCCGCAGCCCCCATTGGCCTGGAACGGCGAACCGCGGCCAGTGGGAGCCACGATCGGCCGGACCTGCAGACGGGGCAGGTAAACAAACCGGCCCGGCCTGCCAGGGGCTTTTCCTACACAAGCGGCGACACCAGTTTGAGAAACACTGCACTAAAAGATAGAAAACTAAGTAGTCCTTATTACCTGGTGGGGGCACTTAGACACAATAAAAATGGTCTTAGTGCCTCAGTTAACAAATTTATATATGGTCTCTTTCATTTCCATCTCACTTTTCCAGAAGTATTTTTCTCTCTGCTTAGGTTACATTTTCTTAAGCAAGTTTCCCTGCATTACAGTTTGGCACACATAAGTCTCAATGCCCTGCTGTGAAATCACATGATGATATCTGGCTTAGTCTATGTTGCTTCACTCTCCCTTTGCAGTTTTTGCTCCCATCTCTGCAGCTATTCAAGGTTGGGCCCTTACTTAACAATTCATAAGGGTTGCTCACTATTGCTGTGAGTATGAAGGGTGCTGATAGTAAGATATCACGTTTCAGGAATCAGTCATTTTTAATGCCAGAAGCTCTAACCATGTTATCTAGTACATAGCTGCACAGTGCACTGGAGACTGAAAGTGCTAGAGGTCTATAAGGACTAGTTATTTTTAGCTGTTGTTACAATAAAAGCACCTATGTCACCACTTTACCTTTTTACTTACTCTGGGCGAAATACATCCCTGTGGAGAGGGCCAGCACAAGGCCCACGTGCAGCTGAAGTCCCACTTGCACCCTCTTTTGAGGGACTTAAAATGATCCATAGGTATGGTGTTGATATGACGTGTAGGCCCCTTGGTAAAGGTCCCCTGTTCTTTGCAAACAAATCTTGTTTCGGACTTAACAAACTCACTACACCAAACACATCTCTTCCAGGTTATTTATCCAGAAGGGATAACATAAGGTATCCACAGAAAGCTCATAACTTATCAAAACTCATAGTCATTGTGAGGTGTGTATGGGTAGTACTTAAGGAATAATGTAACTATAGTGAAAGTATGCTTTGTGGACTTCGAGTAAAAGTCAGTCACCAAGGGATAATGTCGCGGTGCAGGAGGGAGTTGTCACCCCTGCCTGGTTAGCTGGTGACATAATGCAAAGATCAGTTGTCTAGCCTTGCTCCACCCCAGGACTATCAACGGAAAACCATCAGAGATAACTGCAAACAATCAAAACCTTGGAGGTAAAAAAGCTTGGAGGTAAAAAAGACACATTACAATAGACAGGGGATCGCCCTATCTGTGAATAAAGACTGTTTCAGTATAACACACGGTGGGGAGGGGCACTCTGTATCCATTAACAGAGGAGACATTATGGACCAGGGGTGTTTAAATGAAAGTCTGCATCCTGGTTCCTATAAAACCAGTCAGCTCTCCAATAGACTGAACATTGCGGGGAACACCTACTTTACTACATAAGAAAGGTGACTGTTAATAAGTGTAGGCATTTTATGATTTTGTTTTGTTTCATAACCACTTGTTTCTACCACTCATTTGTTTCTAGTGGAATCGCTATTCCTTCTTAAATAAACCTTCTCTTGTTTTATTACAAGTGCTGTGTGTTATACAGGCGCAGTGATTTAAGGTAAAACTAGTAGACTAGGGTGAAGTGCTTCTTTGGGGGCAGAGGATCTGGGATTTCTGTGAGAAGCCAGTGTCAGGGGCTGGATATCAGAGGGGAACGCTTCAAAGGGATGTGGGGCACACCTATTGTTAACCCGCAAGGCAAAGACAGAGCTGGCATAGCTCAGAGACTAGTGCTTGAATGGCAGACAGGCTGGTGGTGTTAGGGAGCTAACATCCAGCCACTATGGGCAAGGCCACCTTTCACTAGAGGCAGGAGGTAACAAGGTGACTCCGGTCCCGGGTATCCCAAGAACAGTCACAGTTGATCATCTGCAGAGAGATAATCTCATCCTCTGTATGGATATTGTCACATTATTATTAAGGCATCTTTCAATATTTGGGTACTATCTTGGGCTAACGCCATCTCTGCTATACTCCATTAATGTATTTGGCCCTGAGACTTTTCTCCCATTACACAGAAAAATACTAGAATGTGTCCTCTATAGTTCTGTTTGGTTCCAATTTTGCACTAGTCTGCTACAGTATCTGTTATTGTTAGGTGTTCTGTTACATTGTAACAGTTACAAGAGTCTCTTGCTCAATTTCACGTTTATTCAGAGAATCTGCAATTTGATTTCTTCTTGTGCATGTTTTGCCCGGAGGTGATCCCTCTATCTCAGATTGTTTCACTAGTACCAGTTGTATGTCTAATACAACATCAGTACTACATTTAAATCAAGATTGAGTTTATGCAACATTTTGCTTAAAAGATTTTCAAAATTTAATTTATACCTTGTAGAGTTGGGTTTTTGACTCTGTCATGAAATCAAGCACTTGGAAAATAAGTAATCCTGAATGTGTATTTCATAGATGGGCAGTGTGTATAGAGGCCTACTTCACTCTTTATATAGCAGTTCTGCTTGCCTTCAATCTCATTAAAATTGAAGATCCTTTGGGAATTTAAGTCATGGTTTGATTATGCCTCAGGTTAACCACTTTAGCTCTTTTTTGGTAGTCTTCAAAATCTAGTTTTCATAAACTTTAAACAGTTGTGAGCTGTCTCCTGTCAGATGTTCATGAGGCAGTGTAAATGTATTTTGTTTTGACAATAAAGCATCATATCTGTGCACTCAACTCTCTGAATTTGGGTTGACTAATGATTAATGAATACAATTCAGATGGTTTTAGGCCTTTTATATTTAACTACTTGATAGCAATTGACTTCACACTTGGAGACCCGGAAAACCAAGCTCCTGGTAGAAAATAATTGATCTCCAGTTTTCACAAATGTGCTACCACATTCCAGAAATGAGTGTCTGTCTGGAAACCCCTTTATTTATTTAATAACCCATAGCATGTGTCTTTTCAAAGGGTCACACCAACGGTAAGTCTCTCAATAAACCTCTGAAGTAGGTAAATATTATCCCCATTTTACAGATGATGCACAGAGAAGTTCAGGTTAAAATTTTACAAAAGATTTTGGGTGCCCATCCTTGGTCTGATTTTTCAGAAGTGTCGGGATATGCCATGCCAATTGAAATCAAAGGTAGCTATGAAAATTAGTACCAAGGTTGCTCAAATTGGACACACAACATCTCAATATATTTTAGCTTATGTTACTTCAACAGAGTTCGGAATAAACACAGAAGAAGCCTTTGACTCCCACTCCCCTGCTCTTTCCTGTGCAATCTATTGACTGTCACATTTTTTTGCAAAGTGCCCAATAAATGAGTATTTTTTAATATTACTGAACAGTGGACTCTTCATATAAGCATCATGGAATGGAGATTTAATAAGTAGGTGTGACGGTGCATGACTCACCCCTGCGGCGCCTCCTGCTGGTCATCTCTGGGAATTAGTATTTCCAGCCTCCGGAGCGCCCTCTGCAGGCCAGTGTCCACTGCCCCCCGTGTCCCTCCCGGGACCCAGTAACCCCACAGTCTCTGGGTCTCCCCCTTCAAGGGGAACCTCCACCCCCTATCCCCACTTCACCTCAGTATATGGCTACTGCCCAGTCCCCATCTAGCCCCCATTCACTGGGGCAGACTGCGGTGTATACATCACTCATCACAGGCAAGAGGGGTTTGGACCTGCTGCCTCTGCCTACCCTTGGGCTGCCCCCTGCAATTCCAGTACCTATTCAGCCTCATACTAGGCCTGCAGCCTGGGGGTTTCCAGGCCAGAGCTCCCCAGCTCCTCTGGCCTTTCCCCAGCCCTGCTCCTACTCAGGTACACTCCCCGGCAGCCAGGCCCCTCCCTCTCAAAGGCTAGAGAGAGAGTGTCTGTTTGCTCCTGGCCCACTGCTCTTTTATAAGGGCCAGCTTCGGCCTGATTGGGACATGGCCGCAGCTGGGGCTGTTTCCCCAATCAGCCGAGGCTTGCTGCTTTCCTAGCAGCAGCCCTCTTGCAGTCTCAGCCCTCTCCCAGGGCTGATTTCAAGCCCTACAGGGCAGGAACGGATGACCACCCCGCTACAGTAAGACATCCCTCTAACATTTTAACATTTGAATGACTGGAAGGCAGCAAACTGAGGGCTTGATCCTGTAATCTCAGTATACCCAGAACTCTGTTGTCATAAATGGGAGTCTTGGAGTGTGCAAAAAATTCTGGATCAGGTCCTTACCTCAATAAATGATCCCCCACTCCAGTCTGGCATCCATGCTGCAAGGTCATATTTTTGAAATACTAATATTCCCTTGGAATAAAATGTAGTAGTGGGCATGTAACCAATACCTCAGCCAGGCACTGGTGGTGCATTTGGCTCCATTTACCTGGTTCTGGTACATAAAGTAGTAGCAAAGCGATTAATAAAGTTTACGGGACGCGTGTTCCTATTTTTCCATTTGTAAGCAATCCAAGGGGTCTCCAGAATGGTGACGGGGAAAAGGCCCTTTGTATTATGGTGGATTCCTTTCAGGAAGCTATTGTAAATCTGATGTAAATATTAACATACTACTTCATTTTTATTATTAACATTTTAATTTTTTTCATATTGCAGTCCTAGTCTAGAGGGAAATTTTGGGGACTTTTTCAGTGTGATGCAGCAGGATTTGCCCGTAAAATGATTTAGTGGAATCTCTGAACTGAATACATTCTAAATGATGCCATTGACATTAGGCACCATTGTGAAGTGCCTTGGCGTGGACATATAAAAGAGGTGAAGGGATTGCAGGAATCTCCCTCCCATCTTTCCTTCCCCACCCTCTTGACATCCTGCACAAGATCTAGATACTCCCTGAACTTGGGGAGCAGAGAGATATCTCTAGAGCCCTCACAGGTTCAAGTACAATACAGTGGATACCCAGCCAAATCCAAGACATAAACATGTTGCTGTTTTGCTTCATTGTGGCTTTGAACTGCATACCAGAACCAGCAGTGCTCTTGCAATTGGCTCCCTTTGGGCTGATGCTTCCCTATGCCCCTCTGGTGCAGTCCAGAAACAAAAAAGGGGAAGTTAATACTGCTCAGAGCAGCAGTAGGCAACAAATATGTGAAGATAGCTAACAGTGCTTAGCAAACAGGACTCGATCATAGACTGGTTCCGAGGTGATACCATAATCGGTAAATATAATAATTATTTCTTTCATATCCCTTAACAGTAAAACTCTGATGTTTCTTTTTCAGGCATCTTGTTTTCACTGGTGGTCGTGATGTATGTCATCTGGGTCCAGGCAATGGCTGATCTGGAAAACTACATGAATATGAAAAAAATTGATTGCCCAGACTTTGTTGCTTATGTGCACTATGGCTGGTCTTTCATACTGGCTCCTATAGGAATATTTTTTGCTTTGTTTGCAGGAATGCTCTTCCTATTAGTAGGGCGTACTATTCAACTGCACTCTGACTTATCACACATCTAATAATTGGTGTATTGGGATTGTGATAAAACTTTTAAACTGGAACACAAATTATGTATATTATTGCCACTACTACTATATAGCATTTGTAGAGGCACTTCTAGAATTGCTTAAGTTACTTGTTTAATTGAGACGTTCCTATGGGACATAAAACTCACTACAGGAAAAAAAATAACTTTCATTCCTATCCAATTTCTTTAAGTTCTTTAGGTACTACATGGGATGGTTCTCCACATAACATTAGTTGCAGCATTAGATCTCCCTGCAAACACAGGAGGGCAAAAAACCACCACCAACATAAAAATGGGTCAAATCTGGATTTTCTACGTTTGTCTTAGCCATTTACTTTGTGCCACTGTCAAAAAAGTCCTTGTGGAGAATGGTAAAGACAGAGGAAAACAAGTGTTCAACAGGGTAATTTAATCCACCTCCTCTCCCCCTTTCCAAAACTTTCCTTTGCTTTAATATGAACAAACACTTCTGCACTTAAAAATAGAGTACAGTTGTTCATGCAGTATCCACATGAACTGGGCAGTAGAGAAGATGATTCCAGTGAATAATGATTTGGGGCTAGTATCTACATGTAATAGCTTAACTGTCAACATGATATGTTTTACTGCTATGTAAACATTTGAAAGCTGTATTCTTCTATATTCTGAAATCCGTGTTCATTTGTTGCATGGTTCTGTAAGCCAAAATAATATAAACTACTAACTAAAGGTATGCCAAAATTATATAATAAAACATATGGTGTAGATTTTTTATATCAAGTTTTTACCTGGACATTTTGTAGGTATGTTTGATGATTGGCTTTTTCAAACATTATCTGTGATTTACATACTTTAAATAGTGAAAAATTGCTGTATAATGAGATTTTTAATTAAAAAAGTTTATTATGAATATAAAGTGCACGAACATGTAATTCTTCTTCAGCCCTCAATTTTCTAAATATTTGTATATGAAATCTACAACATGATAGACCAAATCCTGCTTGCCTGCAAATAGTCCCAATGAAAGCAATGAGACTACTCCAGTGAGGAGGGAAGCAGGATTTGGACCTACATTATGTAACTGGGGATAACTGGCTGTGTGTGTTTGTGCCTGCGTGCATGAGTGTAGGTGCTTGTATTCCTAGCGTGGAGGGGGTAGAGTTCTAATATTAGGGAAAGTTCTTTTGCTTGGTACTAGTTCTGGTTGAAATTCAACCCATCTGAGAGCATGGGTAGAGTTTGCACTTTGTAACTCAGTGCAAAGTAGTCTTGGATTGATGGAGAAACATAAAGATTATATGTTGGTTTCTTCTAGTACCCAGTGCTTCATTCCACAGCTGTTATGAGTACTAATGGCATCTCTAACTGGCAGGAAAGCAGTGACCTCTTAGAAGATGTGGTGGGATAGATTGTCTGTTGCTTCCAGTCCAGCAGCAATCCAAATTAACTCCCCACCCCTTGCAGATGTATTATGATCCTGTCCTGAATTACATGATCATATGCTGTTTCTCAAATAATGCAGAATGTCCTGTTTTTTTCACTATAACCTTAGATATTCAATGGCAATTGTGTGAGTCAATTTGATGATCAAGAACTATTTGACTAGAAAACATTGGCAAGCCCTGTCCAATGCTCCTCAGGAGGGAATCCTTCTCCACAACCCCTTAGGAGGTCAGCAGGGGTTGACACACTTCCCTGCAACCCTTAGAAGCTGTGGAGTGCTGAGAAGCCTCAGAGCTGGGCTCCTTCCTGCAAACCTTACAATGTGTGCAACAGCAACTAATAGATTCTTCAAGGAATGAGCCAAAGGCTCCTGTGGAGCCCTTAATTCAGCCTATGTGCATTTTCAGAACTCTTTCTATTATGCAGCTAAATTGGCTAGCTACCTACGTGCAATTCAGCTTTCCTTAATGGTGCACTTTGGGCCAGACTGTGGCATAAACTAAATAGGAGGATAAAAGAGAGATGTACAATATGTCGTTCCCATACCTTTCACTTGGAAATTCAGTGATGCCTTTTTACTGAACTATGGAATCTTGCCTTTCTTCGAATGGATTATGTCACTCACGTCTCAACAGCATGCTAATTTTTAGTAAAGGCTTGAATATTCCATTTAGCTGGTTACCCTCACTTTCTAGCCTGTACTAAATGGCTGAGACTCGGGACATTTTCACTCAAATTCACACTTTGGAATTATTCTACCATTGTGATGTAGCAATTACTTTAATTTCCATCATCTTTTCTGCTCTTATGGCAGAACTTAGGTGGCACAGAGCAGAATGGTGCCTTTTTTTGTGGAAACCCATTTTTCTCATTTATTCAAAGTACAGTAGTCAGATTATGGGATATTTTGTTTAGACATCATGGGCCAGATCCTCATCTGGTGTAAAACAGCATAGCTCTATTGAGATCAGTGAAGCTCTGCTGATTTACACCACCTGAGGATCTAATGTGGTTGTTTGGTTCTACTGTCGGTTGGGTAGTCTCTCCAATTTCCATAAAAAAACATGGGGGGCAGATTGTCACTACAAGCCCAGGCAACGGCTAGTCCCTGCCTTACACCTGTCATGCGGGCTACTTGGACTAGTTGGGTTGAGAGGGGCTTTGTTTACACACACTCACAATACGGCAGCCGGTGCAGCTGAGCCATTGGGCAGAATGTTATGATATGCTGCTGTTGTAGACCAGCAGTAAAGTGGGGGAAGAAGGGTGGGAATGGTGCTCAGAGGTGCTGTTTCCTGATGCGTCAAGCTGTGCCTAAACGCCTTTGGTACTTTGGTTTTCAATACATTTAATTACAGAGAAACAGCATTTTAAGTACTCCAGGAAGGGCAGGCTAGCTAGAGAGTCTTGCTCTGTGGTATTCTTCAGATTTAAGGTTTATCTAGAAACACTGGTGGTGACACCACTATTTTCGTGATTAGAGCACAGTAAAAGATTTTTTAAAATGGTTAAATGCTTTAATCTAAATATCTGGTGAAATTCATCAAATGAATTTTTCCCAACTGTATCTCTATTTTAATTGATCTTGCAGCTGACCAGTCTGTGGGAAATAGTAAGAAAAAAATGTTTATTGACTAATTTATTTGGAAAAAGATTGTGAAAGGGGACGAATAAATAATAACCAATATTTTGTTCCCAGCTCCTATCACAGTACTATGTTGGAGGCTGGCGGTGTTACTAGGAATCTTGGTCCCCAGCGAAAAGGAGGCTGTGAGGGGCATTCACTTTGTGGAGAACAATGCAGAGGCAACACTATGGAGCAGTGCCCTCTGGCAGCCATTTGATGCAGTTGTTATTGGTTCCAGAGGAAGGGACTGACACAAAATGGCAAATGCTGCTGTAGCTGGGATTACAATGAAAGATTCTTCCTAGTTTATTCTAGTTTCTAGGTGGGTTGCTTGAGTTCCTGCTGAGCATGATCTTCATTAGGTTCCTGGTAATTTATTAATATTTAAATTAATGAGGCAAAGGAATTATATTCTTTGTGGAAACAAAGAAAGAATCTGGTTTTATTACTCTGCAGGGTGTTTAGCTATTAGTCACAAACTCCAAAAAAGCCCCGCGATGTGTTAGTAAACTGTTAATAACAGAACGTGCTGCTTTCCACATCCTTGAACAGCTGCTTATTCTCTTTTAATAGGTGATCCCAAGTATTAAACCTCACACAGGTGTTAGGTGATAAGTTGTCACAGCCCTTACTCAGTCATGCAAGGAAGTGAGGCAAAGTTAAAAAAAACTGTGCATGCTTGAGAAAAGAAGACTGAGCAGGGACCAGATAACAGTCTTCAAATATGTTAAGTGCTGTTATAAAGAGGATCATGATCAGTTGTTCTCCATGTCCACTGAAGGTAGGGCAAGAAGTAATGGGCTTAATCTGCAGCAAGGGAGATTTAGGTTAGATATTAGGAAAAACTTTCTAACTATACAGATAGTTAAGTTCTAGAATAGGCTTCCAAGGGAGGTTGTGGAATCCCCATCACTGGAAGTTTTTAAGAACAGGTTGGACAAACATCTGTCAGGGATGGTCAGGAACAGTGGTCTCCAATCTTTTTACGCCCACGATCACTTTTTGAATTTAAGGGCAACCCAGGATCTACCCCGCCCCTTCCATGAGGCTCTGCCCCTTCCCCAAAGCCCCGCCCCACTCACTTCATTCCCCCCCCCCGTCACTCACTCTCGCCCAACCTCACTCACTTTCACCGGGCTGGGGCAAGGGGTTTGGGTTTGGGAGGGGGTGCGGGCTCTGGGCTGGGGCTGGGGCTGGGGGTTGGGGTGCAGGAGGAGGTGAGGGGTGGAAGCTCTGGGAGGGGGCTCAGGGTGCCGGAGGGGGTTTGGGGTGCAGGAGGGGTATGGGGTTCTGGCTTTGGGAGGGGGCTCAGGGCTGGGGGTTGGGGTGCAGCCTCCTGCCAGGTGGCACTTACTGTGGGCGGCTCCCTGTTGGGGGCACAGTGAGGCCAAGGCAGGTTCCCTGCCTGCCCCGGCCCTACGCTGCTCCCGGAAGGGGCCAATGTGCTTCTGTGGCCCCTGGGAGGGAGGACGGGGGGCATGTGGCTCTGTGCACTGCCCCTCTCTGCGGGCACCACCCCCAAAGCTCCCACTGGCCAAAGTTCCCCATTCCCAGCCAGAGGGAGCTGCGGGGGCAGTGCTTACAGGCAGGAGCAGCACACGGCGACCCCTGCCCCTCCAGGGGTTGCGGGGGCATGCTGGCCGCTTCTGGGAGTGGCGTGGAGCCACGGCAGGCAGGGAGCCTGCCTTAGTGGCAGCCCTGCTACACTGCTGGAGATTGCGATCGACTGGGAGAGTCCCCAGGATCGACCAGTCGATCGCGATCGACGGGTTGGTGACCACTGGTCTAGGAGGTTTGCCTGGTCCTGCTTCAATGCGGGGGGCTGGACTACATGACCTCTTGAGGTGCCTACCAGCCCTACATTTCTATGATTCTAAGCAAGTAGAAGTAAGCTGCCCCTCACCCTTACTCCCCTGCATGGCCCTGCTCAGATTGTGTCCCCAGCTGAGGAGTAGGGAAGACAAAGAGCTACATGTGCAACACTCTCCTCTGTAGGGGGGCAGGGAGGGGATGGAGCCAGAGTCTCCATGAAGTCCACCAGGGTCTTTGATATTTCTAATTGATTTTACAGGAAAGATACTACACTGATGGGCAGTGGCATAAAACCTTAAAGTAGGCAGAGTGCAAAGAGCCCTGCTTCTGTGCCCCCCCCCCCCACTTGTCAACCAGAGTAGCTGGCCAGGTGCACAGAAAGTGTAAACTGCTCCATTAAAAGGATGAAGTAATTAACTCGTCCCCATAGCAAGGGGGAACTGTGATCATCTGAGTCATAATTCAGTCCCTAGTCTGCTCCTGAGGCAGTGCAGCTATGTTACAATCTTAGCCCCTGTGAGTAACTGCTCACCAGTAAGAATAACGGGTTCACAATCTGGCCCTAAAGGACTACAAAATATTCTCACAGCACAAAGCAGAAATTCACTGTCCTCTTAAATGGGAATAGCTCTACTTAGCCCCACCCTGAGGGTGGAATTTGAGCTAGTAACAGCTGAATTCAGAAGGCTGAGGCACTAAAGCCCAGTAATTTATGAATCAGACACTAAGCCACAGTCTTACCGTAGAGGATTGTAATGTCTTGAGCATGCTAGCTACTGAATAGCTTGAATCAAATGTACCATTCTGCGGATACAATTAAGAATTCTTTCAAAGTGAAACAAGGTACATACCATGTTGGGATGCAGCCTTACACAAACTGTCTTGCTTGCACTGTTCAAAAAATGTACTGTTTATATGTGTTCAAGAGAGAGCAAAACCCTGCCTCAGTGTACTAATTAGAAAAGTAACTTATTCATAGATTCATAGATTTTAAGGCCAGAAAGGACCACTGTAATCAGCTTGTCTGACCTCCTGTATAACAAAGGCCATAGTATTTCCCTGTATTAATTCCTGCTTCATGACCAATAGCTGTAGTTGAAATAGAGCATAACTTTTCGAAAGACACCCAGTCTTGATTTAAAAATTAACAGTGATGGAGAATCTACCACAGCCCTTGGTATGTTGTTCCAATGATTAATTACCCTCACTTTTTAAAAAAATGCCCATTATTTCTAGTCTGAATTTGCCTAGCTTCAACATCCACCCACCGGTTCTTGTTATCCTTGTGTCTGCTAGATTGAAGAGCCCTCTATAATCCAATTTCAGTTTCCCATGTAGGTATTTATAGATTGTCATCAAGTCACCCCTTAACTTTCTCTTTGATAAACTAAGTAGATTGAGTCTATCACTGTAAGGTATATTTTCCAATCCTTTAATCGTTCTTGTTGGTCTTCTCTGAACCATCTCCAGTTTATCAACTTCCTCCTTGAAGTGTGGACACCAGAACTGGTTGCACTTGTGCCAGTTACAGAGGTAATATAGTCTTCCTACTCCTACCTGAGATTCCCATTTATACGTCCAAGGAGTGCATTAGCCCTTTTGACCACAGCACCGCACTGGGAGCTCATAGTTGCTGATTATCTGCCATGACCCCCAAGTCTTTTTCAGAGTCACTGCTTCCCAGGATAGAGTCCCCATCCTGGAAGTGTGGCCTACATTCTTTGTTCCTAGATTTATGACCTTACATTTGGTGAAATCCAAAACCAGAATTTCAGGGTCCAAGTGGAAAAGTCCTGACTGCTGAAATTCACTTTATGAGAAGCAAAATATACTCTCGGGTACACTGGAGTAAATCTGGTGTAGCTCAATTGAAGTCAAAGGAGTGAAGACAAAACAGAAGTTGGTACTTATTGATTAATGGTGTCAAAAGAGATGACAAATGCAAGTATAACTGTATCATATTGTCCTTCAGCCCACCCCTATCCACTATATCCAGTTTAAGTGGGGCAGAATTTCCCTCTCCTCATCAACTTGAAACTTCATCATAGGACCTACCTAGCTAAGAGACTGCTTCTCTCCCCCATGCCATGCTGCTAAGTAGTGGTTAGTAGAGGCACCTGAGCAAGAGCCCAATTGTTATAAAAGATAGTGGGGGGCTGGCAAGATGTTTTCCATTAGTGCTCCTCAGCTTTGGATCTTGTTTCTGACCCAGGTCTGTAACAACCTCATTTGGTTAGTCTTGGGCCTTGGGGCATACTGCCAGGCCCATCTTTTCTCCCTTGGCTGTGAGGAGAGGTGTGTTGTGAAGAACTGAGCAGTGGTGGTGTGGGATGTCTGGGAAGGCTGATTAGTTTGTTGCTGTCACTGGTTATTTGAACTGGGGTAATTGACAGGTCATTTATTATTTATATATTTCTAAAAGGTGCTCAAGGGTGGGCAGAGATCTGTATTGTAGTTTGTACAAATCAAAACAAATAAATAAAGCATAAGGTGCTGTGATGGGATTACAGACCCCACATGAAGGCAAAAGGAGTGGCAGATCAGTATTGGGCCAAGAAGACCCTGCCTCTCAGCAGCTGTCAGGCATGCTCCCTATGGAGGGCCTGCTTAAAAGGGAGCTCTGCCAGTCTGGCAAGCGAGACCATGGGGGAGAGACTGGCTGAAAGAAGGCAGACAGGCTGCAGCCACGGAGGCAGAGCAAGCTACAGGTCAAGGACTGTGACTGTGACTGTGAGTAAGACTTGGCTGGGATCGCCCTTCCCACTGACTAAGTGGGGGACTTAGTCTGAACTGTAAGGATGAGCTGGGAAGCATCCACCTTCTCCTCACAGCTGAAGCCCTGAACTACTGGTACTGTGTAAGCAGAAGGCTAGCGCCACACCCCACATGGAAGGGAAAACAGGGAATATAGGAATCAGCCCAGGGGAGGCTGATTATGAGTGACAGTCAGAAGGAACTGAGCCACCCCCCACCTCTCTCCCCTTGGGCACTGCACTGGGACCCAGTGGAGAGGGAGGGCCTAGGTCCCCCTAGCCTTCCCCCAGCCTCTTGAGAGATCCTGGAGGGTCCTGGGCGGGGGACAACAAACTGTGGCTTGGTTTCTGGGCCCCTGGACTGTCTGGAAGAGCTGCCTCAAGGCTCAGAGAGACTGTTTGGTTGTGGCCTGACTACTAGGCCTGCTGGTCCCCGAGTGAAGCCTGCTACAAATTGGTGGAGAATAAAATAACTTAGGTGGGATTCAGACATCAGACTGGACAAGAAAAATCTCTGAATTAGTGTCCCTTTAAGATGGAAACAAAAGTACGGTAAATAAGAGAGAAACCCAGAGAGATAATGAAAAATGTTTCCTCTCTACATCAAATTGACTTATCCTCTGTTATGCAGCTTTACTTTGAAACAGATCAGTCTCACTGCAACACGTTTAATGCTGCCAGCCACCACATGCTTATTTGGCAGCTATTTAAAGCTCATATCATATTGCTCTGTTGCAATGCTAGGAACCCACGTTCCAACTGGTATACAACTGATCTAAACAGAAATCAGCTTCAGGTTTTGTTCCCTAAAATTAAATGTAATGGCATGATCTCTATGATCCTTTTTTTTTTTTTTTTTTTTTTTTGCATTATTACTTTTTAGAACAGTGTTTTGCTAGCACCACAGGGGAAATTCAGTTGGGTTGTCAGTCTGATATACTGTATTATCAGATACGTTAGCTTTTCCTCCCTCTTACATTTGCTTAAGAGCTTATAAACCACAGAGAATAAAAAGTGCTAAATAGAATGAAATGACCTGTCAAGGATAGATATAGTATTTGTGAATGACTTAAAAAAATGTACCAGCTTCAGGCACGCCAATCTGACTGAGTCTCTATGTTATCTTGAAACTTGGCCCTTTTCTTTTTTTTCTCCCAGGTAAAGTGCTTTGATGGTCATTGATCTTTGATGGTTGCTTCTTGAAAAGGACCCATTTTGTCTTCCCAAATTAAGTCCAAGATCCAGTTTTCATAGCAGTAGAGGGCAAGGATGATTAAATGGGAAATAGATTTGAATCCTGCTCTTAATATAATGAGTCTGATCTTGAATTTTATGAAACATTCAACAAAGTCAAGACAAGCAACTCCCAAGAAGAATTAACCAGTAAGCACTTTATACAGGATTTGGAGGTTTTATTAGCAGAGGATAGGAGGATTTTCTATGTGGAGTAAAGTGACCAATCTTGGCTTAATGCAGCTGTTAACCCTAATGGATAAATTGAACTGAGGAGTTTGGGTGATCAAATTACATTTAACCCATCTCAGAAAATATGTGATAATGTTGTACGCTGAAGCACCAGAGGAATGGTAGGTATTGGTAAGGCCACTATATTTTTGGATGCAGTTCTGCTTTTTTTTTTTTTGCTTTTTTTTTTAAGGGTGAGGCAAGCAACAGTCATGAAAAGGAGAGTAGTTAACTCAGAAACCTTTGCAGGTTGTAGGGCTTTGGCCACGGGTAGTTTGGAATGACCATTGGGTAGTTTCAGCAATGTCCTTTTTCTGGAATATTCCTGAACAAATGATAAAGTTTACCTTAAGTTGCTTAGGTGAGTTCCTCACTCCTACTGTGGATCTTTATGCCACATATGAGGGCCAGAGCAGCCTAAATAGGGCCCTAAAAGCTCCAGTTCCAACTATAGGAAAATTCTCCCTGTGTAGGCACCATGGAAGACAGCCATGTAAGGCCCTCTGAGGGCTCCTTTGCTCAGGAGTGGGTAAAGGTGGCTTAAAGCCAACTTAGCTCCTGTACTCCTGTGCCGCGAGTTCTGCACTACCCGCACCTCTAAGCACAGAATATCATCCATAGTGTCTAGGCAAAAAGGCAGCTTAGAAACTGACTGTGGTGAAGTAGTTCAGTGCTATAGGGTCTTCCAAGAGAAGCTAAGGCCACTGCAGAAGTAAACAGTTGTGGCTGAAATGCAGCAAGAATTGGCATTGTGGGATTCAGTCTCTCCCTCTAATTGACCAGATGCAGAGAGAGAAATAACAAGTAGCATAAGTTGTAGAGCAGAGACCTATTATTCTAGTTCCACCTTTAAATAAAATAAATGTATTTAATCACAACGCAGCCAGTGGAACTCCTTAGCACTAAATATTGTTAGGGCCAAGAGCATGGTGACATTCAAAAAAGATTGAGATATTTGTAAGGATATGTTCATCAACAGTTACATTCGATAGAATCTTTTTTTTTCAGAAGGGCTATAAACCCTCATGATTCAGAGAAAGAAATTCCTATAGACTATTTCATAATTTTCACATTTCATCTGAAGCACCTGGCTCTGGCCACTGTTACAGAAAGAAAACTTGACTCGATGGACTATTGCTCCAGATTTTGCCAATCTTAATCACATTGGGTGGTGCCTTATTCTATGAATAATCCCATTGAAATCAATGGGGCTACTTGCTAAATCTTACAGTATGAGTAAGGATAGCTCTAATTTCATAAGAGCTAGATTCTGAACCCCTTACTCAACATACTAAGCAATTACTCAGCCATGTAATCCCAGAAAAATCAATTAGACTATTTGGGTAACTACTTACTATTGTGAGTAAGTGGTTCACAATCTGGCCTTATTAGAATATTTCTTAGTTATTATGGAAAAGTTGTGTCTGGCTTCTTTTGAACAGAAAAGTGCCTGAAAACAAAATAAGTATTATTACACATATTTCAACTTCTTAATAGGTGGTTGTTGTTTTTTTTGAGAAACGTATAGCAAGGTAGAGGATCTGACAAACAAACTTGAAGAATCAGTTATGCCAGAGGGTCTTTTTCTCATTTTCTTAGACTAGGTCTACACTCAAAAGTTAAGTCAACACAGCTATGTTGCTCAGAGGTGTGAAAAATCCACACCCTGGAGCGATATAGGTCAGCTGACCTCACCCCTGGTGTGAACAACGGTAGGTCAGTGGAAGAATTCTTCTGTTGACCTAACTACCACCCTTTGGGGATGTGGATTAACTATAGCAACGGGAGAACCTCTCCCATCACCATAGTGATTGTCCACACTGAATTGCTACAGTGTTTCAAGTGTAGACAAGCCCTTATGTTATACACTGCTTAAGCAACATAAGAGTTAATAAGCAAACGTAATTGATATACAATACAGGCACATCCAGAGTGGTATCCTTGGAGAACCATGCTGAAACTGTTGCCTGGTAGAGTGACACTTTTCAGATCTCTTAAACCACTTTCATCTATGTTTAAACCCAGCTTTTCCCCTCCAGAGTTGGCTTTGCACATGGATGCTGGTCTTAAAGATAGTACTTCCCTGTTAGTTTTGGCCCTCATTCTCAAATTAATCACGATGGGACAAGTTTTTGAGAATGGTTAGGTTGCTGGTGTACTGAGTCTGCTGCCTATCAGGCCAACCAATAGTGTCTCACTGTTTACTTGCTCCCTGTGTATCTGTATCCATCCCGTCTCTTGACTTATACTTAGATTGTAAGCTCCTTGTGTCAGTGGCTGTCTTTTTGTTCTGTGTTTGTAAAGGTCCTAGCACAACAGGGTTCTTGTCCATGATTAGGGCTTCTAGCTGCTACAGTAGTACAACTAATACATAATACATTTTTCTTTCAGTAAAACCCATTCAAGTTAACTTGCCTGACTTGATCCAAAGAGCTTTAGAATATGTGCTCAGTGGCGCACTACTAACAAGTGGAGAGAAAAAGTTACACCCCTTTTGTCCCAAAATATATGACACAAAGCATAAGAAAATCAGCATCCCCATAAACTAACCACACAGCGAAGAACAAAGTAGTTCCATGACATTTATGCAACCCCTAAGTTTGTTAGAAAACAGTGTTACAAGTCCATGCCCATACACCAACACATATGTTATGGTCATCAGCTAGACCGCGCATATTACTGCTGCTTGAGCACCTGAACTCAAGAACTATAGACCTCTGTTACGTCAGCTAAATGAAAATCTACCTTGGAATTGAGGCTATCAGATTAGTGGGACAGCCACCAAGTAAGATAATTCTGCCCCCAGTTACAGCCATTCACTTCAGTGGGGCTTAGTGGTATGAGTGAAGGATTTGGCCCAAACATATAAACAGCTCTGATTCTGTTCAGTAGAAGGCAATGATATGAATACTCTACCCATCATTTAGTGCTTTGGAGAGTATGGTATATATTCTCTTCTTGCTCTGGATTTATAACCCACATTAATGTTATTACAGTGTAATCATTAATTTTACAGGGAGTTGCATACACTCAGAAAGAGGGGAAATTTAGTTCATGAGTTAAACCAAACTGCAGCCACAGATAAAAAAATAATTCTCCGGATCCTGGCATCTGTGTCTTTTGAACACATACTCTCTGACCAGTAATGTTGCAGGTTCATTGGCTCTGTTACTAGTGTAGTACCCAGTGCATAGAGATATTAAGTTTATCATCCAAACAGCTGCACACAAGGGTGTGTCAAACAGAGCAGTGAAGGAGAAATAGGGAAGCAATTTAACAAGAGGATTTAACCCATGCTGACTTTTTCATCCTACAAGTCTCTGCACCAAGCTATTGCTGACAAGCAATTTGAGAGTTATAGTTAAAGTCTAAAAGGAGCACTTATACCACAGGAATTTCTGAACTTTTGATCCTTAGAACATGAGGCTTTGGAAACTAACCTCTCTGTCCTATCTATAAGTATACATACATGCAACTTTATTTGTGTAAGATGAACTACAGTATCTATTTCAGGGGTCGGCAACCTTTCAGAAGTGGTGTGCCGAGTCTTCACTTATTCACTCTGATTTAAGGTTTCGCATGCCAGTAATACATTTTAATGTTTTTAGAAGGTCTCTTTCTATAAGTCTATAATATATAACTGAACTATTGTTGTATGTAAAGTAAATAAGGTTTTTAAAATATTTAAGAAGCTTCATTTAAAATTAAATTAAAATGCAGAGCCCCCCGGACTGGTGGCCAGGACCCTACCCTGATCTATTTCATACATCTACACTCATATTTGATATGTATAACATACATGAGAAATCTATATAAACTATATCACATTCTGTAAGCAAGATAGAAATATTGTCAGTCTGTGTATGCAACTGTCAGTGAGACATTATTCTGACTCATCAAATCGGGGGCAGAAATTTCTCTGTAGAGAGGTGGAGTATTTGAGACCGATTCTCTTGAAGCTAGTTTTATGATGAACAAAAATGCAGTCCGTGATAGAGCAGAAGTACTAGGGTTTTTGCAAACATATAGGGAAATGAGCACAGAATTGTTCTATGGAATAGAAGCAAAGAGGGAAATGCAATTGAGGCTGATTTACAGTGAAATCCAGATTCAGTTTCCTTAGTTTGGAGAGAAAGAAAAACGTGTGTTGTTTTTTGTACCAGGGCCCAGAAAAGGAATAAAAATGTGTGCTGCAATGTTTCTGTCTGCCACCAGAGGGCTTCATTTCATCTGTAAAGGAAGCTTTTTGCTGAAAATCCTAATGGGTCTGTGACAAAATCTCACTGATGAGCTACTTAACAAGAAAAAGAAAGCTAGAGCTTTTTTGAGTAAAATGTGCTCTCTTTTCTTTTCAAATGTCCTTATCTTTGGTTGAGATTTTCCCCAGTTGGTAGAGTCTCATTGGAGCCATCGCAAACAGCACATTTCCATCAGAAGTTGGAGGATTAAAGAATATGGGCCCCAAGAGACACCACTGTGGGAAGTTTTAAGACTTTCTTGGTATAAAGGCTCCCATTGTTCATCAAATGGCCTGTGGTCCAGTTTCTAGCACCTTCAGGCCCGCATTGGAATCAAAACAAACAGCAGGAAGCATCCAGGTCAAACAAGGGACATGGTCATGGAAGCTGGTACTGCCCTGAAGAGAAAAAGGAAATAGACTGGAGGGGTTTGGAAATTACCCTCCTATAGTTAAGATGTTTTGGGATCACTGAAGAGCTAAAATGAGGAGGAGCAGCAAAAAAGCCAAAATACCAATTAAAGAAGCTGAACATTTCCTAGGTAGCATACAGCTCAAAGATCTTTCACAGCAATCGAAAGGGATTTCTGTCCTTCAGCCGAGAAGAATATTCCCAGCAACAGGGGGAGTTAAAGCTCTAATAAGAGGCTTCCAATTTTAGAAATTCTCTCCTCCTTATAACCCCTCAATTTTTCCAACATTTTTCTAGATCTGACATTGTATGAAGTCCACACTGTTAAAGATACATTACATAACTCACTAGCCTGCCTAATATTCCAGTGTTTGTCATTTATTTCTAAAACATTTTGGCACTTTTCTTCCAAAGTTATCTTTTCCCTCAGTTATGGGGGGATTTTTCAATTTCTCTTGTTATTGTGTACATTATAATATTGCAGTCCTTTATGCAGAAAACATTTCCGGGGCCAGACATGCTGGTATCAGGGAGCCAAAGACTGAAGAAGAGCAGTGGCTAAAGGCACATAAGGAGAAGGGAACATAACACAAAAACACAATGTCATGAGTTTGGACACAGTGTGGCAAATTCATCCCTGCTTTAACCACATTGACACGTGGGATGAATTTGGCCCATGAGTTTGAACAATCCATCTGATCTATTAGACTCTTTTCTCCTTCAGGTCTCTGCTTGAAATACTAGCGCTGCTTCAGAGGACTGTGGAGTTGTGCAAAGAGTTTCTGGGTATTAATCATGCTGGCATAGATCCGTTTTCCTTGTGATAAGAGAAGAGCTAAATCTGGAAGAAAAGGAGGAGAATCAATCTGCCTGATTGCCATAGACTCTTCATTTTGCACTCCACAGCCCCTTGCCAAGCTAAACAGCAGGGGATCCTGTCTCTGATCAGCTCAGTTCTTCCCAGCAGGTGTCACTGTGGAATGGGGAAATGTGTTTCGAGTCCTAGTGAACTGATTTCCAAGCCACAGATTATGAGCCCTAACTGCAGCCAGAGCGTACACTGACAGAGCCATGAAGATAACAGGCCATTACATTTGAAAAACTTTCATAATGAGATCTGATACATAAGTAATTTTCACCCCCTTTTACGAAGACAACAACAGTAAATACGAGTGCTGAGTTTTAAAATATTTCTTAGAAATGACTAAGAGATACACAGTTCACAGATCAGTACACTAGGTAGTAACACAGTATGCTGACAAAGGTAAAATTTCAGAATTTTTGGTAATTACCGATAAGCCCAGTTCTGGTCTCAGTTACATACAAAGCTGGGCAAACAATGGAAAAAATTAATTAGCGAGCATGTTTGCTAAAGCTGGTTAGTGATTCCATCTGGTCACGTTTCTGCCCTTTTTATTCCCTTTGCACAAACATTTGGATGGCCAGTTTTTGTTGGCACCTATGTTTGGAGGAGGAGTTTTAATTTGTGCAAATACCAGAACTCACCCATGATTATGGGCCCCTTTGTCAGCAGTGCTGGTACACTCTCCCTTCCATATACTGGCTTTGTGTGCTCAGCTGTGAGGATGTTAGGAGGCAAGGGGAGAGTTTTAAATCACTGGCTCTCTCAAACAATATCAGGGAGAGCAGCAGAGGGGAGAAGGGGAAAACAGGGGCTAAGAAGGGGGATATTTGAGGAGCAGAAAGGACGCTTGTCTGGAAACGTTTTGCATGTGTTTCAGACCGAGAACATGTAGCAGTGTGCCTTCATTGAGAACACAAACCAAGGTAATGGGGAGGGAAAATCAGCACCCCAAGAAAACTGCCCTGTGGAGCCATCTCTGCACATGGCACAGGGCTGTGTATATGGTCACAAGCCTGGATAGTGACCTGCTGCTACAATGCTGGGAAGGCTCTTGACAGGGAGGAGGCCCATCAGCTCTACTGCCATCATCCAGGCAAATAGAGGGCCAGCAAACAGCAGCTCCAATTAGGGAGGACGGGAGGCCATATTTCTTGCTATGATATGCCAAGAAAGAATCAAATATGAAGTCTGCTAAGCAGACAATAAATCTGGCATATATCTTGTACCCTCCCTTAGTCAGGAAGGAACACAGCTATTTTTAAATGTAGGGTCCATGCATGTAGACAAATATAACCCCCTTTTCTGTACTAGGGAGAATAGGAATAGTGTTTCACTGCCCACCTACCATGGCTCTCTCCCTGAAGTGCTCCCACATTCTCCCTGAGGGTGAGCGCCCAAGCATTTTCTTCAGGAACTTCTCTCGTCCGTAAATATTAGGTCATCCAATCAGAAGAACACACCATGTGACTTCAGCAATCAATAACACAGCCTGACTATTGAATACTGGGCGGTGTGCCAACAATGTACAGTTTGCCATTGGCCCAAAGCATTCAGAAATATCTGCAGTCGAATGAGACCATGAGCAGAGAATGGATGTGAGCCACCAGTTGAGACTATCAGGATTGTGTTTCAGACCCTTTTCAAAAAAAAAAAAAAAGCACCAAATCTTAGTAGTATTTTGTTAGCACTGAAAGATTCGCTGGGCTCTGGCAGTAACCTACGCTCCTTATCCTTATATCCTTATGCTTATGCTTATAAGATGTTGGCAGATCAACTCGCCAACCCATCCCCCAGCTACATCTAGTCTGTGCACTGTGGCACAAAGAGCCCCAATAGAGTCAAGAGCCCCGATAGAGTCGTGTACCATTCCAGGATATGTGGGTCCCCGCACAGGCTTCCAGAAACCTGCCCGTGCAGAGAAGCCATAGGGGTTCCATTTTATCCAGGCTCCTCTGTGCACATGGAGGAGCGTACGTGACTTGCTCTAAGGTAAAGAAAATATATTAAGAAATTCAGTCGTTTCACGTGCAGTTTTCTGGTACTGTAGGTCTATAATTGATCTCTCTTCCACCCCTCCTGGAGCTAGTGTTAGGAGAAATGCATCTCTAAATGGTAATTTTCTGTTTATCTTGTAGTTGCTGGATGTGAGCTATCCTAATTAAACTGTGAAGCTCTTCTATAGTGAGCTCAAATGTAGCTGAAATCAACATCAAGCATTACACAAGTCTATGTCATTTCCCGCATGCTTTTTAGTGAGCTCGTAAGCTGCTCTGGTACAGGGAACTGGAAGTAAAGGGCTAAGATCAGTTCTCATCAATCCCATGGACATTAGCAGAACTGAGAGCACACTTTGGCTGAATGTGTCAACCGGCAAATCTGAGTGGTATCTTGCTTTAAAGAGCCTATATAAAGATTGCTTTAGAGATTCAGCCTAGGGGAAGAAAGCTATTCCCCAAACATCCTTGTCAAATTATGGGCTGAATTTGGTATTGTGGAGTGAGTAAATCTTCTGCAAGGTGCTCCAACTAGGTAGAGCAAAGGAGTAAGTCATACTCTATAGTCAGTAGAAAAGTCCAAGACACCAACGCTGCAGCTTTACACAGCATGGGAGGCTTTGGGTCATCAGAGTTCAGCTGCAGGTGATACAAAAATAATCCAATCACCAGTTGGTCATTTGCTGTTAGTAAATTAATAAGTGCACACTGAGCAAGCAGTTGCTCCTGGTTAGAGTGCAAAGTGCACAGACAGACACTCTGCAACTACTAGTGCAGAACTGCAAGATATACACATTGCACGATGTGCATATTGCACGATGGGCACCTGATCAGAGTACTGGGGAAAGTTGTACATATCCACCGCATAGTATCTGTGTAAGGAATCATTAGATATGGAGAGTATAACTTTCCATAGGCCCTTGTTCACAGTGAGATGTGCCAAGAGGATATGGGAGATAGATTATACAGCAGCATTGTAATTGGGTATTCAGGTAATTTGATGCTCCAGGGTGAACCATGCAACCTTGCAGCACTCCACCCCAGAGGTGCCCTAGAAGGAAGCCCCACAAAGTCAACAGCAACCTGGAGTTGGGAGGTTCATTTCCTGCCAGAATTCAGAGGCAGCTCAGGGAAGAATGCAGAGCTGGGAACATAATGGGTGCAGTTGAGTCAATTTAGACGATGTTACTCTCAGGGAACAAAGAGTTGCTGGGGCATTGAGCGGATTAGAAACCAGAGCAGGGGGCTCTGGGGAAACACAAGAGTTACCTGTGTGGTTTACAGATTTTGCCTATGTGTTTATTGGAGCTTACTGCCTGTGATCTTGCATGAAAGGAACAGAGCCAGAGACCAGGGCCAATAATGGTCTTAGACAACAACATGCACTTGTAGGATGACACAGTATGGAAAGCAGGAGGGAGGAAGGGAGGGAGTGCAAGAGAGGAAACACCAATTCTCCAGACTGACATATTCCTTTTTTGTGCCCTGCATTATCAAAATAACTTGTTCCAGCACATGGGCTTTGGGGATGCTACTGCCCTAGTTAGTGTAGTTTTTACTCAACACAACTCGGTGTTTCAGTACAAGACATAATGTGCAATAGCCTGGCTTAGAGGTTCTGCCCTGTCTGCATACAGAGTCATAATACTGAGCCCTATATTTGTAGACCCTACCATGCACACACATCCCAAACTGAAGAGGGGTTGTTGTGATTGCTGCCATTGGATCCTCTTTCATAGGGGAGATGTCTGCTGTTTAGCCTGCGCATGATATTGTTTGAAGACATTTGTGACAAGGGCATTGAAATGTGGAGGACGGAGTGGAAGCAATAAAATCTTCATAAGAACATTATAAACCATTAGAAGAACAAAACTATCTATATTTGGCTGATGAAGTGTAATTTAGGGACTATTGTTGTCCTTTATTTCTGATTGCTAGACGAGGATTTTGGCAGTAGATCTGCTTTTGTCCTGGACAAGGTGAAATGACTATTTGGTTTAATGGCAAAAAGCCACTGTTACAGCACAGCACGGATACTGTTATTTAGGGCATAATTCTTTGAACCTGGCCCATAGAGATCTCTCAGATACACCAGTGTAAGTCAGATATAACTTCACTGAAATAGAATTTGGTGTAAGTTGACACCAGAAACTCGTCCCACATCTCTGTTTGTCTTTAAAAAAATAATTTAAAAAATAGAGCATGAAAAGACAATTAACATTTGAGACATTTTCGAATGACCTATTAAATATATATGCACATTAGTAGAAGGACACAATACAAAGGCTTATGTGAATGTCATGTTAAGGTGTCAATTTTAATAATGACAAATAATTTGTAATGGCCAAAGTCCCCCCCGCCCCAATCCTGAGTGGTAGCCCACTGTGCTAGGCACTGTGCAAACACATAGGAGGGCAAAGTTTCTGCCCATTTAGGACAAGGCACAAGTGAATGTAACAAATGCTAGGAGGGGAGAGGACAAGAATTAAGAAAATAATGCGATTACATGGGAAACGGATATCTGTATGCAGGGTTTGATGGCTCCAATTCATTTTAAAGGGTTTTCCTCATGAATAAATAAGCTACCCCCAACTGCCCCTCAAACTAGCCTTGACTGCCTCTGAACCTACCCATCACTGGTTCATCCATTTCTTGTAGGAATCATTGCAGAGGTGGGACTTGAGGAGGGATTTGAAGGAGGAAAGTCAAGTGAACAGTTTTGGTTAGTATCAGATTCTTCCCTATCATCCATAATGCATATTTTTCCAGGATATCAAAAGGATTCTCTTCTCTTATAAATATACTTAAACTCTATAAACCCATGGGAGGATATTTTGCACATACTGCTTTATCTTATACTTAGAAAGTTACAGAATGAATTATTTTTTTCTCATATTATCTCAGTTGTTTATAACCATCATAAAGGAGGGAAGGAAATAGTCTAATAGGACCATCATCACAATACACAACTATCACATCCTGGCAGGAAGGGACCCTATCATTGAGTATGGAGCCAATCTTTAGGCCAGAGCACTGCATAACAAGACTGAGTGTGTTCGGTAGTAACCTAGAAGGAGACTAAGTACTTTTGGGGATCTGGGTCCAAGTTCATTAAGACTTCTATCCAGCTAAGAGCGCTACGAGCATGGACACTTACTTTTTCTCATTGTCTGTTGGCTTTACTAGGATTCAGCACAGGAGTAAGGGTTTGCACTTGTGGGGCTAACTGCAAATTTGAGGCCTAAACTTCCAGCCAAAATTAAAACAATGTGGTGCTGTCAGCTCTGGATGGGAAGAAGCTGGCTATTGTGACACCTGCTTTGATATATTTGCTTTTCTTTTGGTTCAGCTGGTAATCTCTCTCTCTCTGGATGATTTGCAGGATACTCAACCTGTGAAATCTGGATCCCACTGAAGTAAATGACAAAACTCCTCTTGATTTTTAATGGCTTCAAAATGTTGTCCACATTAGTCACCCCCTGTGTACCAATGCTGCAGTAAGATGTCAAACTAGTTTTGTTTAAGGACTTGGGAGAAAGACTCATGTTTCCCCAAAGACCCTACTGTGTAGGAAAAAAAGGGAATATATTCATAATAGAATGCCTGCAATTCTGTTATAGGCAAGTGTAAATAGATAAATAACAAAAAAAATCAAGGGCCACATTCTGATACCTTTGCTGAAGCTCACATTATAACATGAGCAGTGCCAGTGATTTCAGTGGGACTACTTGCAAAGTAAGGTGCTACTCATTGTGAGTGAGAAAATCAGAAGCTGTCCCCAGTGCTTAATTTGTAATGAAAGAGGCGTCGAGGCTCAGTCCCGGCAAGCCCCAGTACAGACCAAGCACTGATTCACCCCTACTCACCACAACTCATACACCCAACCCTGCCTATCCCCCATGTACACCCCATCCTGCACACTCCGCAGGCACCCCATCTCCACCTAACGCCCATACACCTCCCCCTTCCCGCACGTACCCCCAGCCCTGCCTATCCCCCATGCCCCTCCCAACCTACACCCCATCACAAACACCCACCTCGAACTACTCCACGCCTTGTGCAATTGTCCTGGGGCAGGGGGCCTGGTGCTTTAGATTCCAAATGAAGTGTAGGGGACACAGGAGAGTAACCCTGCTCCCCAACCACGCCCATCCCCATCGCTCTCTCAGTGCCAGTGGGGATGTGTGTATTAATTCTCCACCCCGCACAATCCATCGCTCCTGAACAAAGGGGCTGCGGGCCCCTCCACCTGAACCCAGATCGCTCTGCTCTCGGCCTGGATCAGGGCCCCTGCCCAGCTGGGATCCCCTGGGGGGGAAGAGCACCCCACACCTTGTGCAAGAGGGTACAGGATCAGGCCCAGCTCTCACCTCCTTGTGGTGCAGGTGGTGGGCACAGTACCCCTCCCATGCTGAGCAGGGCTCTTGCTGGGGGCTGCCGCAGCCAGGATCACTGGCACCATGGGGGTCAGCGTCAGTGCTTAATTTGTAATGAGAGAGGTGCCGGGGCTCAAGCAATTAGGTGTCGGGCTCAAGCCATTTTTTGATGTTCATAACCGACGTGGCAAGCCCAGAGGCTGCTAAGCTTAGAGGTGCTGGGGCTCAGCCCGGGCACAAATTAAGCACTGGTCAGCGCCTCCCGGCCGGAGTGCATCTTGTGCGCCCAGCTCTGACTGTTCCATGCACCTGCTCTGCCTCCCCCAGCATGGCCATGCCACAGCGCCAGGCTGCCTCCTGGAGCTTCCTTGCCCTGGTGTCCAGCTTCCCCTGTCCCACACTGTGCCCCGGCTGCATGGTCACCTCCCCAGTCCCTGGCACCTCGCCTCTTTCCTAACTGACAGCACTGGGAGGAGTCTCTGCCTCTCCTGGGCCCCCCAGGGGGCAGCGGCTTCCTTGCGAGAGCCCCCCAGGAAGGCAAGCGTGCGCTGGTGGAAGCACTGCTGGGGGGTAGTGTCCCCGGCCCCAAAGGACTTGCTGCCCAGGATGTGGGAGCTCAGCTTGTGCCGATTTAGCCACAGCCACACCCACTGGGCATTGGGCAGGCTCAGTGCGCTGCTGGCCTTGCGCAGGAGTGCAGGCGAGGCGGTGGCGCTAGAACTTGTGGGCAAAGCAGCTGCAGCCCCAGCGCAGAAAGGGTGCTCTGCGGCCAGTATGAGCCTCCTGCTGCCCACCCTGGGACCGGTAACTGACATGGGAAACCCAGAGGTGCTGGGGCTACGACCTGCCAAGTCTAGAGGCATCAGTTGAGCCCTGGCGCAAATTAAGCACTGGCTGTCCCCATGTGACTGGGCATAAAGAGTTGCCACATTAATGTGATATGAAACTAGTATAATTCAACATCTGATGCTTTCCTGTGTGACATGCTGACAGGTGCTGTCATGAACTATCACTTTTTGGTTCTAGCAGTCTAATAGACTACAATTATACCTTACTTAACATGATATGACAGAAGAGGTGCACGTGTAAGATAACACGTCAGTCTCACAGGTAAAACAGGTTGATAGAAATGGTAGCTACTAGGGCTGTCGATTAATCGCAGTTAACTCACACGATTAACTCAAAAAAATTAATTGCGATTAATTGCACTGTTAAACAATAGAATACCAATTGAAATGTTTTAAATATTTTGGATGTTTTTCTACATTTTCAAATATATTGATTTCAATTACAACACAGAATACAAAGTGTACAGTGCTCACTTTATATTTGATTACAAATATTTGCTCTGTAAAAATTATAAAGAAAAGAAATAGTATTTTTTAATTCACCTCATACAAGTACATAGTACAATCTCTTTATCATGAAAGTGCAACTTACAAATGTAGGTTTTTTTGTTACATAACTGCACCCAAAAACAAAACAAATGTAAAATTTTAGAGCCTACAAGTCCACTCAGTCCTACTTCTTGTTCAGCCAATCGTTTAGACAAACAAGTTTGTTTACATTTGCGGGAGATAATGCTGCCCATTTCTTAATTACAATGTCTCCTGAAAGTGAGAACAGGCATTTGCATGGCACTGTTGTAGCCGGCGCCGCAAGATATTTACGTGCCAGATGCGCTGAAGATTCATATGCCTCTTCATGCTTCGGCCATCGTTCCAGAGGACATGCTTCCATGCTGATGACGTGTGTTAAAAAAATAATGCATTAATTAGATTTGTGACTGAACTCCTTGGGGGAGAATTGTATGTCTCCTGCTCTGTTTTACCTGCATTCGGCCATTTATTTCATGTTATAGCAGTCTCAGATGATGACCCAGCACATGTTGTTCATTTTAAGAACACTTTCACTGCAGATTTGACAAAACGCAAAGAAGGTACCAATGTGAAATTTCTAAAGGTAGCTACAGCACTCGACCCAAGGTTTAAGAATCTGAAGTCCCTTCCAAAATCTGAGAGGGATGATTTTGTGGAGCATGCTTTCAGACGTCTTAAAAGAGCAACACTCTGATGCGGAAACTGCAGAACCCAAACCACCAAAAAAGAAAATCAACCTTCTGCTGGTGGCATCTGACTCAGATAATGAAAATGAACATGTGTGGGTCCGCACTGCTTTGGATTGTTATGGAGCAGAACCTGTCATCAGCATGGACGCATGTCCTGTGGAATGGTGGTTGATGCATCAAGGGACATATGAATCTTTAGCACATCTGGCACATAAATATCTTGCAACGGTGGCTACAACAGTGCCATGCAAACGCCTGTTCTCACTTTCAGCTGACATTGTAAACAAGAAGCGGGCAGCATTATCTTCTGCAAATGTAAACAAACTTGTTTGTCTGAGCTATTAGCTGAACAAGAAGTAGGACTGATTGGATTTGTAGGCTCTAAAGTTTTACATTTTTTTATTTTTGAATGCAGGGTATTTTTATACATAGTTCTACATTTGTAAGTTGCACTTTCATGATAAAGAGATTGCACTACAGTACTTAGGTGAATTGGAAAATACTATTTCTTTCGTGTTTTACATTGCAAATATTTGTAATCAAAAATAAATATAAAGTGAGCACTGTATACGTTATATTCTGTATTGTAATTGAAATCAATATATTTGAAAATATAGAAGACATCCAATTTTTTTAATCACACGATTAATTGCGATTAATTTTTTTAATTGCTTCCTGCTATGCCTCCAAAAGAGCAGGATATGAAATCCATCCACTGGGAGGTGGGTGGCAGTGAAAGCCAAGACTGAAATAATCTTCCTCATGGGGAGACTGTCAGCATATGTAGACCCCTAAAACTTAGGTTTTGTTAATTAAGAAAGAAAAAGCTGCAAAAGCGTGTACCAAAAGAAGTGTTTGGAAACAATCAGAAAAGTCACTTTCAAGATTTTGTATGTTAAGCATTTCTCGGTAGTGTTTGCCATCCAAACATTGTAGGACATTGCTGGGACGTGGAAGTAACTAGAAGTTTACTATAGGCAAAAGAGAAAATGCTGCTCTGTTTCCTTTTGCTAAACTGCTCTGTGTGGAAGAGGTGAACAGTTTCACTAGCGAAGTGGCTTTGTTTAAAAAGCATTTCAAGAACCATTTGAAGGGCTTAATTTGTTGTAGAGTTTGTATACTAAATAGCTGTGAGCTATTTTCCCTTTGAGCATTACTGGGAGCTGTTTAAGACCTAAGTTCAGGGTTTTTAATACCATAGCCCTGGGTTGACTCTGTGGACTGCTTTCTGAAAAGGCAGAACTGTGGCCTGTGCTGCAGCAAAGAGCTAAGCTTAAGAGCAGGAGCAGGAGTGCAATAGTGGCTGTGCATCATTTGCCATGATATCTTGGCCAGCCTTCCTATTTCATCCACTTTCCAACACAGAATTCCCATTAAGTTCCCCAGCTATCCTCATTACTTATAACACATTTCTACTTTACATTACATAGAATCATTGTGTGTATGTTTATTTACTTAACCTATTTTCTCTATCAGCAGCAGATGATATCCTTCTGGGGGATACGTACATGACCTCCTCCCACTCCTCTTCCTCCTCAGGATGCAATGTGGGTTATTACTTGATTTCCTCCCTACCCACCCAACCATCCTATCCTGATGCCCTCACTCAAGCCCATCAGCTCTTTCCCTTGTACTCTTCTAATGTCTCCCGTCCTAACCTAACACTCTCTGAGAGCTATCTGTAGCTCCTGACGTCATCTCCCCTATGCTAGTCAGTTCATCTGGTTGTCACTCACTCATTCACGGAAGGAAAGAAAGAAAGGAAGGGGAACCAGAGCAGTTCCTATTCCAGCACGTCCTTTTTATACCTGTGCTTCATGCTCATCAGTCAATGGGGAGCAGATTCCGAACCAGTTTCCACCTGTGCCTAATAAATTAGATGTATTCTGACCAAACCTGACTTTCAAGTGTCTAAAATCTACCTTGGGATGCCCCTGCCCAGCTTGAAAGTCCTACTTGGATGCTTATGTCCTTGGGCATGCCCACAAGGACATAAACAAATGGCACCAGAATATTTAGCTTCTTTTAGATCCTAACAAGAATGTGATGCATTAGAAGATACTATAAATGTTATTTAGAAAAACTGGACGTGCACAAGTCCATGGGGCCGGATGCGCTGCATCCGAGGGTGCTAAAGGAGTTGGCGGATGAGATTGCAGAGCCATTAGCCATTATTTTTGAAAACTCATGGCGATCGGGGGAGGTCCCGGATGACTGGAAAAAGGCTAATGTAGTGCCCATCTTTAAAAAAGGGAAGAAGGAGGATCTGGGGAACTACAGGCCAGTCAGCCTCACCTCAGTCCCTGGAAAAATCATGGAGCAGGTCCTCAAGGAATCAATTATGAAACACTTAGAGGAGAGGAAAGTGATCAGGAACAGTCAGCATGGATTCACCAAGGGGAAGTCGTGCCTGACTAACCTAATTGCCTTCTATGATGAGATAACTGGTTCTGTGGATGAGGGGAAAGCAGTGGATGTGTTATTCCTTGACTTTAGCAAAGCTTTTGATACGGTCTCCCACAGTATTCTTGCTGCCAAGTTAAAGAAGTATGGGCTGGAGGAATGGACTGTAAGGTGGATAGAAAGCTGGCTAGATCGTCGGGCTCAACGGGTAGTGATCAATGGCTCCATGTCTAGTTGGCAGCCAGTTTCAAGCGGAGTGCCCCAAGGGTCGGTCCTGGGGCCGGTTTTGTTTAATATCTTTATTAATGATCTGGAGGATGGTGTGGACTGCACTCTCAGCAAGTTTGCCGATGACACTAAACTAGGAGGCATGGTAGATACACTAGAGGGTAGGGTGTGGGGATGTATCATCCTTACGCCAACCTAATGGAAAGTTCCATGAGAAGGTAAGGGTCACGATGGGACACTTGCCAGGCAATGGCTCATGGCCTTGTAAAACAAAGGCGCCACCTGGTGGTCTAGGGATTATATAAGATGAGGTAAACAAGGTAATAAATCATGGCCTTATGTAAGGCCCCCTGGTGGTCTAGGGATTATATAAAATGAGGTAAACAAGGTAATAAATCATGGCCTTATGTAAGGAACGGTTGAACCAATCGGTGTGGGGCTATACATGTGATAAACACATGATTATCCTTCTTGTCCAATCGGTAGATGTGTGATTATAGCCTAATTGTGTTATGTAATGTTGAGAAAAACTATAAAAGAAAGCTTGTAATAAACAGGATTCGATTCAGCTTGCAACCACATTGGTCGTGTGCTTTATCCGCTCCGCATCGGTTCCCCACAAATGGTGACCCCGACGTGATTTGGTTGGACATCGAGGCAGCCGACTGAAGCGTTCGGTGAGAAAAGGCGGAGGTGGCAGCCGCGGCAGGAGGTACCGGAGGATACCGGCTCCTGGTCGTCCGAGAGAGACGTTCGTGAGCTCACATGTGAGCGGCTCACATGTGATAAAATGGGCTCTGCTTTGTCTGCAGAGGAGGAGACGGTGCATGATTTTTTATTACGCATCGCTGAAAAGCGGGGAGAGAAGCTTCCCTCTGACGCGTTGTCCCGTTTGCTGAAATGGAGACAAAGACGCGGGTTTTTTGTTACACCAAATACTGTCTTTGATAAGGCAGTCTGGGAGAGTCTAGGCTCTGACCTCTGGGAGTCGGTCTCTCACGGCAACAAGGAGGCCGTGTCATTGAGCCAAATATGGTGCAAATCTAAGAAACTGATAGAGACGCTTGTGGCAGAAGCCGAGGTCCAGTCGGCCATTAATGACCTCTCTTGGCCAAAAGAGGAGCCGCCTTGTGTGTTGTCGGTGGGATCCCGTGAGTTCTTTGGGGGTGAGGACACTATCATACCACTCATCCCCAGTGCACCCGAAGTTGATTCTAGTACCGTCCCGTTACCGGACGACCCCGCGGATAGAATGGAGGTCTCGAGCCCAGAAGGGGATAAGTCACAAGAATTTCGGGCGGAAATGTACAAACAGGGCCTTCAGCTACAGGACATGCTGAATCAGTTGTCCCATTTGGCCGGTGAGAGCCATCCCCCACAGTCCCACACATTGCGAGTCCTGAACCAGCCCGGCTTTCCTGTCACCAATAATGTTTGTACCCCAGAGTTCCGGGCGGAGTTCCAGGGGCAGGGTGAGCAGTTGCGGAATAGGTTGGAAAAAATGGCGGAACCGGGCTTATCTAGCTTTGAAAGGACATATAGGAAAAACCACTGGATAAGATCCCTCTGGCGGATGATGTAGCTACCCCCTGTCCTTGTTGTGGTTTGTGGGGCTGCGCGATTGGGTGCACCGGACGGGATAACGTGTCCACGCACCGGCCACTGGATGTCACCAACCCGTTTGCCCCGAAGCCTCCGGCATACTCATCCGATGTTTCCACCGATGCGGGTCCCCGGTGGGTTCCAGCGAAGTGGGTCCGGCCGTGGCTCAAGACACGAATTGCTGAGGAGCCCAACGCCGCCACGCAGGAGCCGGACGACGACCCCGCGACACCAGACCTGCACTTGTTGTTTGTCACAGCCTAGACACCTGATAATGCTGTACTTCTATTTGTTCGGACTCCTTATTGTAGGAGCAGGGGTCTTTGTATGTCCAAACTCTGTACCTTTTGTTAAGCCACGACAAAATGTTTGGGTCACCTGGGCGAACCAGACTGGCCAAGAAGCCTTTTTTGCTTGTCCATGGCCACCCCATCGGATCCCTTTAGAAAATGTCTTATTGGCTATCCTTATTTACACCCCGATGGTTTTCGTGGGTATTTACGTAATATTATGTTTCTTAATAGTTCCTTATTTAAGAAAAAGCGGGGAGGTGTGGGGATGTATCATCCTTACGCCAACCTAATGGAAAGTTCCATGAGACGGTAAGGGTCACGATGGGACACTTGCCAGGCAATGGCTCATGGCCTTGTAAAACAAAGGCGCCCCCTGGTGTTCTAGGGATTATATAAAATGAGGTAAACAAGGTAATAAATCATGGCCTTATGTAAGGCCCCCTGGTGGTCTAGGGATTATATAAGATGAGGTAAATAAGGTAATAAATCATGGCCTTATGTAAGGCCCCCTGGTGGTCTAGGGATTATATAAGATGAGGTAAACAAGGTAAGGAACGGTTGAACCAATCGGTGTGGGGCTATACATGTGATAAACACATGATTCTCCTTCTTGTCCAATCGGTAGATGTGTGATTATAGCCTAATTGTGTTATGTAATGTTGAGAAAAACTATAAAAGAAAGCTTGTAATAAACAGGATTCGATTCAGCTTGCAACCACATTGGTCGTGTGCTTTATCCGCTCCGCATGGGACCCCACAGTAGGGATCGGATACAGAGGGACCTAGACAAATTAGAGGATTGGGCCAAAAGAAACCTGATGAGGTTCAACAAGGACAAGTGCAGAGTCCTGCACTTAGGACGGAAGAATCCCATGCTCAGCTACAGACTAGGGACCGAATGGCTAGGTAGCAGTTCTGCAGAAAAGGACCTAGGGGTCACAGTGGACGAGAAGCTGGATATGAATCAACAGTGTGCTCTTGTTGCCAAGAAGGCTAACGGCATTTTGGGCTGTATAAGTAGGGGCATTGCCAGCAGATCGAGGGACGTGATCGTTCCCCTTTATTCGACATTGGTGAGGCCTCATCTGGAGTACTGTGTCCAGTTTTGGGCCCCACACTACAAGAAGGATGTTGTAAAAATTGGAAAGAGTCCAGCGGAGGGCAACAAAAATTATTAGGGGTCTGGAGCGCATGACTTATGAGGAGAGGCTGAGGGAACTGGGATTGTTAATCTCCAGAAGAGAAGAATGAGGGGGGATTTGATAGCAGCCTTCAACTACCTGAAGGGGGGTTCCAAAGAGGATGGAACTCGGCTGTTCTCAATGGTAGCAGATGACAGAACAAGGAGCAATGGTCTCAAGTTGCAGTGGGGGAGGTCTAGGTTGGATATTAGGAAACACTATTTCACTAGGAGGGTGGTGAAGCACTGGAATGCGTTACCTAGGGAGGTGGTGGAGTCTCCTTCCTTGGAGGTTTTTAAGGCCCGGCTTGACAAAGCCCTGGCTGGGATGATTTAGTTGGGAATTGGTCCTGCTTTGAGCAGGGGGTTGGACTAGATGATCTCCTGAGGTCCCTTCCAACCCTGATATTCTATGATTCTATGATAAAAAGGATTCTTTATTTCAAAAAAATGTTTAAAAAGGCTAGTGTATTATTTTGCAATTTCCCATGTTGTTTATTGTGTACTACAGCGTAAGCAAGAAATGAATGTAGAATGTACGAGGGTTGGAAAGGAAATTCAATAAATACGAATATAATGCCACTCTTTCCTTTAGTGTCATTGTTTTGGGGATTTTGAAAACCACCTTTGGGCTATAGGAACACAAGTCCCATTGAAATCCAGTGGTATTTGATCTCCTAAATCTCCTTTTAAAATCTCTTCCTGTAATTTCTTTATGGTCTTTAAGGCATTCCTGCATTAAAGACAACAATGGTGTATATTATATGATAAATTGCAATTCCTCACTAGGTCACTAGGTGGCATTTGAAAGTGAGTTATACTTGGATTGGTTTTGATCAATTCAATTGACTATTGACAATGGCTGCTTTGCAATATTTTTTTTAAGTTAAAATTAATCCATTGCCACACCGGTGTGATTTTTCTCATCGGCTTGATCAAACAGCACAGACATTGTGCTGACTTCCATATTGTATACGCCAAGTGCATTATAAAATGTGACAACTTGATTCCATGCAACAATAATAGTGCACAGTTAAAGTAGCAGAAGTAAGAAAATGCAAAAGTTAATATTCCAGCAGCCAAGAAAATTGTGCTATTCTGTATGTTGAAGGGTATAGAATGCATTAAACATAACCAGTAACCTATTAAAGTACAACATAACAAGAAAACATATGCCTTTGTGGCTGAGTTAACATTACAGGAGCCTTAACTTTTGAATTTCCTGATTTTTGCTATTTGGTTTGCAGAGTTAGCTCTGTAAACCCAGTGACACCTGAGATTCCCATGGACCCACAGACTTTGCTCCCATGGAGCTCACCACATGCATAGTGCTCCCTTGACAGAAGCAGTGTTCCCATTGGTTTGCTTGCCCCCAAACCTGTAAAAAGACCCCATCACTGAGGGGAAAGGTTAGGAAGGGCGTGACTGTTAAGGCTGCTTGAAACAGCAATGCATCCTAAATAAACATCTACTAGGATATCCTCCGAGTCCCCCAGGGAAGCAGACCATAGATGGCATGTGCTCATGTGGCCTCTACTATCTTGGGATGTTCCCAGCATTCAAAGTTACTGCAAGGGGCTCTCCATGGACTTTGGAGGCAGGAACACATGTGCCATAGAGTCGTGCCACCTGCTTTTGCCCATGGCATTAGAGGAGAACATTCATTTTCAGTGTATTGACCTAATGGTTAGTAGATAAAACCGTACCAGCAGCAAGAGAAACCTTTCTGTGTTGCCAACTCTTGTGATTTTATCATGAGTCCCTTGCAATATTTAGTGTTTTTCTTAACCCCTCCCCCCCCAGCTCCTGGAGCCATGAAATTATGTGACAACCTCTAAGTTGTCACATGTTCTAGCCTTCATGGTTATGGAGGAAGGCTCAAAAAGCTAGAGACATATAATAGATCCAGAAGTTACGATTTTTTAAAAAAAATCATAGGGTTTTTAAGCCAATTCCTTCATTTTAGAGCCTGACATGATTTGTGAATGCTTGGGTTTGACAATACTGCATATATCAGGTATGAACAAAGGCAATATCCAGTTTGACCAGTTTACCAAGACAGAGGCTAACAGGAGGAAAGGATTTGACCCTTACTTAGGGACTTTGAACTCTGGACTTGATATTTTCTTCCAGGAGTGAATTTTCTGTTCTAGACATTACATTATGGTTTCCAGATCTTGAAAATAAGTGAATTAACATCTCTGTGTGGCATATTACACCTTCCCATTTGGCCTTCACAGACGTGAGTTGCATTTTCTTTAATATAAAATATGCAAAATCTGTGTATGTGAGAGAGACACACACATAGGCAGGCAGATGGATAGAAAAACTGAGCTACTCGGGCACATCAGTATTTTTGAGCCTACATGCAGTATCTCTCTGTTGTCCCACACATAAAGATTGCTTTAAAGAGCACTTTGATGAATGGAGCCATTCAATTTTTAAAACCCTTTTAAAAAATATTGAGTGTTTGTGAAATCAGATTCCCTGTGAAATCAACAGTTACATTTTACCTGCTTTACAAACTCACACTGAGAAACTGGGGTTCTCATTAAACTGTCCTACAAGAAGCTTCTTTCTTTCTTTAAAATTGCTGGCTTAAAATGCTCTTATCAAGAGGAAATCTATCCATGCGAATTCATAAATGACAGAGATGCCACTTGTATATTTTAGTGGAAAAACAACAATGCACAGCAAGAGTTCATGATTTTCTCTCTCTCTCATACTTATCTTTTTTACAGGGTACACTCTGCAGTATTTGGTGCATGTGTCATTGGAGATAAAAAGATACTTTACAGGGACTGGAGTCGATTACCAATGGCATTACTATGCCACAAAACGGAATGCTATGAATGACAGTCACTCGGGTTTTCATAAATGGAGCTCCTGTGTTGCCAAAACACAAAAGTGATTTTTGTTTGTGATGTCCTTTTGGAGGCTATACTAATCCATCCTTATTCTTTTAAAACAATAATAATATTGTTGCCAATTATATATTTAATTTAATTTTGGACATAAGAGCTCTCAGAACTCTATAAACTTGCCTTAAATTAATTAATTCCACTGACTTGTCAAGGGCAAGGTCAGAATCAGAATCCTGTTCAATTTCTATAGGATACAGGGTTTCCTTAATTGTTAAAATGTTATCAGTGGGGGGTGGGGGAACCAGCTCTTTTGAGTTTCTCTGAGCTGAACACAACAGTATAGTCTTTGTCTGCTTAACTCAGTGGGCCATTTGAACCGTACAAAGCATCAAGGCCCGAATACCTCCCATGCTAAAATGGAACATTTCCCCTAATGAAAGTACAATAATCTTATAAATCTAATTTGGGATAGATTCAGAGGGTTTTTCTGAGCAGCAAGTTATGTAGGGATTTTAAATGAAATCACAGAAGGAAAATCAACCTTCCAAGTCAATTCTAGGCTTTCTGTATATTATTTTTCCCTTTGGACATAAAATACTTCAAATAAAAGTTCTATTAACTAAAGCTCTAACCATAGATTAAATATTTCTGCTGACATTATTTGACTGATAATATCCATTTCAAAGTTCAAATTTTAATAAGGTATTACAAAGCATAGGAAGAAACAAGCTAATCAAGCCAAGTTTCATATTCCCCCTCTTTGTATAAAATGATAAGTGAATTTAAAGCTATGCTTTGTCTCTTTAATATCTGCTAAATATGGATGAATTACTGAATATATATTTATTCTTAGACTCATTTGAAGGCAAATATTTACAAGGCTTTTCTCTTGTAATCTGATTTTAATATCTCAACTGAAAATAATTCATAACGTGGCTTCAAATACCCTGTAGTTAAAGAGGCCAAAAATTAATTAGCTGAGTCTAGCAAGGGTTTCTTGAAACTGACCTTGAAAGAAAAAATTATACTGTTTATCAGATTATAGTACATTGTTGTTACCAGTGCTAAGAATTTCAGTAGTAAATAACAAAGACCTAGAACAACCCTATTCTGATCTTTGGTATTGATGCTTGCATGTCCTTTGGTTTTCTATGGATCTTGAATGAGCTCTTCTGTCGTCCAATGCGTTCTGACCTTTCCGCACTGAAATTGTTCAGATGTGTGTTGGAACGTAGATGAAGATCGGTGTGTTTTTTGCAATTGAGGGCAAACATGTCCTTTTCTCCTTTTGACCAAATTACATTCCAGAAGGTACAGAAAAAGTTACAGGGTTACTGACCCTTATTCTACATCCTCTAAATATGTCTAGGAAGCCAAGGAGAACAGAAATACCTACTCAGTACTGACCACATTCACCATCTTATTTGGTGAGTGTGCACGCGAGTGTGTGTGTGTGTCTCATAGACAACCTTGAATACTTGATCCCTTGGATCATAAAAACAAGAGAACAGGCCAGGGAACCAGTGTCACAGATGAAGCTGAGGTGGTGTGCAAATTCCCTGTATCCCTCGGAGTCGTTACTTTAGGGATCCTACCGCATAGTGCTTGATTTGCCTGCAAGCCTGCCAGAATGGCTAAAGCATCATATGTTTAAATGCATTTCTGGGGTGCTGCCAATCAGCATTCTCCAGTGTTACACTGTCATTCCCCAAAGTAATGCTTTTAATGGCAGTTCTTCTGGCAGCGATGGGGGAAAAAAAATCAACAACTGGCTAGTGCCCTCTGAGTTCAGACTTACCGTAGCCCTGATATTAAGAAGTATTGCGGCATTGTAAATGTGTGAAGGATCCACACGTAGTCCAGCACTTTGGATCATTTGAATTCACATCTGAAGCAAGTAGTAGTGCTTTGATCAATGAATGGGTCCACTTTAAAAAGGTATTCTTCATTTTACAAGAGTTGTTCCTGTTCCTGATATAATTGGAAACCTCACATCTTTTCTTAATCAGAAATGACTTCTGCAAATGCCGGTTACATTTCATTTGTGAATGAAGTCAAGGAATGGTTTTAGCCAGTCTCACATAGTTAGATAAAGGCTGTTATATTCTCTTGCGTAAAAGCTCCTTCTGTATACAGCTCCATATCTTGCACTTTATCAGTGTGATGTGATCTTATTGCCACAGTAAAGAATGACTATCATAAGTAACTGGTAATTGCTACAGTACAATGTAGCTTGGCAAAACCCCACTTGTAACTGCTAATCTTGGGCTCAGAAAACACAAATTCAAAATATATGAAGTTGTTTTTGCCAAACTTTGTTTTGTAACAATGCCATTGAAGACTGAACCATTCACGTCCCCCACCCCCTTAATTTCTAATGCTTTTACAGAAACAAAGACAGTAAAATTTGAGTGGGTGATGCTTTATGTACAGTGTCTATCTTAGGATTTATATAATGCCCAGCACTATACTATCTGCATTCTTTACCTTTCATCACAGGATCTTTACTGTCTGCCACACTTGGACTGGCGTGTATTTCCTCTCTCCTTGTTGGCCTGAATACTGGGTCTTTAAAGATCCATTCTTCACCAGACACTTTGCTGGCTCAATTCAAGCTCATAATGAAAAGTATATGCCAGAGCAATACCAGGGAGCTTGCTGAGATCTTTGTGAGATTTTTCACTTGTGTTTGCTGCTATAATATTCTCCCTTCTATAACACAACCCCTCCCCACAGCCATCATAAAAAAAAAAAGAGTATATTTAATTGCAGTGCTTTGAAAATCAGGTTTAGAAGCTAAGGATGTGGATGGTTAAACTGTTGTGACAAACATAGCTCCAGGGAACTATCTAAATACACTGGGCGAATTGCTGTATCAATCTACGGAACTTGGATCCAGTCTCTGCTGGTTTACAGTATTAGCAAGTTCTACTACAGAGTTTACAGCACGGCGTATACACTCCAAGGCCTGTTATAGCCATAATCCATTTTTTAATGCTTTGTGTCAGGCATCCCTGCTGCTCTCTAACCATTCTTTAATAATAAGACAAAAGTGATATTTTAGGGTAACAGTTAATAAATAACGTGACTTATCCAATCACACCTTTCACTAAAATATTATTATCTTTTGACAGATTCATTACTGTAGAGACATCAGGAACTGATGAAACATTCTCTAATTCTACCACTAGTACATTTTCTGTAGTTGTCTTTCTTTTAATTTAATTCGCCTACTCTGAAAGCATACTGTCCATTGCAATTATCGAATGAGCATTTAATCTAGCATAACTAAGGCATTTTAATCTTTTCTTATGGAAAAACGATTAAATGGTCATAACATCGCTATGATGTGCGTTCATTTACTCGCGACTTAGAGAATCAAAGTTTCCACTGCTCTAATAACTGAACCGCAAGTAAAACTAAGGATTCGGTGCTGAGCATTGGCTGATCATGCTTTAGGAGGATTGTTTTTTATTTGATAATATTGCACAGAGTGGGGAAAATATTTTGTTATCACCTACAGATAATACTGGCATAATTGTTCCTAGAGGTGGGCAAACCCAGCATATGTCAGTGTGTTTCTCTGGGTGAGCTTTGTTTTATTATTTCTTAAACTAGAGCTTTCTGTGACATTTGTATAATTAAGGTTTACTGGCACAAATGTCCATGGAAAGTGAATTTCAAACTTACACACATGAATATTTGCAGAAAATGAATGTGTAGTTCACATGTTTACTGGAAGTCTCTGCACACTCTTCCATTCAAGAAGCAAAAGCAACACCAGATGACTTATCTGAGTCATCCAAACTAACCATCACAGATCAGTGCAGTGATTCTTAACTTTTTCCATACTGGTACCCCCATTTCTATCTAGGAAGGATCCCCTTCGAATTAGCAATATGGTAAGGGTAGAGTGGTGATTATCACTTGGCATCTGTTTGCAACCCCCAAGTTGAGAAATCCCTGAATATGAATAGTGTACACAATCTACCAAATATTTGCAGAGAACTGCTTCAAATCAATCCTTAGAGTTAAAAAAGGTAAAATAATTTTGAATAATGAATGTATTTGAGGAAGAGGCTAAACTTGTCAGGTAAAATATTTGTTGTAAATTACTCACTCACTCTAGTCTCAATGCCTGCTGCTTGTTATTTTGGTTTTAAATGACTGGGTCTATACACTTTAAAATAAAGGATGATGTGGACTCCACAGCTACGGAGCCTCTACGCAGATACTAACCAAAAACCTTTGGTGGTTATTATGACACTGTCTTTGCACACAACTTAGAGACATGGAGAAAGTGGCTATATTACATGTAACATTCAACAAACCATAGTACATTCATTTACATAAAACTTGGCTACAGCAGAGTTCAGATAGCTGTCCACAACAGTACCATGTTCTAGGACAGGTTGGAAAATGCCTTCCGCTCCCCCACCCCCAGATTAAAAACAACTTTTCAGCAAAAAATCTACACCCCCCCCCAAAAAAACCCTTTTGGCTAAGAATCAAAAAGTAGCTATTCTTTAACAGGAAAGATGGATCCTCTTGGACTTCAGCACAGTAGTAGCAGCTTGGGGTGTTGCAGGCTACTCTGCTTCCTGATTATTAAGAAAGGGGAATTTCATTTTGCCTAATTCTGAACTTGCTCAAATATAAGGGGTTTGCAAGATTGACTCAAACTCAAAGGTTATAGTGTCTGCATCCTACAGAAAAGACAATGAGAAAAGGAGCAGAGAGAGGAAAGTAAAATATCCTGATAACAATATAGGGCAAGGCAAGTGGCACCCGTAGCCTCCAAAGTGGGTGGTGCTGCTTGGAGAGAAGTGTGGTCAGAGCAGATGGCTGTTAGAGCACATCTTTTGGGCATCCTCTGTCAGCAGGGGGACTGCAGTGCAAACATTGCCTGCCCTCCCCCAGAGTAGGATCTTCTACACCTTGGGAAAATCCAAGACACCTTCAACTTAGTGAAATCTGCACCTCCTGTTGGAATCATTTTAAGTTTTATGACAAATTTACCAAAATCAAGATATCAATACCCAGACTTTGGGGACACCATCTTCTTTTCTCCTTTACATTTTCATCATCTTTTCTGCTGGGAGCCAGGGGAGAAAACTGATGTCTCCACCAACTGCAACTCTTGGTTTAACTCAGGGGAAAAATTTGATCCAAGATTTATTTAAATGAAACTCATCTTTAACAATAACTGTACCTGCAGCCAGCCCTTCTGCCCTTCAGTAGAATCCACAAGTTTTGCAGTAGCTTTTTAGGGCCCAATCCTATAAACTGCTCAAGGTAAAAATCAGTGTGAGTAAACATTGCTCAGTGCACCACAGGAGGTGCTTGGTACTTTGCAGGATTGGGCCCTTATTGGCATACCATATACTTCTAGCTTAAAAAAAAGGTTAATTGACCTTTTAAAAGTACAGGAAAAACACGTACTGACCTTGAGACTGAGTTCATATATTCTGAGAGATGAGAAAATTGTAATAATTAACCATATACTTGACCTCCAAACACTTACTGTGGAAGTCCCGGTCCATCTGTTTTTTATAACAACACTGCAGGTTGAAACCTGAACTCCTGAATTTCATGGGTTATCTAACTGTGGGAGGTTAAAGCAAGCAGCAAGCAATAACATTCCTGCCCACCAGCCAAGGGTTTTGGCAAAGCAGTAGTTCCATTGAGTCATTTAGCTGGAAATAAGATGAGCTGAGGCACCATCACACACTAAGAGTATTTGGTATTCTTTTGCGGTTTTTCCCAAATGTATTTTTATTATTTTCTTACTATTTCTTTGTTATTTATTCATGTTCTGGTCTTCAGGCCTGCTCAGTGGCCACCCTACCCATCTCCCCGAGCATGAAAATAAAAGAGATCCAGGCCACCTGAATTCCTTTCAGACTCTGCTCCCCATGCTGGGGAAAGGTAGAGATGTGGAAGAAGTCCATCATGGCCAAAGAGCTGCCTCCATAGCCAATCAGTAGGTGTGTGTGTGGGGGTACTGCAATGTTCCCTTGTTTGCCCCCTGTAACTCCTGCAGTGCCACACCAAGTGCTGTTTGGAGGGGGTGGAGGGGTTCACATTGAGCTCTGTGGCTAATTGCCTCACACACCACACATGTGGCTCCATGGAATTCTTGCATGTGAGTGAGAAGACGACTCAAGGATCCTGGAACTTATTGTGAGATGTCTACATGGAGTGTGCCACCTACTTTTGGACCTCCCTGGGTTCCTAGTGCAGAGCAACTGAGCAGTGGATGTGACATACTTTGACTTTAGCAAAGCTTTTGATACGGTCTCCCACAGTATTCTTGCCAGCAAGTTAAAGAAGTATGGATTGGATGAATGGACTATAAGGTGGATAGGAAGCTAACTAGATCGTCGGGCTCAATGGGTGATGATCAATGGCTCCATGTCTAGTTGGTAGCCGGTATCAAGAGGAGTGCCCCAGGGGTGGAGTCTGGGGCTGGTTTTGTTCAACATCTTCATTAATGAAGAGGATGATGGGATGGATTGCACCCTCAGCAAGTTCGTGGATGACACTAGCTGGGGGGAGAGGTAGATATGTTGGAGGGTAGGGATAGGGTCCAGAGTGACCTAGACAAATTGGAGGATTGGGCCAAAAGAAATCTGATGAGGTTCAGCAAGGATAATTGCAGAGTCCTGCACTAAAGGACAGAAGAATCCCATGCACTGCTACAGGCTGGGGACCAACTGGCTAAGTGGCATTCTGCAGAAAAGGACCTGGGGATTATAGTGGATGAGAAGCTGGATATGAATCAACAGTGTGTCCTTGTTACCAAGAAGGCTAATAGCATATTGGGCTGCATTAGTAGGAACATTGCCAGCAGATCAAGGGATGTGATTATTCCCCTCTATTCGGCATTGGTGAGGCCTCATCTGGAGTATTGCATCCAGTTTTGGGCCACCCACTACAGAAAGGATGTCGACAAATTGGAAAGAGTCCAGCGGAGGGCAACAAAAATGAGTAGGGGACGGGGGCACGTGACTTGCAAGGAGAGGCTGAGAGAACTGGGCTTATTTAGTCTGCAGAAGAGAAGAGTGGGGGGGATTTGATAGCAGCTTTCAACTACCTGAAGGGGGGTTCCAAAGAGGATGGAGCTAGGCTGTTCTCAGTGGTGGCAGATGACAGAACACGAAGCAATTGTCTCAGGTTTCAGTGGGGGAGGTCTAGGTTGGATATTAGGAAAAACTGTTTCACTGGGAGAGTGGTAAATCACTGCAATGGGTTACCTAGGAAGGTGGTGGAACCTCCATCCTTAGAAGTTTTTAAAGCCCGGCTTGACAAAGCCCTGGCTAGGATGATTTAGTTGGGGTTGGTCCTGCTTTGAGCAGGGGGTTGGACTAGATGACCTCCTGAGGCCTCTTCCAACCCTAATCTTCTATGATTCTATGAGCTGCTCTTCACCCAGTGATGTGGTTGTCCTCAGCTTTGATCAGGCTAATGCAGAGCTCAGCTGTGTGGCAGTAAGGTGACTATGAGACCTCAGGAACTGACCCTTTAATTGGCTGAAGTGATTTGAGTCTGACAGTAATACTATAGGCCCTTATGCTTTTCTATGCCATAAAAAAGCCCCCGAAGCAGTCTTCTTCTTTATTATGGAAATAGCAACATATACAAGTTAACAGAAAGATTTCCATTCGAGGGCTTCAGGAGATGCAGAGTGCACCTTTGCTATAACTCCTGGAAATGAAAAAGATGAGGCACTTATTTAAAACATATTCGATGGTTTGGAGGGCTCCGTATTTGCATTGTGGCAAATCCTTGATTCCTCATCTGTGCATCAGGTGCACACATCTTTCCAAGTAATGTCCTAATATCATCCTCCTAGGCCCACAGAAGCTCCCTAGAGCTAACTATACATGGTCAGGACTCCAAAGCTCCCAGGAGGAGCATAGCTGAACCCAGTAAGCAACTGCTTTATGTAAGACCCAGCAGATATGTAGGAAGGTATTTGTGCAGAAGATCATAGAACCATAGAAATGTAGGTCTGGAAGGGACCTTGAGAGGTCATCTAATCCAGTCCCCCGTGCTCAGGCAGACCAAGTATAGCTAGACCAGTGGTTTTCAGCCTTTTTTTTATTAGCAGACCCATAAAAAATGTCAAATAGAGATGCGGGACCTTTTTGGAAATCTCAGACATGGTCTGCAGACCCCCAAGGGTCCGCGGACCATAGGTTGAAAACCACTGACTTAGATCATCCCTGACAGGTGTTTGTCTGACCTGTTCTTGAAAACCTGCAATGATGGGGATTCCACAAACCCTTTGATAATTAATTCCAGTAATTAGGTACCTTTATAGTTAGAAAGTTTTTCCTAATATCCAACCTAAATCTCCCTTGCTGCAACATAAGCTGATTACTTCTGTCCTACCTTCAGTGGACATGGAGAACAATTGATTACCGTCTGCTTTATAATAACCTTTCTACATATTTGAACACTATGTCCCCCCACCTCCAGTATAAAACCCTTTACAAGATAATGCTGTGTAAAGCAGCATTTACTTTCTATCCATATCTATAGGCAGAGAAGACAATGGCATCACAGCTCTATAGAAAAGCAGCCCCTTAGCAGCAACATTGAAAAGCAGCTCCTTTCCTCATGGATTTCTGGGACCAACCCATTTGTCTCCTTTCCAGACCTTCTATCCTCTCCCTCCTATTGGGAATATTTGGAATAAATTCTGTGAAGTGAGCCACAGAAGTTTTCCCAGGCTTCTCTTCTTCTCATTGTGTTCTCCACCCTGCACGTATGGGCAATATCTCGCATGGCAATACATAGTAATGTAACCTCATAGAAGTTCTACTAGATTCCACATTGCTTTAGCTGGATTCTCTTAATTTCGACTGGTTCCTGTTGAATTCAACAGGCCTTTCTTGTTTTCACTTGTAATGCTAGTAGACCAATAGATCTGCTGCTCCACTCCAAAGCCCAGCTGGTCTACTGGAAACAGTAGGAAACAGTCAAAAAAATTCAGCTAAATGTCCATGAGGTTATTCTTTTATATTTAGGGGATTTTTTTTTCTGTTTAGTACAGTGTATCTCCTCGCTCTATTCCATTCACACTTTCCAGTTTATCAGAGGCACTGCTCTTCTGCTCTTCCTTTCAGGGCTGTAAATTGGGAAACTGTTGGGAAAAGAGAGGAATTCAGGTGACCTGGATCTCTCTTATTTCCCCTCCTATATAGTTTTTGTTTGTGGTTAATGGGGCCTGGCTACTGGGAGGTTGAAATTCATACTGTATAAAGCCCACAGTGGAAAGCCCTCTACAAGCAAACACATTCTGACTGAGACTATGCCACTGCCTACATAAAACAAATATTCTGCAAAGGATTGTGCCATAGCCATCTACGGGCAGGAGATTTGCTGAGGATTAGTGACTGCCTGGGAGGAAATGGTGGCCTTCAACTATACCATAAGGTGTCATTAGTCCCTAAATGTTCCCTGAGCCGAGATTAGTATTGATCTTATTATTGTTATGAGCTAATACTATGAATCCAACTTCTCCAATTACTTTTTGGGGATTTTCTTTCTTACAACTTGTCTTAATGAATCTGTGCACAAGATATCATTAACATGTGTCTCAAATAGAATATTCAGTTGTAACCATATTTTCTACTGAATTTGAGGGCAACTAGAATTCTGTAAGAATTCTTTGAGGGTGTCAACAAACATGTGGCCAAGGGTGATCCAGTTGATATAGTGGGCTTTCAGAAAACCTTTGACAAGGTCTCTCACCAAGGCTTTTAATAAAAGTAAGCAGTGGTGGGATCCGAGGGAAGGTCCTCTCATGAATCAGTAAATGATTTAAAGATAAGAAACAAAGAGTAGGAATAAATGGTCAATTTTCACAGTGGAGAGGTAAATAGTGGAGTCCTCCAAGGATCTGTACTGGGAACAGTGCCATTCAACACATTCATAAATGATCTGGAAAAGGGGGTAAACAGGTGGCAAAGTTTGCAGATGACAAAAAATTACTCAAGATAGTTAAGTCCAAAGCTGACTGCGAAGTGTTACAAAGCGTCACAAAACTGAGTGACTAGGCATCAAAACATCAACTGAAATTCCACGTCGATAAATGCAAAATAATGCATGTTGGAAAACATAATCCCAACTATACATAAAAATAATCAAGGCTAAATTATTTTTTACCACTCAAGAAAGAGATCTTGGAGTAATTGTGGATAGTTCTCTGAAAACACAACTTGAATACTGCATGCAGTTCTGGTTGCCACATCTCAATAAAGATATATTAGAATTGGAAAAAGTACAGAGAAATGCAGCCAATATGATTACTGGTATGGAACAGCTTCCATATGAGGAGAGATTAAAAAGACTGAGACTGTTCATCTTAGAAAAGGGATGACTTAGAAGGTCTATAAAAATCATGGATGGTGTGGAGAAAGTGAATAAGGAAGTGGTATTTTCCCCTTCACATAACACAAGAACCAGGGGTTACCCAATGAAATTAATAGGCAGCAGGTTTTAAAAAAACATAACACAGTACTTCTTCAAGTACCTGTGAAACTCCTTGCCAGGGGATGTTGTGAAGGACAAAAATATAACTGGGTTGAAAAAAAAAATTAAATAAGTTCTAGGTGGGCAGGTCCATCCATGGCTTTTAGACAAGATGGTCATAAATGTAACCCCATGTTCTGTGTGTCACTAAACATCTAACTAGACAAGAAGGGATGAAGCTGTTGATAACTGCCTTGTTCCGTTCATTCCCTCTGAAGCAATAGCACCAGCCACTGTTGGAAGACAGAATACAGGCTAGACGGACCATTGATCTGACCTAGTATAGAAAATCTTATGTTCTTGACTTCTGGTTTTCCACATCCTAATCTCCATAGATTTAAAGACCAGAGAGATGATTGTAATAATCTAATCTGACCTTCTGTATAACTCAGACCATAGAATTTCACCAGTGATTCCTGCATCAAGCCCATAATTAGGGAAGTGACTTACCCAAGGCCCAAGGTCAAGGCCAGAGCAGGATATAGAACCTGATCTCCTGTCAGTCCATTGTCCTAGCCGTTGGACGGACTGCACTGCTGCTTGTTCAAGGATCTGCACAGGTCTGCTCCTGCTTACATCTGGTCTCTTATCCCTTGCTTTTGTCCTGTGCTCTGCCCACACAGGACACTTTGTTGCACCCCCTTTCCCTGCATGACTCCATGCCTCCTCTCATGACACCTCCTGTGCCAGGAATATCTTCCCTGATCCTTTGCACTGCACTTCACCCCTTCACATTCCTCCTCAAGACTCCTTTCTTTTTACTATCCTTTGAAAATTGACCTTCACTTCAACGTACTTGCCTGCTTGCAGGGTTCCATTCCTTCTTAAAAGCTGAATATACCTGAAATCTAGTCAACTACTGCAGCGAATGAGATGGTGAACATTCCTCAAAGTCCAAAAGCCCCTTTTTATTGATGAATAGCCATGTGAATAGGTCTTTGTTCACATGTACATTTAGGGGATGGCAGTTCTTCCCTGAAATTCGCTTACAGTCTGATCTGTGACATTAACTAGCTGACCAATTACTGCCCCTTCTCTGATCTCTCAGTCTCTGGTAAAGTTATTGCGAAAGTGGTAGAGAGCCACCTCTCCAGTATGTCAACTCTACGTACTTTATTAGGCAACACATCTAGATGGGGCAAGGCAGGTGGTGATGGGAGATGAGAGATGAGATGTAGGCAGGAGCAGGGTTCTGCAGAACCTGAAGCATGAAGGCTGAAGATTTGAACTTTATGCAGAAAGAGACAGGGAGCCATTGAAGGGGCTCGGTAAAAGGGGATGTTGTGGTCACAATAAGGACAGCGTAATGGAAGGTTGAGAAGAGAAGGTGAGAGAGAGGAGATATAGTAGTAATAATAACGGTACCCCACATTACCATAACACGTATCATGGGTAAAAATAAAAATGCATTTGTGGAGACAAGAACATTTCTGCAATTTAATCACTTAGTGTCAGATCCTCAAAGGTATTTAGGCTCCTAACTTCCATAGAAATCAATGGAAATTAGGAGTTTAAACACCTTTGAGGATCTGGGCCTTAGCATAATAGATTAGCTCTGACAAAGTATTAAGCAATTCTCATTTATGCGAAGGCCACTTTTCACACTCTAGCCATGAAAAGGGGCCTGAAAGTGAGTGTAAATATAATTTACTCCCACTGTAGGACAACAAAACAGGCTTTAGTGCAAATAAGAATCAGATCTATTATTTTAATCATGTGAAATATTGGATCTCTGCTCATGCCTTTCAATCTTAGTTGATAAAAACAAAACAATTGTAAAATGTCATGTCAGGATTTCTACTCTTTTTTTTTTTTACAGGACTGAACCTGAAACCATAAATATGTCCCTACTCATCTTGTTACTTTATTTTCTCTCTTTTTTGGAAAGGCTTATTGGCTAGATTCTCAGCTGAGGATGGGTGTACTCTAAAAGATTGTATCCATTTTTTTCCAGTTGCCATGAAGAATCTACTACAAGCTTACAGCATTGGAAGTACTAAGAATCCACTTCTGCCACCTTTTCTCAGTTTGGCAGTACCTTATTGTGCCATTAGTTGATCCCATTGATTTCCAAGGGACTAACTGAAGAGTAAGTATCAGGGTGGACAGCCGAATGACACTCTAAGTTGTGTAGGGGTGACAGGGAAAATGCACTATGCTCAGCGAAGCCATTACCACACTTATTTATATGTCCTCATTGACTGAACATTTTTCTAAATCAAATTTCTGTGAATCAAAGTGAATTAAGAGCTAGAGCTTGTGAATTCGCAGTTACACAACCCCTGATGATGCAGCAGAGTTTGAGGGAAAGTTGAGTAGTATTAAGAACATTTTTATATGCAGAGATATCATGATTTACTAGCCTAAAGCTAGCAATGTTTTTGGTCAATCAAACCTTAAAAATATGTCAGTGCCCATGTTGAGGTGCTAAGTGGATATGGAAGACATCTTTATAACTAGAGAACTACTTTATTTGGGCCAAAAATATTCTGTATTACACAATAAGGTATTCCTAAATCTTTTCTGTTATTCCAGTTTGTAAAATCATAGAAATTAGAGGTGGTAGAAACATACTTATAGGTAATCTAATTTATCTTTCTAGGAATGCAGGGTTATTCCCTACAATGTATTTTAAATACAATTGTCCTGATTGCTGTTTTGGTTTAAAGCCTTCCCGCTAATAGCAATGAATAAGATATTTTTTTTACCAAGAAAACTCTTCCTAAGGTTTTTGCTGCTGGCATTCCCCCCCCCCCCACACACCTTCCTTTCCTCTTACTTCTCTACTGCCAAGATAAACTGTGCTTTTCTTGATATAAATGGAACATTAGCATGTATTAGTTATGTTTACAGTACAGAAGCCATTGGATGGATATATAGTACTTGGCAGATTCAGATACAGAGACCCACCTGTGGTATGTGGGATGTTACAAACCTCTCACTTGCTTATTATATTGTACAGCAGAATATAAAGAGAGAGAATATTATGTTAGAGTTCAGTAAGAGCCATAATCCACCTGATACTTGAGAGTGGGGGGGAGCTGGGAAATGGACTGACCTGAACTTTAGTTTCAATGACTTGTACACAGTTGCATTTTTAGGGACAAAGTCTCCCTCAGCAATAGCCGCTGACTTTGCACTCACCATCAATTGCCAATATAATATTAGAAGCTTGATTGAAAATATGGCCCTTATACTCTGAGGAAATTTTAAATCTAGCATAGTTATCTTTTAACAAAAACAAACAAACAAAATCAGCTGTCAAAAAAAAAAAAAAAGCTTTTAAACACACTGCCAGAAAGTTCCATAGGTATCTTTCATTTTCTTTTGTTTGTTATTTATTTTCACATTCAGTAGTTTGCTATCACTTAATCTTTGCCCTCAGGTTTTGTTTTGGAATATGGATTAAGAAGACTGTCCAAGGGAGTAGATTTTACTATCAAAAAGATCAGAAGTCATGTAAATCCAGTGCATATATTTTAGGGGACAAATTGACAACAATATCTTAGCCTTTTGATAATACAACAGCCAACAGGCAGGTGAAAAGACTAACGTCAAAATTTGATCCTATTTGTAGACAGCAAATGGCTGTTTAAACATAAGAAAATGTTCCAAAAGTTTTGCTGATTTTAAATGCCTCACTCCTACGTCTACAGGACGAAAGACTGGGGAAAAATTAAAATGTCTTTTGGTGACAAAGTCTAAAATGGCAAAATCGGTTGTGGATTCAGTTTGTAGAGATGGTTAATAACACCAGTGCTCTACAAAGGTGGGGATTATTATTCTCATTTCAATTTTTCACCCAAGATCACACGGAGAGTCATTGCAGAGCTATTAATAGAATGCAGGCTTCCTGACTTCCAGTCCAGTACCTTACCCACTGGACCATGCTGCCTCTGTGTGCTCTGTTCTCCTGTTGTTTCCAGAGAGCATAAACTGTATTTGGCTTGGTTCCCAGACAATTTTGATTCAGAGCAATGTTTTGGCCCCTCACTGGAGACAAATGTCAATACAGTGAAAACAAAAATGGGTCCAAATGAAACCTCTGAATTGAACACACCCGGAGGCTTTAAGAATGGACAACATTTGAATATAGAATAACATTTTGCTAATAGGCCCTATTTTTATAGTAGGCCAACCCCAAACCTTGGACCTGAACACTCCTTCAAGCCCAACACCAGGGTGTTTGAAATCTGTGGCTTGAATTTATCTTTAAGAGTTCATGTCCCTTATTTGGAACACTGAGTATTCTCGTGCAGTAGTAATGTTTTCCAGATTTCCAGAAATGATCTTCAATTTACTCTCACAATAGTGGCAGGTAGGGCAGGGTGAAAAATCGTTTACCACAATGTCAACATTTTTGAGATTTCAACAAATGTTCCCATTCCACATCAGGATGAAACTGAGACCCTCTGAAGTTTTTTGATGAAGAACCGGGGGGGAAGGTAGTCTTGGGATCCAGTAGCCCCAGGTTCAAATCCTTAAGCAGGAGCATTGACTTGCACATGCGTGTCCCAAGTTCCAGGTGATTGCCCTAACCGCCAGGTTATTCTACTCTCTCTGTCTTGTTTTGACCAGAAATTCCATCCTGGACCTGAGAAACCTTTCCTATGAAAGTGTCATAGAAACTGGTGTGTTCTTGTGAAAAGTTTCGGTTTTGGCAAATTGGCATTTTCTGACAAATATAGTTTTATCGAAAAATTCCTGTTCAGCTTTAGTGGCAAACCTAGTACAAACTCCACTCCTACCCTGTATACCTTGAGGTAGTGAACAATACTGTTACATAACCTGTGTTTCCAGGCATTGACTAGATCAGATATGATGAAGAGGAGTAACAATACAGCACTCATACCAGCAAGATCATCGGCAGCCCAGTGGCTGGTGGTTTCCAGTACAGACTCTTAAAATAAGTCTTTTAAAATAACTCTTATGTTCAGTTGAAACAGGCTGTTGCATGGGATATTTAGCTTAAAAAAAGAAGCTAGTGTGTGTGTTTATCTCTATTTACTCTGCCTCATCAATTTAGAACAAAGGCAGGCCACTGGCACTGCCAACATTTTCCAACTCATAGAGGCAGAGCTGAATGACTCTTGTTTCCTTTGCTTGAGTGTCATTGTTGTTAATACCACTGTGGCATGGAAAGGATACTGGTATCCTGGCAATCTTTCTTCACTGTGGAATGGCCTTGAACCCTGAAAATGGCATTATTATCTATTCTCAGTTAGGACACCAGATATTCTAAAAGGGCCCATTTTAAAAAGGTTAGGGGAGGCCTTTGAGAAAAGATGGCACACACAGCTAGTAATTACATGGTGTGGGGAGAAGAGGGAGCCGGTATCATATCAAGTGGGCATGCTAGGTTGATTGCCCTGACAGAGTTCTGCTGCTGCTCCTGTGCGATGGACACTATATCAGCCCTGTATTTGCCACCTCTCCCAGGGTGTTCATTCTAGTTGTCTAACTCTTCCCTTCATCAAAACCCTGAGTTAAAGCACCTCAGTTCCCTTGTGCAGCCTTTTGTGCTTATATCAGACACTGTCATCATCTTGACTGTCCTTATCTGCAATTGAACCCTCCACTCATTGACCTTCTTTCCCTCCCTCTCCATGAACCCCTCTCTGCCCTTTAACCCCGACTGTCAGCATAATGAAGGCTTGATTTCAATACTTTCCCTCATTTCTCTGTTCACTGCTCTGCAGGTTAATGCAGATTCCAAACTTCAACAAGCAGCTGTTAAACATGTCATTAACACTGCTTCGGCTGCAAATGAAACTCTGCTATTGGGATTATTCTGGGAGCTATAGTTTTGTGATGAGCTTTGTCAATCACAGCTGACCTGCTGTGTACAGAATGAAACTCAGATTATCTTCTTTCTTCCTCAGACTCTTGTCATTTTTTCACAAAGAATTACTATTCTACTCCCCGAAAGATTGATTACTTGCACAAATAAGAGAGTCTGAGACATTAATACAAAATTCACAGGCTTTTCTTTATCTCAAACCTGCAACTCCCTCTACATTTCCTCCTGGTAATTATATTAGAATTGTGTACACTAGGAATTGCCATCTGATTATTATGAAACTAGTTTTGTCATGACAAAAATGAGCTTAAGTCTTGTTTTTTTGGAAAATGATCAGTACAGTGCACTGGATGAGAGAGAAGGAGATTAAATCCAACTTGCTTTCATCCATGAATGCTTTCATCTCTTTTTCAAACACAGGAAATGATTACCACTGCTATAAGCTGCAGTTCATATGAGTGAAAAAGGATAAGAAAATATTGAAAATTCTGTAACCAACAGAAGGATATAATATAGGTCCCTGGTACCCACTGAGAGACATGTACTTTATTTTTCTATACCGGCAGTGTCAAGGGTTTCACATTTTAAGAGTTGCCTTCTATTCAGGTGTCATTAAGTAGTGGAGAATATGTTAATTATTTTGCAATTTCTCCAGGTTAGCATTTTCTTTTATTGCAAGAAAGATAAATATGAAAAAAAAATTCCCTCTCAAATCTGACTGTCCTCATCAGTCGCTTAATGTACCTCATTCTTTGCTCTTCCAGTGGAAACCTCTGTGTAGCTCCAGCAAAGGTTAAATGGTTCTTGGGGTTTTGAATATAATGAGACACTGGACCTTTGTTGACAATGTTTTGGAAGTATTGGAAATATAGACACAAAACACTTAAAACTGGCCTAGTGGGTTGACTTTGCGTCTTTATTGTCTCACTTTAATCTCTTGAGCTAACCAGTTCTTTGTTTTCCAATTGCAGCGTAGGGAAACTGCATGATCCCCTATAGAACACTATTGTCCTTTCATTAGAAACGTGAATCCTAATGAATTGTGTCCAGTATGCTATAAAAGTCAATATTTAGAATGGGCCAGGTCTTCATGCAGGTTATATGTTTAAATTCATGCTGCTGTGAACTCACCTCCTTGAATAATATACTCTGGTAAATAAAAGCACTTAGAGCTTCATTCTGTCTGTCCAGCAGATTTCCGCTTTACAAGTCTGAATTTATTTGTTGAGCTTGTGATGGAGAAGTAAGTCCAGTCATGACTTCCCCACAACCACCATTAGAACTCCATTTTTTTAAAACTGCACACCCAAGACAGTACAAAATTCAAACTTTTGCAAGCATAGAAGTCAACAGAGCTGCTAAATGTAAGGTCACATTCAAAACAAGATCGTTACCTCATGAATCATGATTACATTCTGAACAGAGGAGAGAAAGGAAGTCTGTGTGTTTCAGAGAAACTGAAGCCTAAGGCCAGTATCAATGAGAGAGACTGAAAGAGCCAGAAGCATGTTGGACAAATGCAGACAGCCCCCAAATCCTGGAATTGGTACCATTAAGGTTCTTTTTAAACCCCTAAATCAGAGAAGAAAGAGAAAGCAGGTGGAGCATGGAGTGAGCGACAAAATATTCACCAAACAAAACCCCATAATTATTGGTAATTGAATATTTCATATTTTGATTCATTCAAGCTTTGTGAGCCCAAATAGCACTTTTAAGGATTCAGTTTTTTTCTCCGTTGACTTTAATTAAGCTTGCCCCAGGCTGGCAATCCTGATGAATGTGGAGAATGTTTTTATAAAGGAGCAAGCTTTCTACCAAGGCAGATTTTTTCTTGAGCTCATCCAGCTGTTATTTAAACTCACACTCTTATTATGTCATCAGGTACAATCTTTGAAATATAAGATACAGATATATTAAACTACTGCACCATAAATATTTTCCACTTGGTGACTGTGAAAATTACCATATTATTTCCTGATTCAGAGATGCCTGATGAAACCTAGTATCAGTGATAAGTGGATGTATATACAGTAGCTTCTGTGTAGGGACTGGCACTTACTGCTTTAATGATCAGATATACCTGCATTAATGTATCTAGTTGCATGTTTTTTGCTTCTCCATCATTTTACCATTACTGCAGTAGTAACAGAAGTATATCCCCATGACCTTAAGATAAGACCATATAGTAGTAACATTTCCTCAATATCACAGTGACTCTTGCCTGGTAGTATACAATGAATATATAGTTTTCCCTCGTTGTTGCACTAAACTAATAAAATGCTCTGGATGCCAGTCTGTACAGATGTAATGGAGGCATAGTGCAATTGTGTGCTAACTAAATTTTCCTCCTTAAATGTCATCAAAGTTAAGTCAATTTGGCAACTGTTCTCTCCTTACTGAAGTAGTAAACCTTTCCAGCACAGTTATAGAAATAGCGTATCAACTTCTTCACAGAAGAACAACATCTGATGTTTGGAGCAGCAGCAATGCAAGTAAATAAAAGATATGTTTAGAAGTTTAGATATTTGACGGACCTTTCTGGTATACATTGGTTTCACCGGAGCTAAGTGGCTAATGAATTACAGGTCCAATTCTACTCCCAGTCACATTGGCGTAAACCGAGAGCAATTTATCCTGGGTTAATCCAGAGCAGAATTTGGCCCAGTCTCTTTATTTTTTAGAGGATTTTTACAGAAATGTAGCAAACTATCTGAATGACCAGGATTTCCATTAGGCCCTCCACAATACTTTGATTTCATGGGGTTGTATTTATTGGCCAGATTCTCAGTTGTTATAAACTGGTATCACTGTTGACTTTGATGTAGCTCTGCTGATTCATACCAGCTGAGGATTTGGCCCTATAAATGAGGCTGGTGAAATAAACATAAATAAGTGCTGATGAAAGTGTGGGAACGATGACACTGGTTAGAGCCAGACATTCAGGGCTGAATGAATCACTGGGCCTGTGCATAGCCTGGTGCAGGCTGCAGGGACCAAGGGAAGGCAATCTGTACCTCCCTGCTGCTGAGGCTGTCAGAGATGGTGCAGCCCCCAATGCTGGTAAGGGCAGCCCTCAGGACCGTCCTGGAAGGGGCTCCCAGCTGGCATGGTCCTGATAGGCCCTGCAGCAGTCAGTTAATAGTGGAGGCACAGAAACACTTAAGACATGTTCCCTCTGAGCGGCCCCAGAACATCCCCACACATGTCCATGGGATCTTCTGTGGTGTGGGGACACAGAGCTAACTCTGCCGACTCTGCACCTGCTGGGCAGGCTGTCCTGCTATGGCTGCAGTACAGCACTAAATTCCCCTTTGTGGACCTGATTCGTCCTACCCTTATATCAGTTTGAGGCGGGTATAACTCAAACAGCACCACAGCAAATGAAAGGAGAGTCAAGCCATTAAATGACCAAGATAAAGGTTGTCACTTTACCCTAATGATGACCTAAATAAGCCTCTGTTAGCCCTGCCCTAGGTCTGTCTGGTACAGATTTTCAATTATTCTCAGTGAAGTGGAGTTCAATGTGAACAGCCATTTCCACTAGAGACTAACCTAAAGCCAAACTCATTTGATCTGTGACCTAAACCAGATAGGAATCCACTTCTTCATGGGCTCATCTATTATCATTGTTCTTACTGCATAATTACAAATTTAGATTTGCATACAATATCCTTCAGTGAGTCTTCAATTCCACGGGCCAAAATTCTGTCTGGTCATTTGCCAGCAAAAAAGCATGCTTACCTGTGCTGTTGCTATACTGCAGCAGAACCAACTGACTCCATCAGAGCCATTAACTCCACCAAAAACCACTGCGGATTCTGCTACAGAGGATCAGTTGTAATGGGATGAGCAATCAGTGGTGGGACACTGGGATCAGTAAGTGCAGTCTATATAGTTCAATGCGGTTATAACCGCTATGTGCATAATCCCATGCACATGATTCTTATTACTAGCAGGAACCATCTACGTATGGGAGCTGTGAGTGGCTCTGCTGCTGTGAACATGGTTTCACAACCATTAGCAGAATGCTTGTGCCCTATTTGATGGGTAGCTGTTCTGCTTTTCCAACCAAGCTAGAGTGTGGCCCCATATTCATTTGAGTCAATCCCATTTGAGTCAATTTTTTATTGAATAACAATTAATTTTCACAGGAAAGGACATGGTCACACAAAGCCTGATTCTGGGCTGCCCTGTTTACAGTAATCCCAATGAAGCCAATAGGCGTTCTGCTCACGGAGCAGCTAACAGCACAGGGTCACTGTGCGGATTTCTGCACCATTATCCCTCCCTGAATGAGATTTCAAACTTTATTCAGGGAAATGTGGCCAGTTTAGTTTCAAAAGTCAAAATAAGAGAAGTGGGTGACCCCCTTCTCTGAAATACTCAGGAGTCTGAACACTCAATTTCTGATCATTGCCAGCCTGTAACCTCTACTGAGATTAAGCAGCGCAGTCAGCAGTGACTCTGCCGATCACCTCCACATTATTGGTGTAAGGCCAAGGCCAGGGTCTGAATTTTACTAGAGCAAGCAGAATTTTAATGGGCCTCCCACAGACGGCAGAAATATATAAATAAATACATAAAAATATATCCATGGGAATTAGTGAGACGTTTTTGTCTATTGTCTCAGTGTTAGCGGTGGCATATTTGGGGTCATCCATTCTAATAACCGTAATCATACCAAAATTATTCAATGGCAATTTATTTGGCCATTTCCTATATCAAAAGGATGATGTATTAAAAACAAGTCACAGACAATTCTTTTCCTGTAAAGGGTAGGGATTCTCAATGTACATTCAGAGCCATACACACAAGTGCAAATAAGTCAACTACCACAGCTATTTAATCAGGAGCGTTTGTTGATTTGAGCAGAGCCCCTATGCTGTGAAATGAAAAAAGAAAACCAAATTTTCTTGAGCAATCTTGCTGTTCCTGCTTCAGGTGCTAGGCCATTTCACTAAAGCAGCTCAGACGAGAATGTCATTAGTTCTTAAGCCCCAGGTGAATTTGCCACTGTTCCACATGATTAAGCCAGATAATTGTGTGTTGATAGCGAATGTGGTTGGTGAAATACAATTTCTAGGACCTTCCTAAACAAACACAATGTACAAGTGAGTCAAAGTGCTGTCATTTCAGTCCTTTGTCACAGGCTTTGCACTTGCAGACATCTCTGGTGAGGACTGGCGAATAATTCTACAGCATGTTGCTGTGCTCTTAAAGGTGACCTGGCTCAGAAAGTGGATCATACGTCTTTTGGCATTCAGTTTAGGGGAGAGGAAAAAAACCCCTGTCTTGTTAAAGTGACAATGAACAATGCAGATTTACTACTTTTAGCTTGTCTTAGGCTATAAATGTAAATGATTTCTTGAAGTTTGTCTTAAAAAGCTTTCATGATTGCAGCAGATACTTTTAAAAGTGATTAAAAACCCATTAATAACATTAAAAAGTACGTTCTGAATAGCAAAATACAGTAAACTTGTAAAAATCTTTCAGACAAGGGCACATATATATGCAGGTTTATTTCTGTTTCTGGCACAGTAGAGGAGAGGAAATCAGGGATCTGGTTCCCTGATTATCCCAGCCTAGACCCAATTTAAATCCAAGGCAGCTTTAAGCCACGCCACTAGCACAGGGTCTTTAATGGGCATTAAACCAGTGGAAGACTGGTGTAATGGAGCTTCCCCATGCCCCCTCCACTCCCCCAGCACAACTCCTATGCTGCAGGGGACAGGCAATGGACGTGTAGGAATTGGCTGCAGTGCAGATACACCCAGCTGGCAGGGGAACGTAGGTAGGTGTGCCACACGGTAACCTAGTCTGAGAACGTGATTGCTTCTCTTTTATACTTGGTTGGAAAATGCCTTGGATAATTTCATGCTGAGAAGTAGGGGACTTGGGAACCAAGCCTGGAAAATTAGAGTTTTTATTTCTTATGAATAATGCCCAGAATGCGCTCAGCTCTGTACACACCTATAAGAAGGCCTGGACTCCGCCCCAAAGAGTTTGTATTCTAAAAAGACAAACAACAAAGTGGGAGAAATGGGCACACCATACAAGTTGAGTGGTCAGGCTGATCCCTGACCACATGTTGATAACCCTTTTAAAATATATATAGGGAGACCTTCAAAATGGGGGCTGCTTGCAGGGGGTGGAAAGCTTGTGCCTGTTCCCATCTCTCCCACACAGCATTTGGCTTCAGATGCAACATCAGTCAAAGAGGCTGGAGAGTTAGTACAACATGCCCCGGAAGTGGCACTTCCCCCGCTCTGGAGCTGGGCCCTTTGCAGTTGATGAGCAAGAGGAAGGGGCTGAAACAGAGCAGTGTGGCTGGACTGTGTCAGGACCGTAGGGGGCAGAGCAGAGGCTGGGCAAAGGTCACAGAAAGAGGAGGGAGAGATAAGTTGCACCTTCTCATCCTTGCTCTGCCTCCTGCTGTGTCCTAGTGACTGCAGAATTTTAATGGTTTGTTTATATGGTTCTCAGTGGGACTCTGTTCATAATCCACTTCCAGGCTGTGGCCTGCTACTTAAAAAGTCTCAGTCTAGGGAGTATGAGAGAGGACTCAAGGATTGCATCCTGGCCCTGCAGTTGACTTTCTATGTGACCTTAGGCATTTTTACGAAGGGCTGATTTTCAGAGGTGCTGATGTGTAGATGCTGGGCAACTCAGAAAATCAGGCCCTTCACCTCTGGGCCTCAGTTTGCCTAGCTTCAAAATGGGGATGACTCACAGAGGTGTCGAGGAACTTATTTAATTAACGTTGGTAAAGTCCTTTTAGAGGAAAGGTACTATTGAAATGCAGAGCGTTAGTGGGCCTGGTTCCTCTTTCACTTACACCAGGAAGAGGAGGATGAAGATGATTAATCTTTTATGAAGACCCACCTTTACAACAAACAAACAGAAGGAAAGAGATGTAGTCTGGTGAGAAATTGTCCCCAATCTTCACGTTACTTCTTTTATAGCTGGCAGTGCCAAGTGTGTCTGTCCCTTGGTTTTTTGAAGTGTGTGATTTGTCCCCTCCCCCAACATTTTGAATGGCTGCTGGGAATGAGAGAATTGTCCCACAGAAGTGGCAACCTGTCCCAAATCTAGTTTTACGTGAATTATGGACATGCATGTAAAGAGTCCAAAAGATTTTGTGCAGACGCCTTTCAAACAAATACCAGACTTAAAATATTCCCTGCCACTCTGTGTTTTTCCAAGTCAACAGAAGGAACTGATGGGCAAGGAGGGAGGAAAAGGGGATGCAGGAGAAGAGACTATGTCTCCATTTTTAAAATACTAGGTGGGCATTTCTCAAATTATCATTTTTAACACTCTCATGTCACTGAATAAGCAGCCATGTATTAGATAAGGTCACTACCCTATAATATTTATCTTCAGTTTCTCAGGAGGGCGGGGGGGGGGGGGGGAAGAGAGGAAAGGAGATTCACTCTCATGATTTATGATGCCATTAGATATAGGTTGTTTATCTATTTGTGCAAGTTAAACATTTCCAACCACACATTCTTCATTTTAGGGACCATCTTCCCCACCCTCTCACCCATGAACCCTCTTTCTTAGATTGTTCTGGTCATATATCTTTTTTTCCCCCCCGGACAAGAGGCAAAAGTAAGCAGTCCCTCGAAAGCCAATTTCAGCTTCACCTTATGGACTAGTTGGCTAGCAGAAGCCTCTCTCCACCTCTCAGATGTGTGTCTTGGTGAAGTAGCATCGGTGCAGGGAGTAAGAAAGGCCTAAAGTTATCACCCCCTGCTCCACACAGGCTAGCCACTGGGCTGACTGAGAAAAACCCTGCTCACCTAACCTCTGTGAGTAGTCCAATGCAATTCAAAGGGGAGCAAGGTAAGCAGGGTCTGGCCAGGAAGGTATATACATTTAGCAAGCTGATGCAGCTTTCCTCTAATGCAAAACCAAAATAGGACAAATGGGTAGGTTTTCAGTGTGGCTAGTGGGGTTTTAACTGTGTGACTCCAATTAATTTTAATTAAATTAGATTAAATGGGAATTTTAATTTTAATGGAAGTCACAGGGCTAAATCACAGCGCATTGCACTGAATTTTTACTCCTATATGTTTAACTGTGCTGGCACCTGAGGTTTGGAGAAATTATTTAAAAGATTTATCCATTTATGTTGATATTGAGTTGCTCCTTAGGACCTCCATGGGGACCAGAAGACCCTAGAAAATGGAGGGGGGCATGTTCTGCAGAGAACTGTAGATATGTTTAATTAATTAGAAAAACAGGGAAATTATTAGACTGCACCATGAACATTGAGTGCATGCCTCCAGATGAGAAGAAACATTTCTAGCACCTCATGTTTTTAAATGCAGCATTTTGGCCTGTTAACATTTTGGAGTGTAAGTACAGCCATCAGTGTCAAACAGCAGATGATTCTCTTATTTTTTTACCAGTTAGATATTAATAATATTTATTTCTTAATAGAGCAAGAGAGCTATGAATCTAAAATGGCCAGTAGGTTCCCTAAAATAACTAAAACATATGTCAAAAGAAAAAGAGAAAAAAATCCTACAGGCTACAGTCCTGTCAGAGCTGCCCCTAATGGGATCACAATGTGCAATTTAGGGGAAAGCAGAGGCAATTTTTAATAATTTTAAATAATTGTGTGAAAATAGCCTTGATCTCCCCTTAAACTGCTAAATCTTTTTTATGTCTCTCAAAAAAGGCTCCAAATGGGTTTAAACAGCTTTGATGAATGTGAAATTTATCTCTGTGCTTGTAATATTTCCAGAAATAGTGCTATTAAGTTGATTTGTGCATGGACACAAATCATTAGGAAATTGGCCCCTTTGTGTTTAAAAGGTTTTAGTCAGTATTTAACTCTTTGAGTGAAGAACATGCTCTAAACACTCTCAAAATGTAGATCTTGAGTACTATAAAACAAGGCATTGATCTCTCTTACCCTTAATATTCAGTGTCATGGCCACCACATGTCAGACGCTATTTTGGTCACTGACATAACTTGCCATGTGCTTAGGCCTGAGGGATGTCAGCATTCTTGCATTGAATGGTCTTTGTACGCTGTCAACTATTCCTTAGGCAGAGAAGGCTTTAACTTCTATCACCTGCAATCTTTTCCGCTTATTGGATGTGATCATATTCCCTGAGTTTACATGGAAATAGCAGGACTCAGCCATAACTGAAATATCCAGCCCCAAAGCCATTCACAATTCACAGTAGCTTACTGCTTCCCCTCTTCCCTGTCCTCATTTTGGTAAGGAGATATTAACTTTGGGTATTCAGCACCTTAGTCCTTATTCATTCTTTCTCTCCCTTTACTGCAGACCAACAGGACTGGGTGTTTCAATATCCATCTTTATACAGCAACATGGGGACTAGAGAATAAAACAGTCCGCAGCTGCCGTGTCACATTCTCTTTATTCCTGTTTAATTACTTGCTGGCTTTTTCTGCTAAAGAAAAACAATCATTCTGCTTTCATAATATTTCAACAGTGTTCCATATTGAAGACTTTTATGTCACAGTTTCTTGAATATAAACTAAATGAGCTAGAGCCACAGATCTAGTCAGCTACCTTTTTGTCTACCAGACTCAAACAGATGGTATCAACCAGTTGGAACACTCTTAGTTATAAGCCATTAAGACGAGCAGCGGGTCAGAGACTTAAAAAATAGGCAAGTATGTATTTGTGCATAATGAGTTTCTAACTAGTGAACAGTATAATTTAGTAAAATGGAGGCAAACCTATTTCTGTTATGAAACTGCTGGAATACCAATTTCCAACTCTAGTGATCAGAGCCATTCTCATTTTTAGTAGCTTTATTGTAAGGATAAGTGAATTAAAAATGAATGCCTTCCTTTAATTTATCCTGGATATTCCTCAGACATCCCAGAAACTGGATCTCACTGTTTAAGGACCTGACCCAAAGCCCTGCGACATCAATGAAAGAACACCCTTTGAGTTCAACAGGTTTTTGGTCAGGTTCCAAATGCCCTGCCCACTGCAGTATCACTTAAATGGGAGTGAAAGATAACCAAGAACAGAGGTTTATTGGGAAAAAATTAAGACTACCAGCTAAAGCCTCCTCTAGTTCTAGGTTATTTAGACTGTAAGCTTTTCAGGGAAAGGACTCTCTCTTACTATATGTCTGTACAGTACTTTGCGTAATGGGGCCCCATACTTGGTTGGGGCTTCTAAGGTTCTGTTGCAACACAAACAACATTAACGATAGACACCAAAAAGTCAAGGTGCATGGCAAAACCTGTCTTTTGGACTGTAGGCTGCTCAGGGCAAGGACTGACTTTCTTTATGTCTTGTGTAATATCAGGCGTGTTGTCAGTGGTTGACCAATATAAATACAACAATAATAAGCAGGTCAATAAGAAAAGAATTGTATGCTCAATTTTTTGCCTGAAGAAAACACCATGTAAGGTTCAAAGAATTCCTGTTGCTGTACAATATCATCAGCTACTAATACTGTACACTATTAATAGTCCTGTTAGTCATGTATTAAACATTTCTTACTAAATTAGTAGTAGCTGCTATCATATTACCAATTCTGGTGCTGCATTAATTATCTACTAATCCAACTATGACAGCGATACATAGTCACAGTAGTCAAACATAAAAACTTGCCCATAGCCTTAAATAACTAAGTCTATGTCTGCACTGTGCCATGGGGCAGAGTATGGGGGTGTGAATTGCAGCACATACCAAAGTGCAGGGCTGTAACTGCCCTGTGTGGATTCTGCTGGCGTGAACTAAAAGGTATCTAGTTTGCATTAGCATAGTCCTCTCTGAAGAGGACTATGTTAACACAAAATAGGTACTTTTTAGTTTGTGACAGAAGCGTCCACACAGGGCAGTTACAGCCCAGCACTTTGGTATGTGCTGCAATTCACATCCCTGTAGTCCTAACTGTGGGGTCATGTAGACAAGCCCTAAATAACTTTATCTCAGTAAAATTATTCCAAGTATTTCTAATAGTTATGATAGGGAAGCACAAGGGAATACTGTAGCTACTCAATAAACAGTAGTTATTTAGCTAAGATAAAATCAGCCAATATTTAAGAGTGACCAATGTATGCAAATATACAGTGCCATACCACACTGGTTATTGACAAATCATGACAGACATTGAATACATTCAGAATACTGAGCATTTGGATAAGTGAGGGAATTAGGAGATTATTATTTATTTGTATTACAGTAGGCCTAGTGGACAGAGTCCCCCTGTGCTATGACTGTACAAACATATAACAAAGATATAGTTCCTGCCCCAAAAAGCTCACAATCTAAGGGTAAGACTATAGACAATAAATAAAAACAGATGGGGTATGCAAGGGAACAGTAATATTATGCTGGGAGATGGCATGATAAACAGTGGTTGTAGCAAACCAGCTGCTTAACAAATGTCAATGTTGATGGCCTTGACTAGAGCTGGTCAGGCATATTCCACCAATTTTTGTGTGTGGAAAATGCAGTTTGCACAAAATTCAATTTTTCCCATAATTTTAAAAATTGAAAATAAATATTTTGTTTTTTTTGGGGGGGTGTCAACTGAGATCAAAACATTCTGGTTTGTTGAACCAAATCACAACTTTATTTCAGATCAGTTCAACATTAATCTGTGTCTGCCTCCACTGCCTCTTGGGAGTTGCAGCTCATATGCCTCAGGCCTCTATGGACCAGGGTTCCTGGCTGGACTGTATCTCCCATGATGCACCATGGTCCCTCATCTGGTTCATGTATTCCATCATGGGAGTCACACGAGTACAGTGCATCAGCAATGAGGTAGTCTAGCTGGGAAGCCTGGCCCAGAGGAAAATGGAGATTATAAATCACCTGAACTACATCTCCTATGAGGGACTATAGTCAACTCAAGGGGACACAGATTGATACCGAACCAAGCCAAAACACAACATTTCAGTTTGGTTTAACAAACCAAAACATTCCAGTTTAGAAGGAGTGACACATTTAATTTAGATTGGAAATGTTGAAACAAAACATTTAGACATAGATTCATCGATTCTAAGGCCAGAAGGGACCACTGCGATCATCTAGTTCCATGTCTCAACTGAAATTTTTCAGGATTTTCTGTTCAATGAAATATTTCAGTATTTTGATTTTTTTTATCCCAATTTGGAATGAAAACAAACATCAAAACATCAGAATTTTCCATGGGGCAGAAATTCCAATTTTCAACCAGCTCTAGCTATGTTCCTGTTTCATGTAATAGAAGTTTCCGATATTTAAATATGGATAACCACAGTTATGCTGGACTCATTCATTTATGCAGGCCTCTGCTCATCAGTCAGCTACTTCAGAACTGAATACTTATGCATGTGAAACAGAATATTCACGAAGTCTGGTTGGGAAGTTTAGTTTCTCAGGAAATGACCCTTTGACTGCCTTTAGCTGGGGAGGTCCTTTGACTAGACAGCAGGGAATGAGAGAAGTCCCCCTTTGATCCTCTGCTTACCCATTGGCTAGGCAGAGGGGGGTTAGGTCCAGCTGATTGGCTGCTGTGTGCTCTCCATTGCCTATTTAAGATAAACCTGGGCTTTTCATCCAGTTTGGGGCTTACACCAGCTCTAAAACCTCCTTCACAAGCCCCAGTGCAGAGTGTGGAAAGGATCAGGGATGTGGGGGTTGTCAGAGCACAATGGCTATTCCCAGCTGGTGGATGGTCCTTTAGGTACTATTACCAGCTAGTGCAAGGTAGAGCAGTCTCCAGATTCTTCTAACCAGGGAGTTGGCAGAGACTCAGGGAGTTGTAACTGGTTCCCTGACAACTCCCAAACACCCTTTGCTCTGCTTGAGCACAGCAGAGAATCTGGCCTTCAGTGTCTTCCATCATGAAAACATATACTTTATACTGGGCAAAAATGTATGTTAAGCACCTCTCCTTTTTGCTATGCAGACAGACAGCAAGGGAAATAAAACCAGGGCAGCTAGTTTGATTTGCCAGAGTACACACACACTAGGAAGCATGTCCTCTGAGGTAGCGAGATGTCACTGATATACTTCTATAGAGGTGTTTCTCTAAAGACTCAACTCTCTCTCATACATCCAGCAGGTTGAATGTCTCTCCTACTCCTCTCCAAAGGGACTGGTAAGTATAAAAGGGAGAGACTATATAAGTAGTCAGGCATGCACAGCTCCAATGAGGTAAGCAGGTACCAGTAACCTTTGATATGACATTACATTAGAACATTATAAAACAATGCATGTACAAATACATACAGACACACACAGACTCACACTCAAAGCTTGTTTTTCCCCATAAAGTTGCCGGCTATGTTCTGTTGTTCTTCATTTCAAAAACCACAGTACAAACTCCCTGGGAGTCACAGAGGCTGAGGGATGTTCAGCAAGGTACAGCACTTTCAAGATGAGCTGGGAAAGCTGCCTTTGCTTTGCGGTGAGGGAGCAGATTAAAACTGTCTAAACACCTCATTTCCCTGTGGGGCCCAGCTATTTGAGAGCAATTCAAGCTCCACTGCACCAAGCAGCGTAACTTCACTTCCACGAAATATTGTCGTTCCCCTCCCCACCTTGGTCTTCATCAAATTTAAGTGATCTGTATCCACCAAGACAGATATATTCAGTTCCTTTGTACTCTTTATCCAGCAATGGATGTTTATGAATATACAGGTGCACACAGTACCAGTGCTGGGGGAGGAAAATGATACTCAAATAAAGTCAGACTGTATTCAGGCAGCATCCCCGGCTGCCCTGGAAGAGAGCTTGCTAAACATGCTTTCCCGTTCGGAATTACAATCTCATAGAATCACATTCATGCAAAGTTCTGATGGAACAAAAACCTTAATAAATCCAGTTGTCGATGATGCACTCTGCTGCAGTGTTCATTATGGCACGCACTGCATACTTCCTCTAAATCAGGTGAAAACCGGGTTCCTTTCTGTCTGCCTGATGTACAGCTCTGCACTAATGCGGCACCCAGTCTGAAAAGTGAAACACTCTGCAGTTGCAAAGTAACCCCCCACTAGATCTGTACAATTAACAAACTTGTACTTACACATCTGGAAGGTCCTCAACATCTGAATTGCTAACAGACTGGTGATATCCAGAAAGTCTTTTAAAAAAAATGTTGGTGAGGGGTTCACATGTTAAGAACACCAGTCCTCAGTCTTGTTTGGAAAGTAGTTTTTAATACCCATTTGGAGTGTGGATGAAGGTGAAAGTTGTCAGGCTGTGAAAAATGGAATCGGTGTTGGCTGACCTGAAATAGGGCCGTAAAGTTCTATTCCTCACAAAGGCAAGATATATTATTGCTGTAACGCCATTATTCCGCTCCATCACTTTTAAACCTTGTTCCCATTATCTGCAAGTTAAATATAACCCTATGTAAAAACAGGAAGGACAGTGCTAAGTTGTCCAGCTTAACAGCACACACTTAAAACATAATAGAGCACTTGTTACTGTATTTTATGGAACGGAAACTCCAAATGTAAAGATGTATTAAGGAAATATCTCAAAGTTATTAGGGAAGGATATTTACAATTACAGATTGCTTTATATTATGCTTTTATGAACATCTCAGGAAATGAAATAGCCCTCAGCTGTAGAGAGTGAAGAGGGAGGTAATTTTCCTTAATACGGGTGATAAAATTAATCTGATTGAAATCGCTAGCGATTATTTCGCAGAATACTGAGTGGCAGTACAATCACTTACACTCTTTTATATTTTTTTAGTCAAAGCTCGTGTAGATGAAAGCTAATTACAAAGTAGTGATGTGAAGCGCTAAGGAAATAGTTTGTATAGCATAGAACAGGCACGGCTAATTGGGGTTTGTGATTACACAGATTGTTGTTAGGGAGAATTAACTACCAGCAGTCTCTCCTGCAAAGCTTCTCATCAAGGGAAAGTAAAAATAGACACTGGATCTGTTATTTATCTAATTATGCCATGAATATTTTCACAAGCATGTTACACACTCTCAAATGGTTTAAACTTTCAGTCCCATGCTGCTTGTGATCAAAGTATCAATATGGAGTTTTTGACAATGGGTTTTCTTCAGCTTACCTTACCAAAATCCTCTTTTGCACACCCCACTGCTTCCTCTCCATAAAGCCATTCTTGGGAGCCTAAATACTATGGTAAAGTATATTACAGGAACTGACTAGACCAAATTCATCCCTGGTGTAATAACACTGAAGACAATGGAGGTATGTCAGGGATGCATTTGACCCAGGTCCTTTTGCCAATCTTTGTTTAGCAGAACTCAGTGGCAACATGAAGCCCTCAGTACTCTTATTATCTTAGGTAACCTAATAGACAGCCATGTGGTGAGGGAACAATTTAATAAAAATCTTACTGGGTTTCAGTTAATGTTCAGTCAATTTCTGTTGTATTATTATTATTTAGACTGTGGAAGAGCCCACAGAATGAGAGGCCCTTTCCAAATGCACTTGAAGACAGTCTCTGCCCCAAATTGCTCACAGTCTAAAAAGACAAAGACTTATGAAAAGTGAGGGAAAGGGCTGTTACTTACAAAGGCCCTGATCCTGCAACTTGATCCATCCAGGAGGACCCTTATATGCACGGAGTCCCACTGAACTCATTAGGACTCTGTGTGGGTGCAATGTGATAACAGATGCATGGCTTCTTTGTTAAATACTCTGGTTTGCATTTTGCTACTGTCCTTTTTTGCTGGTCCATAATAACTTCAGCAGTTTTGAAAACTCATGTTATAAAGTCCTACAAACAATAGGGAAGAAATTATGCAGAAAGCAAAAGAAAGTCCTAATTACTATATGAGTTAATGCATATTACCTAATAACAGATTCAGCAAACTTTGGACACCACCAAAAAGAATAGGGGTGTATGGAGAGAACACCCTGAAAATATGTCAAGTGGTTTGTTACATTCACCTCTGCTGACTTGTCAGAAGCTCCAACATGTATTTTTGTCAGTCATGGATACATCCTCTGGGAAAGAGTACTTCCTGGAATGACCTAGCAATGTCAGAAAAACACATTGGCCAGCACTAATTCCCTTGATTCTCCATAAGCAGCACTTCATGGAATGACTTTGCCTCAGTGGAAATCCTGAGATGTTGATGGTGATATTTTTCACAGATGTAGTGTTTTGCAAAAGGAGCATTTGAATAGAGTACCCGTGAGTATTTGGAAGACATCTGAGTGGACAAAATATTTTCCATCGACCTAATTGCAATTTTGCGTTTTACCCATTGTATAAAGAATGCTAAATTTTTTAGAACCAGTTTACAGCTTTAAGATTAATGGGCAATATGTGTCCGTTTAATAAGTCATACAAAAACTGGGGCCAACATTATCAAAAGTGGCTTCTGACTTTGGTGGCCAATTTGAAATACCGTGGGGCTGACCATCAGGACTGCTGAGCTCTCAGAGCCCCCCCACTGACTTGAGGCCCAGAAACTGAGACACCCAAAATACCAGAGGCCTTTTTGGGCAATTTTGGCCTGAGTTTTTCCTTTGCTTTATTTTTTTCTCAAAGTTCCTTATGTGACAGTTAGCAAAGACGATGAAGTTCTATGGGCCATTTACAACCCCTCCACGTAACTAAACTCAGAAGGATCTGAGATGTGACAACAGTGAAACAGCAGGGAAGAAAATGCTGCATCTCACGCTGACAAAAAGCAGCAGCACTTTAAAAATTATCAGAGGGAGCAAGTGATGTGGCTAAAAGAAAAAAAAAAGCAGCTGAGAAGATACATTACCTATGAAAGGCAGCATTAATCATACACAACAAGGCCCAGAATCCACTCATCTCTTAAGAGGAGCCAGCACTATTGTCCTAGTGGGGATGCTTAACACTGGGCTGCTGGAAACCCACATGTTGTAACTCCATCACCATTGCCACCATGGCAACTTTCAGGGGCAGAGTATTGGGGGTCCAATGTCAGAAGTTAACAAAATGGAAGTGTAAGTTACACATCAGCAGGGGTGCTGGAACAATTTGTGTAGCTGGGGTGCTCAAAGCCATTGAACCAAAGTGTAAACCCTGTATATGATAGAAACCACTTAAAGCCAGGGGGTGCAGCAGCACCCCCCGCACCCCTAGTTCCAGCACCTATGCACATCTGTTTAAAGTAGCATCAGTCAGCCTAAGTGAGTGTAAGTTGACCAAATTCACTCAGGATCTGTGATAACTTCTGCAGACCTTGGCATATGGCTCCAGCAGCAGAAAGTCCTTGCAGAAGGGGTTGTGTGATGTCAAGAGAACTACAATTTCGCCTCCCCTGGGGGGGCCTATAGCCAGCCACTGCAGCTCCAGAAATGGGAGGTGCTGGCTGGGGAAGAAACATAATTGGAACAACCAGGGCCAGTGCCAATACAGTGGCTCTGTTAAGGGTTCACTTATCATTGGGTGCTGGCTTGTGGCCGTGTCTGGGGATTAGCTCCATTCAGGTCAGACGCCTCCCTTCTAACAGTTGCTCACATCACGTCCCTCCTCACTCTCCGGGACTCACGGAGCTCTCTTTTCATGACTCAGGGTGCTCCCTCTTCATGGCTTGGCCCTCATCACTATAGTTTTCCCCTTTCAGCTGTCCACAGGGTGGCCAACTTTCTAATTGCACAAAACCGAACACCCTAGCTCTGCCCCTTCCCCAAGGCCCCACCCCTTCCCCAAGGCCCTGCCCCCTACTCGCTACAGTCCCCCTCCCTCGGTGGCTCGCTCTCCCCCACCCTCACTCACTTTCAATGGGCTGGGGTTGGGGTTTGGGAGGGGGTGAGGGCTTTAACTGGGGGTGCGGGCTCCAGGGTGGGGACAGAAATGAGAGGTTCAGGGTAAGGGAATGGGGCTTCAGTCTGGGATTGAAGGGTTTGGAGGGAGGGAGGGGGATCAGGTCTGAGGCAGAGGGTTGGGGTGCGGGGGGGTTCAGGGGTGCAGGCTGTGGGCGGCGCTTACCTCAATCAGCTCCCAGAAGCAGTAGCATGTCCTCCCTCCGGCTCCTATACAGAGGTGCAACCAGGTGGCTCTGCGCGCTGCTCTGTCCACAGGTGCCGTGCCCGCAGATCCCATTGGCCACGGTTCCTAGACAATGGGAGCTGCAGGGGCAGCGCCTGGCTGTCCCTAGGCATAGGAGCCAGATGGGGAACATGCCAGCTACTTTTCGGAAGCCACACGGTGCGGAAGCTAGCAGGGAGCCTGCCAGCTCCGCTGCGCAGCGACACCAACCAGACAGTCAATGGCTCGGTCAGAGGTGCTGACCGGAGCCGCCAGGATCCCTTTTGACCAGGTGTTCCCATTGAAAACCTGGTCACTCTATCCATTACATGTTACACCTCCTTATGCCCACTGCAACCCTCACCTTCTATCTTCTTGCTATGTACTCTCCAATTTACACTCCCTCACACTGACTTACCATTGTAAAACTAACATCACTATCACCTCAGTTTGACCCCTTGTCATTCAGCCACCTCTGTGGTTGTGGTCCCTTTCTTGCACATCTCAAGGTAATGCTGCTTGGAACAGGATCAACTGTGGTGCTGTTTTGTCTGCTCCTAATAGTACTGAAGGGTAATATATGGAGCTTGCACGTTGGGTCCTGATTCCTCCTAATGTCCATATGATTAGGTCCTTTCCTCAGTGTGTGAGCTAGCTATGGCTATGCGGACACTGGCCTGACCATCATGTATCTTTGGCTGAAGCACGGCACTTAACCACACATTTATGATTGCGGTTGGTTCCATTTTGTGGTAACTTCCAACTTTCTTCTTCCCTCTGCATGATGGCGTAAGAAACAGAATATTGGCTATTACACATAAGGATAGACAGGACATAGGCATTGCCATACTGGATCAGACTGCTGACCCATCTAGTTCAGTAGCCTGTATTTGAAAGTGAGCAGCTTTTGCAGCTGCTTCCTCAGAGGAAGATTCAAGAAACCCTGCAGCAGGCAGTCATGGGATAACCTGCCCACAGGGAACATTTCTTTCTAATCCTTAGGCTGCTTTATGCCTGTGGATTTACATCCCTTCCACAACTGTTGGATTTTTTAATCCTTACTCTGGATATTTTTGTTATCCATATACATGTCCAGTACATACAATATTCCAGTATAATATTCTGCACCAGTACACAGGCACATTTGTTCTTTATTTTAACATCTCGCAGAATAATAAGAGTGAAGATGACAAAATATGAAGGATATTATTAATATACGTCTTTCCCCATAAAATAAGTTATTCTTAAATGATTAAGGCTATATTGTAAAATTGTATTTTTCACACTATTATTAACAGCTTGCCACTAGCAACACACTATAGTCTATATATGTTATCAGCAATTTCACTGTACTTCTGTATGAAGGGAAGATAAAAATTATACTGTATGCGAGTATGCAAATGATGAAGAGTCTGGACCTGTGCTTAGTAATTCTCATATGCTCCTGTACTTTGTCCACCTCGACTGACAGGTACTGAAAATTAAATGGTTTTCAATAAAAAGTCTGTAACCTGAAATGAATCCCCACAGGATAATTAGAGTATCTGTCTCATAAAAAGTAATCATGTGTCTGCTACTTGTGAAGAATCCTCCACAGCTGAGCAGCAGCCCCGGAGCTCCGGTCAAGTCAGACCTTTAATACCCATGAGATGTAACACTCACCTGCCCTTTATGGGCGATAAGGTATCCTGTGAGGGGCAGCACAGTGTAGCACTACCAATTCACTAATGGAAAAATCTTTCCGCGAACACAACACCTAACAGTTGTCCCAGGTTGGTGCCCACCCCCCTAGTCTGACTGGCAGGGGATCCATAAGCTCAGCTCCTGTTACTCCAGAAGCCCACACCACCCATTCCCAAATTCATACCTTTCCTGCACAACAGCTGTGCTCTAGAACACACTGTGCCCTCAATGAACTCTGCAAATTCTGCCACCCCTCTAGCTCTGCTGAAATCGGGGGCCATTAATGCCTATGATGCAACAGATAGCACAGGATCAACCCCAAGAACAGAATCCCAAAATACTGTATAACCTACCTGAGTCAGGACTTCTTAAATCAAACAATAGAAAATGGGAAAGAACATGTGCCCAGTCAAAACCCAGCATTGGCAGCTAACATACACAATAGCACCTAGTGGCCCTGCTTACACTGTAATCTCCACTTAGATATAGGTAACTGAGGCACAGAAAGGTGAAATGACTTGCCCAAGGTCACATAGGAAGGCTGTGGCAGAGCTGAGAATGGAACCCAGATTTCTTGGGTTCCAGTCCAGTGCCAAGTAACTGATTTACTTTACAGTACAATCAGCACAACTGGTCCTTTGATTTCAAACCTTCTCAGATGTATTAAACGATTGCCTCTGAAAAACTATTGAGGTGAAACATTCTATATTCCAACATGTCCAGGGGCAGAAAAAAAAAAAGAAAAAACACTGAACACAGACACATTGATATGGCAAACATACAACACACTAATACATGTTGAAAACAATCCTGTACAGTATCCTGTTCTTGCCACAACATTCTTTATAAAACCTGATAGCTAGATGTGAGTCCTTCAGATTAAAAGGCTCAATAACAACTACAGAATTTTGGTAACTAAATAATTAAGTTTGCAACTTAAATTTGGTTTAGAGATCATAAAAAAGTATGTCAATTCCAAATATTCTGAATGTATTTAAAAATTTGATTTGTAACATATGTATTAGGGCTGTCAATTAATCGCAGATTAACTCAACAAAATTAATCACGATTAAAAAAAATTAATCATGATTAATCACACTGTAAACAATAGAATGCCAATTGAAAATTATTAAATATTTTTGGATGTTTTCTACATTTTCAAATGTATTGATTTCAATTACAACACAGAATACAAAGTGCACAGTGCTCACTTTATATTTATTTTTGATTACAAATATTTGCACTGTAAAAAAACAAAAGAAATAGTATTTTCCAATTCACCTCATACCAGTACTGTAGTGCAATCTCTTTATCATGAAAGTTGAACTTACAAATGTAAAATTATGTACAAAAATATAACTGCATTCAAAAATAAAACAATGTAAAACTTAAGAGCCTACAAGTCCACTCAATCCTACTTCCGCCAATCGCTCAGACAAACAAGTTTGGTTAAAATTTGCAGGAGATAATGCTGCCAGCTTCTTGTTTACAAAGTCACCTGAAAGTGAGAACAGGCATTTGCAGGGCACTTTTGTAGCCGGGGTTGCAAGGTATTTACATGTCAGATATGCTAAACATTTGCATGCCCCTTCATTCTTCAGCCACCATTCCAGAGGACATGTTCCATGCTGATGATTCTCGTTAAAAAAATAATGCATTAATTACATTTGTGACTGAACTCCTTGGGGGAGAATTGTATGGCTCCTGTTTTGTTTTACCTGCATTCTGCCATATTATTTCATGGTATAGCAGTCTCGGATGATGACCCAGCACATGTTCGTTTTAAGAACACTTTCACAGCAGATTTGACAAAATGCAAAGAAGGGACCAATGTGAGATTTCTAAAAATAGCTACAGCACTTGAACCAAGGTTTAAGAATCTGAAGTGCCGCCCCAAATCTGAGAGGGACGAGGTGTGGTGCATGCTTTCAGAAGACTTAAAAGAGCAACACTCAGATACGGAAACTTCAGAACCCGAACTGCCAAAAAAGAAAATCAACCTTCTGCTGGTGGCATCTGACTCAGATGATGAAAATGAACATGTGTCAGTCTGTTCTGCTTTGGATTGTTATCGTGCAGAACTCCTCATCAGCATGGACGCATGTCCCTTGGAAGGGTTGTTGACGCACGAAGGAACATATGAATCTTTAGTGCATCTGGCACATAAATATCTTGCAGCGCCGGCGACAACAGTGCCATGCGAACGCCTGTTCTCACTTTCAGGTGACATTGTAAACAAGAAGTGGGCAGTATTATCTCCTGAAAATTGTAAACAAACTTGTTTATCTGGGCAATTGGCTAAAGTAGGACTGAGTGGACTTGCAGGCTCTAACATTTTACATTGTTTTATTTTTGAATGCAGGTTTTTCTGTACATAATTCTGTATTTGTAAGTTCAACTTTCATGATAAAGAGATTACACTATACTACTTGTATTAGCTGAATTGAAAAATACTATTTCTTTTGTTTTTTTTTACAGTGCAAATACTTGTAATTGAAATCAATATATTTGAAAATGTAGAAAACATCCAAAAATATTTAAATAAATGGTATTCTATTATTGTTTAACAGTGCGATTAATCACACGATTAATCACGATTAATTTTTTTAATTGCTTGACAGCCCTAATATGTATGTGAAGCCTGCAGTGATGCTAACTTCTTGGATACAGTCAGATCTCACAAGCCAAATGAGGTTCAGCCACCTCTCTACTGAGATTTGAGACACGTGGGGAAACGTAAGAAGTGGTGTTGCTAACGTAGCATAAGGCACTCTTCCCTTTCAGTCATTAATGAATCTATGTCCCAGCATGATGCTATAAGCCACTGTATTACTGGACATAATAGCTTTCAAACAGATGTAAAAACAATTTATTCAATTAGCAAGCAGAAACATAGTGAAATTATCTGCGAACACATTCCTGTATTTGCATATTGGAGGTGCACATGTGTGCACATGCACATATATACACACACTAATTTAGTCTCAATTCCTGAGTAACTAAGACCTCATCCACTCCTGGCATGTCTTCATCCATCCAATTCTATATCTTGGCCTGTCTCTCTGACATGTCCTCCTGCTGTTTTGCAATTAGTTTCAATGTAATTTGACCAAAAATGAACTTCAAATTTTCCTTCCTAAATTCTCTCCACTACCCCCATTTTCTGTCACTGTCAACAGTACTGCTAGCCTCCCCAGAAGCTGAGTTTCATCTCTGAATCCATTCCCTCCTTCTTCCCCACTCACCAAAAGGTATGTCCAAATTAGAACTGAGTGAAATTCGGAATTTCCATTGTGCTGGAAATTCTCACATTTCAACATTTGTTTTCACTCAAATCAAGACAAAAGGTTGAAATTTTGAATTTTTTTGTCAAATGGAAATTCTGAAAACATTTGATTAAGAAATGACTGTTCTACAGCTTCCATGATGCAAAGCTAGGGTCAGAGGAAGATCTGCATTGCATTATGGAAGATGTAGTCCTCCAGGGAGCTCGACCCATAGGAAGAATGGGGGCTGTTTGAAAGTAGATTAACCTAAACTGCACAAAGGCACTCTAAGCGCAGAGTAAGAGTGTTCACCTGGGAAGGAAATGCAGAAGAGCTATTGCATTTTAAATTCACACCCTAGCTATTTTGCACTAATTTTCCTGTGAATTCCCCATGTAGACAAGCCCTAAAACAGATATTGCCCCTGTGCTCTAGTCCATACCAGTGTAGTGAGAGGTAGCAACCGTTGAATCTATATGTTAAAAAGATCTTGGGGCAGTCTGAGGAGTTACTTCGGTACCCTGTAAACTGGTTGTAAAAATAATTAAAAATAGAATTATAAACCACTTGGAAAATCATGAATTGATAGGGCCTAACCAGCCTGGATTCTGTAAAGGAAAATGAACAAACTTACTTGCTTACTTATCTATTTTTCTGGATATGTCAATAAAATAGCGTATCAAGGGAAACTGGTTGATATAATTTATTTGGACTTTCAAAAAGCCTTTGACTAAGTCAAAATGCCCTAAATAGTCATGGAGTGAGAAATAAAGTACTGTAATGTAAGAAACAGAAAATAAAGAGTAGGAATAAATGAACATTTTTCATCATAGCAAAATGTTAACAACAGGGTGCCACAAGGTTCCATACTAGGACCAATGCTGTTTAATATAGTTATTAATGATCTGAGAAAGGCATTCAAAATTTGCAGATGACATAACATTAAATCTGAAGAGGAGTGAACAAAATAATGAATAGTATAGTGAAGGTAGATCAGGAACCTCTGTTCATCCTGCCACATTATACAAGAACAAGCAGCCATGAACTGAAACTAAAAAGGTAGGAAATTTACAGCTGATGAAAGGAAAGAATTTTTTGTGCAATGCACAATTAACCATTGTAACTCATTGCCACAACATATCACTGAGGCCAAGAGCTTAACGGAAGTCTAAACTGGATTGGATATTTATATGGCTAGAAAGACTATCCAGAGTTATAATAGTAAATATTAACAAATAAGTGAAGTGGGGAAGGGATAGTGAGGACTGTTGTGATTATTGGATCTAAAAAATTACCCCAATTGTTAGTTGAAATGTAAAAAGTAAGTGCAAGTTTATACAATGTCACAATAACATATGCAGTGCTGTAACTCAAAAGCATGTCTTTCTCACCAACAGGAATTGGTCCAATAAAATATATTACCTCACCCATCTTGCCACAATAACCTATACTTTCCTGCTTGCTTAGAAATTAACCAGGGAACATAGGTCAAGTTGTTTTCAGTAATTAAATGTTATGAAACAGGTGCAAGAAAACCACACAGAGAAACTGGATTAGCCTAAACAAAAAAGGACCTACTGATATGATTCAAGGATTGTGTTAACATTTGCTTGTTAAAAACAGGAGATATGTAGCTAGAAGTTAATGAATCAAAATTGGTGTGGCAGATATTAGGCCTAACTGTTGGACAAAATAATGAAGATGAACTATGCCACCAGCTTTTCCTCTTTCTGGGTTTCTTAAAAAGTTTGAAAAAAAAAGTTCTGGTCTCCTGTCCCACCTTGAATCCCAGCTCATCTTGTTTCATCTTATCTTCCCTGACCCATGATAGAAGGAGCAACACAGACTGAAAGACTTTCTTCCTGAGAGGAAGGTCAGTATGTCTTGCTCTGTTCAAAGAACTTTGTTTTCCACTTGTGAGTCCTGAAAATAATAGCATCATGTCATCCAATCCTCAGCCCATCAGTGGGGATACCTAATTGCCAGCACTGCAAAGGTATGTACAATCCTGTTCTGTTCCCTTCCTTTTGTGTTGCTTTCCCCACACTTTCTTCCTCCTCTCCTCTCTTTTATTCTCTAGGCTTTTTATCAAATCCTGAAATCAATGGCATAGCATCAGCACAGTGAGATGAGATGACCACAATCCTGTGCTGTCTAAGGAAAAAAGACCTAACCAGATGATGTCCCTGACCGGCATGTGTACCAGGGTCCAAGCAACTGGTGCCATGGTTGACTGGCCAGCCAAAGTATCCGTTCATGACCAGCCATCCATCCAGTGTTCTAAAGACAGCAACAAAAGCCATATGTTCCCCACCTTTTCTATCCTATCTCCCCTTCACCTTGTGTCAGTCTGTTTGTTAGAAACAGGAGAAAATAAATATGCTTTACACATCAGGACTGAAAGTAAAATTAACCCTGTCCTTTTCATCAAAGAAAGGTTGCTGGTTGCTCTGATATTTTGTCTCCAAAAAAGACAGACTTTAAAGGTTTTGACTGTTTGTCAATTTCAGTTTTAATATAAATGCTTGTTTTAATTTCTTGTTCTTTCTTGTATTTGATTGATAAACTTCCAACTAGGGCTGTCAATTAATCACAGTTAATGCATGTGATTAATGCAAAACAAATTAACTAGATTAAAAAAATAGTCGTGATTAATTGCAGTTTTAACAATAATAGAATACCAATTTAAATTTATTATAAATATTTTGGATATTTTTCTACATTTTAAAATATATTGATTTCAATTACAACATGGAATACACAGTGTACAGTGCTCACTTTATATTATTATTTTTGATTGCAAATATTTGCATTGTAAAAAAGATAAAATAAATAATACCCCTCTTCAGTGGGGCTCCAACTTAAGCATGCCTAATGACTGCACATGTTGCAATATTGCATGGGGAGACATATAATCTCACAAATAGGCAGAGCCAAAACTATGTAGGGATTTATAAGTCATAAAGAAGACATTAAACTCCACTCAGAAGCCAATCAGCAACTAGCCCAGATCACATAGTACTAGTATCCCATGACCCCAGTGAGATAAGCTAGGCATCATATTCTGCACCAGCTTCAGTTTGTGGGTGGATTCCCCTGAAATAATGTAATATTTTCCCTTATCCACAGACACCAATGGCTAGTGGGACATAAACAAATTTCCTGACCCTGTCATAATGGTCTGGTTACTGGTATATTTGTATAGTCTTTTAATCTATTTATATAATACATTCCCTTCCCCCTTCAGTATATATTTTAATAATTTTCTCAGAATCCATGTATTGTATGGTTTCTTTTCAACCAGCAGAATGGCCTTCCTTAGATGCAATTCTGGGTATCAGGCATTTAACACGAAAATTAACTTAGCTGTGTACATGTGCACAGCAAAGACTTAGGTGCAAAAATTGATGGGACAAGGCAATTAATTACCAAGCTAATTTAACTGAAAATATAACTACCCTATACATGCCAACAAATGTTCCCATTTACTCTGTATTTTGTATATAACATCTGTAGAAGGTATATTGCAAATACAGTGCACTATGTAGTTTTAATATGTTATTTTCATGGACTCCTCTGGCACACTCCAGTACACATTACTATTAAAAGATGCTGCATGTGTATCTAAGACTGTAGAAGAATTGTCCTCACCTCTTCTATTGCAAACAGTATGTGTAAACTCCGTAGCGTGGAACTAGTTGGCTAGACGCCACCATAAGACTGTTCTCCCACACAGCTTAGGAGATCTGCAGACTCCTGAGTGGCTAGGAAAGGCACAAGCAGTTAGATAAAGAACTGTTTAGGTGACCCGTCTGGCCGTAGGAGGTCTTCAAAACTTCCCCTGCATGCAGTGGTTTAAACTCTAAGCAGATTAAAGGAGTCAGTGCACATTCAACATAATCAAATCAAAGCAGTTTAGTGTACACTTAACTTACCAGCACAGGTATCCCCAGTCAGCCTGCTTGGACATTACTGTGATGGATTTCTTTAAGAGCCCCTCTGAACTCCTGACACCTGGCTGGTGGAGCTCTTAAGGTCCTGGCAAACCTTTGAAATACTTCTAGCAAGGCATCTACCTGTGGTATGCAGCTCCTAAGGTGCACTGGGGCATTCGCAAATAGGAGCCATTGTCTCAGCCCCAGTTGTCCCTAATAATTTGGAGCAGTTCACTGCCTAAGGTAAATTAGATAGCTGTACATGCAGGCACAGCATACCCTTCCTTAAGGATACACTTAAGATGAAGGGGTGGGGATAGGGGGCAATCTACTGCACATTCTCAATCAGCAGCTTTTTAAGGCTCACAATTTCTTCAAATAAAATCAATTTATTCTGGAATAAGGCAGGCTATGCACAACTCCCTCAATGAGGTTGTTTTCAGATGTTTCAGCTGTAGGGTTATTCATAAAGCTCAGAATAGGGAAAAAGTGTATTTTTTCACCCCTGAAAAGGGGCAAAATCATGTATGTACTATTTTTTTTTAAATTACCTTTGTGGAGACACTGAGGGTCAACTTCTCACCTGCATGAAAAACCCATTTGGCATGGGCAAGAAGAGGTGGAAGAGGGAGCCCTGTGGGCTAATTTGCACTGGTCCCAGACTTGGAGTGACTTGGAGCAGCCTAGAGGCTGCTTTAACTTGCACTAGTGGTACATGGTCCTTAAAAACAATGCGGTGTCATGCCCCCTCCCACTTTCATCATGCTGTCTGCACTGGAGTTGCGGGGGAGGCTGGTTCTGCCAGATTTACAGCACTGGAAAATTTCCATCCACCAGAGAAATTATCCAATGGACTGTTATGGCCAGAATTCAAGTGCTTTTCACTGCCTGAATGGCATGAATGGGACAGAACAGAAACCAGAAGTTGGCCCCAAGGCTGGAAAATTTCATCTCAAAACTTGAACATTTCAGCAAGTACTGAATGGGAGGTGAAATAGAAACTCTTACGCATCTTTAACTATAGTGGTGTCTGTCAGGTGCCCACTGTAAAACCAACTTTAGAATAACCTTCCTATCCATCCTTGTGCTATCTAGAAGAAGGAATATCCTGCTCCTGAAGGTTTACAACTTTTTAAAACTGTAGCCTGCTGCTGCTTCTGACGACAACCAGTATGCCAGAATCCCAAGTATTGGAGACAACAAACAGAGAAGAAAAGTCCTCAGTTAATTTATGGATTACCTTTTGCTGGTTTTCTACAGATTTTCAAGATACCCATATCCACTGTTGTATTCTGGCCATAACAGCCCAGTGGATAATACAGATACCAACAATGACGAGGCAGTTGCTGCGCTTATATGCCTACTTAAGTTAATAGGGATTGTTTTGCTGCTTGCCTTGTCCTCCCCACACCTTCGTTTGTTTCACCCACCTGTTCTTTTTGTATCTTCTGTATAGATTGTAAGCTGTTTTTGTCAATGACTGTCTTTTGGCTATATGCATATAGGTGCTGAGAGCAGTGGGACTCTGATCTCTAGACTGGCGGAAAATAACTAATAACAATAACAATAAGCTACAATGCTTTGTATTTGGATATTAAATATTCATTCATGAATATGCAGCAACTCACTTCAGAACTAGCAGGTGGCTATTTCAAGCAAATACAAGTAATTATACAAATATACATATACACACATATATGGATTTATGGTAAAACAAGTACTCCGTGTAAATTCATGAAGAATCCAGATATACCCTGCACTGTGAATATTCCCAATATTTTAAATCAACCAGTCTTATGAGTATGCATGTCCCATCCTAGTATGGAAAATATTTCCACATACACTGTATGCTGCTTAGGATACACAAAGGGCAGAGGACAACAAACGCCCACTGCTGAATGGAGTACTGTATTTCTTACACTGTCGGATGAAAAACATATCAGGAAAATTGTCAAGAACAATGCTCTGTAAAAACTAGAAGTATTATATTGTATGTTGTTCTGTCAAAATAAAATACAAAGATAGAACAAAATATGTCTGGGAGAATAAAAACAAATCCATATTAAGATCACAGGCCTTCTGGTTTGCTCTTCAGGGCAGACATCTATTTGGTGGCATAGAAAATAAAAGTGTCTGCAATGTATGCTCTCAGCAGCTAAGCATGCAGGTGGGCGCACAATGGTTTGAGGATACTTTTTAAATGACATACCGGTAGTTCAGAATTTGCACAAAATTGAAGGTGCTATGCACGGAGGGGATGATTAGGCTGAATTTTTCTTATTAGGCTAGAGTCCATGCAACAAAGCAGCCTTCTAAATGTCATAAAATGGAACAGAAGAGTGGGTTAACCCACTCCGTCTAAAACTGGACTGAAACCCATATTAGATGAGATGATTAAAAGAGTGAAAGGTGTACAGTCACATACTGAGTAATTAGTGGACTATACTGGGAAGCTACTCAATGAAATGTCATGTTTTCATCATGCAGCTATTTGTACCAAAGGGTTTACATTTAATAAAGAGGCTATTTAAAGGCACTGATTTACAATATAGAAAAGTAAATCTCATTTTATATGTTTGTAAAAGTTGTAACTGCTTAGGATAAGGATTTCAAATATAATGCAGCTCTTCAGTGATGAAGATACTTTACCCTTAATATTAATGATGACTACAAATGTTTGCTCTTAAGTTTGTCTGCACATGAAATGAATTTGTGTGATGTCCAAACAGCTTTAGCTTGTCCCTGTAATTGTTTACAGTGTGTACAGTTTTGATGTGCTGGGCCAGATTGCCCTTTCAGTTACAGCAGGGTAAAGCAGAACTGACATGACTGGAGTGAAGGAGTTATCCTGGATTTACCTCACTGTTACTGAGCAGACACTTACCCACTGTTTTATTTTACAAGCTCTTTGGATGTTTTTGTAAAACAGAAAATTAAACTAATCCAGGGAGCGAACTGAAGGCAAATCCTCCATTCCTCCTGCACCAAGCAAGAGCTGCCAGGCTTGGCATAGGGGTTTCTGCAGGGGAGGAAAGAAATTCTCCCTCAGAAGCTCTCCACATGCCGGAGTGTCTGCAACTTAACATCTGGGCACCTGTAAAGTAACATCCATATTGTGTTATTATGGCAGTACTATCTATACTGCAGGCTGGGAGTGCACCTCCCAGTCCAGGTTGCTTTGCTCAAGCTAGTGCATTAAAAATAGCAGCATGTCTCTGCAGGCACGGGCAGTGGCTTGGTTTAGCTGCCTGAGTGCAAGCGCGCTTAACCGCAGGGCCCGAGCTTGGGTGGCTAGCTCGAGCTGCCACCCATGCCACAATGTGCACAGTGCTATTTTTAGCACACACTAGCTTGAGCAGAGCTAGTGTGAGTCTGTCTACCCAGGCTGGGAGGCATGGTCACTGCTGCAGCCAAGATCACGACAGCATTGTTCTAGGCAGTTTACAAGCACATAATGAAGGGCAGTCTCTGCAGTGTAAATAGCGGTCTAAGCCAGACGGAGGGTGGTAATGAAAACAGAGAGGTGAAGTAACTTGCCCAAGGTCACACAGCAGCAAAGCCAGAAAGAGAATCCTAGCTCTCTCAATTCCCAGTCCAGTGACCTGGCCACTAGATCACTCTGTCTGTTTTTTCAAACACCAATTGCTAGAAATATATTATTCAGTCAATACTATTTATATAACTTAATAATTTCACTATGCACAGCCACCAATATTGTTAACAATTTGCAGCCAAGTATTTAAAAATAGATAACTACACAATTAGATTAAAATCCTATTAGTTTTGCCTCCAACCGTACGGCTTTTTCTAAGTCTCCAGGGATGTTAATTGATATGTTTTTGTAAACAAATGTGTGATGCTCTCTGTAGACTGATGAAACAATACCCTTATTTTTTTTACACAGGATTTTAGATTCAAGTGCCAACTTCCCCTGCACCTTACTTATGCTTACATGCCTAATCCTGCTATCTGTAGGACTGGGATATCTCCAACTAAAAGGGAAAAATATTACTTTATAATTTAATCTTCATTTTTGTTTGGTTTTCAAATGTATAATCAAATCAAAGCAGTTTAGTGTACACTTAACTTACCAGCACAGGTATCCCCAGTCAGCCTGCTTGGACATTACTGTGATGGATTTCTTTAAGAGCCCCTCTGAACTCCTGACACCTGGCTGGTGTATTTAACTATAAAGAACTACTCAATATTTCTATTCAAAGGAAATTCAACCCTGTAGAAGTATGTTATGTAAAATGGTTGAATTTGTTTGCTTTTTGTTCACATTATTCAGTGGAAAAATACAAAATGCTGTAATGACCCCCCCAAATCTGACTTTAAAATTCGGTTTATTTAGAACGCAAAAATGCACATGAAATTTAATCAGTATCTCAAGTCACATTATGTACTACAGGAAGTGAGCAAATAAATTAGCTGAACTGGGACATAGTCCCAGATCCACCCTTACTTGGTTACAGCACCTTTTCCTAGGAACTTCCAGCAGGGGAAGCTCTTAGCACATCAGTGTCTCCAACACTTCTTCAAGAGACAGCAAAGTTTAGTCAAGGCCCGGCAAAGGAGGGGAAAAAAATTAATGAAAAAGTAAACGGCAATGTAATGCCTGTATTGGCAGTTAATAAGAATATAGTCCAATTAAATGCCTTTGCTGTGTTTTGAATGTCTTTATCACCTGTATGGAAAGTTTTCAATTTTTTTTTTTGGTATAAATTTTGGGTTCACAAAAGTCCATCAGTGAGAGAACAGTCGTCCACTTCGAGGCTGACAGCCAGTCTTCAAGCTTTATGTTTTGCACACTAATCCCTCATCTGCAGGTTACTGAAAACTACTTGCATTTTTGTTCCCAGTTCACCTTGGTGAAAAAACCAAATTCCATAAATGATAAATCCAGTGTCTGCAGAAAGACAGTCACCTAATTGCACAGTGAAGCAGAAGAAAGCCTTGCAAATGGTATACAATTTTCAAAGTGTTCCAAGCCTTAGGCAAAAGCCTTTCAACTGTGTCTAAAACTGAATGATAAAATATGTTGTACAAATTATCTGTGAACAGGAAACATGTGGTAGTGGCAGGGGACTGAAATGTAACACTTGTAAAGAAATAGGAACTGCCAGTCATTTATACCCTTTTACTTTTCTTTCAGTTGCAAGTTCCATCATTTTTTTTCACCATCAGTTGATGTTCAAGTTTATAATAAAACATTTATCAGATCTCACTAGGCCAATTACAGCTTTTGTATCAGAAACAACAAAAAATAATACCCTGCATGTAGCTAAAGGTTTAGTTTTGTCCCTTTTTACATACTCTTAAAATGTTTCTGTTTAATCATTTTGAGAATGCATGTGGATGGAATTTTGAAAAAGACTGAGTGCTCCAGAAATGGATAATTTGCCAATCCACAATATTTTGGACCCAGGTAATCATAAATTGAGAAAAATTTCTCAAGCCTTATCTATAAAATATAGTAATAATAATAATTTAATAATAAATGTCAAGCACAAGTACTATTCAACAAGAAACAGAGAAGGGTCTATTCTGAAAGGTCATTTCTTCTGCCTGACTCTTTAAATTCCTACAGTCACGGTGTATCCTATGATAGCTCCTGTTATTTAAAGATGTAATCCTTATCACCAATACCAACCCCTGTGCACGGTGGTCCTCACTTATGGAATTTTTAATAGTTTATCTCCAAAACAACACTTCAGGGTTTAGAAAAAATGTTTCTATTTTGTGCTTCACCTTGCAGAAAAAAAGTAAACTTTTACCTAGTTTCAGAAAATTATCTAGGGAAGCAGAAACACTAGGCGATTTAAATCTAGTACATAAAAAAATCCACTTTCAACCACTCAAATTCGAAGTCCTTTATGACGCACTTTGAAGGGGTTCTTTGGGCCTTGATTTAGCAATGCACTTATGCATGTGATTAACTTTAATCATGTGCTTAAGCTCATCACTGCTCAGCAAAGTGTTTAAGTGCTTTGCTGAATGACAGCCTTAGTTTTTATTTTAAAACCTTGCTCTAGGCTTTGTTCCTTTGTTGTGTATTACCTGTCTAATCAGATCACATAAGGTGTGCTTAGTCTACTGTGGTGTCAATGCCTCGCCATCATGGTAGCTTTACTCAAGGCTAGAGGTGCTCTTTGTGGATGGAAACATGTAACTCTTTGCACTGAGAGATGTTGATAGGACAAATTACTATAAAGCTAAATTATATGGGTAGGATTTTTCAGAAGTGCCCCGTGCTGGCCTAACTTTGCTGCCATTGAAGGCAATTGGAAAACTCCCACTGACTTCAATGGGAGCAGAGTTAGGCCAATTGCTAAATATTTTTGGAACTCCCACCAATAATAACGAATATGGGGAAGTTTAAACTTCCTCTCCCTGGGCTGTGGATCAGCAGAGAACTTCTGCTTTGGTTGGGAGGTGCCAATCTGGCACCTTTCATGAGCACTAAATTTACCTGAAACTTGGTTTTTAAAAAAAGGAAAGAAAAAGAAACAAACGACTGTCTGGCCTGGCACACCAAAATACTGCCACAGAGCGGACAGAAATTCAGATCCAATGCAGTCCCCAACTCCTCAGGCTGTGAGAGCTACTTGCTTCTACTGGGTGCTCAGACACTAGGGGTAAAATACCTTATATTAGCTTCATACAGCCTTCTCAGGCTGGTTCATGGAATGTAGCTAATTGGTTAAGAAGGAAGCCACATCCAGTTGAATTTATTTCTTCACACAACACATAGTCAACCTGTGGAACTCCTTGCAAGAGAATGTTGTGAAGGCCAAGACTATAACAGGGTTCAAAAAAGAACTAGATAAATTTATGGAGGATAGGTCCATCAATGGCTATTAGCCAGGATGGGCAGGGATGGTGTCCCTAGCCTCTGTTTGCCAGATGCTGGGAATGGACAACAGGGGATGGATCACTTGATGATTACCTGTTCTGTTCATTCCCTCTGGGGCACCTGGCAATTTGCCACTGTTGTAAGACAGGATACTGGGCTAGATGGACCTTTGGTCTGATCCAGTATGGCCGTTCTTATATTCTTATGAATGGATGACTGTCAAAAAAGTCTTGAGAAGTGAAGTGAAATAAAAGGTAAGGAAAAAGAGTATTCCTGATCAAACAGGTACCCCCAAATGAGTACCTGTAATGTGTTTCCACAAGCTGCCATTGATTTGCCTCGATAAAAATATAATGTAGTTTAATGCACATTTTCAGGATAATTTCTCTTTTAGATTATAAACCCCAGTTTGAAGGAATGCTGCTCCTGAGAAAGAGCTGTACAGCACAGTGGGTTTGCATGTTTTCATAATAATAATAATTTACATTTTTATGGAGCCTTTAACTCAAAAGCATCCCAAAGTGCTTCATAAACACTCTCCATAGAATGCCACAGATATGCAACCACATAGAGAATGACAGTGTAAAGGGGAAACTTTGTGAAAAGGAGGCTGGAGCAAACCCTTATTCTCATGAAAAGTATTATGTGATCTTTAATGTCTACATACAGCAGATGGAGCCTCATTTTTTTAAAGATCTCATCCAAAAGAGTCCCCCATATGATGTGCAATGAACCAAATATATCCATTTGGGAAGGATAAAGACTGAAACAACCCCAATAAGATTTGGGCCTTGTGGTTTTAAAAGTCCCCAATTTGAAAGTTAGGCTTTAAGTCAATTCCTTCTAAAATTTCTCTGATATGAACTAAAAGCCAAATCCTGAGGTCCTACTTCAGTCTTTATTCTGTCCTTATTCAGGCAAATCTCACTGAAGTCAATGGCAGTTTATGTAATTAAGGACTGAGTAAAAACCGAAGGCCATCTTCCTAGGGAAAATCCTCTGGAAAGGGGCCCCAAAGGGTGGGAAGATATGTGCGACTCCCCTCACAGAGTTTCAATGAGCTTGTTCCATCAGGATGGGGGAAGGGAAGATGGGGAGTTTCCAGTCTTATCCTGAGGCATGAGCAATGTGGGGTTCACCTCTAAAACTCACTGATCTCAGAAGGTTCCACTCAAGAGCTGAGCCACCTGCACGAGGGCCCTGGATCTCCTTACTGGCTCTAGAGCTTCCCAAATTATGCGTCCATGTGGCACAGAGCAAAGAAATTAACTGAGACTTAAGCCTTGACCTGGTGTTACAATTCAAGGTCAACTGAATTACATTCCACCTACCTACAGCATAATTCTCCCTATAGTTCCAACTGTGAATATTATTTCTTACTTCCCTACATTAAAACATTATGCAATGTTGCTGTTGGAGAAATATCTGCTTTCCTCCACCCCAGCAGTGCCTGCAATGCTCAGTGAATGATCCCTCTATTTGCAAAGCAGTTATTACTAATGTTATTTCCTCTCTGATGCTTACAGTCATCTCAGTCAGGAGGACTTTATCAGAGCTGCTTTTTCAGTCAATCACTCCTTCTGTAATCTTGTGCTTTTAAATATAATTTAAAGTTAAAACCCACCTTGCAATCTAGAGCTTTTGCAAAGAAGCTGTCGATTAAAGACACCATGTGGGAGTAAAGATCAGTGAGTCCAAAATCAACTCAGGCTGTGGATTTTTCTGCAGGAGGACAGGAAGTGGGGGAGCGTGGCCCAGTGATTAGGGCAGTGGCCTGGGATTTGAGCAATCTGGCTTCAATTCCCTGATCTAGCACAGGCTTCCTGTATGACCTTGGGCAAGTCACTAAGCCTCTTTGTACCTCAGTTCCCCATCTGTCCTGGAGAGGCAATGGGCACTGCTAGGATAAAACCTGCCCATTGAAACATCATGAAAATGATGCTCCTATGACTGAGTTGGTCACAGGCTACACACCCAGGACCGGGAGAGACTGTTCTTCAACTAGTACAATTGACTAAGCAGAAGGGGACAACCTATTGTTCTATTTACTGATATCTGAAAGAGCTCATACTAGGCTGATATATAGTGTTAGTACAGAGAGCTAGGGAATGTAGGATGCATCTGGTAGGCACTGGGGAGGTAGTGATCTAATAGGATGTGATCTTGAAAACCAGAAGACCTGAGTTCTGTTCCCAGCTCTGATATAGTCTGTTTGACTTTGACCACTTCACTTTTCTGTGTTCTTGTTTCCCTTCCCACCCAGAATCAGTCTTGATTATTTATCTTGTCAGTTCTTTGAGGCAGGGACCAACTCCTACTACAAGTTTGTTCAGTGCTTAGCACAATGGGGCCTTAATCTCAGTTGGGACTTGTAGGTATTACTATAATACAAATAATAAATAATACTGGTAGTCAGTTATGTTGTCATGGCTACAGGGCAAACTGCACCTCAGACTCTTTTTAGTGACTCTCAAGTGCACCCCTCAGGTGACAAGCCTGGATTCCTGCACCTCACTCTGGGTGGAACATGTGGCCTGCACACTGTTAGATTGGACATCTGGGCTGCTGCTCTCCTGGTTTCCAAATGTATTAAAAAACAGGTCCAACTTGATTTTGGCACCTGTATGAGTTTAACTTTGGGAGCCTGTGACAGCAAACATTTGCAGTGTCTTCAAACCAAAGCTGTATTTATTCATTCCTCAAAAGATTCACAACATGTAGAGCAAATGGTAAGAACAAGAAAGAGCCTAAACACATGGGTATTCCTTACTCATTTGTTAGTTCCCCTCAGCTCAACTAACCCCACCTCTGGCAAGGAGAAACAGATCACTCTTGCTCACAATATCTGTGTCTCTCTGTGTTTCAGAAAGCCTGTCATCTTTCACTGATACCCCAGGCCATCTCTCTGGTTCACTCAATCTCTTTCCCTTTCCTGGTGAGTTTGAGGATTTTTAAAAAATCCCCTTTGATCCCTTGGGAAGCGTGTCAGAGGTCAAGTGCCCACTCTTGGCCACTCACCAGACTGCTAGAGGGGATCCAGCCAGTGAATCCCCAGATGTTTTAAACCTCTGATTCATTCAGGTTGGAAAATAATGCCTCTGAACAGAATCCAGGCATTATCCCTGTCTTGGAGTCCCTAGGCACACTTTTCAGGGTGCAGACCATCTGTGTAGCACTCTGTCCTGAGAGCTTAGACCACATGGTCCACTGACCATCCCCTTGGAATCAGTGCTGGCCCCTCAGACTTCCCCATAGCTTAAACACACCTTTTCCCAGAACTCCACCCAAAGGTGTGAGCCTTTTGACTTACCTTTTCATGGGGCCACATGGTAGGTGTAACACATAACGTACACAGACACTTTTCACAGAATTCTAATACCATTGTGCTTTACTTAACATATAAGCATGGAGAATACAGATCATATAGAAAACAACAAACATCCTGAACCCAATACCTCTCTCTCCAGCTCACCCTTTCCTTGGAAATTCTTGGGGGGACCATCTGAGTTCAGGTAGGCAAAAAGCAACAGAGTCCTGTGGCACCTTTAAGACATATTGGAGCATAAGCTTTCGTGGGTGAATGCCCACTTCGTCGGATGCATGTAATGGAACAAACATGCATCCGATGAAGCGGGCATTCACCCACAAAAGCTTATGCTCCAATACATCTGTTAGTCTTAAAGGTGCCACAGGACTCTCTGTTGCTTTTTACAGATCCAGACTAACACGGCTACCCCTCTGATACAGGTAGGCAAAGTTCGCCCTTGCCTCATTAGGCTCCTGCAGCAGTTTCTGTCCGCTTGAGCTGGTGAAAATGGCCAAAGCCCCCAAATAATCCCAGTCTCTCTGTCATATGACTCCCAGATCAGCCTCCTCAGATGTTCCCAGACTGTGACCAGGTGATATTGTTGCTAGGTGACCTCTTCCCTAATAAACCAGTTCTCCTGGGTAGGAACCAACCTATTGTTTAGAGCTATTCCATTTCAATGGGAGAGTACTTAAGTCAATAACTATTGTCATCCCTTTGCCAGCAGCCTTTGGCATTCCAGTCCAACATGGATGTAACAAGACATCAGAGAAGGTAAAGAGCCCCACATCCAAAATTGAGTCTGCAGTCCAACACAGATACGCTTAAAGAGTTCCCAGTATCAAACAGAATTCATAAGTTGTATGTATGGATTACACAAATCACCAGAAAGAGTAAACCATTCTAGTTTTTCCCCCATGGCCAAGCCATTGTTATTTTAAGTCCTTTGAAGTTGTTTACCTCAGGAGTCTTATCTTTGCCATTGTTTCATTTCCTGTGGGTTTCCCTATGAGAGCTTCCCTTGAATTAACTCCATTCAGGCTGGATAATATAATCCAGATAAACTGAGGTGCATGATATTTATAAAACATAATACAGCTATTTCCCAGTTCTCCTCATATGTACTTAAGCCTTGTCTATACTAGAGAGACTACCCATTGCTGATACGAGTATCAGTAACGTGCAGCTGAACTGGTGCTTAACAGCTATGAGCATAGCCAAGGACAAAGAGCTACACCTATGGTCAGAAATGGGGAATTCTTGTAGACTAGACAAGCCCTTAGGTATTATGGTTATAGGAACCTTACAATATGAGAGAGCGAGAGAGCGAGCGAGAGAGAGAGAGTAACCAGTGGGGAGTAAAGACACCAACATAAAGTAGATACAGCAAAACCACTAGTAGGACAGGGACCTAAAGAACATTGACTTTAATGGGAGAACATTCCAGCCATTAATGAGAATGGGGATGGCATTAAGGTTCAGAGCCCTAATGAGCAATGAGCCATTTGAGTAGCAGCCACCAACTACATATAAGATACAAAAGTAACTGCTATTACAAACTCTGAGAAAGAGATGCCCCAGTTCTCTCATGGAAGATGAGCACTCTCAGGGAAGAGTAGTTTATTAGAAGTCCTTCTTGTAGCTGTGGAAAGAAAAAAAGGAGGATGAGATACACCCTGTGTCAGTTTTGTTATTGTTGCCATCAGAAGAACCCTAAAAATAATTAATAGTAAAGGTAACTTATTCAAAGGGTTTCAGTGCCAGGGTGGCATTTTATTTCATTTGAACCCGGGCTGATGTTCCATGTCTCCACTGAGGGATCTCCAAACCACTTATGCATGAGAGTAAGTTTACTCATGTGAACAGTCTCCTTGACTTCACTGGAACTACCCATGTGAGTGATGTTACTCAACTGCACATTTGCAGGATCTAGCCCGAAGAGTACAGCATGGATTACACTATATGTTCACAAACTGATCATTAGGCTAGCCACTTTGCCCAGTCAAATCACAGGGGCTCTAATGTTCATCTTAAATGTGAATCTAAAGCACATTGAGTTTTGTTTTTAACCCTTTGTTGTTCTTTGAAGTTTAAGGAGAGACCCATATTTTTTTACAAAAAGCTATTTTTCATGGTTTTATTTATTTATTTATTTTCCATTTTAAAATAGCAGGTCATTACGTTGCTAGAGAACTTTGGCAAGTTATCTGGAGTGTCCGAAGACTGAAGACAAATGAGGCTGTAGGGAAGGAAGGGGTGCGGGGGAGGGGGGGCATGGGGGAGGCATATGGAGCTAAGCCCCAAATGATAGAATGGATTAAACTTGTTGGACATCACCTAGCCTGATCCAGTGTTGCTTTGGGTGACACTCCTTTGATGAGCTAGTAATCACTTGCAATGGTGCATGGAGAACTCGTTAGTCACTTCAGAACCACAAAAGAAATAGCCCATTTGAATCTTATTTTCGAGTATGCTTTGAAGCTTTGAGGTTAACAAATCCTTTAGTCACATATGGTACTGTCCTAATCAAACCTCTTTCTGTTTGGACATGCAGAGTATATCTTTTGAATGAGACCTCAACTGAAATGAAAGGGACACCGGCAACTCAAAAATCACACTTCTGTCTGAAAATATTTTACCTACTATTGTGAGAAGTAACTCCTAAATTCACTGTAACTGAGACAGATTAGAGATTTTCATTCTTTCTTTCCGTTTTGTTTACTTTTTGCATTTGACAGCACTTTGTGTATAACCAATTTCACCATTTCCTCTGTTACTGTGGCTCCTTTGCACAGCACCAGCAGAGAATGAAATACAGTACTTTTAAAAGAGAGAATATCATTGTAAACCCCAAAAATATGGGCAGAAGGACTCCAAGTAGGTTGTAGTACTACCTGACATTACCTTAAACTCTTTTTTTAAACTGAGTAGATTTAAAGTGACCTAGTCAACATAAAATGTAGATTCCTTGCCAGACAACATAGTTAAGAAAATAGAGGGATGAACCTGTTCCATTCAAATCAAAAGCAACCCAGACTTTTACTTAAATTCAAACTGAACCCAAATCTTTCTGAAGTCTGAAAAAGTTTGGTTCACTTTTATTCTAAAATAATGTTTCAGTTTGGTGCCTCTCTGTATATTCTTCTTCCAGCCAGCATCTGAATTGTAAGGCCAGAATACTGCAAGAAAACCTTCTCATATAATTTTCCTGCCCAGTTTATTAGAATCAAGAGATTTGTGTAAGTATCTGAATCTTTAGATGCTTATCCATACCAAATTTCTCTCAACCTATATAGAGTTTATCTCATCATTTGCTCTGATGAGTCCTTTTGCATCAATTATTTCTGACCCTCCAAAATTAAATATTTCAGTATGTACATATTTCTAACTGCATTTACCTGCAGCTGCCCTTTTTTTTTTTACACAGAAACAATGTTTAATTACTAGGGAATCAGCTTTTCTTGCATTGAATCATTTTTAGATATCTGGGGCTTGAATCTCATCTCACACTGGTTTATATCAAATGTAGCTCCCTTGAGGTAGACATCCTGAGATATGGCATCACATCCTTTTATTTCCTTATATCGTCTTTCTCTCCTCTTTTCCTTCCCTGATTTCTTTCTCTTCCTCTCTCCTCTGTTTCATTCTTATTCTCCTCCTCTCTCATACTCACATTCTGTCTTTCATCACACTTTCTCTCATACTTCTCTCACTATTCTACCCCAGTGAAACAGGTATATTAGAGCTACTTAGGCTACATAATCAGCTAGGCTGATCAGTAGAAAAGAGCACTCTGGGTAAAATATCTAATAGGAAGTCAGTTAATGGTTTTCACTGTCTGGCCACTGCTCTGGGAAAACAATGGTTGCATTATGAGACTACAGGCAAGATTCTCAGCTGGCGTAAATGAGTGTGGCTTCATCAAGGTCAATGGATATGCCAAGATATACCAGCTGAGTATATTTATTCCAAGATCTGGGTGGAGCCAGCTGAGAAACCAAAGCACACATCTGTAGCAAGGTTGCAGTCTCCAAAACTCATAGTTACATGGAAGGTAAATTGAATGGAATCTTACACCCAAATATAGCTTGCAAGAACAAGTAGTTAATGTTAACTATTAAAGCTTGTACAGTTCTTTGAAACAGTATCAAGTACTAAGGGTATGTGTACACTACGAAATTAGATCGAATTAATAGAAGCCGGTTTTATAGAAATCGGTTGTATACAGCCGATTGTGTGTGTCCCCACATAAAATGCTCTAAGTGCTCTAGTCGGCGGACCGCGTCCACAGTACCGAGGCTAGCGTCGACTTCCGGAGCATTGCACTATGGGTAGCTATCCCACAGTTCCCGCAGTCTCCGCCGCCCATTGGAATTCTGGGTTGAGATTCCAATGCCCGAATGATGCAAAACAGTGTCGCGGGGGGTTCTGGGTACATGTCGTCAGGCCCCTCCCCCTCCGTCAGAGCAACGGCAGACAATAGATTCGCGCCTTTTTACCTGGGTTACCTGTGCAGACAACATACCACAGCAAGCATGGAGCCCGCTCAGCTCAGCTCACCGTCACCATATGTCATCTGGGTGCCGGCAGACGTGGGACTGCATTGCTACACAGCAGCAGCAGCTAACTGCCTTTTGGCGGTAGACGGTGCAGCATGACTGGTAGCCTTCATTGGCGATCTGGGTGCCAGCAGCCGTGGGGCTGGCAGCCGTGGGGCTGCATTGCACCAGCCCCCTTGCCTTTTGCCTTTTGGCAGTAGATGGTTTATTACGACTGGTAACCGTCCTCGTCGTACAGCAGTGGCTGTCAATCATGGGCACCTGGGCAGACATGCTCAGTCCTATGGAACTGTCTTGATGATGATGGTTATCAGTCGTAGTATGCCATTTTCTGCCACGCGCCCTGTTGGCTCATCGCACGTTAGCTGAGTCTTCCCTGAGCAGCAGATCGTGCAATAGGCCTAAAGGCTAACTGCCAAGCACCCAGTATTTGCTGCCAAGCACCCAGAAAATGCCGAGGGCTATCAGTCATGCTGCACTGTCGTCTTAAGATGTAAAAAATAGATTTGTTCTGTATTCATTTCCTTCCCCCCTCCCTCCGTCAAATCAACGGCCTGCTAAACCCAGGCTTTTGAGTTAAATCTCTGGGGGGGGGCCATTCTGTGTGACAGTTGTTTGTGTTTCTCCCTGATGCAAAGCCACCTTTCTTGATTTTAATTCCCTGTACCTGTATGCCATGTCGTCACTCGCCCCTCCCTCCCTCCCTCCCTCCTTCCCCTGGTCCGTCAGATACTAGTTTCACGTCTTTTTTCAGACCAGACGCCATAGCTAGCACTGGGATTATGGAGCCCGCTCAGATCACCACGGCAATTATGAGCACTATGAACACCACGCACATTGTCCTGGAGTATATGCAGAGCCAGGACATGCCAAAGCAAAACCAGGACCAGGCGAGGAGGAGGCGATTGCAGCGCAGCAACGAGAGTGATGAGGAAATGGACATGGACCTAGACCTCTCACAAGGCACAGGCCCCAGCAATGTGGAAATCATGGTGTTCCTGGGGCAGGTTGATGCCGTGGAACGCCGATTCTGGGCCCGGGAAACAAGCACAGACTGGTGGGACCGCATCGTGCTGCAGGTGTGGGACGATTCCCAGTGGCTGTGAAACTTTCGCATGCGTAAGGGCACTTTCATGGAACTTTGTGACTTGCTTTCCCCTGCCCTGAAGCGCCAGAATACCAGGATGAGAGCAGCCCTCACAGTTGAGAAGCGAGTGGCGATAGCCCTGTGGAAGCTTGCAACGCCAGACAGCTACCGGTCAGTCGGGAATCAATTTGGAGTGGGCAAATCTACTGTGGGGGCTGCTGTGATCCAAGTTGCCAGGGCAATGAGAGACCTGGTGATATCAAGGGTAGTGACTCTGGGAAACGTGCAGGACATAGTGGATGGCTTTGCTGCAATGGGATTCCCAAACTGTGGTGGGGCGATAGACGGAACCCATATCCCTATCTTGGCACCGGAGCACCAAGCCACCGAGTACATAAACCGCAAGGGGTACTTCTCAATGCTGCTGCAAGCCCTGGTGGATCACAAGGGACGTTTCACCAACATCAACGTGGGCTGGCTGGGAAGGGTACATGATGCTCGCGTCTTCAGGCTCTCTGTTCTGTTTCGAAAGCTGGAGGAAGGGACTTACTTTCCGGACCAGAAAATAACCGTTGGGGATGTTGAAATGCCTATCGTGATCCTTGGGGACCCAGCCTACCCCTTAATGCCATGGCTCATGAAGCCGTACACAGGCAGCCTGGACAGGAGTCAGGACCTGTTCAACTACAGGCTGAGCAAGTGCCGAATGGTGGTGGAATGTGCATTTGGGCGTTTAAAAGCGCGCTGGCGCAGCTTACTGACTCGCTCAGACCTTAGCGAAAAGAATATCCCCATTGTTATTGCTGCTTGCTGTGCGCTCCACAATATCTGTGAGAGTAAGGGGGAGACATTTATGGCTGGGTGGGAGGTTGAGGCAAATCGCCTGGCCGCTGATTACGCGCAGCCAGACACCAGGGCGGTTAGAGGAGCACAGCAGGGCGCGGTGCGCATCAGAGAAGCTTTGAAAACGAGTTTTGTGACTGGCCAGGCTACGGTGTGAAACTTCTGTTTGTTTCTCCTTGATGAACCCTCCGCCCCTCCCCCCCCCACCCGGTTAACTCTACTTCCCTGTAAACCAACCACCCCACCCTCCCCTACCCTCCCCCCTTCGAGCACCACTTGCAGAGGCAATAAAGTCATTGTTACTTCACATTCATGCATTCTTTATTAATTCATCACACAACTAGGGGGATAATTTCAAAGGTAGCCCGGGATGGGTGGGGGAGGAGGGAAGGAAAAGGACACACTGCAGTTTAAAACTTTAAAACTTTAACACTTATTGCTCGGGAAATCATCTGGGGTGGAGTGACTGGGTGGCCGGAGGCCCCCCCACCGTGTTCTTGGGCGTCTGGGTGAGGAGGCAATGGGACTTGGGGAGGAGGGCTGTTGGTTACACAGGGGCTGTAGCGGCGGTCTGTGCTCCTGCTGCCTTTCCTGCAGCTCAACCATACGCTGGAGCATATCAGTTTGATGCTCCAGCAGCTGGAGCATCGACTCTTGCCTTCTGTGTGCAAGCTGACGCCACCTCTCATCTTCAGCCCGCGATTCAGCACGCCACCTCTCCTCTCGCTCATATTGGGCTTTTCTATAATCAGTTATTGACTGCCTCCACGCATTCTGCTGTGCTCTGTCAGCGTGGGAGGCAGTCTGTAGTTCTGTAAACATTTCATCACGCGTCCTTCGCTTCCGCTTTCGAATATTCACTAGCCTCTGTGAAGGAGAAAGATTTGCAGCTGGTGGAGGAGAAGGGAGAGGTGGTTAAAAAAGATACGTTTTAGAGAACAATGGGTACACTCTTTCACGTTAAATTTTGCTGTTCACATCACACAGCACATGTGCTTTCATTACAAGGTCGCATTTTTCCTCTTATATTGAGGGCCTGCCGGTTTGGTGTGAGAGATCACTCATGCAGTGCCAGGCCACAGATTTCAGCTTGCAGGCAGCCATGGTAAGACACAGTCTTTTGGCTTTTTTAACCTTCTTAACATGTGGGGATGGTTTCAAACAGTACTGCTCTCATTAACCATACCAAGCACCCGTTGGGTTGGCCATTTAAAATGGGTTTGCAATGTAAAAGGAGGGGCTGCGGTTTCAGGGTTAACGTGCAGCACAAACCCAACTAATTCCTCTCCCCCACACACCCAATTCTCTGGCATGATCACTTCACCCCTCCCCCCCACCGCGTGGCTAACAGCGGGGAATATTTCTGTTCAGCAGAGCAGGAAGGGGCACCTCTGAATGTCCCCTTAATAAAATTGCCCCATTTCAACCAGGTGACCGTGAATGATATCACTCTCCTGAGGATAACAAAGAGCGATAAGGAATGGATGTTGTCTGCATGCCAGCAAACACCGGGACCATACGCTGCCATGCTTTGTTATGCAATGATTCCAGACTACGTGCTACTGGCCTGGCGTGGTAAAGTGTCCTACCATGGCGGACGGGATAAGGCAGCCCTCCCCAGAAACCTTTTGCAAAGGCTTTGGGAGTACATGAAGGAGAGCTTTCTGGAGATGTCCCTGGAGGATTTCCGCTCCATCCCCATACACGTTAACAGACTTTTCCAGTAGCTGTACTGGCCGCGATTGCCAGGGCAAATTAATCATTAATCATTAAACACGCTTGCTTTTAAACCATGTGTAATATTTACAAAGGTACACTCACCAGAGGTCCCCTGTGTGCCCACAGGGTCTTGGGTGAGTTCGGGGGTTACTGGTTCCAGGTCCAGGGTGATAAACATATCCTGGCTGTTGGGGAAACCGGTTTCTCCGCTTCCTTGCTGCTGTGAGCTATTTACATTATCTTCATCCTCATCTTCCTCGTACCCCGAACCCGCTTCCCTGTGTGTTTCTCCAGTGAGGGACTCATAGCACATGGTTGGGGTAGTGGTGGCTGCACCCCCTAGAATGGCATGCAGCTCCGCGTAGAAGCGGCATGTTTGCGGCTCAGCCCCGGACCTTCCGTTTGCTTCTCTGGCTTTGTGGTAGGCTTGCCTTAGCTCCTTAATTTTCACGCGGCACTGCTGTGCGTCCCTGTTATGGCCTCTGTCCTTCATGGCCTTGGAGACCTTTTCTAATATTTTGCCATTTCCTTTACTACTTCGGAGTTCGGCCAGCACTGATTCATCTCCCCATATGGCGAGCAGATCCCGTACCTCCCGTTCTGTCCATGCTGGAGCTCTTTTGCGATCCTGGGACTCCATCACGGTTACCTGTGCTGATGAGCTCTGCGTGGTCACCTGTGCTTTCCACGCTCAGCAAACAGGAAATGAAATTCAAACATTCGCGGGGCTTTTCCTGTCTACCTGGCCAGTGCATCTGAGTTGAGAGTGCTGTCCAGAGCGGTCACAATGAAGCACTGTGGGATAGCTCCCGGAGGCCAATAACGTCGAATTCCGTCCACATTAACCCAATTCCGACCCCCTAAAGCCGATTTTATCGCTAATCCCCTCGTCGGAGGTGGAGTAAAGAAACCGGTTTAAAGGGCCCTTTAAGTCGAAAGAAAGGGCTTCGTCGTGTGAATGTGTCCAGGCTTAATTCGATTTAACGCGGCTAAAGTCGACCTAAACTCGTAGTGTAGACCAGGCCTTAGTATCATTAACTACTCTCAACACCCATTGTTCAACCTAAGGGCCAAACTGTACAATCAGATCCTTGGAGGGTGCGGGGGGAGGGGTTGCATGATCTACAAAAATAAAAAGGAGTCATATAAAAAATGGAAACTAGGACAGATTACAAAGGATGAATATAGGCAAACAACACAGGAATGCAGGGGCAAGATTAGAAAGGCAAAGGCACAAAATGAGCTCAAACTAGCTACAGGAATAAAGGTACAAGAAGACTTTTTATCAATACATTAGAAGCAAGAGGAAGACCAAAGACAGGGTAGGCCCACTGCTCAGTGAAGAGGGAGAAACAGTAACAGGAAACTTGGAAATGGCAGAGATGCTTAATGACTTCTTTGTTTCAGTCTTCACCGAGAAGTCTGAAGGAATGCCTAACATAGTGAATGCTAATGGGAAGGGGGTAGGTTTAGCAGATAAAATAAAAAAAGAAGAAGTAAAAAATCACTTAGAAAAGTTAGATGCCTGCAAGTCACCAGGGCCTGATGAAATGCATCCTAGAATACTCAAGGAGCTAATAGAGGAGGTATCTGAGCCTCTAGCTATTATCTTTGAAAAATCATGGGAGACGGGAGAGATTCCAGAAGACTGGAAAAGGGCAAATATAGTGCTCATCTATAAAAAGGGAAATAAAAACAACCCAGGAAACTACAGACCAGTTAGTTTAACTTCTGTGCCAGGGAAGATAATGGAGCAAGTAATTAAGGAAATCATCTGCAAACACTTGGAAGGTGGTAAGGTGATAGGGAATAGCCAGCATGGATTTGTAAAGAACAAATCATGTCAAACCAATCTGATAGCTTTCTTTGATAGGATAACGAGTCTTGTGGATAAGGGAGAAGCTGTGGATGTGGTATACCTAGACTTTAGTAAGGCATTTGATACGGTCTTGCATGATATTCTTATCGATAAACTAGGCAAATACAATTTAGATGGGGCTACTATAAGGTGGGTGCATAACTGGCTGGATAACCATACTCAGAGAGTTGTTATTAATGGTTCCCAATCCTGCTGGAAAGGCATAACAAGTGGGGTTCCGCAGGGGTCTGTTTTGGGACCGGCTCTGTTCAATATCTTCATTAACGACTTAGATATTGGCATAGAAAGTACGCTTATTAAGTTTGCGGATGATACCAAACTGGGAGGGATTGCAACTGCTTTGGAGGACAGGGTCATAATTCAAAATGATCTGGACAAATTGGAGAAATGGTCTGAGTTAAACAGGATGAAGTTTAACAAAGACAAATGCAAAGTGCTCCACTTAGGAAGGAAAAATCAGTTTCACACATACAGAATGGGAAGAGACTGTCTAGGAAGGAGTACGGCAGAAAGGGATCTAGGGGTTATAGTGGACCACAAGCTAAATATGAGTCAACAGTGTGATGCTGTTGCAAAAAAAGAAAACATGATTCCGGGATGTATTAACAGGTGTGTTGTGAGCAAGACACGAGAAGTCATTCTTCCACTCTACTCTGCTCTGGTTATGCCTCAGCTGGAGTATTGTGTCCAGTTCTGGGCACCGCATTTCAAGAAAGATGTGGAGAAATTGGAGAGGGTCCAGAGAAGAGCAACAAGAATGATTAAAGGTCTTGAGAACATGACCTATGAAGGAAGGCTGAAAGAATTGGGTTTGTTTAGTTTGGAAAAGAGAAGACTGAGAGGGGACATGATAGCAGTTTTCAGGTATCTAAAAGGGTGTCATAAGGAGGAGGGAGAAAACTTGTTCACCTTAGCCTCTAAGGATAGAACAAGAAGCAATGGGCTTAAACTGCAGCAAGGGAGGTCTAGGTTGGACATTAGGAAAAAGTTCCTAACTGTCAGGGTGGTTAAACACTGGAATAAATTGCCTAGGGAGGTTGTGGAATCTCCATCTCTGGAGATATTTAAGAGTAGGTTAGATAAATGTCTATCAGGGATGGTCTAGACAGTATTTGGTCCTGCCATGCAGGCAGGGGACTGAACTCAATGACCTCTCGAGGTCCCTTCCAGTCCTAGAATCTATGAATCTATTAATCTTTTGGGGACAGGTACTCCAGAAAACAAAACGATTTTAGCCTTTAAATTGCACAACTGGTATGTGGCAGCTTCCTTGGATGTCTGATCCTTTTATTACCCAGAATGAAAATCAGCATTTCAGCCTTGTTACAGCCTATTATCTCCTACTGACAAGCAGCCCAGTTTCAAGATAACTCTTTATTATGAGCAGGAACTATGTGAAAAAATGAGGTAACAAAACTTTCTACAATTCTGTGTAGCTGCAGCCTGCCACTACTCTGTCTTGGGCTCCTCTTTTTCTGCTTCAGCAGGAAGTGAATCCTGGCAACCAAAGACTGCCGCTAGACTGTACAGGAAGTGTTGATTCTGCACTTCCTGGAGGACTTACTCTATATCACATCTTCCATTTTTTAGATCCCATTTGAAAATTCCCTGACTGAACTAAATCTATCAAACTATAACAAATACAATAACTAATGTAACTCTTCAAATTGCTTAAACTCAACATTAATATGTTTCAGTCAGTCTCTTAAGGCATTTCATCAATCTTCCTGGTCTGCATTGCAAATCCTCCTTAGGCAAGTCCTTGTCTGCTCAGTTTCATGGTCAATAGCAGGGTCAGTTTGTGAATTGATTTCAACTTGTGCGTCTACCCTCACTTCACTTTTCTTGGCCAAGTTGTCAAGTATCTTGAGCAGATGTTTACAATTCATTCATAAATTTTTGCCTTCATCTGTGATCTCTGAGAATGAGTGAGGTGACTCTTGTCTGATCGTTATAGGTCTGAGTCGCCAGTGCCCATCTTGCCAAATTCTCATCAAGTCTTTGTTTTTAAATGTGGAAGAGGTCTTGCTCCTTTATTGTAATCTATTGTCTAAATGTACTTTCCCTTATTGTCACAGACTCCTTAGTCATCCTTTGTTTTTGTCCCATATCTGGTAATTAAGTATTTATGTGTTTATTGTAGAGGAGTTCAGCCGGTGACTTTCCAGATTGCTGTAGTATAGCTCTATAATTGAGTAGTGCTAAAAATGTATCTTCTGTTCCATCCATTGCTCTTTTGAGTAAGTTTTTTGCTACATGTACTCTACATTCAGATAATTCATTTGCTTGAGGATATCTGGGACTAGATGCCTCATAAAGACAGTCATACATTTTAGCAAAGTGCAGGGATTCCCTACTCTTGATCTGTGGTCCATTGCCAGTTATTGGCTTTCTTGGAATTCCATGATGTGCATTATTGCCTAACAATTGTTGCTGCTGTGGTAGCTTGAAGTATGTCTGCTTCTGGAAAATAGATAAAGTAGTGCATTACACCCGGGTGATCATGTCTTCCCAAGTTGAACATGTCAATTCCAACTTTGTCCCAAGGACTTGCAAGTTGTTCATGTAGTACAGGGGTCGGCAACCTCTGGCACGCGGCTCGCCAGGGTAAGCACCCTGGCGGGCCGGGCCAGTTTGTTTACCTGTTGCGTCGGCAGGTTCAGCCTATTGCGGCTCCCACTGGCTGCGGTTCGCCATCCCAGGCCAATGGGGTCGGCAGGAAGCGGCACAGGCGAGGGATGTGCTGCCTGCGGCTTCCCGCCGTCCCCATTGGCCTGGGACGGCGAACCACGCGAACCAGCCGACGTGGCAGGTAAACAAACTGGCCTGGCCCGCCAGGGTGCTTACCCTGGCGAGCCACATGCCAGAGGTTGCCGACCCCTGATGTAGTCTCATTGGTTCTTTCTGCTGGAATTCTCTATACTTGACACATTCCACACCTGCTCACTCTTTCTTCAATGTCACTATTCATCTGTGACCAGAATACAAACTTCTCTAGCTCTCAGTTTTGATTTGGTCATTTCCAAGTGTCCTTTTCATATTTGTTCCAATATTTTCCTTTTAAGCACTGTGGGAGCCACAATTTTTATTCCCTTCGAGAGCACTCCTAAAATCACTGAAAGTTCATTTTTATACTGGGACTACGCAGTTGATTTTATCCTCTTTTACTTATTGCTTGTATCACTGCTTGTAGTATTTCATCTTTAGCTGTTTCTGTCTCCAATTCATTCCATATCCTTGGATATACAGCTTATCACACTTTTATCATGTTCACATGTAGATTTACTGCTTGTTTCTGATTATCAGGCTGTTTATTGTCAGCAGATGGAGCATATGCCCTGAGATTGTGTCTGCCATTACTAAGTGGCATTCAGGTTGGAGCTCTTAGGTCACAACATACTTCTGTTTTCCCCCCCAAAACTAGTCACTGTATCATTGGTTGTGCTTCTCTAAGTCCCTTTTTGTGTATTGCAATCAGAGGTTTGTGATCAGTTTCTGCTTTGAAGCTAAAACCATAGAGAAAGTCATGAAACGCTGTACATCCATAAACCAGACCTAGTGTCTCTTTTTCAGTTTGTGCACACATCTTCTCTGCAGCTGTCACAGTCCAAGATGCATATGTGACTGGCAACCAATAAGTTCCATGACACTGTAATAGTGCTGCTCCCAACCCTCTTTTTGAGGCATTTGTGGAGAGTTTTATGTCTTTCAATGGGTCAAAAAAATGCAGCGCTGGCATTGATGGCAGAATGTGATTTAAATCACTGAACTCTTTTATGCTCTGGCATCCCTGCCCATTTGGTGACCTTGTGGAGAAGATGTCCTAGGTAAGTTTTGCAAGCTGTATAGTTAGATATGAATGTGCTGGCCTAATTCAACATGTCTAGCAGCATTTGAATTTCCTTTTTATCTTTTAGTCTTGGCATGCTCAGTATTGCCTGAATCTTTGATTCCCCAGGTAAGATTCCCTTGGTTGTCAGTCTCTCTCCCAAATATATTATTTCCATTATTTAAAACTGTCATTTGACGGTATCAGTTTAGGGTTATTAGCTCTCACAAGTTCTGTACTCTCCTAGTCATTCCTGATAATCAATGGTAATGCTGCCCCAAATTACTGTGTCATCAATATACACTTCATGCATGCTAGACCCTGAAGCATATGGCTTGTTGTACAATGAAATACTCCTGGAGCTGAACATATTCTGAAAGGCAGTCTTAGGAAGCTGGAAGTGGAGTGTTGAAAGTGCAGATCTTGGACTGCTCATTGTCCAAGGGGATCTGCCAAAATCCAGCCAATGCATCTAATTTGCTAAAGAATTCAGATCCTGCCATCTCAGACAATGGCTCACTTCTTGTGGGCAAGTGGAAGTGTTCTTTTTTATGTTTTTGGTCAGCTCCTTAGGGTCCATACACAGCAGTCGCCCTCCTCCTTTTCTACAGTTATTAAGGAGTGAACCCAGTCTGTTGGTTCTGCTATTCTTTGAATGATGCCACTTGCTGTCTCGTTTTGCAGCTTTTCGTCTAGCCTCTTTCTTAAGGCTTGTAGAACTTTTTGTTTTGGATGTAGCACAGATTCTGCATTTTCTCTTAGCAACATCTTGTATGTTACTTGGTGGCACCCATTTCCTATAAATACATCTTCATATAATGATATTAACACTTTCGTATTTGGTTCTATGCTGCCTGTCTATCTCTCTATGGTATACACCCTCTTAACGAGATCAAGCACCTCAGACCATGTAGGTCTGAGATTGCTTGCCTTTGTGTACCACCACAAACTCTTGTTTTATCATCTTCCCTGTAGTATTTAAGTGTCAGTGAGCATTCTCACAATACTGGAATTGTTCCTCCATTATAGTCTTTCACAGACACTTTTGACTTTTCCACTTTTATGTGCTCCTTACATCTTTCTAATTCAGTTTCTGTTATTACATTTACTTGTGCCCCAGTATCTATCTTGTATGTCACATAAGTGCCATTTGTATACATTTAATTAGCTGGTCTTTTGAGTTTTCAGACTACTCCATTATTGTACTTAAGAACAGCTTTTCCTCTTCACCTGAGGAGTCCCCTTCTGCACTTAATACATACACTTTCCTATTTTCTCTGCACATTTTAGCATAATGTTTAGGTTTCTTACAGTTTCTCCATATTTGCCAGAATGCTGGGCATTTCCTATATTCCTGCTGATTAACACATCGCTGACATTGTTTCCTGCTTTACATGTTTCTATCCTTGGCCAATTTAATTTCTGCAAATTTTTCTCTTGCTATAGCACTCACAGTCATGTGCTCTGTGCCTTTCTTTAGACTTTTTATTTGTGTTTCTGTTTGTTCTGCTGTTTGACATGTACATACGACCTTTTCTAGTGTCAGATACATCTCCCTTTGTAACCATTCATGGACTTTTTTAGTGTTACACCCTAAGGCAGTTCTGGTCTTTAATGAGAGAATCTTTCATTATGGCATATTCACAGGACAAACTTTTCAGTTTTAAGTTTGTGACCAACTCCTCTATTGTTTCTCTTTCATTCTGAGTTCTCTTCCCAACATATGTGTCTCCTAAATAACACCAAATAACATTTTTTCTAGCAGCACAATGATCCTCAAACATTTTATTATTTTTGCAAAGCTTTCCTCTCTCTTGCCACCTCCATCTGTATGGAATGCATTGTAGTCGTCTAGGGCTTCTGTGCCTGCCCCTGTTCAGAGCAGAACAATCTTTTGTTCATTCTCCAGTTTATTTGCCCCAGTGGCTTTCATATACAGCTAAAATTGCTGTTTGAACCATTTTCAGGCATCTCCAGCATTTCCCGATTCTCAGAGCTGGTGGGGCTGTTACATGCAGTTTCACAAGCTCTGTGGCAGCCCTTGCCAGGAAGCTGTGCCTCCCTTGCCTGGTACTGATAATCAGAGCACGGTCAAGCTGAACCTATTATGAACAGAAATATAGAAATCAGGTAACAAACTTCCTATTACTCTATGTAGTTGCACCCGGCGACTGCCCTTTCCTGGGATTCTTTGTATCTGCCCCAGCAGGAAATGTCACTGAGAAGCCAGAAATTGTATCTAGAGTATACAAGAAGCATGGCAGGACTTCCTGGAGTACTTTACAGCATACAGCACTCGCGTAAGCAAGAGTCGTTACTGCAGTATTATCTCCACCAAGGAAAAAAGATAAAGAAGAGCCAAACATGTTGTTTGTCCTTGAGGAACCAGTACAATGCTATGCAAAGAGAGAGAACCACAGGTCTGAATTTCCAGAGTTCTGAGCACCCACCATGCCAATTAGTAATGTCAATGGAAGCTGTGGAATTCCGTAGCTGAAAACCAGTCCCAGAATTGTGATGGGCTCAATCACGAGCCAGCCTACACATCTGCACAAAGGATTAAGGTGATGCTACGTGCCCCTTTACTCCCCTGCATGGGCTATGTGCATCATGGTTAAGGCTACGTTTTAGTCACGGGTATTTTTAGTAAAAGTCATGGACAGATCACGGGCAGTAAACAAAAATTTATGACCCAGGACCTGTCCATGACTGTTACTCTACTCTACACCCCTGACTAAAACTTGGGGGAGGAGGGCATCTCGGGGGGGGGGGGGGGGAAGGAGGCCCAGGGGATGCCGTGGATGCTTGGGGGGGGGGTTGGCCTGGGGGGCACCGTGGGTGCTCGGGGGGGTGGAGGTGGGGTTTGGTGGGGCTGGGGCAGGCTCCCTACCCAGCACCTGGGAAGCGGAGACCTCCAGCTCCTAGCTCCATGTGCTGCCTCCACTCTGCCCCAAGCCCTGGTTCTGCAGCTCCCATTGGCTGGGAACCGTGGCCAATGAGACCTGTGGGGGTGGTGCCTGCAGGTGGAGGCAGCATCTGGAGCTAGAAGCTGAGGGAGGGAGTCCGTGTCGCCTTTCCAGGGAGCCCCCCACCTCCCCAGGTAAGCACTGCCCCACACCGCAACCCCCAGCCTTGAGTCCCCCCACACCCAAACTCCTGCTGTTGAGGGGTGGGGTGGGGGGGCGCGAGACTGCCCTAGCAGCAGTCGGTGTACCTGGCCAGCCCGAGAGTTGCCTAAGCGGCTCAGGCAGCCCCAGAGCCAGCCGCATGGGCTGCTGCAGAAGTCACAGAATCTGTGAGTTCCATGACCTCCATGACCAAGAGGGAGTCTTAATCAGTGTTCACAATGGGGAGGTGAGGGTGGCTGCTGAGCTGCCACTATTGCCCTCCTATACAGGTGGGTGGGCAGCAGGGCCGGCTCCAGGCACCAGCGCAACAAGCAGGTGCTTGGGGCGGCCAACGGAAAGGGGCTCTTCGGCGGCAAATCGGCGGCTGGTCCCTCAGTCCCTCTCGGAGGGAAGGACCTGCCGCTGAATTGCCGCCGAAGAATGAAGCAGCGGCGGTAGAGCTGCTGCCAAAGTGCCGCTGATCGCGACTTTTTAAAAAAAAAATTTCCCTCTTGGGGCAGCAAAAACGCTGGAGCCGGCCCTGGTGGGCAGGAACAGGGTGTGGGCAGAGCCTTGCCTGTGCTCTCCCGGCACACCAGCCAGTGCAGCAGATCTGGCCTAGAGAGTGAAGTAAATTGTACCAGGAAAGAGCTGGCAGATTATTTTCCTCCTTGAGCAAGGAGGAAGCAGGGACTAAATTGTGATTCATTGAGGCCTTGTCTTCACTGCAGAGTTAACGTGAGTTATAAATTGAGCATCGCCCCTAACTTGAATCCAGTCCACACACACAAACCCTTAACTCAAGCATGGTAGAGTTTTTAACTTAAGTTGGCTGTTCTGTCAGGGGGTATAGTCTTCAACTTGTCAGCTGCTCAAACACTCACACTGTGCTGCTCAGATAGTCAGTGTGTGTCTCAAGTGTTATTTCACAGTGTGGCCACTCTCTCTCGAGCGAGGCTAACTGGAGAGGAGTTAACTAAAGGGTAGATATCTCAAATTAGCTCTGCAGTTGAGACATGGCCTGTGTCACAATTGGGGCCTTCCTGTACTCTTGTGGCAGCACAACTACACGCGGCCCCTTGCTCAGGGCACACTGGAAGGTGCTGATCTGGCCCTAGAAGACTAGGAAATAAGAGAATACATCTGTAACAAGCAAAACCTAGAATATTATATTGCAGCCATCACAAACTTAAAGTCTTGACATTTTCCTCAGTGTCAGGGGTAATTCTACTAATAAAAAAGATGAAAGGCTTATTATCTTATAGATGCGATGTCCATATTGTAGTAGGAAGAGAATTTAAGACAGTGGGGTTAGATGTTTGGCTGCATGTGTGTGTTCTCCCTGTGTGCTGTTCCAGCTCTGCGCAGACAGCCAGCACAGCAGACCTTGAGTGAACCGCCTAATGACCACAAGATTAGTTAAGGTACGAAGGCACCAGGTCAGGTTTATTGTTGACAAAGCACGGTAATAGCACCTGGTAGACTCTACAAGAACAATGCCCGTGACAATGGACACTGCTCAGTGAATGGTGGGACTTTCACTTCCTCCTCAGCTGGACAAAGATACTCCCTCTGAGATACATCTTTATACTCTGATACAAACAAGTTAGTACTGCACCTGACATAGTTAGTTACTGCCCCCTGACGTGGCTAGTTATTACCATGTACATGTTGGTTCAATTAAAACAGTTTTTATTATGTACTGTCATCCTGACCTTATCTTTTAGGATGGTTCAATGTGTTCCTGTTATTCTTGGGGAATGTTTTTGTATCATCTTTGATATCGGGATGTGTTTGCGTGAGTATTCTGTGACTAGCACTTCTTAGGAATGTGTGTATTTGCAATATTAGCCCTGTTCTTGTCAGATTTTGTGAGCAGGTTCTGCTTCATACCAGGCCTCTAATACAAGGGCTTATGTCTTAGACTCTCTTCCTACTACACATATGTTACAAAAGTTCCATTCAATATAACAATCCTTAAACAATGAGACACATAAACGATTCCATTTTCTTAAGATTAATATTTTTGTGCCGCCTTAGGCAAGGGACATCATAGTTGTAACAAGGTTTTCTAGTTTCATGTTTTGTTATGTAGCAAACTTAGTCCCAAATTCTGCAATTGGATCTCCTGTTTAGAGCCCTAGCTCCAAAGGATCTGATTTCAGGACCTGAAGATGAGCTCTGTGTAAGCACAAAAGCTTGTCTCTTTCATCAACAAAAGTTGATCTATGAAAGATCTCACCACCTTGTCTCTTTAATATCCTGGGACCAACACGACTACAACAAAATTGCAAACATTGATTTCAATGATGTTAGAAACCTAAGTACCTTTGAGGATCTGGGCCATGGTGTCTGCTTGGCTGAAACGTATATTTCCATGTTACATCCATGCCACATAGGAAGTTTGCCCACAGATTTAATAATGAACATTGCCATATAATAGGCATTACATTGTCACCACGGTTTTCAGATCTCCAGTATACATCATTGCCTACTAAACCACATTTAAATAAGTGCGGAAGGGTCCAGTAAACTCATTGTATAATTGTGGACTTTTGTAATCTAATTATGGGTTCTCTGACACTTTTCTGTGTGAAATTTAACTCAAAACAGCCAAAATTGATCATGTTGGCAAAGCAGCTCTGCCTGCTGATTACCTAAGCAAAGTGGGTGTGTCTATTCAAATATGGTCTGCTCCTGAAATCTTTTCTCTCCAGTTAATCAATAAATGTCAGGGAACGAACTCTTTCAGACTCAGCTAATATCTGGAAAACACTGAAAGAAAAATTAGGGGAAGTGCAGTCTATGGGTCAGCTCCCTGGCTGGAGCAAACAGCAAACAAATGCAGGCCATCCGGCCTAAGGTGAATAGGCCAGGCGTGAGGTTGGCGGTAGGGCCTACACTACTCTACTGGGTCACAGCCCAAGCTCCTAACTGTGGCAGGGAATCCCACCATTGGGTCAGCAAACACAACTGGACTAATGTCTGGTTTCCCTGGGCTACTTCCTACCCCTACATGTTCATAGGGCTTTGTCGCTCATGGGCCTTCAGGCTCCTCGGGGTACTTGGCAGCCGGCAGTTCCAGTATATCCTCCAGATATTCCTCCAGAGGCAAGGGTTGATAGAGCTCAGTCCCTGGTTCTGGGGCCAGCAGCAAGGCAGCACCATTTGACTCCTTCCCTTGTGCTCTTTCAACTGAGCTGGAGGCCCCGCCTCTTATACTTCCTGTTCTGCCCCTCTGCTTCTGGCACAAAAGGTGGGCCCAGCCTGCCTCCGCCCACCAGAGGGCAGGGAGTGGTTCCTCCCTGACTGCGTCAGAGGGAAGCCACTCGGCCTCACTACATGGGGTACTTCACTTCAGTCGTTTTCATTTTGGCACCTTTATATAAAGTTATAATTTAAAAATGGGTTTCATTGGGCCAACTAAGCAGGTTCAAGGGGGATAATGTGCCATTTCTGCAGCTTCTAAAAGAAGCCAGATTGGAAGGTTTTAATCAGATCCAAGGGACATAACTATTTTCATTAGGCTAGTGGCAATGTAATGAAGGTATATGGCTTAGGTCTTCCCACTCAGGGGAAAAACCTTATAGATATTTCCTTGCAACATTGCCTCTGTTGGAAGGAGTTTGGGGACTACGCATTAAGTGAACTAAAAATAAAATAACTGAGTGGAATTTTAAGTGGTAATTCAACAGTGGAGCTGTTGTCATTTTAACAATATGGTATAACCATATTATGAAAACAATGAATGAATTAAAGGACTTTCATCTCTCTCACACCTTAGATAACCAAAGGAAGTTACACCAGAATTGTAACAAAGGCAGGACTTTATTTATTCCACCAATTTATTTTACGAGGAGCTAATCTGTGTAATAAAAAAGCCTTATGTTCCACCCCAACCCACTGGTCATGATTCCAGAAATTCCCAGATGATTCCTAACAGCCTGTGTCAAAAGGCCTAAGGCCAATATGAACAAGTATGGCAATCAAAGGCAGCCTTCTCTTCCAAGCTCAGTGGATTTGGATATTATTCCATTATATGGGGTTGGCAACTTGTGAGTAGATACAGACAATACAGATATGTGCAAATGAATGGTAAATCCCAAAAGAAGTACAGCCAGCACAAGGATCATTAGAACAGTCGTGTGTGTCAGGGTAGCAGCAAGGACACATCACAAGTACTAATAGAGGGTACTTGAACTCAAGCATTAAGTGCTGGACTTGGGATCCAATTGCCATTTGTAACAGTGCATATTTAAAGCTAAGAGTGGAAGAAAACATGTTTTTTCCTTGCAGAGGAGGGCTTGTGATCATTAGGACACAACACAAAAAAAAGAAAATAATTGTATAAAATGCCCAGAGGTACTAAGAAATATAGCGTATGAAATCTTTCATGTGTAGAGGAGATTTTACTATGACCATTATCCTGGGGAAAAGGAAAAACACTTAAAAATATGTATACAAGATTAGAAATACATATGTAATTTTTGGGAATGTTAAATAGCTCTACTGTGGCATAGAACTTCGTCTCTGCTTGACAGATGGCAGCCTTGGGATAGGTTAAACCCAGAGCTCTGGCTAATGTAAATGACACCATGGCAGACATATTGGCCTCCAAGTCCCCTCACAGAGGATAGCATTGAATACAGTAGCACATTGAGCTTTCAGGAAAGTATAATGTAGCTGAGCCCATGCAAGTATGAGCAAGACTGCACACAGTATCACAGTGTAAAATAATCACAGGGGAAGCATACAGAAGTTTTATTCTGGCCCCAGCTCAACAGAAATTGGATTAAAAAACCTGTCTCAATGCAATAAACACAAGTTTCATCTCCAGCGTCTCAGTAATTAACCATACGGAAGCAAAACACAATCTTTTTAGGAAGCAGATTTTGGAGGGGAAAAAATGTTCCATGTATAAGTGAACTTACAGCAAAATGTACCATATAAGACTTAGCATTTGATAGGATCCTGAGAGATCAAGTAGCTGGAAAAACTATGTGGATTTGGAACCACCCCCAACTCTGGGCTGAACTGTGATGTTTAAGCACCACTGAGGATGGTATGGAGGTTCCCTTCCTCAAGAAGAGTATCAGAGGTACCACACCATCTCTCCTGGTGCTGCTACTTGTCCTTAATAATAGGCAGTGTATTAGGGCAGGTCATATTGCGGCACACAGGCCCCACTCCGCTGGCTGGTGTGTAGTGGAGTGGGAAGCTGTAACCCCCCACACCCTGATCTCTTTCTGGTGTCACATTCCCCAGGAGAACAGACATGAGTGCTTTTTGTGTTCTTCATAGCAGAGAGAGAGTGCAGGAGGGGCTGCTGTTGTGAGAGGGTGCACAACCACACAAATTGAGAGGGGAAGCTGTTGCATACTCCATGCCTGAGCAGCCATTCAGGGGCCACTCAACATCTGACCCTCTATTTGCAACTTTGTTTGCAAAATGTGGCATGCTTCAAAACAGAAGTGTAAGCAAACACTACAAACTCATATATGTGACACATAAAGGATGAATCAATCTGCAATGTGACAGGGCTTGTTGGCTGAAGTGGTGCAGCAAGGGGCTTGGGCTATGCTGCACCAAACTCATCTTGTAGCTACCTGTAAATGATTGGTGTATAATGTAATGTGTAGGGTAATGTGTAGAGTAAGACTGTTACAAATTTCTCAAATCACCAACATTAAGTATCTTCCACTGAGAGTTTTCAGGTGCTGTGCTAAGACTTGTGAAATCCAGAACAGCCCCTTTGCAGTCTTTCTGTTATCATTTTCAAATAGGCCACGGGGTATCAAGATCTTGCCAAGGTGATCTTGGTTTTAGTAGTTTGGTATTTGGCTAGAAGATGTCACTTTTCTACTATGATCAGTTCAGACATTCCCTCTGCCAGCTGGTGCCTGTTCCATCAGCTGTGGAGATGATTGTTCTTTGGTTATGCACTGGTCAACTCTTCTCCACCCTAACCATTTGTTCTGATAGGTTTTATAATTTAAAATATATGCTCCTTTGTTTCAGTGTTTGGATTTCTAGAGTGTAACATAGACCTCAACATGACAAACAATTGAGCACATGAGCTCAAAGGGAGAAATGTTTGCAATATTGAGCCCTTATTTCTCAATTTCTTTCAAAACAGATGGCAAAAGACACAAGCAAACACTTAGAACTAGTATTACTGCCAAGGTTCAGTCTTAAAAAATAAGCCTGATTTTTTTATGTTACGCAGGGTTAAAAAATATCCCCTCAAAATAAAACAGGTCTAACTGGAAAAAGGCAAAACTAAAGTAATAATAGTGTGTTCAAAATTGCATAATTAAAATATTATTTTTTATTGAAAAGTGAGTTTCACTTGGAAGACTATTGATACATGGCCAGCTGATCATATGCTCTTTCATGGCATGTGTGTAATTTAAGTGGTTGGAAGGTTGCTATTTCAAGTCTGCACATAGAATTCAGTATTCTGTATCCTGTAATGTTAGCCTTTTTCAGCCTTGTCATCACTCTGATACAGTAGTGTAGGTGATCCCTGTGCTACAGTAACTCTCTCAAGGCTCAGCAAATAGACTCAGCAGGGGTTAGCCAGCAGGATGTCCATAGCAGAACAGAATTTCCCGTCCTTTAAAGAAGCAGCACTACAGCAGACATTCCCTCTTTTCATATGTAAGGGAAAGTGCACACCCTTTAAAAATACATAAGGATAGAAGGGACAGGAGTACCATAGAGTTTATTTTAAACTCTCCCCCTGACAAATTAATGATGGTGCTGAGCGATTGGCAGATGTTTTACCTGCCCACTTTCCCCATTTCTTGATTAAAAGACATAAGAACTGGGCATACACTTCCTTGGAGGTCTGCTGCCTGCTTTAGAATGCTGGGTAAGGTATCAGCTTGGAATGCATAAGCTAGAAAGATGTTAAGGATATGTCATTTCAGGGTGGGAGTAGTACCTAACCTCATAAGGTTAACTAAAACTCCCCATTATAAGCCCCAGTTCAGTAGCCAAACTTTAACCATTTGGGCTGAATTTTTCCATGCTTGCTCTCTGTCTCCAAGTGATTTTCTTTTTGCATGTGGAAAGCTTATGCATAGCTTGTTTGTATTTAACAATTTAAAAATATTCAGCTTTGAAGTTGAGCAGGAAGCTGCTATTCAGACTTCAGGACCTAATTCCTGTAAATAGCCACCACTTTTTAAATTTAGTGTAACATGATAGAGTTATTAAACTGTTTTGCCTTTTGTTTTATATTAGCTTTTTTTTTTTTTTTTTTAAACTTATACTACAATTGTGCTCCAGGGCTACATTCAGGAGTGAGGCCCAGTTGTATTGGAAGCTGTACAAACATAGAGAGGTCTAAGGACTTACTCTTTTCCATATGTGCTTGGTTAACTTTGAACTGTAGCGTGGTAAAACTGCAAAATGGAAAAACGGATTTGCCAATATATTGAGAAATGTCTCTGCTTCTCCACTACTCTGTCTATTCACTAATCCCAAAAGTTTTACAAATGATTGTCCTGAAAACATGTACCAGAAGTGTTATTTGCTATTAGTCATTGTTTATTTGCTTTAACAAAAAATTGCAGTCATCCAGTTAGGACATGGGAGCAATATCATGTGACCTAAGTGACCAGTCACACATCATGAACTGTTGAAGACATCAGTTCACAAACCATTCCCTAGGCTGAAATTGGTTTATGATAAGTAGTCACCAAATGCTTGAGAGTATTGAACACATTTTAAGAAATCAGGATTGCTTCATGAATGATTTGTGAGGAAAAAAAAGGGCTAAATTTACAATGAATATTATTTGCAATGAATAGTTCAACCAGTTCTAATTATTTAGCACCTGTAGAGGGGAAAGAGGGAAATACATATGCTAATGTGAATGTTGTCTCTTTCCTGCCTAACTATCAGGTCTTGATGAAGAGAGTGGCAAATGTCTGTCACGCAAAACGCTTGTAGATGAGTTATCAGTCAGGGAAGAGGATTTAACTGGTCAAAGCTAGAAATAGCTTTCTTTGTTAGGAAAAAATCGGATGCATTTGTATCTAAAGACTTTTCTAGAACAGCTCAAATACCTCAGAACACCTCAGTCGGCTGTGACACATGAGTAAACGGGGGCAAATCTCTGCCCTTGGTATATATATCCCACCCAATTACAAATGTGCCTCCTCCACAATCAATGGGGGAAGAATTTTGGGTAACCACAGGGGAAGGATGCAGCACTGAGGTGGTTGTGGGGGCTGAAGTGACAGAGTCACAGGTGCCAACTTTTGTTGGCTCTGGTGGGTGCTCGTGCCCCTGGACCAGCCCCGCCCCCACCCCAACTCTGCCCCCTCCCTACCCCTATTGGTCCCCTCCCCAAATCCCTGCCCCAGCCTTGCCTACTCCCCCAAACACAGTGCATTCCCCCTCCTCCCCCCTTGCTCCCAGGTTTGCCGCGTGAATCAGTTGCTGGGAGGCAGGACCCGATGGCGCGCTCAGGGGAGGAGGCGGAGCGGAGGTGGAGGTGAGCTGGGGTGGGGGGGCGGGGCAGGGAGCTGCCGGTGGGTGCTGAGCACCCACCAATTTTTCCCCATGGGTGCTCCAGCCCCGGAGCACCCACGGAGTCGGCACCTATGGAGAGAGTGTGTGTGGCTGGGAGGAGGGGTGGGACTGCTGTCCCTCTTTCAGGTCTTCTGCCTTCCCATTGGCAAGAGGTGGGGCAATGGGCTAGCTGTTGGGCTCTCAAGGCCCTTCCCCTTTCCTATTTAAGCTTAGCCAGTCATTTAAAGAAGCCTCTTGCTGTGGCCAGCTACCTGACACGCCTTCCTCTTAGCATAGGGTTGGTACTGTGTTATTTAGGGCAGGGGTTGGCAACCTCTGGCATGCAGCTCGCCAGGGTAAGCACCCTGGCGGGCCAGACCAGTTTGTTTACCTGCTGCCTCCTCAGGTTCAGCCAATCGCGGCTCCCACTGGCTGCGGTTTGCCGCTCTGGGCCAATGGGGGCTGAGGGAAGCGGCGCGGGCTGAGGGATGTGCTGTCAGCGGCTTCCTGCTGCCCCCTTTGGCCCAGAGCAGCAAACTGCTGCCAGTGGGAGCCGCTATTGGCCGAACCTGCGGAGGCGGCAGGTAAACAAAGTGGTCTGGCCCACCAGGGTGCTTACCCTGGCGAGCTGCATGCCAGAGGTTGCCGACCCCTCTTATAGGGCCTTACCAAATTCACAGTTCATTTTGGTCAGTTTCACAGTCATAGGATTTTAAAAATCATAAATGTCATGATTTCAGCTATTTAAATTTAAAATTTCACAGTGTTGTGATTCTAGGGTTCTGACCCAAAAGTGGGATTTGAGGATTGCAAGGTTATCGTAGGTGGGGTTATGGTACGGCTACCCTTACTTCTGTGCTGCTGCTGTCAGCGATGTTGCCTTCAGAGCTGGGTAGCTGTTGAGCGGTGGCTGCTGGCCAGGAGCCCAGCTCTGAAGGCAGAGCCATCTCCAGCAGCAGTGCAGAAGTAAGGATGACATAATACGGTATTGTCACCCTTACTTCTGCACTGCTGCCTGCAGAGCTGGTCCCTCAGTCAGCAGCCGCCGCTCTCTGGCCACCCAGTTCTGAAAGCAGTGCAGAAGTAAGGGTGGCAATACTATGAGTCGCCTAAAATATAATCTTGTGACCCCTATACAACTTCCTTTTGGGTCAGAATCCCCAATTTGGGAAACGCTGGTCTCCCCTGTGAAATCTTAAAAGCACACAAAAGATCAGATTTCATGGTGGGAGACCAGATTTTATGGGCCATGATGTGTTTTATCTGGCCGTGAATTTGGTAGGGCCTTAGTTATTTATGATGCTGCAGGTCTGACCCATTGCCCATTCTGTGATCAGGAAGGAATTGTTGGATTTCATTGGTGAGAGGCCTGATGTTTTTTTCACCTTCCTCCCAGCACCGTGAAAGCTCAGTTAGGTTATATCATTAAGACTTAATGTTAGGAAAAGTATGACTTTTAGTTTGTTGTTACTTGCGTCTGGTGTCCAGAGTGGATAAAGATAAAAAGGAACAGCTCTCAGAAGCTGATGAGACCCAGGATTATGCCTACGAGAAAAGGGTAGACTTAAAGTTTTCACAGACTGATGTCCTCCCTTGGGAACCTGTCCTCCTCCCTCCCTCCTTCCCCCCCAGGGAGATGGAGGGGATTTAAAAGTGAGCAGATCATAGGATTTTGTTTAGGCAGGTCTACCCAAGTTATTGGTGGTGAGTGTCCTGAACACTACACTGGACCCAGTTATATGCCTGGTATGGAAGTGCAAGAGGTGGTGCACATACCACCCCTCTCCCCCACCCTCCAGATTAAATAAAGTTGTGTCCTGCTACTTAAAATCAATCCCCTGAGTGTCTTATACAAGAGTTTAAGGACCACATATTCTCTCAACTGTTTCCATGTGTAATTTAGACAGACACAGACACAGAGGGGTGGCTCCTCATCTAGGGTAATTTGTCATAATGTATGAAGTCATTATGCATTTGTGCACAAAACTTGTGGGCTCATTGTGTTTGAAAACTTTGCCATACGTTATTAAAGAGATTAAAACAACATCAGCATCAGTATAAGACCGCAACTAAAACGAACATACTGTCCCTAAGACATTCTGAAATTAATTTTAAAAAAAGTTTAAATGTAAATCCTATTGATCCATTTAGAAAATAAGTTGTCTGTTTTTTATCCTTATTCCAATCTTTTGCCATACAGGGCTGAGTCTCTTTTCTTTTACAGAACCTTTGTTTAAGAGTGAGATAAGGTGTCAATGTTTTACATTAAAATGGCTAATTGTGTTGTGACGGATATGTAATTAATCATTGGACTACTCACTGTTCACTTTCATATTCACATTAGTGTGGAATGTTGCTAGCCCTGAGATTTCTAGAGTTTTGAGCGCATACAAACCTGTGGAATACACGATCACTAAAAGCACATCCGAAAAAGGGAGAATGTATGGTTTTTTGTTTTTTAATATAAGCACAGGTTTTTGACAATTTTACACTTAAAGTAAAAGGAGCGGATTCTGATATTTGCAAGTTCCAGAAAAGCCAAACCCCACAAAATACAAAACAACTCCCCCCAAGTAACCCCTTGTCCCCAAAAAAAAAAAAAAAAAAAAAAAAAAGCCACAACAAAAACCAAGATCTTTCATGTTTTTCACAGGAACTGTTTTTTCCCCCTAATTGTATTAACCAGACTTAAGCCTTACTGGTTTTTTTCCCCCCACCAGGCAATTGAACAACACATTATAATATTCCTGGTGCAGCCACCACAGCTGAGATTTTTCAAAGGAATGAGGGGCTTAGGTTTAATTGAAGATGCGTGGCTAAATGCTCTGCACAGCCTTGGAAACATCAACTCCTTTTTTTTTTTAATTATGAAGGAAGCTGGGTGGGGGGGTAAACATGAGATTTTCTCACTTGTTTTGTAATAGGATGAAACTTATTCAATAAGAGAAAAATTGGGATTTACTAAAAAATTATCTGAAAATAATATTACAACTGTAATATTTTTCAGTCAGGTCTGCCACATCAGAGAATAATAGTACTAACATTAGCAGAAGCGACACTTATGTCTTGTATAAACTTCAGCTGGGAAAACGGTCGAAGCTCTCTGGACGTCACTTTCAACTTAATTACTCTATTTATTTTTTAAATCTTCATTTGGAAGAGGAGAAGCTGGTCTAGAGTCTCAGCTGCTCCCAATATCCTCCAGACATAGCTGAGGCAGTGGCTTGCAAATGAGCCGGCTCTGTCGCACTGATCCTGGGGCTGGTCTTCCAGTAGCTCGCTGTCCAGCTTCAGAGACAGCCGGTAATGGATCAGAAGAAATGGTATGCTGACTGGGGATTGCAATGGCTTGTCGGTCATGTCCCCAACACGATCCATAGACAAAAGCTGCTGGGGAAGCAAAGCAGGCTGTCAATACCAGCTGGAGATTTCCTCATCTTGGCAAACACAGGATATACAGGGCTTGAACCTTTTGCTCATTGAAGTCAATGGCAAAGATCTCATTAACTTTAGTGGGGAAGGGTTAGAGTCACATCCACTTTGTATTAGTAAATTGTAATTGCAGATGAGAATCTGGCCCCATATGTCTAAACTGTTCAGTTGGATCAATTCTTTCCCCTTTCTCTATTTTGTTGCCACACTTTTAATATATGCATAGTTACTCATGCCCTTTTTGCTCCCCCATATCTGGCAAATTTCCCAAGATTCATGCCAAATTCTAAGGAGAACACCTATAATATTGCCTCATTTATCAGAGACCATCAATGACATTATGCCATTTTGTCTCTGAAATTGCCTTTAAATGCAACCTTCCCAAAGTGAAACCTGAGCTGAGCATGTAGATTAAAACAAAATCCATAGAAAATCTTTCAAAATAGAAACAATTAAAGTTGTGAGGCTGTACTGAAAGCACATTTTAAATGAGAGAAAACAATTTTGATACAATGCTGAATGCAGTAATGTTTTGCTGACAACTTTGGAAGGCTTTGCTCGCAGACGAATAAAAGGGTGGTTAAAAGAAATATCGATATGAAATATGCTTTCATGAACATCTTACCTTCTCTGTTTTTTCCCATTGGCCTATCATAGCCGTGCACCATCCTCTTCAGTATCACTGAAGCTTTCATATGGCCTTAGATTTCAAAGCTACAGGTGGTTTACAAGTGTTGCACTTCAAAGACTGTTTTGATTAAATGAAACAATGTTTGTGTAATATGGAGCCCAGATCTTTGAACTTTTTTCCATTCAATTCATCCTACAAAGATTCAATTAGGGGAGATCAGAAGACCTGCTGCCAGCCATTGTTTTCATCTGTCACTCAGGTTTGTCTTTTCAAATATCTTTCATATAAACCCAGGGCCAACCATTTGTTTTGATTCAAATAATAAAATAAAATAATAACAATAATAATAATAATAATATATATTTCTAGCTAGCAATGTCCTTTGCTCAAAAACACGGAATAGAACTCTATAACTAGTATTTTAAGTGAATATGCACATACTCGCACAGATTTGATGAATCATCTTGTTATTACTGTCTTGCTATTGATAAGCCACCCTTCCTGCTACAAACCAAGGAGCCAGATAGTTATGCCTCTTGGTGAGTATGTAAGTTACTGATTTAACTTCTTGTTGTAGCTTGTGGTTTTTTGCTTTCAGTGAAAGAAAAACTGATCCTAACAGTTTTAAACTTGTTAATTCGAGCCATATGTCAGACAGCCATATGGTGCAACACCACCTTATATTTACAGGGTGCTGCTTTTCAAAACATTATTCTAAATGCTTTATTTGCCCCACAGTTAATATGTGGTATTCTGTGCTTTTGAGATTTTTAAAATATCTCAAGCATCTAAATCACATGCTGATGTAGCAAAACCTCACTGATTATTAAAAGCTAATTGCAGCCTGTTTTATTGGCAAAAATGTGCTAATCAAGTCCCTGAGTCAGAGAGTATGCTAAAAAGAAGCGTGTTGTTAATCCTCCTGTCTCCACATATGGCAAAAGCAAAATGAGAATGTAGAAGGAAAAATCATAACCTTGTTGATTATAAGGACTGCTCTATTTGATGTTCCACTGAAAAGTACCCAACACTATGTCAGAGTTGGAGGCAGTAAGAAGGGCTTTTCCACCTTGGTCCCTTACAGAGAATGAAAGAAAACTGGCATTTTTGGACAAAAATGTAATAAGAAAATGCAGTGGGCTAAAGAAGTCTGTTGGTTGCATAACTGATACTTCTCATTTCTCAGTATCCAGCTCTTCTAATGGACCTAAAAGAAAGTCAGTCAGTTTTTAATATAGAAAAATTCTTTGGTTTAGATTGTGCTGCCGCAGGCTGCCCTATGTTGAGTATAGCTGTATCACCCCAGAAGCAGTGCAGGAAAGGATCTGTGCTCTCTGAGGCACTGTGCCTTTCCTGGTCCCTTTCCACCCCCTTGATTAGGGGTATTAATCTGTTATGGCCAGAAGTAGATTACTACTCCCCCTTGTGTCAGCTCAGCAATTCTGCACAGTGCATTGGAGACAGATGAGTCATCACCCACTTCCCCACCCATTTATCTGTGCAGCGCCCCCTGTACACGGCCACCAGGTTTCAGAGAAAACACTTTGAGGCAATGGAGGATGTAGGCTTATCCCTCCTTACGTGCTTGTACAGGAACATAGCATGGTTCACAATTTAGCCCTGTGTCTGGAACTTTGGACACTTGGTGCATGGTTATTTAAACCAATTTTGTTTGATCAGTGGTGACAGAAAATGTATTGGGGACGTAATATTTATATTATGAAATCTGTGCTGTATATGTTGTAGATATGAGAGATTCATTTATCTGACTGCTGACATCCCATACTTGAGACTAGTAAACATTTGTTTATGTATAGGTGGTAAATGTGTTCCCCCTGCTATCTTGAGCTTTAGATAAATTACAATGCTATGTGTTTGTTTATTTTAATAGGGACAAATCACTTCAAGCAATGAGCTTCTCTCAACCATCTAAAGTCAATGACTCTGCTCATGCTCTCCTTTATTTTTGTCCCTTTCGTGCGCTTTCACAGACTGCTCACTAAGGGCATAATACTGCCACTTGGACTCATATCGGTTAATACCTTACTCAGCAAGTAGGCTAACTGATTTGAATGGCATTACTTATGGAGTAAGGTACAAGTCAGCGTAAATAAGAGTGACAAAATGAAGCCCTGATTCTTCATTCCATGTCATGTATGGAAACAAGTCAGGCATACTGCATCATAGAATCCTTTTTGTGTTCTCTGGTTAAATAAGGGAATATCCAGTTTCTTCCAGGTAGACTCATGACTATATGAATTTTTAAAGCCACATAGTGCATTATTTGTCCTGAAAAGTGATCCACAAACCTTCCGCTATCCTTTAAGAAGTCTGTAGATACACATGAAGACAAATTGTCCTTTCAGTTACACCACTGTAAATCCATTGGCATCGATGGCACTACTCTGGGTTTATGCTGGTGTAGCTGAAAGCAGAATTTATCACTATAGAAAAAGATATTTAGTTCACAAATCACCAATAAAACTTGCTAAGAGAACAATCCTACAGGTTTTCATTATTGCCTTGATAATCTTATTAAAAACCAAACTCTGAGTTGCACACAGCAGAGCTTTTGGTAGAAAAAACCCAGGCAGCATTTAGTAAGCAGTCCAGCATATTGCACTTGAATAAGTTAATATTAATACTCTCACAGAAGCCCATGCAAATAAGCACAAAACACAATAGCATTCTGAAATTAAAAAAAAACCCACACAACTGAATGAAATGGTTCAGTGTATAATACCACTACTAAAAAATACCTATTGTGTTCAACAGCCTCCCACTTAGATTAAGCTAGCAACCAATCAATCCTTTCAGAGTACACAATGCCTTTTAATACGGTGGCCTATGAATGGATTGGTTTAAGAATGATGTATTGTGTATCATTTGAATACATTCCAAAGAAATTGAACTCAAATACAGAAATGAAATTCAAGATATAAACCAAAGATAAGTGTTAAGGTGGCCCTATTTGTTAAAACCCAACCCCCGAGGGTCCAGAACATGGTAGAGTGCCTTCATCATTTGAAGATGGCCGTCCATAAAAGACTAAAATAGTAATATGCTATGATTTACAATGCCAGATTATTATTTCAGTCAGGAAAGGTGTCCTTTTGGATAATAGCTCAGTCAAGTTTCTTCATGTGCTGTTAAACAGCAGTATATATTTTGTATGCAAGTTTTGCCAGCTTAATTAGTGGTGAAATTAAGAGATTTAATGCTTACTTAAATACCAATAGAGAACTAGATTGGCACTGTAATCTCTTACAAACTGGGGACCTGACCTGCTCCTCTCAGGAAGAGGAGCACTATAACAGAAAAGCTTTGTAAAGGCAACTTCAGTACTATACAATGTTTAGTTAAGTCCCTAGAGGACACAGCACGATTCTCGCAGATTTGCACTCTGGGCCATGTCATCCAGAATTTCTGGGAGAATCCAGCTACTGCTGGGAAGTTACTAAGCTATCCCACAACAAGCTGACTCACTTAGGATATACTAGGTTAACTGACCAGCATCATTTATCCTACAAGATAAATTACTTCTATTGAATTGGCACCAAGGCTTTTTAGTTTCCAATAAATAATTAATAGAACAGAAATTGAAAGATGAAGTTGTAGACGGCATTTTTATTCCGGCTATTTCAAGTAGTGCCTGGTATTTTAAAAAAAATTTCCTATGAAGTTGCAGTTACAGTTATTAATGATAGGGATAATAAAACATTAATCAAATCTTTACAACTTTAAATACGGAATTGTGTCTCATTAAAGTGTATAACAATCTTAAATGCAATCTTACCTATAGGGCTTTTTTCATTTTAATTATATTTGCCTTTTAGGAATTTAAAATGTCTTTATATATAAAGGAATACACTTACAAATCCTTGTTTCACTGTAGGCTCTTGTATAAATGATTATTGTCATGCTCTGTAGTATTCTAAAATAATGACAAAACAAATTGGTATAGCACTTGATATTTTTTACAATGACCTGGCAAAGTAGTATTCTACCTTGTCAATATAAAAATCATTCTGTGTATTCCGGCAAGTGAAACTACAGCTTTATGTAAAGACGGACCAATGTGTGTGTTTATTCATTTTAAAAATAACATGATTTTTAAATAATCAAGATAAAAGGTCACATATTTATTAATATTTAGCACAGTTCTCATTACTCTGACAATGTTATGCAACTGTTGCCGTTATACTGCTGATGTTTAGTCTTTGCATTAATTTAATGTGCACAAATAATCTTGCATATTTCAAATGTTTCTATACTTAGTTTCATTCAAACTGAATATAATATTAATCTCTACCACACTTATAATAAGCAATAGTGCTCTTCCCCCAAATTCCAGAAAACCAATAAACAAACAAACAAAATTTAGATGGCCACAAATCATTTATGAGGCTTCTTTTAAAACTGATATCCTAACTGAGGAACTTTACAGTTGAATACTGATGGTCGGTATTGAGCTAAATGCCCAAAGACCTAGAAAAGAGCTATTTTTCTGAGCTTTTCTACAGACTTTGAGACCAACTTCTTTCTTAAGAGAATATATATTTTTGACAAAGGACATACTTATAAACATTGAATTTCCTTTAGGAACAAGAGCATTCCATGATAATGTTTTTATTAATGATAATGAATTGGTCATTATGCTATGTTATTATTTGTTTCTTCCCATCTGAGATGTTTATGTTTCAGAAGGTCAAACATCTTAGCAAAAAGAGAGTGTTTCATCGGAATTCCCTGGTTTGGCTTTATTGTAAATCTAACTGGAAGGGAATACTTGAAGGGAGGTCAGTTAAGGATAGGTGGCATATTCATAGCATCAGATACCTGTAAATGGTCCCAAGGGAAATTATTCATGTTTCTGCTCAGGTATTGTGCTGTGAAATGGACATCTAGAAAAGGATGTAGAAGGGAGAATGGGATAGCTCAGTGGTTTGAGCATTGGCCTGCTAAACTCAGGGTTGTGAGTTCAATCCTTGAGTGGACCACTTAGGGATCTGGGGCAAAATCAGTACTTGGTCCTGCTAGTGAAAGCAGGGGGCTGGACTTGATGACTTTTCAAGGCCCCTTCCAGTTCTAGGAGATAGGATATCTCTATTAATTTATTTATAACTGTTCAGTTAGCTGGAGGGGTTGAATCAAAATGTGAAATAAATAGCTCTCCAGGTCAAAATGTAAGGCAAGATGACAATGGTTAACTTTGCTGTGATTGCATTTAGAATGGTTTGTTTGAGATTTTTAGGTGTCTTGATCAGAACTTTCTGTCCCCATGACAAATCTTGGGAAGGTGAAAAAGATATAAGATATTCTGCAGATATGGGCTCTGCATAGATCTGGCATCAATATAAACTGAGGAGGCCAACAAACATACCTCAGTGATGGGACTCATGTGGTCACCAATACATCACTAAGACATTCTGGACTGGAAGGGTTTAAAAAACATTTGTAATGAATAGTGATAGATTCAACACTGTTCATGAATCATTGATAGAAGTGAGAGCTTCTCCGGGTTGGAATGGATCTGGCCATCACAATGAGACTTGCAAGAGGAATATTACCACCTGTTCTTATAAAAGCAGACAAACAAATCTCACTATAACATCTGTTCTGTATTGATCATTATAGTGGTGCTGGCTTACAGCAACTATAGTTATTGGGATGCTAAAACACTTGTTACTAAACTTCTGTGGCCACAGGACATAGAATTCATAGATTTTAAGGCCAAAAAGGGACCATTATGTGTATCTAGTTTGACCTCTGACATAACACAGGACTTAGAATTTCACCCAGTAATTCTTGCACTGAGTCAAATAACTTGTGGTTGAATCAGAGTGTAACTTTTAGGAAGAGTCTTGAATTAAAGATTTTGAGTGATGGAGAAGCCATCAGATACCTTGGTAAATTATTCCAGTTAATTGTCCTCATTATTAAAAACATGTGCCTTATTTCCAGTTGAATTTGCCTGTTTTCCACTTCCAGTGGTTGGATCTTGCTATGCCTTTGTATGTTAGATCCAGTCAGTGGAAGTGGAAACCAGGTAAATTCAAACCGGAAATAAGGCACACGTTTTTAATCAAAGAACCTTCTAACACCAGATACCTTGTCCCCAAATAAACACCTATAGATTATGATCACGTCATCTCTTAACCTTCTCTTTGACAACCTGAATAAACTCAGCTTCTTAAATCTGGCTCAGTTATTGGACATAGAACCACTTTGATATTGAGATAAATGGCATTAGTGATTCACTTGGTGGCATTTTTCTCTCTGTGTAAGTATTGATAATGTTCAAACATGGAATGAAGATTGACAGTGCTGCAGTAAGTAGCATCTTCTTATGAAATATCAAACTGAGGTCTTCACTTCAGCTATTCAAAATGCATCTTCTTCAGTGCTGGAATGGCTATGAACTGGGGACTCTGACAGAGCTTGAGAGAGAATAGTAAAACTAGGCCCTAAACTTTTTCAAGAATTAGAAAATATTAGGTAAAGTAAAAGAAAAAAAGCTTCTAGTAAATGAAAACAATTTTTCTTCACTAGGAAGTAAGGAAATGGTATGTTGGAGATGAAATATTATTAATAAATAATCTGAGATACATATTAATTATGAGAAGCAAAACTTTTAAAATTATACAATATAAAAAGGAACAGAATTAGCCAGCAGGTTAATAATTAATATTTCAAAAGCTAGTGTTCAAAATAAAATCTTTTATGTTTATTAATTACATTCCTATATACATTGCAACAGAGTATGCTCATGGGCTAAAAGAATAAAAATAAAGTGTAAACAATCAAAATGAATGGGTGAATAGAACCTGAAATGTAGCTATATTTAAAAAGAGCAAAGAAAACAGATGAAAATATTGTAGATTTTAAAAACATAACTAGAGAAAATCATTTCTTTGTACTTTTAGACTTTTGGGGCATGTTTCAAGTGGCTTTTGTTGTCAGAAGAGTGACTAGAGATGGCATATTAATTACCCCTCAAATAAGTGATATTTAGTTTGCTCAGTTTATTGGTCAAAAGATACTTTCCCTAACTTCTACAAGCACCGCCTGGGATCTGAAATTCAAGCTTTTCTGCTTGTTACATCATTTTCAGTAATACTCTGTAATCAGAATTTAGCTTTCAAATTTTGCTGATGCGTTAAACAGAAAGAATCCAGCTGTTTCATACTTAGTTGTATTATGGCTGCAATCCAAAGAGCACTAAAAACCTGGTGTGGCTGGGAGGGTACAACACCCAGGGAAATGACATTCTCTGATGAGTAAGAGAATGCCATTTTGATTTTCTAGATTATCATTTGTATGACCAAGGCAGCATTTTAAGTGTTTTTGAAATTGGTAGCTCTGGAGAGAACCAGGAACTGTGTGGCCAGGTGTTCATGATTATCTCAGTCCTGAGCTGCAAATTACTCTCTTATTACAGTTAAGATTTCTATATTGGTTCTCAATACTTAAATATGCTGAAGTGATTTTTAGGCTGTCCAGTTGTTTTGTGTTATGTATAAAATGTCCATTGAGGAAGAGAACGAGACCAACAGACTCACTTCACTTTTGATGTAATCTAATTTTGACCTCACACCTCCAGATATAACAGACTAACATCTAGGGAACAACCTTGTTGTTCTTCATCAAACGTATTGTCACACTGTCTGGAGTGGCTCATGATCATGAGTGCCAGCCTCAGGGCAGACTGTCAAAAAGCAGGGCAGAGACCCCAAACTGGTGGTATGTTCTATAATTAGATATCACCAACCCAGTAACAAGTGTGAACTCCTGAAGCATAAAATAATCTTACCACAGAGTCACAGACAGTCCCCTTGGGCATTCCAGTCTATCTTGCCACCTAGGCAAGATAAACTACGTGATAGATGGTCATGTTACATCAAAAATGACTACAATATTCGGGTTACTCCCAGTCCCAAAGGATCAGTCACTTATCCCAGGTCATTTGTACTCAGATCTCAAACCAAAGACAACGCCTGTAGACAATCCTGTAATAAACTAACTAAAGATTTATTAACTAAGAAAAGAAATGAGAGTTTTACAAGGTTAAAACAGGAAACACACACACACACACACACACACACACACACACAAATAAGGTACAGTCTTAGATTTAAAAAGGTAACATAAGCTTCTATAACAAGCAGCTCTGTGTGTCCTTTAGGGCAAGCAGCATAGGGATCTCTTGCTTACGTTTAAGAATCCTTGCCCCCTCAGTGTCCAGACAGTATAAAGAGACCCAGTTTCTCCTTGTCAGGGATTTTTTTTGCCCTCCTCACCCCAGAATCCAAGCCGATGGGATAAATTCATCTGCAGGCCTCTCCTTCCTGGAGGGAATGAGGAATGCTGTCAGCAAGGTGCCTGTACTTTGTTGCCTCACAATGCCTGATTTGCTTCTTTTCCAGTTTGGCAAGTTACACTGTTACACACGTTTACAATGTACACACTCAATATAACTTATTGCCATGGGCTACACAGGTTGTAAGTGAGATGCAGCATCCTACAAGCATTCCATAAAATCTAAACTCTAAACACTGTCTTATAATACTAATATTTTGCCAACTATACTAACTGATGGGTAAGCTAGACTAGTTTACAGCTATGCATTTGTCAGTATTCATTGAGGCCTCAGACCTTTGGCATGAGCTGGCATCTGGTCAGTCTCTTTTAAGTACAGTAATCCAAGAAAATTAAAAAACAATCCCAAAGTTTACTTGGAGCAGGGGGTTAACTGAGTGGCTGTCAAGTTTCTCTGAAAGTAAATCAATTGTCAGCATTTTTGCCATCTTGGAATGACGAGAGAGGGCTATGGAATGGACATGAAGGGAATTTAGGGTTAGCATGAAAAACAAAAGGATCATCATTTATTATGACTGACTATCATTGATATCGTATTAACACCTAAAGATCACAATCAGGATCAGGGTTCCATCCTGCTAGACAGTGTACCAGCACAAAGGAAGATGCAATCACTGACCTAAAGAGCTTTCAGTCTAAGGCTGGCCTCAATCCTGCAAAAATTGAGTGTGTGCTCAAGATTCACTATGGGTAGGTCTACACTTACCCGGTAGTTCGGCGGCGAGCGATCGAACTTCTGGGTTCGACTTATCGCGTCTTGTCTGGACGCGATAAGTCGAACCCGGAAGTGCTCGCCATCGACTGCAGTACTCCTGCTTGGTGAGAGGAGTACCGCGGAGTCGACTGGGGAGCCTGCCTGCCGCGTGTGGACCGAGGTAAGTTCGAACTAAGGTACTTCGAACTTCAGCTACGTTATTCACGTAGCTGAAGTTGCGTACCTTAGTTCGAATTGGGGGGTTAGTGTAGACCTGCCCTATGTGAATGATCCCAATGAAGCTAATGGTACTACTTCTGTATGGAAGATGAAGCAGGGGAAGCATAGGGTTCAAAAAGAACTAGATAAATTCACGGAGGATAGGTCCATCAATGGCTATTAGCCAGGATGGACAGGGATGGTGTCCTTAGCCTCTCTTTGTCAGAAGCTGGGAATGGGCAAGAGTGGATGGATCATTTGATGATTACCCATTCTGTTCATTCCCTCTAGGCCACCTGGCATTGGCCACTATCGGAAGACAGGATACTGGGGTAGATGGACCTTTGGTCTGACTCAGGATGGCCGTTCTTATGCTCTTATGGGAAAATATTTTGTAGGACTGAGGCCTAATTTAAAACAAGAAACAGCAAGTGAGTAATAAACAATGGGGAAAAAAGAGAGGGAGAATGAAGTAATGGTAATAACTTCAGATCACATGGTTGTGTAAGGTCACACTGGGGGAAATTCACCCCGTATGGAGGGCCAGAACAAGGTCTATTCTTCATTTACTTCTCACTTAAGTCCTCTAATTAGGACTTAAATCTTCTAAATAGCCCTTAAGTAGTGTATAGGCCTTGGGCTGGAGCTAGTCTCAGGGGTGAGTTGCACCGGAGCTGTTCAACTTGATGTTCCAAACCATTTGAAAGCTTAAAAAAGTTATCTCTGAATGCCACTTACTCTAGCCATTGCTAACTGGCTGATTTCTTGTAGACAAAGTGGGCTTTGAGGATGGACTGGAAGGAGGACAGGATAATGGTCTTACCGATTACTTCTGAGGATATTGCTAGTGCAAGGGGCAGCATTGAGGATGCCATGGATGGTACTTACTAATCATCAAACAAACCACCAACAGGTTCAGAAGAGCAGGTGGACATTAGATGGGAAATTATAGACACAGTCGCTGGCACAGAACCGCAACAACAAAAGTAGAGGTAAACTCCTGGCTCTGGCTTTAAACAGGTTTACCCTAATGCATAACCAAATATTACTGCACCCAACCTGTAGATTGCAACCAGATGACCACAGGAATGAAGATGAACTGATCAAGTATAATTGAATACCGAAATATAATGTGATAGGAAGGTGGAAATCTCAAACACTCAAAAGTAAGGAAATAAATGAATCATTGGGACACCTTACCTAGGGGTATGGTGTATTCTCCCATCAGTTGAAGTTTTTAAATCAAGGTTTGAGGTCTTTGTAAAAGATGTGCTCTAGCTCAAACAGATATTATGGGCTTGATGCAGGAACCACTGAGGGCATAACCACTGGGAGCAAGGTTTTTCTTTTTGATTTTTTAAAAATTAATTTCCTCTTTTCATTGGTATTGGTGGTGGTAGGGTTTGTTGGGCAGAAGGTGGTGTCAGTGTTGTGTCATTGTTGTGAGAGCCTATTTAAACACTTCTTAAATGGCCAGAGTGCTAATTGTTTGGTAAAGTAAGGGGCTCTCTCTCATTACTATGGCACAGAGGGAAAGAATCTTTTAAAATGAACATTTTAGTCTTGTTCCTGTGTAATTGGCTTACATAAATTAACAGCCCCGGTATTCGGCTATCTTTTTCCGAGTTCAGAATTTCCTATTTATATTTTCAGCTTTGAAATAGTTTAGCCTGTGCAGGAGACACTCTTTAATACAAAGAAACGTACAAAAGTGACAGAACACTATTACAAAATGAAAAGAAAGAAGGGATTAAGAGGTGAAGTGGAAACTGAAATAGAACCACTTTTTCCAGAGACTTCATAAAAGAACTCTCTTTCTAGCACTCTCCTTCCACCATCTCCCTTTCCCCAAAGATTTTTCGGGAAAAAGCTTGTACTCTAGGTGTGATTCTAGCTATGAAATATTCATCAGCTCTGCAGCCTTAGCTTAAAGGAAAGAGAAGAGCCAATAAAAAGAAAAAGACAATAGATATTTTATGAGAGGAAGGAGCCCAGTTCTGTCTAGCTTCAAAAATTAGGTGGATTCGAGAAAGAACTATGTCACAATATGCAATATATTAGTGCTCTTGCTGTAGAACTATAACTAATGATGTAATGTGTAAGAAGGGTACATTCACTGTTGAATGTGACAATGAGTCACAATGCAATAAATACCGATAAGAGGAAAGCCATACTGCATTTTTATTCAACACCATGAGGAACTTGACCTATTTTACTTGGAGCTATGCAAGTATCATTGCCTGCATAAAACAAAGCAACATCTAAAAGCAGAGGCACAAAAACATACTCCAGAAATGGAAAGAGGGAGAAATTCTAATTATCTTTCATTTCATCTGACATAGTCCATGCCAGATGCATCAGTGGAGAGGAAACTATGCAAAGGAGGGAAGAAGAGGTGACTCTTTGGCATCCCCTACCCTTCAGGCACCACAAAGGATACTCTGCATCCAAAGGCTGCATGGAGGGGAAAGGGATAGCGATTAAAACTGGTCAGGAATTTTTCAGAGATCTGTTTTGTTCACCGAAACTGCCAATTTGTTGAAATGGAAACTGTTTGCAAAACAGGACGAGTTTTGATCAATTTTCCAAGTCAAAAAGTTAGTGGAAAATTTTTTTAGAAGTTGTCTATGAGTCACATTTTGACATTAAAAAAAAAAGTTGGGTTTTTGCGTCTAAATGACTTTCTGCTTAGAAATTGTAGTGAATTCAGATTAAGAAAAAGTTTAAATAAGAAAAAAGGTTGAAATCAAAATGAAATGTTTTGAAATTATTGAAATGAAATATTTCAATTGATCCAAATCAGTTTTTAGGGGGATTTTTGGTTCATGAAAATTGTCTGGATTTTGACTTTTTGTCCTGATTCAGGATGGGAATTTTTTTTCAATATCTGAAAAATGGTTAGAGGATAGGAAAAAAACCCAACTATTTCCTTCCCAGCTCTAGTAGAGAGTATATGAGATGAGGACAAGAGTGAGTGGACCAGAGGTCCATGGAGATTCCCTGTTAATAAGTAGCAGTGGGGGCTATATTATCCTTTCCATAATATTCCCTGGATACAGCTGCCCTTAGAACTGCCCCTGCCCTGGAGGCTGTGGGGAAAGCTGTGGCCAGCGGGCTCCAAATAGAGCCACACTGTGAAGAACTGGAATATCCATAAGAGACTGGAGCTGCTTCAGAAGCACAGAGTCCTGTGTGGATGCCCTTAACTTACCATTGATCACTGGGAGTCTGCAGGGTCTGAGGTAGCCCATTCAAATTTTGGGAGAAGGGCCCAAACACACACAGCCCAAACAGAACAATTGGGGAAGAACTATGCAAAGGGATTCATAGACATTTCCTCCTTTGGAGCTTTTTGCTGTGGAAAAGAAAACTCTAACCAGCACAATTTCACCAGTTGAGAGGGCAATCTTGGCTCCTCTGCAGTCAATAGCAGAACTCCCACACGGATATGCAAACCAGTGCTGCACTGAATCACCAGGTGTTTGCTTTTTATTATTTTTGTCCGTTCCTTCCTGAGGTTTCCCGAGACACACTTTTTAGGCTGTAACTGAGGGAAAGTGTTAACAAGTTATGCCTTAAAAAAAAGATCAAAATACATTAGTGAGGTTAAAATTAATCAAAATATGCAGTCAATCCACTGTAGTAATTGTATTAATATAGACCAAGTCTGTGAGGACAGAATGTCAGACTGAGGATGCATGCCTTGTCTTGCCACAGATCCTTCCCCACTGGCTGGGTGGTGTCAGCTGTATATTCTATTATATTTGTGCTCTCATCAAATAGATGACTGTATAGAGAATACAAGCTGGTGTGATGGTGGTGTGGCAAACATTTTACTGGCATGAGTTTAGGTGGCTGTATTACTCACAACTTGAGAAACTTCAATGAGTTACATAGGTCAGCTCAAATGGGTGAGAATGAAATCTTTAAACCTCACTGCAAAGGGGTGTATTGTTTCTATAAATCTATAGCAGAAAGCCAGGAAGCAGAAGGCTCTAGAAATAAACACTGCATTGAAGCAGAGACACAAAATGGCTTTTGGGATAATGCCATTTTCCTTACTCTAATGAAGTTCCTTGTTCAGTGTTAGAAGACAGCGATGCTTTCCCTCTTTGTGATTCTTTACTGTGTACCATTGTCACAGGGCACCACCACACCACTGGCATATACCACATTTTCTGAAAAGTTATTTTACAAATGTTTTTGATAATTTTTAAAAAAAATTGTTATAGTACTTTTCATATGCCGCTACTTTAAAGCCAAGTGCCTTAGCTACAGTAGCCTCAAAGTTCTCTTAAACAGGTGCAACTCACTAATTTTTGTAGCATAGGCTCTGTCTACCCTATAAAAATGTATAATTACATCATGTTTTGGCTGCAACCTTGTTTAAACAGGGTATTTTCTTGTTTACATGGACAAAAACCCAATCAGAATTATGCTAGTGCACAACAGTACTTAATTTATTTTCTCTGAGTTATGTACAGTTTTGGAAACCTCAATAAAAGATCTACATTTCTTTTTCTTAAGTGTTAGAAGCAAGTGTCCCATTCCAATGCAAAGCCAGGAATCTCTCCTTTCCAAAGTACGTGTGTCGGGATTGCCAGATATCTGACCTTGAATCTCCCAAGAGATGGGGCTGAATTTTGCTTGATCTGCAACTCAGAACAGTGTAATTTTGGGATAGAAATTCCACATTTGAGGGTGAGGAGTTCTGGTGAGAACATTTCTCTGGCAGGTTTCCCCTTCCTTCTTTTTTACTTAAACTGCTCAAAGGCTTAGAAACTTGGAATACATCCCGGGGAGAGGGATTTGTGGGCAAAGGGCAGATGGTGAGGTCAAAGCTGCATGATAAGAGCAATTCATCTCATGGCTCTGTAGTTTACTTTAGCACATAGATATCTTATTTATCCTGTACATTACAGGAAAACAGTAGCATTATTGCAGTTTCTAATATGCAATATAAACCAGATACACCGATTACTTTTAAACCACCAGCAAATTGCTTACTGAAATGATTAATTTTGAATCTAAGGTATCAGAACTACTTTCTATTTGCACGACATTTTGTCCCCCAGCCTTCTGACCTGCGTGGACATTCCCATTTATGTGACGTAAGATACCTAGATGCCTCAGATCTCCTTGACCGTTTCAATCTGGGTACATATATTGGTTGTGGGAGAGAAACTGAACTGGTAGCATTGATGGATCATCTATAAATGAATTAAGATCAAGTGTCGAGGTTGACATTGTTAGATCTATCAACTTCCTTCAATACATGAGGTGCTGTTAATTCAACAGCAGACTACAGTAAGAGTGGATGGGCTCTGTCTTAGGAAGCGCCATTCTTTCCTTTAGGAGCATTCCCGGGGATTGTGTAGGGAGGTTGCTTCTCCTTTGGAGATATCATGTGGGGTTCTACAGGACTCCAGCATGTTTAACGTTTTGTTCGACATGTATATGAAGCACTGCGAAGGTTAATCAAAGGGCTGATCAAAAATACCGTTAAAACTGATTTGATTGAAAATTGGTTCTTTTGATTTAAAATTATCTATGGAAAGAGAGTTTTCATGTGTTTTTTTTTTGGTTTTACTTTTTTTTTTGGACAAACACAAACTAAAATAAAACAAACAAAACAAACCCCATGAAAACTGAAAAGTTTTTGGGTTCTGGTCAAAGAGCAAAAAATGCCAGCAAAAACCAGAACAAAATAATTTGAAAATGCTGTCATAGTGCCTCATAGGATATGCACTTCAGATGCTGCCTGCTCCCATTATACCCTATGGGACGGGTCCCCAACACAGACCACATTTCCCATGATGCAATGTGCTGGCTCAGCATGGGGAGACCATGGTGCATTATAGAAGGTGTAGTCCAGCCTAAGAGTACAGGCCATAGAGAACCATGGAGGTATGAGGCACCAGAACTACAAGTCCCATGAGGCACCTCAGTGCTATTTCCAAATCAAAATCATTTGTTTTCAGGCAGAAGTTTTCAGTTTCTGATTTTTCAATTTAAAAAATTTCCATGTGAGTGAGAGAGAGAGAAAGACAACACCACATTTTCCAACGACCTATAATGAAGCGGTATGGTCTGCATTGCTTTCAGTATGCTGATGATGCGCTGAATTCTATAGCCTGAGCCTCCCTCGCTAGTGCCGTTGAATGCAAGGCTCCATGTGCTTGGAAGCTTGTGCCATGGCTGAGAGCAGGGTGGTTGAAGTTCAGTCAAGATAAGATGCTTGTAGGATGGGGAAACAACCAGAAAATATCATTTATTTGAACATGTGTGCCCACCTTCAAATGTTTGCAAGCAGGGAGTTATGTTGAATCTCTAGGAAACCTGGTATGGCAAATCCTATGTCTCTTTGTTACTTAAAAGCCTTCTCTATGTTAGCAAAATAACTCAATGTCAGTGATGGATATTATACTTTGTGGAGACAAAGCTTTTGAAGGTGTAGCTTAAACTAATAATGAAGAATTCAGAGTTCTAGAAAATCTTTGGAAAAATGCTTACCTAGATTCATTTTATTTCTTAAGGTGTAAAAAATAATTAACAATACCTGGAAGCTTTGCTGAACCAAGAAATCATTGTCGGAATCTCCTAAATCACTTGTCGGTTTTTCAGATTGCTTAAAGCTAATTGATTCTTATCTATCTTTGTAAATTGTTCCAGAAAGACAGAGGAAAACTGATAGTTATATATTACAATGTTTAATAATAATTAGTCAAGGGAAATAGGAAACCCATGTGTCAGAATGTAAGTGAGTGTAAGCAATTCAGTGACATCTGTGTGAGCCTGCAACCATCCTGAAAAACAGACGTCAGAGATGTGACGTTCCCTAGTCTTCTCACTGGGTTCTTAACTTTGAAATGGCCTGCTTAGGGGCCCCACCAAAACCAACACGACTGGGCACTCTATGCATGAGGGGCCCACACTGCCACCATCAACTGATGGCTCCTCTGTGGTGGTGCCATCGGGAGCCCTTATACAGAGTCCTCTGCTCATTTGGGTAGAAGCTGAGCCCCTCTTCCTCTGAAAGTCTTGGTCTGAGGATGGTGAAAGCCAATCCTGCCAATGGAGTGTGCCAGTGGGACCTCAGGAGGTTGTCCCTGGAGTCCTGGATTGCTTTAATCTGGCCAGCAGCAGAGGTTCTGGAGTGTCACAGTAAAGGCTGTTCTCTGGACATTTCATAGATTCATAGATTCTAGGACTGGAAGGGACCTCGAGAGCTCATCGAGTCCAGTCCCCTGCCCGCATGGCAGGACCAAATACTGTCTAGACCATCCCCGATAGACATTTATCTAACCTGCTCTTAAATATCTCCAGAGATGGAGATTCCACAACCTCCCTAGGCAATTTATTCCAGTGTTTAACCACCCTGACAGTTAGGAACTTTTTCCTAATGTCCAACCTAGACCTCCCTTGCTGCAGTTTAAACCCATTGCTTCTTGTTCTATCCTCAGAGGCTAAGGTGAACAAGTTTTCTCCCTCCTCCTTATGACACCCTTTTAAATACCTGAAAACTGCTATCATGTCCCCTCTCAGTCTTCTCTTTTCCAAACTAAACAAACCCAATTCTTTCAGCCTTCCTTCATAGGTCATGTTCTCAAGACCTTTAATCATTCTTGTTGCTCTTCTCTGGACCCTTTCCAATTTCTCCACATCTTTTTTGAAATGCGGTGCCCAGAACTGGACACAATACTCCAGCTGAGGCCTAACCAGAGCAGAGTAGAGCGGAAGAATGACTTCTCGTGTCTTGCTCACAACACACCTGTTAATACATCCCAGAATCATGTTTTCTTTTTTTGCAACAGCATCACACTGTTGACTCATATCATATTGGATGATATCCATCTCTCACAAGAAGGACTGCCCTCAGCAGGTTTTCAATTGATTTGTAGACCAATGATAATTCAGTAAAAGAAAGGTAATTAATTAAGTCTCTGGTTTCTTATAAACCCTTTTACAGTATCAGAAGCCTTTGATGGGAGCTTGTTGGAAGCAGTTTAAAAAAATTAAGTACAATATTGTGAAAATTTACCTTTGTGAAAACATTGTTGCATTTAAAACAAAAAACAAATTAACAAGAAAACCCCAAAACAAAACCACAAGCTTCTTTTGCCCAGGGAATGTTCTGTGGAACAGTGATACCAGACTGATTAATTTTTGCATTTTACCCCCTAGTAACGCTATACTCTAAAGAGAAGTCTCCACAACTATATATGGGAGTAACCTTGGAAACAACCACATCAACTTTAGGAAGATAAAGTCTGCTCTTAAAATATGCTACATATATAAGATATCAGTGTAGCTTTCTGGACATCTTTAACACTATCTTCAATAATTTTTCAAGGTAATTTGTCCCTGTGAACTCTACATAGAATTTGTTCTTTTATGGCAGTATAACATTTGCATGTAACAAATAAGGTAAAAGGCATGCGGCCATTTCATATCACTAAAAAATTATGATTGTATTGCAGCATGATATGCTTTTTAGCATACAAAGGGTTAGCACGCATCATTAAAAGAATGAGCAAGCTTTTGATTTTAATTGTAATTGTAATCCTCTCCACTGAAGCCTCAAATGCATCATTTGAAATCTAGCAGAGATGTGAGTTTTTACTGCAGCCACTTTACGTTTGTGATACATTAAAAGGTGTCATCCAACTGAAATGTAAATCACTGTTCTTGAAACCAAATTACAAATGAAGATGACAGGGCAGCACACTAGCGCTGAAGCCTCGGAGAGCCCGTCTGAGGCAGTTTTCTTTCAGGCCCAAATTGCAGCAGCCCTGTTATCATGGGTAATAGAGTGCTGCTAAAGCAGGTTGATTACAAGGCTACAGTAAACAATCCTTTTAAATGCAGTGCCTGAACAGAAGTGCACACACAACATTAATCAACTGAATTCAAACAAAATCACAAGGGGAAGTGGTTGGCCGGCCCCGGTTTGCTTTAACTCACACAGCAAGTGGCCAAAGTGCAGGGCTCACGGGTGATAACACCATTTTTCGTCCCTTCATAATCAACATTAACTTGAAATGATTAGGAAATGAAAATCCTAATTGCAATCCCTGCAATAAATAAATAAATAAATAACATTAACACTGTGTGCTCATTTCTATCATTTGAATTATGAACAGGTTTAGGAAATGTTGTATTTTGATGCCTGTACTATTTTTCATCATCTTAGATTGTGGGCTTCTGGGGCACAGACTGCCTGTTTTATTGGTTTACCTGGAGAATCATACAATGATCCCTGATAATGGGTCCCTCACCCCTATCACATTAGAAAATAATCATAAATAACTTGTATCTTTCCCCAATTTTTATTTTAAGGGGTCACATTTTGCCCCCTATTAAAACTCATCCTATCTTGGCTTATTACACTATTCAAACTTGTTTAAAAATCATCTTGTGTGCTTCTTGCATTTACGGTATGCAACGTCAGTAAATAGGCTCTAAAATATGGGGAATGTTTAGAAAAGTTGCTCAATGATGGGTGGTGAGGGGGTGCATCTTTCAGAAGGCGAGTGGTGCAACACTGAAAAGAGGAAAAGCTGCAGGAAAGAGCGAGGTACAATAAATAGCTTCCATTTAAAAAATAAAGAGAGTAATTTAAGTCTGCCTCAAGACAGCTTTAAATAATGCAGTCTTCACTTATCCTGAATGATAGCAGAATTCCTGACTCTCGCTAGCATATAGCAATTCCATGAAAGCCTAGCTACATGTAATCATATACCAGGGCCACATTCAGTCATTCTATTTATTTTGTACATTTTTAATTTTCAACTGCATTTCCTTTAAAGGAACATCTGCTGATGACTCACTTCAGTATTTAAAAAGAGAACATGTGAATGTAGGCGTGTCACAGAGTGGTCGGAAATGGTATTTCAAAACGTTGCCACTTATCAGAGTTTGAATCCTAGGGCCCTGGATGGAGCAGGGACGTATTAATGAATCGTGGTGCCATTTGCCCCTAGGCTGCTGGTTAAAATCCAGCCCAGGTTGGGGCAATAGAAAGTTACCACCACCTGCTGGAAGTCAGATGGCCTATACAAAATGAGTTGTTAATTTCTCCGTCCATTTACATGGCTAAGGCAGGCCAAGTTATTTTATGGCTGTATAGGGAAAACCAAAAGCTTTGGTAACATGGTTTATACAGATAAATTCACAGAGTGCAGCAAGCATGTGATTTCAACAGACCACACTAATGCAAAGCTAGATAATGAATCAGTGACTAGAAAAAATAATGAGCTGGGTAAGTTACTAGCCCACAGAACTGGAGACTGAAGTTCTCTGTATTCACAAAATAGGTACAACTTGAGCAGCTGAACACTAGGCTTCCCTGCCAACAAACTGGGGGACCAGCACTAGGAGTGAAAACTGGTAATTCAGTCCACTTAGTCCTAGGTTTTCCATTGACCCATTCAATCAGGATAACAACCTGTGGATTTTTGGGAGTGTTGCTTAGTAGGGACATGACATGGATACTTGGTTCAATGGAAACTAGACTGAGACCACCAGTTCAATTAACACAGGCATCTGAACTGCCATTAGATGGTAATAACTTTCAGAACAAGAATGGGAGTGATTATGCTAATAGCAGTGTTAAGCTTCTGAGCATGTCCTAAGCGAACTAGAGCAGACTCAGTCTGAACTGAATGCTCATTAAAGGCTAGATTGTGACTTGGACTTATACATCCATGAAAAGGAGGAAGAACAGCCCCCTTACACTGGCAACCCAGAATTTGGTCATAGAAACATAGAAGTGGACACTGTAAGCCATCTTACTACCCCTACCTTGGAGCAGTTGTGTACTAAGGATTGAGGGTGGATCCTGGTCTCTGTCCCTCCACCATACAGGCCAGTTTAAGTGAACCAGCATAATGTGTCCTAATTTGCTGCTGATATAGGCAGCTGCAAATCACTACCCTATTGGAGCAAGTGGGAAGTGGGGATGGAATTATTCCTCGGAGGGAATTCTGATCCACACTGCCTCCTGGGACTACTTTTGAGGAGGTGCTTGCTCAGGGCTGTGCCAAAAGCCATAATCTCTCTGTGCTATATCTTCTCTTCAACTAACCAGACTCGAGGGTTTATTCACCATGACCTATCTTTTCTTTTAATTATGGACCCCAACATGCAGTGACACGCCTGACACCATGGTGCAATGGTGACACAGTGAGACCTTCTCTCCAAGAAGCTCCAGGGAGCTGTGTGCCAGAGATCCACCTGGGACTGTGGGTAGCCCGATCCTTTTGGAAGGATGCCAGTGGTCCCCACTCCTGAGCAGCTCTGATGCTCTTTCCCAGGGAGGCCATAAAAAGCCTGCTTTCTTGTGGGCCATCCACGATTTGCTTTTGGGAGGTCACAGGTGCAGAGGCAGTGTTTCCTGGGGGATTTTATTTTAAATTCACGTATGGACAGCTTGCCAGCCAATTGGATTATGGTCCCGGTGTGCCATAAAGCACTGATGTACATTTCATAATTTCATAATCATTTACCTATAATAAAAATAAAACTATTCATAATTCATGTTAAGCACAAAATGTGTAATGTTTCTGTATTAATATGACCTGTCATAAAACGATGGTTAAGTTTCATTAGACAATAACAGAGCTAGAAGGAATGGGTTCAGATAGTTATAAATTTTTATTCTTTCCCTGCCACTTTTTCAATATTCATACTGAACAAACTTTTCATGGGAACGTAACATTTTCTTAAATTTTTCAAAACAATCAAAAATACTTAGCATTGTACACAAATGAAGGGGAACATGTATTTGAACGTAAATTCAATTCAACTACAAAGGCAGCTGACAGCACAAATTTGTAACAAATTGGGCAATCCAAGATGCTGTAGTCCAGAACTGTAGGAAACACAAGGATCATTTGTGCAAATGGAACTGAAAAAATACGCCTGTTTTCACTCAGCGATAATAATCCTATACCGGGGCCACAGGATAAGGCCTGCTTTCTGGGTTCACGACCATTAAGAAACAACTCTCTCATTGTTACTTTACTTGTGGAGGGTTTACAAATGGTAGGCTCTACAGGAAGCAAAGATGTGGGAATCATTTAGTGCAACCCTACACTTAGACAGGTGCCACTCTTAGACTTTTTAATTGATCTCATTTGTTACTTATACCTGTAAATCGCACTGTTATCATCTCCGAACAAGCAATGGAAACCAGAATTTGTCACTGAATAAAGATAGCAGAACAAGTCCCTGAATGGACTGGTCATATAGATTTACTGGCTTAATTACACAACAGTACATTAGATTGAAATAAGATACCTGGAAAAATCCAAATTACATGCAGGCCTCTTGTTTCTTTATACCACATTGACACAAAACACAGTTCAAATGCTACTGCCAAGACAGAGGACAGCCCATGTTATAGTTTTCTGAGAGAGAGAACGAGAGAGAGTCAGGCCTGAAGTTGTAAAAGGTTCTTTTGTTACGATGCAGTAAAATGAATCTTAAGTTGATGTGAAGGCCTAGAGGATAGTAATGTGCACTATCATGCAGGAGACTCCAGTTCCATGGCAACTTCAGAAGGATGGTAACTGAAGAATTATGAAAGCAATGGCGGGGAGCATTGCAGATGTGGCAGTCTCAGGCTGTCTACGCTACGAGCTCTGGGTGTGATTCCCCTTCGCATGCGCACATGGCCACACTAGGTCTCTTTGAGCCAGCATGAGTACAGTGTAGCCACAGTAGCATGGGAAGCATCAGTGAAGCCATAGCTGAGTTGTGAGTGGTATATACCCACCGGTTTCAGGTGGGTTTGTATTTAGCATGGATCAGCCAAACCTCCATGGCTCTGTGATATCTCCACTGCTATGTATAGTCACACTCGCTCGATGAGAGCTAGCGTGAGCATATGTACGTGAGCTTGCAGTGTACACGAGCATGTGTACATGAACTCGTAGGGTAGAGACAGCCTCAGGTATTTAGGAAGGGCCACTATGTAGCATACTTCAGCAGCAGCTAGTAGTACTATGGGAATCTGCCCAGTTCTGTGATGCTAGAAGGATTATAAAGAGGAAAAGGCAGCTCAGAATAAAAGGGAGAAATAAACCCTCTGAACTGAGGGTGTACTAGGGTGATAAAGGTTTTAGAAAGGCTAAATCTTCATTCTAGTTATTGCTGAGGTAGGGGAGCCCTAGATCCACCTTAGCAGTGGGTAACAAAACAAAGGAAAACCAGTGCTGGAGCGACTATGCTAGAAAAATAGAAAAACTATTCTGTCATCCACAATAACGACATTAGCAGAGGGTCAGGAAGTTATTAACAGTACACCAGAATGGAAGGTCATCAGTTCCAAAGATGCATTTCAGAACCAGACCTCAAATCCTCTCCGGGAAGATCTGGGGAAATTTCTGACAGGTGATTCTTATGAGATTCCCACAACACTTCTTTTTCCCCACAACATACACTGAGGCAATTCTATGGTAGGGGATGATTATGAGCCTATACCATAGCAAATCATTTGAATAGAGAAATTGTCTGAAGTACCATCTCTCTTCCCAGTCACAATTATATTACATTTATTATCTCCATTTTACAGGTGGGAAAAGTGCAGCACTGAAAGGTGAAATGACTTCCCCAAAGTCACCTACCTGGCCAGTAGCTGAGCTAGAAATAGAATCCAGGTATTCTGCATCCCAATCTAATACTCTATCCACTAAGCAACACTAGGAAATTATGTATTTTTAGCTGATGTTTATGAATGTGCTGTTGGAGCAGCACGCACAGTGTGATCAGCCTGCTGTCTGAAGACCCAATAGCAAGTATTTAACAGAACAAAATCTGGGACCCTCTGCTCTTGATCCTCTAGACCCACAGACGATGGGGAAGCTAAATAAGAATGTTAGAGCATTAAGCACAAGTCTAGGCTATTGGATTCTATTCACCATGATATTGGAGGGCCATGGATGGACCAGACTCTCAGAAGGAGGAATAAATAGCCCGACTGAAGAGGAGAAATGTGAGGGAAATAGCGAAGGCTGAAGGGGTTGGGAAAGAGATCCGCGGGAGAAAATGGGATGGGTGAGATCTTGAGGGACTAAAGGAGAAGTTAGGACTGGAGAGGGAAAACTGGGCAGACTAGGGAGAAAGGAACAGGATGGGATGTAATGCTTGGAGTAAGAGGACTGGGGAGAAAGGAAGGACTGGAGATAGGAAATTGCGTGGAGGGCAGCATTAAGGATAAAGATGGAATCTGTAGGGGGAGCTTGGTGAAGAGATAGGAGGCACAAAGAGGACACTCAAGGAGATGTGTTGGGGAAAATTTTGGTACAAGGCAAGGAGAGATTTGGGGAAGGAAATACAATGAGGAGCACAGAGCACAAGAAGAACTAATGGAGAGAGAAAATTAGCAAAGTATGGGCCCTAACTAGTCTCTCCTTTGGATTAGTGAAGGGGAAGAGAGACTAGTGGAAAGAAGGTAAAGTAATAAAAGCCAGCATTAAAGAAAAGGGATGCAGGTTAAAAAGAGAAAGTAAAACCAGTGAGATGGAAAGATTCAAGAGGGGAGAAATTAAAAAAAAAAAATCAAAGGAAAACACACCAGGACAACGCAGAAGAAAAAATAATGAGAAGGCTGGAGTTAGATAGCAATGAACTGCGAATGTACAGAAAGGTTTTAGGGAAAGAATGAGGAAAATTGAGGGAAAAAATGAGAAAAGAGACCAAAAAACAGCTGACATGGTAATTCTGTGTTTTATTGAACATGATTAATCACTATTTTGATTAATACTCCTTGTGAAATGAGGTGGCACTGTATTTGCATTGAAAAAAGTGTAATACCAGAGATTTCCCACATGTTTTTATCTTATTGATAGGATTTGGGCCAGAAGACTAATAGTTCCTCCCCTTCCTTTTACTCAGTATCTAAATGGAGATGGGAAGTAACGAGAAAGAGAGAGAGAGAGAAAGAAGAGAGTGCATTCCTTTTCTTCTTCTCAGCAGTCCATTGGGAGGAAAGGTAAAACGCTGTTCTCAGACTCCAAGAGCAGCTATTAGGGAAAAGAAAGGAGCCAAGGGAGAGAGAGCAGGAGAGACATAGGGCCAGAGAGTTCCTATTTGAAGCAGTATTGCAATAATTGCTTATTCTCCTCCTCCCCCCCACACACACATTTTAAAGGTAGGGAATCTGAGGTCCAGAGAGGCTAAGTGACTTGCCTAAAACCACACAGCAAATTAATTGTTAACCTGGGATTTGAATTTAGCAGTTTTTGGTTCCTGGAGTTGTGCTCAGTTCATTGAACCACACTCACTGTCCCATCAAGTTTGCATAAAATACACGATCATGGTAAATCCCATGGTTTAGTAAACTGTGGATCACCTGCATTCTACCCAGTAAATGACACAGCAACACAGTAATAGTTTTGTAACTGAGCGAGGTTACCAGATGTGCACTGGTTAGGAACATGGCCATGGTAATCCCAGTTACAGGGCTTTTCAACCAGTAGTTGCACAGCATATTAAATATATGAAGCACAGTAGTGGTTGCAGTCACACTCTGGCACATGGCACATGTGTATTTGTGAAGTGAGAAAGGCATATCATACACCAGCTTTTTGCTTTAACATGCTGCATAAACTGCACTATGCCTGTGCTCGATTGTGGCATGATGTAATAATCCTCTCATTGTATCCAGTCACAGCTCTTTAAGCCAGTCATATAAAACTTGTCCCCCTTCTGCTAGCTATATTCAAGTCATGGTTATGTAGCAGAGAAAGGAGCATATGTAGTTGTTCTATTGAGTTCTGATTTTGGGATGTGTTCTGAAGACTAGGAACCTGTTATGCAAGTGAATGCAAGAAAGATACAGAAACCTGAATCTGAGAAGTGACAAATGTACAAAGCCAGTAAGGGTACAAAGCCAGCTGATGGAAGCCTAGTTAACCAAAACTCTCGATTGTCCCTTGGTGCTGCAATATACGCTTCACTTCACTCAGTGTTCCCCAAATCTGGAGATAATGAAGAGCTGTCAGTTGGATTCCTTAAGGCCAGTTGGCTGAAGCAAAGAGCAGCTCATACTGCCTCGCTGCACTCTGGGTCTAGCAATAGTGCACCACTCTTCAGTGCTGACTTGCCTGGTGGAAGCCAGCCATCTCATTTGCACAGTGCTGTGGGCCTGAGGAACCCACAGTGCAGTCTCTCCTCCCATTTCCTATTCTCTGCGCTCAGGCCTTGGGGGGTGGGTGCACCCAAAACACAACCTCACTGTAGGCCAGGCAGGGAGGAGCCATCTGATTCCTTTCAGCTCTTCCCAGGCCCCGCAGAGCACGGCCTCTCCTTGCGCTGCCAGCTATCTGTAGTGACTGCCCACCGGCTTTACCAAACTCAGGAGAGCCACTCATGCTTGGACATCAAAGTAACAAGTCATAGCACCATTCACATGCCCTTTACTAAAGCAAAACACACCCGTAGGTGCACATCCTTACCTTTACGATGCCCCCTCATGCCCAGATGCAGCATTGCAGGCAGACTTTGCCTCTCACGCACCCTCTAATGGCTACTTTCTCAGCCTCAAGGATCATTCCTGGCTGGTCCCTTCTCTGACTTGCCTCATAAGGGTCTTTTGTGGCTCAATTCTTGGGCCAAGTCACTAACAATTGGGTCCTTTCCTTTCAACTCTGAACAATAAGTCCTCTGACACTCCTGGTGCTTGACTTCAATTCTTCCCCCTTGTTAGGTCACTGCTGCTCCCCACATAGGCTTTTCCCTGCTGGGAGTCTAAGTCCTGCTTAAACTCACCTTTTGCCCCTCATGGGCTTCTATCGTATTTCTTGGTCCTCTAGACTCTAGCTCAGGGCTCCTCTCCACTCTAGAGCCCAACCAGAGGAGCTAACCCTGCCCCTGTAGCTCTGCTTCTTAGTCACAGCCAATCCCAAACTACTGGACCTTCCCAGGGAGAGGGAATGCCTCTCAGTTCCTCTCTCCTAGAGGCAGGCTCTGGCTTTTCCTTAGCTACTTATACAACCTAGCTCTGCCTCCTCTGGCCAGGAGGCAGTTAATCAATTACCTCTCAGGTGCAGAGCATAATTAATTAGGTACTTTGCCCGCCTGCTCTAAGGTTTGCAACCTATACTGGCACAAAATATGTGGAGCTAGGGAATCCCCTCATTCCCACCCCCCCCTTAAAAATCCCCACAGAGTTTGATAGAGTATGGATATGCCAGCAAACAAGTAAAGTGCAGTCCATATGAGGTCAAAAAATAAAGTTGGTAAACATAGACTGGAATTTGTAAGGCAATGGCAGAGACTGTAGTCTTGACCAAAAATAATAAGAGTAAGAAATGTAGAATATTACAAACTATGGCTGGGGCTGTTAGAGGGCTAAGACAACACACCACAAAATGGGCGAGGCAGGTAACAGAAACAAACAAACAAACAAACAAAAAAAGAGTTAGAAGAAGCAACAGAAGCAATAGAGCATAGAAAGTGCAAGCTCTGCTAGCAGGACAGAAAGCAGTCCAGACACAGGATATGTCACAGCAAGCACAAGAACAGAGTAGAAAATTGGAAACACCTGTAGAGACTATGCAAAGAAGAGCAGTGCCATCCCCTGTTATAAACCTTGGTGGGCAACAACGAGCTTCGGGGACTTATACAGTGCCTGAAGGATGGGGACAGAAATGGAAAAAGATGGCCCTAGCAAAACTAAAAGATGGAAATGGGATGTTTGGAATGAGTGTTGGAATGGGAACATGTGGAATGACCCAGACCAATAGTCACCAGGCAGTCCCTGGGCAGGGGCCCCTGCACTGCAATCACCACCAGCTAATGAGAACCAGGTTCTGGCAAAACTGAAACCGAAACCTAGAATGGTGCCTGTTAGAGTGGGAGAAGTAAGTGCAGAGGGAGAAGAATTATCAAATGATTTGACTAGATTGGTAGATAAGATGGATGGGGAAACACCTAAGAGCACCTAAGAGACAGAGGCTGTGATTTGTTTGTGAGGGTTGGAGGAATGACAGTATATAAATAATAAACCGTGAGTGAGTGGTTTAACACCTAGAATTGATGCATTAATGCATGGCGTTGCCCAGAAACAGTTAACTGCAGCAGGGGAGGGCACTCCTGCAATCCATTTGGTATACAGACAAAAGCAACAGATGCTGGGGGAACACATTCAGATTTCACGGGAGAAGGTAGTAACCCCCACTCTCCTCCCAGAGCCAGGCTAAAAACCAGAGGTCCTGGTTCCCAATCCCCTGCTCTAACTCACGGAACCCTACTCCCCTCTCAGAGCTAACAACATAACCTTCTTTCTCCATTATAACCTCTCTCAGTTTGCTAAGGGATGCTATACTGCTGCCGCTCTCCTGTGTCTGGAGCTCCTGTATATTCTGCACCAGCAGAGAGTGCAGCATGTTGATTCAGCACACCTCATTACTCATATAGAAAGACCACCGGCTTGGATCAGTGGTGAAATTGCTCGGCCAGGTTTATTGTTGACAAAGCATGGTACTAGTGCCTCCTAGGAGCTACAGGTACACTAACACATGTATGTCTGTGACAAGGTACCAGCTCAATCAACATAACACCATGCTGTCCCCTAGGCCAGTACAAAGATGCCTCTCCTTCCACTCTCCTTTTAAATAGTGATGCAAACGAGTTACATAGTATCTTCCACATGCTTTTCATTATTAGCTGCCAGGTCAAAGAAAACGTCCTCATCCATTAGCCTGTCATTCCATCCTTAACTTGCAAGGGGTCTGTGTGTCCTGTTACCATCTCTTAGGAATTTGCTTACGTAGTTACTGGGGAGGTCGGTGTGTTCTTATACCATCCTCTGGTCAGGAATGTGTTTATTTGGTTAGCCAATAGCTGGTGTGTTACTATTCTGCCAAGGCCAGGCCTACTTTGGTTCATACTATTAACCGTGCCTAGGACTCTAGCAAGGCCTACATTGGGATTAAAACCCATCACACACCCATCCCTCATCCTATGTGGATGAGGGAAAGGTGTCCTTTTCATAGATAGCCGTGTGGCTCCCCCTTGAGTATGCTGCAGGGGCATGGAGCCCAAGCTACTCTTTGCAATGTCATTTGTAAGTTGCTCTACCAAATACAGCCTTGAAAGTAGCGTATCTGGCTTGAAACACCCTCCTTTTCTCCAAATTATGCTCTGCCCCTTTGGGGTTTTAACAGACATTCATACTGACCACCAGAATGAAATCCATGTTAATTGGAATGAGGTAGAATTCTGAGGCACAGAGACCCCTGTCTGTTCTGCAGTTGCCTGGGATCCTATACTTTCCTCAGACATGTACAGCAGTTCTCAGGTTAGAATTTAGCCCAGTTTTCAACAAAGTTGACAATGGATTTTTTTAAATTTTCAAATCAGTCCAAAATTCTATTTGGCCATTTCTAATTTCGCTTTAAAATAAACTTTTCACATTTCGTTCTATTAACATTTTGTCCAGATAAATTCTTAACAAATCAATATGTAATTTAGTTGACTCTCAACAAAAATAAACCATTATTGGCATTTTGCAGTTCAAAACTGGATCAGAAATTGATCTCACATACCTTTTAATCCAGTGGATCCCTTTTTTATCCCTGTTAAAAAAGAAAGGGGAGGGGAGAGAGAGGGTTGGATTATTTCTTGTTTTAGTGTTTCTGAGCAGTATAATTCTACCTTTGTACTATAACAAACTGCTTGCATTTCATTGTTTGAAAATTCTCTTTGCTTACCTACATGGAATCTTCCGTCTCTTAAACTTCATATAGTGTAACTATGAAATGTGGCATTTCTGTCCTGCCAATAGTATGGAAATAGATTACACCTGGGTCATATATTAGCTCCTTAGTCCCTTTATTAATGTTAATTTGTGATCTATCACATACTGACAATATAGTTGTTGGTCTTATTTAATTTCAGTTGGTTTAACAATCAGAATTGCACAACAATTCAGTCACATTTTATGTTGGCAGTTGAGTAGTAAAATAATTAAACAGATTTTGCAGGTTAGAAGTTTAAAATTTCCAAGTGAGATTGGTTGAACATTTTTCCATTAAAAAAAAAAAAAGGAATCATAACAACAAGATGAAGGTTTTTACCAGACAAGGAACAGATAGGTTGGCATATGCTTTTCTAATCTGCAATTGTACTATGCTGAGCATATGCAGTATAAAAGAGCAAGCAGTAGACGACTCAGCCTCTAAAATAACTATCAAGGCGCAGATCTGGAAGCTCAAAGCACCCAAAAATGAATTAGAAAAGAGATAAACTTTTATAGGATCTAATATAGGTCACAGATATTTCCTTATGTTGGGTTTTGGGCTAGACACACATGCATCTCAGAATGCCTTAAAATATTTTATCCTGTTAATGTCTGCTAGGAAATGTAGGGACAAGGAGGTTTTATTAGCTTTGACAGGGAAGCAACAGTTGGTTTAGTGTGCACAGCTTAGTTATAGTGGTTCCTTCTTTTGTGCAGTGATAAGTAGTATATAAATTGAAAACTCAATATTTCACTAGCTTGAAGTACAAGAACTGTCAAAGCTTTATACTCAGAAACTCTAAATATAAGAGTTCTTCTATAAAAATAGCTGATAATGAAAACTGATGTGGAAATTATTGCTACCTGGCAGTATATTTCTGACTCCACAGTTATGTTTTTGAGGCTCATGTGCAATTAGCCAGTCTGTTATTTTATCCTAATGTTCTAATAAATCACTTCACCATTTTTCTCTCATCCATCATCTACTTATCTGCCTCAAAGTCAAAATGGTACCGATTATTAATCAAGGCCAGTGGCACCCGCTCCTGCATAGGGACACCATGTTTCAACTGTCAGGTGGCATCCATCCCAGCCTCTCTTTGTCAGCAATAAAGAAAATGAAATTGGACTAATATGAATCTCATTTCTGCCCTGATTAAAGGCCTACATTTTCCCTAGGCATTGCCTGACCAGGTCCTGACTTGTGAGATATTCAATGTTCTTGTAATGTCATTCGGACAGAGTCGCCTGTCTCCTTAGGTCATTGTTCTTCAGATTCACTTGTTTTACATGGAATATAGGCTAGAAAATCTAGACTTCCTTTGGGGTGTTAATTAAGAGGAGCATCCAAAATTAATCAGCAAATTCACTAGGGCGAAGGGGAGCTGTCTGAAGGCCTCGATATAAAATGCGCTTCTAGTGCAGAGAAATGAGCCTTCGGCTATTGACAAAGAGAAAACAAGTGCACAGACGGCGATCTGACACAAAAATTCATATACGTATACAATTTTACATTCATTTTCCTTGTCAGCTTGTCACCTTTAATTATAAAGGTTGATTCGCTATTTGGCAGATCTGAAAATTGTAAACGCTTGGCCATTTGAATATCATCATATGGTCAATGTCTTCGAAAAAGAATGACACAGGAGCACACCAGTAAGGGAACATTGTAAAATCCAAACTAAACATAAAGATAGTTCTTTATTGATCAACTTGAAGGATTTTGCTTGTCCTAATGATAACTGGGAATTTGCCTGTGAAAGCAAATGTCACGTATAAAACATTTACAAAGAAAACATTCTACTGACAGGTTGTTAAATCCTTTTCCATAGACTATCTTGTACTCTCCATTTCTTTATTTCTTTTATTACTCACTCCATTCTGATATTATTAGTGTTTGGTGTTAAGGATTTGCATAGACCTTCAGGCTAATAATGACCTTTATGTAGGAACAGCAAATTCTCTGTTTTGCCCACTGAAGAAAAGACTACAAAAAAGGACTAAATCCAATTCATTCACTGCTCCTCCCATAGATGTTTCTTAACTAGTTAACTGTTTTAATTAGATGAGATTTTTTTAATAGCCACTAAGTTTGAACAGAGTTTTTGTAAATGGCAAAAGAACTGGATATACTCTGAAAGAGAAGAATGAATTCAGGTTTCTGCAGATACCTGTCATGTTTTTTTTGTTTAGTTAAAGCTTTCTTATTAACTAACTGTTCTTCCTTTGTGCAACTTTTCAAGTGTTTGGAGCGATTGGGGGTACCCTGTTTTTAACTTTATTCCTTGCAAACCCACCAGGCCTTGGTTTCAAAATAGTAGCATCTACGTTCCGCAGAGTTGTGAGTATCAGTACCAGTCTTCATGTACTAGTGTAGAGAGAAACACAACAACAACAACAAAAACAAATATAGGCCTTAAAGAGATTACAAGAGAACTCAGCAACCAAGTGGCCACAGCTAGATAGTAAGATCTACAAATCAATCCTGAAGAGTTTGATGGAACTTATTATATTGAACAGCCATTGATATTGGCTCATGATAAATCTCAGAGAGGAGACATGTTCAACTCTTTGAAAGAAAGTTTTCCCTACACAAAAAGTAAATTACTATGCAATATTATGGAACTGAGATCAAAGCAACTTATAGCCTTGTTTGTGCATTGCAATTCAATTCAGCAATCCATTATTTATAACTTTCAATAACTATTGCAAAATAAAATCTTTCATTTCTAAATTGGAATGACATTCCACACTGTATCAGGTGTGAACTAACGGCATAATATCACTAAGTATCAACCATAGTGGTTATATTTATGTTAAAAATAGCCATCCTCAGCCCTAAAAGGGCATGTGAGGGTAACTTTCCACCACTGATTTTCTTTCTCTGTTTTTTATAGACCTGTTCTATTTGTTAGGCATAGGAAGAGGTACGCCTAATGTAGTGCACCAGACTAATCAACTCCTTATCAGATTTATTTTAAATACAGTAACAAAAAGTGAACACTTATCTGTTAGTTTCTTTTGACCATCCTATGCAGTGGTGCAACCACATAAAGGAAGTTATGGGGAGATTTAATCTTACCAGCCATACTTAACGTGACAATTAGCCATTCTTAATGGTGCTTGCATCAATTTATATACTTTAATGACTTGGGCCAAAACCTTCAAAGGCGAGTCCCTAAAGTTAGCACTTAAATCCATACGTAGACACCTACAGAAAAATGGCCTGTTTTTCAAAATTGCTGAGTACCTGCTGCTCTCCAGTAAGTCAATGTGAACTGTGGGTGCTCAGCACTCTGGAAAAATCAGGCCACTTTTATTTGGATACCTGAAAATGGAGTTCTGGGCCTAACTTTAGACACCCACATTTTGGCTTGGGTCTTGTTAATAATTGATAAATTGAGCATCAGTATCAAAAACTTCTAACCCAACAGTTGAGGCCAATATTATAGTACAGAGTATTACTTCTTTTGTTTTTTTAAAGCAAATGCTGTCTAAAAGGATGCCTACACATGTACAATATGTATACATTACAAAGAGAAGTTTGAACATCTTTGTTTAAAAATATATACTGTGTTTTCTCTGAAGGAATGCATTCAATCTATCGTACTGTGACTCTGCTTTTGGAGATTGAAAAAAAAAATCCAGGAAAAGCTTGAACCTTCTGGTAACAGATTCCCATTTATTACCATCAGATCACTACCATGCTGTTTAGAGTGCTTTATAAACAGGGATTCATCCAAATATTTGAGAAGCCTGCATTTCACGTAATAATTAGAAAGAGAAAACTGTGTTTTGTTTTATATTTACTTTGCAAGCTTTTAAGTGCCGGAACACAAATCAGTGTCATCTATGAAAATAGAGCACCATGTTTTCTCTTGTCCAATATGTAAATCACTCTTCTATTTACAATGTAAAAGTCTAATCATATCATTACTTGTGTATGCTATTTATTCCTTTTCTTTGGGTAAACTTTTTCTCAAACAAAACAATTCCTTCTTACCTACAGGTACCATACCTCTAATTTTGAGGGGAAAGGTTTGGTTCTTGGAATCCAGTCATGCAGCCATGAAGTCAATCAGAGTTTCCCAGCATAAGGTGAACAAAACTGGGCTCTTTGCATTGTCTATATTTATGTTTATTGACTATCAATATAAAGTAAGAAGCACAGATGTGGAGGTAAACTTGTTAGAGGTATATCATCAACTATTTGATTTATTTTTAAAGTGAATAGTTTAACCCCAAATAAATTTCCCAAGAAACTTTCTGTTTCAACTAGATAAACTGAAAATCTGATTGGGAATTTATTTTATATTATCTCTCATACAATCTTGATTACAAATCAGGTTGCTGTTGCGCTTTGTCTTGAAAAAAAACAAACACTTGTAAGTCAATGAAAGCAATCAAAATTACTGAATACTTGAATGCTATTAAAGATTTTGAGAGAGGTCAAATCATACTTAATCAGTCATTAATGTATAGTAATTTAAAAATGTAGTGATGCAAGGCATTTCCCCAACTACACCTCTACCTCGATATAACGCTGTCCTCGGGAGCCAAAAAATCTTACCGCGTTATAGGTGAAACCGCATTAGATTGAACTTGCTTTGATCCACCGGAGTGCGCAGCCCCGCCCCCCTGGAGCACTGCTTTACCGCGTTATATCCGAATTCGTGTTATATCGGGTTGCGTTATATCGAGGTAGCGGTGTATTTTGTTCCTTCCTTTTTAAAAGATTTCACAGGGTAATTTTGTTATAGCTTCATGTAACCAAATTCTCTAAGCTATTACTAAAGTGATACTTTCCACAAACACTGAAATAACTCCTACATTCCATAGAATAGATGCCTTAAAATATCCCAGGGTGGGAGACACATCTGAAAACTTCCTCAAATAAACAACATGGTGAAAAGTGCATTGTAACTGCTGAAGATAGACATTATTTATTAATTACATGGCTTTATTTTTAACTTACTCCTCATATTACTGAAAACGTGACAAACCCAGTGTTAAACATAATAAATAAATGAAAGAAAGAAAGAAAGAAAGAAAGAAAGAAAGAAAGAAAGAAAGAAAGAAAGGAAAAGCCAAGCAGAAAGTCATTGCAGATTGAATTATTGTACAAATTCACTTGGAAAAAAGTTATTAAAAAGGAATGTTAGGTCCCCTACTCTTTCACAAGTTCTATTAGTTAATTCATTTTATGTAGAGTATTTTAACTAATTTTATTTTTTTAAAATGTGCACAACATTTTTTCCTAAGCAATCTATGGGGATTTAACATTTTTCCCTTTTGCACGAGTGACTGGTTCTAAATTACAGGCCTCCCAAATGGCCCGTTTGTGTTCTCACTCAGGCCTTGATTCTTGGTTCAAATCCTTAGGCCAGTCAATGGGGCCCCACACAGGGAAAGTGATCTTCCTGGGTGGAACAAGTTGCAGGATTGTGGCCTTAGATCATATAGAATCCCAGATTTGAGTGGAACTCTGTACCGTGGTAGTGGTGGATCTTACTTTGTAACTAGTGACTTTGATGGACTGGCTTCAGATTTACTCTGATGCGAATGAGATCAGAATAGGTCTAAGGAATTTAACCTTTCTAAGATGAAGGCTGACTCTGATGGAAATACACATACACAGTTCCTAGATGTACAGGGCCAAATCCTGGCTTGGCTGCTGCAGTGCTGCGGGAGTGTAATAGAGCAAAGGGCCTTATACCACCTACCCACGTAATAGGTAGCAGTGTGAGGGGACAAGCAGGCTGTGTAGAGCTGCTACTCCCTTCCTTGTGCAGGTCGGCAGGAAGAGGCATCATTTTGTTTCTGCATCTCTAACATGCCTAGTGGAATAGCTGCACTGCACATCAGGGAGCTTACATTGCACCAGGTACAGATCCAGAACAGTGACACAGTGGCTCGCAATCTCTCTCCCAGGCTGCTCCAGGGCAATGCATTTTTGCCCTGCCCCTTACACTGCACAGATTGTCATGAACTCACCCAGAATCAGAAACTTGTCAGGCAATGGGGTAATGAAAAGTGTGGCAGCAAAAGCTGCTGAATTCCAGAACTTTCACGCAATGAACTGTGAACTCGGCTTTCGGGGCCTATATACTGTATTCCCCAAACTTTCTCCACCCTCGGCTACATTTCAGAATCACAGGGCAGTAGCTTCCTAAAGAAACACTCCCACGTCTTTTTAAAATTAAACTTACCAAAATGATTTTGCAGCATTTTCTTTTAAAAGCAAAACGATTTAATTCTAAATAGCTCAGGGCTGGGTCCCAGGCTCATGGAAGTCAGTGGAAACGTCTATCGACCACAGTGGGGTTTGGACTGAACCCTAATATTGGTCTCTTTATTATGTTTTCTACTTTTGAAAATTGACAAGTGTTTATTAATAGAACAAATTAATGGACAACTGATAACAGAAGTTGGAATATATTGTATTTTACATTATGGATAATATTTAGATAAGAAGGCTACAAGTCCTATTTTATACTAAAGAGATGCATAGAATGAAGAGGCCTAATCCAGCAGCTTTTGGCTTGACAATATTTCCACTGAAGTCAGGATTGGCCCATTAATTCTATCCATAAATAATCAATGTTAAAAGAGACAGCAGAAGAGGCTTGCATGAGACCACTATATTTCTGATTTGCACACACTCTATTGCAATTGCTTTTGGATTCCTAAACTAACCCTTGGTACATTCCCTGCACACCTCCGCATCTGCAGCAGTCAGCAGTTTTCCCACATACGTAGTTCACCACACAACAAAAAATGTGTGCAAAAGTGCTAATGTGCATAATGGGTGAAATCCTGGCCCCACAGAAGTCTATGGGAGTTTGGCCACTGACTTCCATGATGTAATGCAGAGGACAAACCTAACATTATATTTAAGCTATTTCCATTTATATACCTTACACAGTGCTACATGCTGTATTTGACCAGAATGACTGCACCGCACCTTAAGCGTGGGAAAGGGGGCTGTTGTCAGACTTGTCAGGGGGAAGAGTTATGCTTCTTTAAGAGGTAGAGAAGCACTGACATGGTGCAGCCGCAGAGCAGGTCAGCGTGGGGATGCTGACTCATCCCCCCAGGTGACCTGACCAAAAGGGAGGGGAGAATATATAGGGGCAAGGCAAGTGGGAAAAGCCCTCTCTCAGATCAAGCTGAACAGCATCCACCCTCCCACCCTTGGATGTTGCAAAACACCAGGTTTGGTCAGGATCTGCTGGGGGTACTTGCGCTAGCTGCTCCTTTCTTGGAAGGCCGGGAAGGAATTTTTCCCTCACTGTCAGATTGGCCAAGGCAACGTGGCATTTTTTTTTTTTGCCTTCCTCACAGTGGGTTCAAGGGGGTGTAGCTGGGGCAAGCATGGAACGGGAGATGGGCTATGATTTCACAACTCCTGTAAGCGTGGGGTGGATGTCCAGTGCTGGTACTCCAGAGGAAAGGATTACAGTGATCAGATAAATGGATTGTTAAAGGATTTAAAGGAAGTGTTTGTTAAAGAAGTGGAAACCGGGGAGAAGGGAGAGGGGGAATTTGGGACTCCTATGACTGGCATGGCAGGCAGCCAATTCCCCTCCCTCTTTTATAGCTCACCTTAATGCTCATTCGAGGGGGAGTGTCCCAGCAGTGGGTTGGCTGGAGACTAGGATGGAAAAAGGGGGTGGGCTGGATGGAAGCCCACAGGGTAGATATTGAAATGATCATGGATTTACCTGTACTGTACACTTTTATCTGCCAGGTACTCCCAGACAGTTAATAACAAAGTTACGACCTAATTAAAACCCATCCAGTGTCTCCTGTCCTTCTGATATGGCCGGACAACAAGGCAAACGTGACAAACCATTAACAAAGCCCGCCCTATCACAGTCTTTCCTCAAGAATGAGAATTTATTCCTGAAGTCAAGTGGGGCTCTGAGTGCTCACCATTTCTAAAAACCAGGCTCAGAAATCATACTTTATAGGCTCCATTCTGCAAGTCCTTTGGTTATGAGTAGCCCCATTGCCATCAGCGGAACTACTCACAAAAGTGTGAACTCACGGGAGTCATGGCTTGAAGGTCCCTGTCTGGCTGACAGTGTTTACAGGTGATAGAGTAACAAGCATTTACAAACACATAAAATGGTGGAAATGTAATTGATATGATTTTTTAATTAAAAAATATGCTAACTTTTCGACAGGCCTGAACGTGCTGACAAAGCATGTCTCTTTGTTCACTATCAACATGAGCATCTGTGATTAAAAATAAATAGCCCAATATTATCATTTGCATTTAAGTTTATGAGTTGCTTCCACAGTGACAGGTGAGAAAAGAAAAAGCAAATGTAAAGTTAGTGCACTTAAAAAAATATATTCAGTCAGGTATTGCCTTGAATATTGCTCCTGGATTTTTAGAAATGGATCCTCGATGCATCCTTCACCTTTTGCTCAGACAAAATGTTTTGTGTAAAATGCTGGCTGCTTTCAAAACTGGTTCCTTTCCAAATATAAACAATATTTGGAAAATGTTCAGTTGTACAAATTAACACAAGCAACCTTTTTTTTTAAACTGGAGGTCTAATTTTAATGGTAATATTTCACCTATAAAACGTGAGGATAACAAGTTTGTATTCATACAAAGGTGTTAATTAATGAAAGACAAACCTTTGCCAATTATTGACACATTCTTCTGTAATCCTGTTATGTGGAACATTCTAATGAAGTCATAGTTTATTACTAATGATCTAGCTTTGTTTAAAAAAAAAACTGTGAGAGGGGGGTTGAAATAATTTATTTGCTTTGGTGTATTTTTGATCACAGCAGGTAAGAATGCTGCATTTTGACTGCCACATTGTATGCAGGATGAGGGGGTATGACCTCAGAAGCGGGGATCGAGAACTGGCCCTTTCACACTTCAGCACGCACCGCTGTGAACCAGCACTTTGGTCATATTATCCTCTGCACCACAAAGCCGTCCGCTAATTATCTCTGAATAAGAATTTTATTGAACCTTAATTTTCAGTAATAGGGTCTGATAGTTCGTGAAGAAAGACAAAAGAAGAATTCCTTTGTCTTTTCTAAACACTGCCCTCCTAGCTCTGAAGTGCTGGCAGAACTCATTAGCCATGAACAATGAGATGAAATATGATCACATTATTTTTGTCTGCTCCCCCAAACCAGAATAGTCCTGTCTGCCAGCCTGTCCATCTGTCTATCTACATAGGAAGAGACATAACTTTGCAGTGGATACTGTTGCAACATATTGCTTCTCTGCCTTAGCATATCCTTTCCAAGCCATTGAGAACTGACTCTAACCAGAAATGTATACCTTTCAAGGCCAAACCCTACGTACAAGTTTGTCTAAATCTTGCTTCAAGTTTAACAAAATCATCCTGTTGATTAGATAAGGAAGGTTTGCAAACCTTATTGAATCTAGATTATATGAAAGCTGATTTTTGTTTGGTTTGCAATGCAATAATAGATACAATACTGTGTGGAAAACAAAAGATACTCATTGAAGATCTCTGTTAAAGAGAGATTTGCTGAATATAATACTAGTTAAAGGTGTGCAATGCTTAATGCAAGAAAGAAATACTATTTAAGTTTCCACTGAGTTAGGTGATGATAGACATCACTAATATGGAGATGTTAGTGCTTCTGGGTTCCTCTATTGTGTTCAGAGTGCAGGCTTCTCAACACATCTTCCTTTAAGTAACAATTTTAAATTACCTTCTGTGCTGAGCTTTGTTACTGTGATATTTGAATCTTGATCAAGCATGACACAGGTTGAACAGATAGCAATTCTGTGTTTTACCTAGTCTTGTAAAATACCACAGAAATATACAAATGTAATAAAAGTGACAGGATTACCCCAGTTAAAATAGACAGTTATACCGAAATAGAATGAGTTGTCCATTTCTGTGCACAAATGAAATAAAGTATCTTTTCCTTCCAGGGGTATCTTACTAACTCACTATGGTTAAAATTTGAATCAATTTTTTCCTGGAAAGTGGTTATTTTTCTAAAATCGTTTGTTTCTGAGAATCATCAACTTATTTAATGTCTATTTCTAAAGTTTTCAGGCAGTCACTTTTTCTGGTATGTTAAGTTGACTAGCCCAATCATTTTCATGTCACATATAGCCCTGTGGCAGACATATGCTAGGGTGATGTCTTACAACATAAGGCATCAACCCCCAAAATATTAATTGACATAAAATATAGAATTATCATTATCCACCCCTGTGCTACTTCAAGATTTCCACCAGTAAATATTCTTGAATATTTTCATCCTGCCTAATTTTTAATGACGCATGTGATGGTTCTTTCTCTAGTTCCCGTGGGAGAACATTCCAGTCGAACGGACCTCACCATTACAGTTGTTTCCTGCTGTACAGCCTTAATTTTCTTTTGCTAATGTCATCCGATTTCTCCACCATTAGGTCGCCCTAAATAATTCTCCCCATCCTTTGTAAAAACTGAACAAAAGGTACATTTTAAGCAAAACTAGATTTATTAAAAATTTACATGCAACTATCAACTTAGCCCTCCTCCCCCCCAACACATACATACACATGTTCAAGTCAGGTCAGGGTCAGGAGTTCATTATCCAAATGATAATTTTGGGGGGTGGGTGAAGAGGGTGATTATCCCACCGGCATCAAAAGATATGTTTTACTAGAAACTCAGCAAACACATTTTGCATTTTGTATTTTGATTTAACTCATTCATTGAGCCTCATGTCATTTCAAAATTAGCCAAGATTTCATTCTAAAAGTACATCAGTTAAAACAAATACTGTACTTTCTGTATATTTATTTCTTACTGTATCTTACTGTATATTTAAAAACATAAAATGATAGCCAGGACTATATTGTTTCCATTAATGAAATTGAGTGTATATTTGTACACTGTGATCATCAAGATTTTGATTTTTCGTTGTATGAAAAAGACACTCAAGATAAATTTTGTGATGTCCAGCATATTCTATAGCTGATTCCACTGATGTTGAAACAAGACTCAGAGAATGGAAAACAATACATGGAGAAGTAGCTACCCCAAAGCATCTGCCAAATATTAACGTTATTAGTGTGCTATTTACTCTGTTAGATGTAACAACCTTTATAGAATCTTAACGTGATACAAAAGGTCCGGTTTTCCTGTCACTGCCACCAACAATAATCAGGAGTAATTCCATCGAATTCATGGGAGTGAAACTGGTATAAAACAAGCATTAGTCAGAGGAGGATCAGGAACATAGACATTAAAAGGTAGCATTGGTTTACAGAATGCCATTGCCTTTCAGGTTTTGTAATTTAGAAAATTTTCTTTGTATTTTTAATTATTTAGTATTTTATTTCACTAACCAGAGATCTGAGCTTACTCCGTTTCCTATATGCCTGTTTAAATCAAACTCATAATTATTTTATTAATTGTCTGTTTCAGATAAAATGGACAGCTAGGAGTAAAACGTGGGGGGAAATGTTAGCCTGGTGTTTGAAAAAAACATTTCCTCTGTGGTACCGTTGGGAAAGAGTAATTGTGCAGTAAAGTCTGATACTAAGAAATTGCAGTGGCATTCTGTTTTGGCCTTAACCTTGTGATAGATCTTTAATAGATAGCGCGGAATAATTATGGTGCAGTAAAGATTTGGTTTTATATTTTATATTTTAAAAAATAGTGATTAGAGATTATATATACACATGCATCTGTGGTGTGGGCTATACCACACCTCAACAATGGCCATATTGTTTGTTTACTTGCTGGATGGTGTCACATAGCTACTACATCAAAAATAGTGCCATCAACAGCTTATGCCAAAATGTAATATGCTTACTATAACAGGCTTTGGTCTACCAATATGTTTGCAGATAGAATGTACTAAAACAACAGAGGAATTTACTGTATATTTAAATAGATATATTATGGATACTGTATGCTTCTTTTCAACAGCCATCACATTGCTGTATTACAGTTCAGATTTTCAAGTATTCAGGGATGTAAATATATTAAACAATGCATCTATTTGCACAAAGCATTCTTTATGAGGGGCATCCATGTGCTTTTAATCAGTTTCATGCTGAGTGAAAGAAAATTGTAAACTATGCATTAAAAGAAGATTTAGAGAAAGTTATTTTGCTGTATCTACTGCATTCTAATTCAATGCTTCTCCTTTTGCTTTCAGTGATAATATACGTAATCTTCTAGCAACATTCATGAGGAAAGTTTGATGTGGATTTACACTAGTGGAGCTACATTACAATGGGTAGATTTAAGGTATTATAAAATGAGTTTTTGGATTTGTTACAGAGGTATGAAACCCCTAAGACACAGGCAGATAGGGCTTCCAACATATGGCAACCACTCTTATTATAAAACAAAACAGTGTTAAGTCAAAGTACCTGATTACAATTCGCTAGTGCTATGTAGCTCTGATAGCCAGGCTTATATTTAATACCCCAGAAACAATATCATTTATTTTCCTGTCTTCTCTTATCCCTTAGTTATTGGGTTTGTAGGCTTTGAAACCTTAAGCAAAAGGATAAAATACAAATTATAGAAAACATCAAAGTATAGAGAAATCAAATTACATTCCATACAATCCTTACAAAGATACATCACGTATTTCTGATGTGTAGTTTGGTCAAATTGCTATCACTGGAGAGCTTTAGTGGTTATAATTAGTAATCTTTGGGGAGTTACAGTAGCACACTTATTATGTCAAAAGTATTTAATTGAATGCAATAGTTAATTTCCAGATTTACAAATACATTTGATAATAATGCAAAGCTGCCAAGAATCTGACCTACTATCAAAGGTGTTAGAGTAAAACACAGGTGTATGATATGGCAATATAATTTTACCATATAGATTTGCAGTTAAGGGTGATGCTACAGCTTTGGTTTCTTAAATTACCTCTTCATATACTATGTTGATTTTTAGGGGATAGTGTATTTAATACCATGAGTCTTTGCTTCTACATATATCATATTAAATATACTACATTAGAATGTAATATCCAATGAGCTATTTAAAAAAATCAAATAGAGAAAAATGTAATCATGATGGGCATATCAAAGGTAAGATCACTAAACATCAATTTCCAATAAACAAAATTCTGTTGGGGAAATTAAATGAGTGACTAACAGATAAATGTACATTAAATTCTGATGTATACAAGGTATCAAATAACTAGATAATTTATCAGCAAATTTAACACCATGTTTGCTTGCCTTGGTCTCTGGTTCCCATGCACTGCTATCTTATTAACAAGACTTTAATTCTAATACTGACAGACAAAAGTGTTGTACTCTAATGAACTGTCTGCTCCTTGCAGAAATCTGGTGGTAATGTAGAATGTTAGTTACAATAATGATAATCTTTAGTATTTTTAGCTTGTCAGAACCTGCAAAGCCAACAACCACCAGTCTTTTACTAAAACTCCACCTCATCAAACTAACTTAATTAGCAATTCAACTCCTTATTTTTGTTTTGGATTCCCCTCTGGCTACTAATTAAAGCTTAATCGAAACTGCTGAACTGAGGTTGTAAAGAATTCATTAATATTAAAATTAGCCCCAACAATTTTTTTGGGCTGGTGCAATTTGTATTTGTTACTGTCAAGGGTTTGAAACTCAGTCAAATTGTTAAGAAAGCTGTACCAGAAATTTGCTGTATATTCGTATTATGAGCTGAACAAATATGATGAATACCAATAGTTAAACAAGTAGTTCATGTTTTGGCCATACATTGTTCACATCACTTGTGTCATTGTTTAATACAAACAGACAAAATATATTTTCAGATCATTTTTCCAAAGTCACCCACATTTCTGTATCCTCCCAAGTGCTTTCATATTTTGGATAAAAGAGAATAAAAGGCTCTGAAAAAAAATGCAGAGATTGATTTTATGTATTATCTTGACAAGATTAATATGTTTGAAAAATGAACAGATTTAGCACTTCACTTTGATTTTTCCACTTTTCTTAACATCAAAGATTACTCCAACTGCAATAATGGTCATTCTGAAAACTAAAATCAACAGAACTCTGAGCTTCTATAAAGGACACATTTTCGCTGGTAACATCTCTCTCCGGTTTTTCTTTTAAAGGAAGGTAGTACATACTTTCTAAATTAAAATAAGCATGTCAGAATGTACTGTACGTTTTTTAAATATATCCTTTTCTGAAATCAGTTTAGTCTTTGTAATGAGTTTAAATTGTATTTTTAATTAAATTGCTTTAGCTTACAATAAGAAATCCACTTATATTTGAGAATTACTAAATACCCTCAACAATATGAGTAAAAGTGCAGTTGTGTTTGTTTTTTGGTAAATTTTATGCAAAATGCAAATAGGAAAGGCAGCCTTTTTATAGAAGATAAAAATGATTTTCATAATTGAAGTTCACTTTTCATTTTAACTTTTGTACTTTAATATTTTTATCAGAACATGTATATTTATTTTACCCTACAGGAAATTTTTCAAGTATGTTTGTAGGAAACAAACTTGTTAAGACTAAAATATACAGCAACTAATACTGGTTAACATAATTTATTAAATATAAACATTAAAATATATTTATATAATGCAAAACTTTACAAAAATATACATGAAAAATTACATATGCATCTAGGCTTCATTTAAATAACATTTATGACAAAACAATCATGCACACATTTAATAATCAACATATGTCCGTTTTTTACTCACTGACTAAATCAACAATGGCATACAAGGCACACAATTTAAAATCTTGGTGACAATTTCCGTGAAGTTATTCAAATACAATTTGACTTCTGACAAGAGGATGTAATTTATAAAACAGAACATGCCTATCAGTGGAACCTAAATTTGCATAATGAGGATACTTTCATTTCTGCAAGCACAGTTTTTGACATCCCAACTTGGAGCGCTGCAAGAATCTGGTGAAAAATGTCAATATACATAAATAGAAAAATGATGAATAAAATACCAGTAACATTTATCTGATTTGAGTAAACAAAATAAATTTTGCTTTCAAAAAATAATGATTTTCCAAGCTGTGATAAAGTGTTTCTTAAATGTATAAAAGTCTAGCACTGCCTTTAGCTGCAGTCCTCCTTGTAAACTAAGAGAGGTGTTTTGAGGTTATCATTAGATGACAAAAACACTGTTGTGACATTAATGTTATGCATTTTTAATCAGTCTTTTGATTTAATTCTTTGTTGCATTTCCTATAAATATACTACACTGGTAACAATAGCCTGAAAAAATTTGCCTTACCAGTTTCCCTCTACTAGTTAAACTTGAAACTGGTTGTTAACTTGGTCATGTGAGTGTGACTACAATTTATTATTAAATTTGATAGGAAATAGTTGTGTGTTCCTTAAAAGTTTCAAAATCTTCATATCAGGTAAGCGTATGTTCTGAATATAAATTCAATAAATGCTGGAACCAATTTATTTTAATTCCGTTTCTTTTCCCCCCTCCCCATCAAAAAAGTACAGTATCAGATGACAGTCAAAAACAGGTTATGTTTCAAAGCCAGAACTCAGTCAGATTGCAACATATCCATTTCAGGCTTGCTAAAGAAAATTTGGAGTGTCAAGAGGAAGCAATAAAATAACATCTGAAACTTGAAAATTTAAAGGAACAGTGTCAACTTAAAAATTTGATATTGTAAACCATCACATTCTTTTTACCTATGTTACTAATAATACCTTATGGAATTAGAACTAAAGTAGGTCCAATTTATTTTTCATCAGCCTTACTGTTTGTTTACTTTCCCATTTCTCTCAGCTTAGACAATGATGTAGATTTAACTTTTGCTTATAATTAGTTTCAATTTGCGGTTCTCAGTGCTGCTACATTTGAATTGCTGACATTACAAGGGACTTTCTTAAAAACAATTGTTTCAATTGGATTTTAAAAAAATCTAACAATATGGAAACATTTATATTGGCCTTCGGTATAAAAAAAGCTTTTAAAAAAATTGAGGGTCAAATTAGAGTGGATAGTGTCCCTTTAACTCTTAGTTTTCTAATTTGAATATAAACAAGTTACTTTTAATGATGGGTTTTGAAAGAGTATGCTTCATATGCTTTTGTTACATTGGTAGTTTTTAGACAGACTGTAGAACATACCATGTATTAAAGTCAAATAGGAGGACTCCAACCTTAATTTATTTAATATTACAGACTGAACAATAAATAAAATTACCAACTGATCCATAAATGTGGCTGCAAAAGGACACTTTCATATAATGGTTCAGTTACTTTAAACCTGCTAAGCAAAAAGCAAAAATTCCTGTGACAGTATTTATTTATTGAAAATATTGAATATTGTAGTTCTGAGTAAAAGTTGGTGGTTATTATATCACTTATCACTGGCAGCTATGAAATGTTTAATGTACAGATAATAAAAATGGTAATTTGTGAGTATACTCTGCCTCCATTTTTTTAACTCCATTGCATTTGAATTAAACAAACAGAAATTGCCTCAACTGCTTTCATCATTACCACTTTAAAATAGGTATACATTTTATAAACAGTTTCAACCAGGATTCTTCATCATTTGTCTCTAATAAAGCCTCTTACTTCCCCAACATAGCTATATGATACAGACATAAGTAGCTTTGTTCACAAAATGCTGAAAAAAATGGGTTTGTTTCAACAGATTATGCATCCCTCATTTGTTTCTAGGGTGTACATCATCAGCATGTTGACTACAGCCCTCCTTTTCTCAATTTCTAATGTTACAGGTCTGAAAGGTGCATATATAATAGTTTAGTTTTTGAGAGCACTGGTCTTTATTTGGTGAGGGATGGCTTATGTGCTAGGATGTTTGTGAACATACAGTAAATACCATAGCTAACACTAAGCTGTTATGCATTCTCCTCTCTGTGATTATGTGTTTTTAATGTAAACTCTTTCTATCTATCTATATATACACACACAGAGACATACACAGAGAGATAATGCAAAGCAAAAGTGCACATTATTAAGTGCTAGTATTTCACAATTAACATATGACTGAAATATCAGCTCTCTTGAGCCTGAACTTTCCTCATATGGAATCAGCACAAAAAGGATTCATGTGCAGTCACTGATTGAAAAGATCAGCTCTATAACAGCAGGTCACCCTAGGAAAAAACAAGTCCTTTTAACAAGCAAACCCCTAAAGCTTACCCCATAGCTATAAATGTTATCAACTATCACTGCATATTGCTATTGGTCTCATTTCCTCAAATGTTGTTTCCAAATATGCTGGCATAGGTCTGAGATACAGTTATGTTGTTGGAAGACTTGTGAAGACCTATTGAAATTTACTTTTTTAATGACATAAAATAAAAACTTTGCAAATATTTTAAAATAAACTGTTTTTACATGTTGGCTGATCTAAACCAGGAGGAGAATACAAGGAAACACTTACTCCAGTGCAGCAAACAAGGGAGAGAGGTGAAAAGGACAGAGAGCATATAAACTGTACTAGAATAGGAAGAAACTATGTGCCTTTAATCCTATAGTCCTCCTTACGCCCCCTTAAAAACCACCAAATACACTATAAAGAAGTAATTTAGCTTAGTAAAACTAGCCAGCTAAGTCAGAGAATATCTCAATATTCTTGGGAAATATTCAGAGTGCTGTTCCAAAAGAATGGGAGTGGAACTGTTTAAGCACTAGTTTATAGGAACATGAAGGAAAAGCCGATACATTTGTTGCCAAAGGGCGGGAATGAATGAACGGCAGCAAAAATGACTAGATGTTGGGATTAATTTATCAATATAATTGTTGCTTTTTAAAATAAAACAGCATACCAAGTTTTTTTCCCTCAGTGTTGTAACAAAAAGTTTAAAAATAAATAATATAATATTAATTAAAATACTAGTGCAAAACATTTCTGATCATGGAATTTATTACATTCACAAAGCTCCTTCTAAAAACTCAATATACATATTGGTATTATCTTTTTCTACCATTGATATTTAATTCTGCTTCAAGCATTGATTGCCTTATCAGCTGAAGGATTAGTAATGGTTATATATCTAGAGAGTTCTGACTGAATTGTATTACATTTTAAAAATTAATTCATGGTGCAAATAGTTATGTTACTATAATAGTGCATTGGTCTAACTCACCAATCACCTCACATACTTTATGTATTTTGTCTACATTTACATTTGCCTTAAAGAGTTAATTGACACAAGTGTTGTATTTGGCACTCCAGGGTATTTTCTATGAAGCAATGATGGGTTCACACACACACACACACACACACACACACACACACACACACACAGCGTTTTGCAACAGTTTTGTTCTCGCACTAACACACACTAATAACAAATTATGATCATATTAAAAAATCTTCCTCTTGACTTAGAGCCCAGATTATTGGACCACATTTGACTGTCTTGGGGAGATATGGGGGTGGTGGGAGAGAAAGCAGTGCACAATGGAAAGAAAGAGATTAACAAGCAACAGCAAGCTGGCTTTTACATTTTCCACTTAGCACCATCTTGTGCAATCCCGTCAGTTTGAGTTGTGTGATCCCCTTCATACACTGCACTGCATAAGGGATGATTAATATCCTCCTCCACGCGTCGTATGCTATTGGACATTGTGGTTGTGGGTGCCTTGCAGTGCTTTTATAAACACATTCTATACCCCTACTCTCTCATTTGAAGGATATTAGAGAAATACATCCACTCACACAGGTTTCATTTTGTAAAGTGGAAACCAAACACACACATTTTGGAGGTAAGTTCTGCAGAAAAAATACTTTATATTTCTGCTGAGGCAAATAATTTTTAAGTAGGTCTCATAATAATTTCAGCTGGAGAATATGCCTTTAATGTTTGGTCTGTTCATTTTGCAGTTCATACGAGGAAGGGTTATATTACTATCATTACACAAACACTTAGGTGGGTCTATTGATTTGTTTATAAATGAGATGTCAATTATTCAATAACTGATCATTAATTTTGGGCAAATGATCAGAGACCCTTGAGTGAATGAAATGTGTTTTGTTAAAGCATGTAGCACACTATTAGGCATTCATTTTCTTTTGCTACAGAAAGGCAGTGTTTTAAACAGATTAATGAAATGTTTTAATACTACTAGGGCAAACCTATCAATAAGAGAAAAGTTAAACACACAGTCAAGGGGATTATTATCTAGCTGTCTGTATCTTTCATCTGACCTGACACCTTGCTATGTCTTTTTTGTGGGAAACAGTTTTTACTTACTTAAACAGTCTTCTCTTAATTAATCCTTCTCTCTTTTCCCTGCATTTTAAGCTTTCCTAAGGAGATCAAGGACTGTTCCTACCTACTGAGCTACCGCAACATTAGTAGTTCAGGATGATGTTCAAAAAGCAATGCTTGTATAATGAGGGTACCATCAGTCCTTATATTTTTTAATTAAAGTTCATTCAAAGTGTGTACTCAAATACCTTGTGTCACACTGAATCTCAAAGATTTACTAATGATTAATAAACAACACAACGTTTTCTTTCACTCCATCTGCATGGGATCTAGCTCTAAAACGTCCAAAGAATAAATCAAAGCAGAATTAAAATGACAAAATACAGAACATTTCAAGCTGAAACATCTTTCTTTAAAGCACTACACACTTATGCCAAATACCGTAGCACATATTTGATACTGTAATATCAAATCCCTCTGATTTGATAACAAGACAAATATGAAATAAACAATCTAGAGTTGCAGCCTTAATTCTAAATTTATTTGCTTTTCTGGTCTTACTTTAAATTTCTGACCAAATTCATCCCTGGGATAAATCCAGTTTCCATTTACTTCAGTGGAGTTACACCAGAGATTCACCTGCTGTTTAGGATCTGCATGCAGATATTCCAAGGATGGTCATGGGAGTTCTGTGAAGATCAGTAGTAGCATACTGAACGGCCATAATTTTATTCTGGATTAGTTTTTAATTTTGTGTTTGCAGTGTTGTTTTACCTGTGTTGATCCCAGGATATGAGAGAGACAAGGTGAGGTAATATTTTTTATTGGACCAACTTCTGTTTGTGAAAGAGACTTTGATTTTGATTTCCATCAGCCCAGACCTGAAGAAGTGCTCCAAAGGATGTCTCCTCCTCCAACAGAAGTTGGTCCAATAAAAGATATTACTTCACCCACCTTGTCTCAGTTTTTAATTACTTAATTTCCCATGTACCTGTTTTGATAAGCATAGCACATGAGAAAACTTTCATGTAAGGACATCACATGAATCATGTAAAACATATATTTTTGAGACATTTTTCCATCATACTTATTAGACCAACAGAAGGGCAATGAATAACAGAAAATCACACCTACAGGAAGCTTAGGGAAATGCACACACGTTTTGCAACTACTGTAAAAATGGATTGAAAAATCTATTTGTGGGAATGTATCATCATGGGAAATAGCTTTTCCAGCAAAACTGAAATGTCTGTCACCCAATGAAGCAAAGCAAAAGAGGCTGGTCCAGAAATGCAGCTTGCTACCTCACTTCAATGTGAGTGTTACTCATGTGATTGCCAAAGGTCAGTGTCACCACAGAGAGGATGGGCACAGGGAGGAAAAAAAGGTGATGTTTAAAAAAGATGAAAACGAGCCTGTCAGTGTCTCTCAGAGTTTGCCTCCCTTCTATCCCCATGTACTGCACATTAGCTACCCAAGCATCTGTTTTCTTTGTGGAGTTGAAGTGGAGTGTTGGGGGAGAAGCATACAAGGAAGAAAAACAAATTCTAAGCTTTTGAAGGGAAATGGGAGCAGGAATAAAAGGATGAATCAGCTGATAGCCTTGTAACCATAAAATATGCCACATTCAGTATGTTGAGCAAATGACACCGCCCCTCCCCCCCAGTGCTGCTGAACATGAGTTATTGCTAACCCCAAATGTTCAAAAATAATGAGTCTTGCTAAAAATATTTTTTAAATAATAGGAAATATTTGGTTCTTTTTCTTTGCATTCTGTTTTTTGAGCCTCTTGAGTACAGTCAGGTCACCATTTCAAGCTTTCCTCTGCAATTGTGAGGCCTAGAAGTGTACACATTTAAACACCTGAAAGCTAAGATTCTCATGTATTCATTTGACTCCATGGGCTGGGCCATTCAAATGCCTTGAGACTCGCAATAAAACTCCAAGAGATGGCAACCTTCACTCAATAGCCGTCATTACTCTGATTTCAGCTGAAAAATTAATTTAAAGCAACTGCAAAGTCCATGGGAACCTAGGTCCAACAGCAAAGAAGTTAAAAGGAAGGTTTGTAATGTCAGAAGTCCTCAAAGTTACTGGTAGGAAAGGAAACACGTCAGGAGTAAGCAATAAAATCCCCTCTCTGCATCGGTTTCATACCATTGGTGCCCATCTCCTCAGACTCATCGCTGAGCCTTTTGGGAGAAATCCCCCACCATTGCACTAGCATGGTTACATTTCCACCACTGCTGGAAGCCATACTGGGAGGGCTAGTATGGATGGGAATAAGGCCCAGGCACTGTGTAATCTAGATCTACTCTTTGCCTCTTGGCACTTACTGCAATATAAATAACATGTTGGGGTTGATTTGTTTTGTAATATTTATCATTTTGCCATGGTAACTTTTTTTGAGAAAAGAAACTTATGGCCCCAGTCCTGCAGTTGCTGTGCTCTTTGCTGAAGTCTTTGGGGCTCTGCATGGGCATAGCAGTCTGTCCACGTGCTATCAATTGCAGGATCAAGGTCCGAATGTCTAGCCCAGTGATTCTCAAATGCAGCCACAGTGGCCCAGAGGCATTTCTTGTGATGGCGGGGGGGGGGGGGGGGGGGAGGAGTGGGGACGGGGAGGGGGGGAGAGCAGTTGCTCCACCCCAGGGCTGCCAGCAGGGGTTGGGCCCTGCCCTCCTCTGCAGCCACAAATGCCAGAGGAGCCGGCAGCTGGTGTGAGTTCCCCACCTTCCCTGGGGTGGTGGGTGCCAGACTTCAGCCACAGGGCTTCAGGCTCCATCCCCCAGCTGGGGGGCTTCGGGCTGTAGCCCCGGTCTCACCCTCTCATCACCCCTGACCCCCACTGCCTGCCTATCTACCTCTCCATCCATGGCTTAACTTGTTCCCTGGCCTGCCGGGGCTGCGTAAGTCTGCTGTAAAAAGCGATATTGTATGTTTGTTAATACTGCCTCCCAGCTAGCTAGTAAGTGATATATACAAATATAAGTTTTCACAGCAGCAACCTTACTAGCTAGCAAGTCTAAAAAAAAAAAAGCAGCCAAAAAAGGAAGAGAAACAACAACAAAAAAGACAAGAATGTGCAAAGCACCTTATTTTGTTTCTATTCCACTTAGGTTCAGTAAAGAATAGAGACCACTGTATATTATTTTCACTGAGTCTGCAAAAACCCTACATAAATAAATTACAATGATTTAGACGTGTATATGTGCATATTTATTTGTTTTTCCTAAAGTTAATTAAATATTTTAGGAAAAATTGTCAGAGCGGCCACCAGCAAGAGTTGGTGGCTGCACTCTAAGGGCTGGTCCACACTAAGCCCCCAGTTCGAACTAAGATATGCAACTTCAGCTACGTGAATAACGTAGCTGAAGTCGAAGCATCTTAGTTCGAACATAAAGGCACTTACTGCGGGTCCACACGCGGCAGGCAGGCTCCCCCGTCGACTCCGCCTACTCCTCTCGCCAAGCAGGATTACCAGCGTCGATGGCGAGCACTTCTGGGATCGATTTATCGCGTCTAGACAAGACGCGATAAATCGATCCCAGAAGATCGATTGCTTGCCGCCGAACCAGCGGGTAAGTATAGACATACCCTAAGGCAACCAAAAATTTTCTTGTAAGAACCCCTGGACTAGCTCATCATTTTAGAGACTAGTAGTCTGTACAGTTTTATTTTGAAAAAGGAGGATGCTTCTGAGTTTCCTGGGTACAAAGGTGAGCCTAATAGGAACGCCTTCTTTTTCCGCACTTACTAATGGACAGATTAGGAAAAAGATTGTATTTGAAACATCAAACCTGGAGAATCATTTGCTAAGTAATTTAGACATTTTCACCCATGAAGACCATAGCTCCTTTCTAATACATAGTGCATGTACCTGATATCAGCAGAAAGTAAAGAGTTTATCCAACCATATCAGCCACTCTTGGTTCACTCCAGGGCAAAGTCCTCTTTAGTACTGCTCCAGAAGAATGTTACTACTTATCAAAAGGAATTATCTAGATAATGGCATGACGGATATCTGACAAACGTTCTTTCTGTATAAGAGTCTTAGGTCTAAGCAAATACAAATCGATCCCATTTCCCAGGGCAAAATACACAAAAAATTATTTTTGCACAACTCAACAAATGAAAAGCAAACCACTTCTTCAAAATGAGCTCATATGGAGTCCCAGCACACTTGGGTATTGCAGACATTAATAAACAGCCTCTATTACTGTAGTATCTGGGCACCTCCCACTCAAATACATTTCTCCTCACAACAGTGCTGTGAGGCACAGATGGTAGAGCAGAGAGACTACGTGACTTGCCCGACATCATACTGGAAGTCTGTAGCAAAGTAAGGAATTGAACTGCTAGCTCTTGAGTCTTGGGCTAACACCATAACCATGGGGCCATCCTTCCTAAGAAACAAGCCTTCATCCTGAAGTGCAAGGAAGCCACTGTACAGCAATATTGAGGTACTGAACAGAAATCCATGTGTATATGGAAATATACGGTCTAGAATCCTGATCCTGAAATATGATTCATCCAGGAAGACCCATGCACTGACACAGAGCCCCACTGAAGTAATGGTACAGGGTCTAGGTTACAAAATTCATTTAAATCTAAAACAAGAATTGGGCAAAACTGCCTCTTTTCATTCTGGGAATTTGGCTTTGTGAAAGCTGAAATATTCATGAATGTTTAGATAGCATGAAATTTCACATCAGTCTTGTGTGTGTATGTGATTTTTAATTTGGCAGCTTTCTCTTATTGACTGAACCCTATTTGCCACCAGTATATCAGAGTTTTTTATGTGGGGCAAAATAAATGTGGGACATTTGCGAAAGTGAAAGGCAGTTTTCACTTAAAAAAGACTGCCATTCCTCATATGTAAAATGCAAAAAATTGAAAATAAATAAATAAATAAATAAATAAAAAGAAGGAGAACATGAACTAACTATTTAAGCTTCCACTAAACTATCATAAACATTCACTTATAGCTTTGATGTTGATATTGCACAGCCTTCAAATTCAAATACAACGTGGGGAGTGAAGCAGAAGGTTCCAAAAGGGTTTTTACTGAAACCAAATTGGATTTTACCTAGCTCTACTCACCGCTGCTCTGGAAGCCTGCTGATTAGAGACCTGCACCTAAAGTCCCAAGGGAGGTTTTTTACCCACGAAAACTTATGCCCAAATACATCTGTTAGTCTTGAAGGTGCCACCGGACTCCTTGTTGTTTTTCTGGATACAGACTAACACGGCTACCCCCTGATACTTGATACCTTTCCTGAAGGCACTCTCTTTCTGCAGGACAGGTGCAAAGCTCGAGGAGTGCAGTGCAGCTTTTCTTGTCTGTTGCCATAACTGCTTGATAAGCTGATTGTCCCTCTTCTTAACATATAATCTATGATTCGTTCTTGTAACAAGATTTAATACAGAATGACAACAATTTTGAGATTTAAAAACCCCAGCAACGTCCTAATCATAGGTGGACAACAAACAGATAATAAGACATTTATAACCAGCGTTGTTTTAGCAGCTAGAAACTATTTTTGCATTCTGTTTCCAGAGTCATGTAATAAACTCATGCAATATTTGTAAAACTAATGAACTGCACCAGTTTGTTTCTATATCTTCCCTAACCCCTCCCATCCAAAATGCCCTAACCTAACCTCCCCTACTGCACTCCCTTTGTGGCTGAAATAACTTCTGTCTTAGCAAAGGGATTTATTTGGGGAATCGGGAAAGGAAGGACTGTTGCCTTCTTTCCTTCTCCTTCCTTTCCTTCTTTCCAAAGCTGCAAAAGAACAGGCTGGATAGATGCTAAACATGAGTTCATTATTAAAATAAGATGAATTATACTGAAAGGACTCCAGTTTGGTTTTAAAAAAAATACTACAATCTCTCCATTAAGTGGTGTACCTAAAAATGACAGGTATGTACAGTATAAATGTACACTGATCGTTAAAACATAACCACTGTCACTCTGTTGTTGTTTTTTTAAACCTCTACTAACTACCATCACCTTCAGAAAGAGTGAAAGAGACATCAAGCACTAAATGGAAATTAAGTTCCACATCAATAATCACAGTCTATGTAATTTCTCATCGCTTGAACATTTGATTATTTCTAATGATCATCAGAGGCAGGGCAAATAACACAAGAGGGATCTAGACTGTGTGGACAGGCACTGTACAAGCTTCCTTCCCAAGAAAGAAATCCTCCTGTGACATCCATGGCAGAAAGGTGCCTTATCTCAGTTTCTCTCCAGGTGTTTCACCCATAGATAGGGGTTTGCATAGCACATTTGTGCTGAAGCAAACATTTTCAGAAAAGGAGGGTTGCATGGCAAAAAAAAAAAAAAAAAAAGGAAGGTGTTACTTTAGCACACCCCTGTGCTTATTTTTCTATCTCAAACCTGGCTGAAAAATAAGATGGTCTGAGTACAAAATATATTTTACTCTTTAGTTGAACTAGTTGATAATAGTGAATACAGAGGGAGAAACACTTGGGAAATAGTGGAAATACCTGTACCAAATATGGTGGTTATCATTATAGGAAACACTTATTAAAGAGTTACCAGATCACAGTACGTAACACATTCTTGTTGTCTAAGTAAAGGGAACTTAGACATCATGGTGTGGTAGCTGTTCGTAAATACTGATTTTTTAATGGTGACCACTGTACATCTTTATACTTGCTATTGGAAAGGCCACAATGCAAACACTATCAGTCAAGCATTAGGTAGGCACTGTTGTGATAACTGGGCCTACACATTTACCCTAATTGTGAGCTGAACTGTAAAAAATGAGCGAAAAATCATAAAATGTCACAATGACTTATAATAATAAATGTTGATGGGAAAAGGTGCAAAAAAGCAACAGAAAGATTGAATTAGTCCAAATGAAAAGGCCTACTGGTATAATTGAAGGACTGTGTTAAGATCATACCTGGTAAGCAAGAAGAGTATGAAACCAGAAATCAGTGAACCAAAATTGGTGTGTCAGAAACTAGGCCTAACTGGTGGACAAAATAATGACTGAACAACGAAAGAAGGGGAAGGAGTGAGCTTCACCATCATGGCTGCCACCTTCACCATCTCCTGGGACATTCAGGAACAGTATTGTGGTATTTGTGATATGGTCACATTATAAATTATAGCCTATTCCTTCATATTTGTAATTGCTGTACAATTCTGTCGGTCCATAAAGGGTGTGTCAGTGAATTGTAAAATTATAGTTAATTGGCCCACAGGATCCAACATACAGATTATAGTCCATCTTTTTAGTCTCTGGAGTCTATACATCGAGGGTGGGTTGGAATAAAGGGATAGAATTAAGGTTGGTATTAGAACATTAACCTGAATTTCTAGCTAGTTTATTTTTTATTTAAACTATAATATTTTATTAATGCATCTTGAAAGCGAATGTATTTAACTCTGTAGTAATGATGTTTTTGTCTGAGAAATTCCTAATTATCCTTAAAGTTGAAAAAAATAAAATTTTGAAGCTCAAAAATCAAATGGCTGAGCACATTTTGCTTGTGAGTTTATTGAGATACATTTTCCATCACATGGTCATCACAAGAATAACAAATGCTACAAGGCGGTGGAGGAGTTTATAACTCTTTTGAAACTTAGATTATTGCATGCTGATATCTTGTATTAGCAGAGCAAAGTGTAAGGTCACACAGAGCCTTGCTGACATAACCTGTGGAATTTATAACTGCTGGGAGCCACACATTTCAGGAATCGCTAATAATATAAGCTCCAGCAGAAAATCCAGCAAGGCTCATGGTATTCACATGCTCTGTTGGCATATTCAGGGTGATTCTAGCTTTCCAGCTGAGAGCTGGATTTTAAAAGACTCAAAGGTCTCATGGAGGGTCTCTGGAGCCAATGGAGGATCACAGAAGTATGGGAGTGACCTTCAGCAAAGCAGTTCTTGTTGCTGTCAGATTTGAGTGATTCTTCCTTTTAGTCTAAATAATTTTGTGTGTAGACCTCTGGGAAGATGACACTCCAGTCTGTGACTTTTCTAGACACCAGAGTAAAAGTTAAAAGCCAAAGCTTGCTGAGAGACCTTCAAAAATAAGTGAAATAGAAGTCAGATAGGACCTGGCCACCACTGTGTCAGAGCAAACAGGTACTCATCCCATTGAAAAGGATGTTCAAGCCATTTCAGAGATCAAAGTCTTTATAGACTTGTGCAAAGGCTAACAGCAAGACAGAACAAAATCTCCTCCCTCAATCAGATTGTGCTATTTCAAGATTATAATTCAGATGTACAAGGTTAGCCAGCAAAGTATTTTCTCTTCTCTTTGCCTAATAGTTCTCATTACTGTTTTAGCTTGTTGGTATTAATGATTCAAAACTTGTAGCCACATGGAGCAGATAACCAAAGCTTTCTGTTTTCTGGGATGAATTGGGATCTAGATGTTGAATCTGGGAAAAATTTACAAAAGTGCCTAAATTACATTTTCAAAAGTGACTTAGGAGACCAAATCGTATTGAAAATCAATGGGAGTTAGGCTCCTAAATCACTTGAATGCTTTTGAAAAATGCACCCTGTTTCTAAGTAGTGGTTTAAAGGGCAGCCTGTTTGTTAACTTTTGTCACACATGTCTCCCCCTAATAAACCTGCAGAGGAATGTCCTTTAGGATGTATTAATCCCGCTGCCAGTCATGGATAAATAATTTAAATTGGTGTCTTGGAATGTAAAAGGGCTAAGTAGTCCCATTTAATTTAAAATAGCTGCCTCTTTGAAAACAAACCAACCAACCCTGAACCATAAATAAATAAATAAATAAAATAAAAAAACCCAGAATCTGAAGCCTTCAGATATTAAAGAAAAGACTAAGTGGTGATAGCAATATTAAAAAAACTTTTCTTTGAAGTCTAGATGGATCCCTTAAGTGGCTCTGAAACATCTCAGCCTTAAAGTTTAACTTTTAGACACAGCAAAATATGAAGAGGGTCATATATTCCTAGTGAGATATAAATGATCCCATTATGGCACTGAACAATGTCAATGTCTCAAACAAAGAAGATTCTAACATCTTTCACAAACTAATTGTACTACTAATGGATAAGAAGAGTAGCGGCATAATATTAGTTGGCAACTTCAACACTACTCAATGCTATTTTATATTAAACAGATACACTTACCCTACAGGGCTGTTCCTCCAGAATAGCTATAAATGCTTTACTTACACAGGTAGGAATAGAGGACATTAGAGATTAGTAATTGGTATAAGAAGAGCCTATTCATGTTTCTTGACCACACGCCCCATATATCTATCATGCAACATTTGATGTTGAGGTCAAGACAACTGAGATGTCTGATCATGTCCCAGTTTTCATTTCCTCATAGTTGTGGGAGCCACCACAATATAATAATACTTGGGACTTATATTCTGCTTTTCATCAGTAGATTTCAAAGCTCACATTGACTTCGGTGGGGTTTGGATCAAGGCATAGAAAAGAAATGAACTTATATTTGGAAACCAAAATCTCAGTAACTCCTTCCTAAGGTATGGATTGATAAACTATAAAGGTCTGATTCAGGAGCAAAATCATTGATCACATATGCAATAAATATAAAATGCCATTCTAAACTCACAAAATTATCTGAAATTTGGAATACTTCTCTCTTTTGCTCTTCCAGCTCATGACAGGGACTAATCTTACTGGATATAAAGTGCACAAATTCCACCCAGCATTAATTGAATTCACTTTAATTTAGACACTAACAGTAATAATGGGAATTAGGGCCTTGATCCTGCTGAAATCTGTTCTAGTTACAGCCCTAGATTTCAAACTAATTTGGGTTGCAAAATCTAGGTACTGTAAAAGATTTAGATTAGAAATTATTCTTTTTGGTATAAGTGATCCTAATATGTGAGAAATGGGGCCAGTAACTTATGTCAACTGGTGGTTAGCACGGCCTTTTGTCAGGACACCTTAAATCCTTCACCTATAATTTCACTCAACATGGGAGACACGTTTGATAGTGTGAATTAGGACATTCTCTTCTCTGCAGTGTCTAAATATAGTTTCAGTCCAAACTCTGAATCCTGGTTCACGCTTCTTTATACTAAAACTCTGGCTCTGATTATTACTAAAAGGTTTCTATCTCAACCATTTTATCTGAATCAAGGGATGCATTAAGGTTCCCCTCTTCAACTCAGTATGGCCTTGGAGCCATTAATTTTAGCTATTTGAGCTCACCTGCATATTTCTGTGATTTAGCTTGGTCAACTAAAACATATGATGTTATACCTGGATGACACGCTTCTGTTTGTCTCAAAATCTGACACCTCTATTCCTCTTCTTTTACCTCTCAAACAGAAATTCTGTACTTCATTGGGTTTTGAGAAACTCTAATAAAAATCAGAAATCCATTCTGTTTCTAGAGGTTGTTTGAAATAAACGGGTTTTCAGTTGGGCAGAAACAGAGATTTAATATTTTGGGATTCTAGTACACAAAAATAATGACCTCAGGGTGAATAGGAACATGGATTCCCTGCTCCCTTAAACAAAAGAAGATTTGAAAAAATGGCAGAATTTGCCATTGTCACTCCAGGGTAAAGTTAACATTATTTAAATTCATATTCTCCTCTGCATGCTATGCCTACTCCACTCTATATCCTTTATGTAGACCCCATACCTATTTTTTAAACCAGTAAAGGGTTTAAAGCTTTTATTTGAGGAAAGAGGAAACAAGCAAGACTATCACTGGACAAACATTACCTCCTACTTTCACAGACCAGGTTCAGATTCCCCAGTCCCAGTCCGAAATACTACCACAACTCTCTTCTAAAACAAGTAACTCTGGGATATCAAGATATAGGTGACAGCACCCCCGTTTGTGTACCTAGAGAATGAGAATTAATGCACCCTGTGTCTCCCAGGCCTATTTCCTAGGTGTTACATATTTTAGATACCTACAGCAAAGTCGTGGTCACATATGGTTCTAGCTGCTAGATGACTATGGTTATATCTAGCTACAAAAGTTAAAGTACATATCCTATTTCAGAAAAATTCAGTTCTCTGGGGAGCTCAGCTTTTCTTATAGACAATAAACTGATAATATGGACACACTGGATTGGGAAGGAGTTCTACCTCTATATCCCAATTAATTTTTAAATCATTTGAGGCCCTGAAAGACATACAATCTACAAAAATCTTGCTCTTGGCAATATCTGCATGTGTAGCTTTTATTAGAACACCAATTAGATCCCAGTGCTTTGGCCACTTCAGAATAACCAGACCTGTTAAAAGTCCTAAAAGGCATGGGTAAGTATGATAAATCCAAGTGTAATGTTCTATTTTGACCTTATAAACCATCTCATTCAAAGCAGGTCAAAGGGGATGATAACTGAGAGTGGATCAGTAAAAGAACCTGTTTTGTTGCTCTGGGCTTCCCCTAAAATAAAAGTTTTTTTGGAGAGATGTGGGTTACAAAACAAATTTGATTTAATACTTGAAACTGTCATACTAGGGCAGATACGGTGCAACTGAAATCAGTGTCATTCCACCCACATGTTGGCAGGATCAGGGCCAAAATATGGCCTTACAGGTCCTCAAACATTTGTAGCCAATGGACTTAGTCGTCAGTCTTTGGAGATAAACAAGACTTCCTCCTTTATCTAATATAACAACTTATCAGAAATAACAGCCCTTGAAAGATTCATGTATGAATGATGGCAAGAACTCTGAAATGTTCAGGATATATGGCCTTTATTTCTCTTAGTTATAGACTAATTGTTACCTTGCCTTGCTTAACTCTAAATTTTTTTGGTTTACATAAGAGCTTGGCTGATAAGTGCTACACCTACTGGGTGATTATATTCTTCTAACTTTTATAACTGTTCTTTTTTCTCTAATCCTTGTACTTCTGTGCTGTGTTCTCTGTAGAGAGTCCCTCTACTCTCCTGGCACTCTTTTTCTTCTCTTATAGACTTTTTTCTTCCTAGTCAACTTTGATGCTACACTGGGGAGACTCATCAATGATTATTGTTTGGTAACACCCTTTAATGCATCTCTGCCTGATTTTGTTTCTATTCCCTTCCATCTATGTTACTCTGAAAAAAATAATTCAGATATAAAATATAGACATAATGTAGAAAGATTAATTTTTTTAATGATTTCATGTGGCTCCAGAATCCAAGTCACACTGAAATCATTAAAGAGACTGACCACATTGAAGTCAATAGGAGTCTTGCCTTGACTTCAGTGCGGCCAGTGTTTCATTCCACTTACTTATTTTATTTCATTGCTTGATTTTTGGATGATTTTCCCTACCCCATGTATCCAGAAGACAGAAGTTCTTAAAGTGCTAATATCACACATACCCTCTCCCAGGAGATGCTGGGAGAATACTTCCTCCAGGAAATGTGCAAGTACTGATGCAATGGTGAATTTGAATGGTGTTGCAACCTGGCATGCGGGGTTGCAGCACCACTCAAGTTTGGCCTGGCCACCCATCTGTCATGACAAATGGGTGGCCAGGCCAAACCTGAATGGCACTGCAACCCACATGCCAGGTTGCAATGCCTGGAGCAAGGAGATGGGCTCAGCCCCAGGGGACAGGAGCTATTGCTGCAGGATGAGGGCAGGGAGGGCTCCCTCTCCAAATCTGTGTTAATTGTTTTGGAAAGATGGGGAGGCCTCAGTTTCAGATTTTGTCCCAGGCCTCCCAAAACCTCTGTGCAGGCCTGATCATGGGGGGGACAGAGCCGTTCCTTGGGTATGGCGAATCGGGGCGAACGCTCTGGTCCCTGCGCATTGGGGGGCCACCCCACGCTTCAGTGTGCATGTGTTGTGCGGGGGGTGCTAGGCCAGCCCAGGGGGGGGTGAGGCTAGGGGCTTGGGGGGCCAGGACGGCCCAGGGAGTTAGCGGGGGGCCTCGTGCTGGCAGCGGGGGTCGGGCCCACACTCACCGGTGGGAAGCACGCATTGTATTTCTTTTTCTTGCTCGCCCACTGCTGCACCGGCCGCCAGCACCCTAGTGCCGCCGGAACATGCCAGTGCCAGGCTGACCCCATCTATTGCCCTTCCACCCCAGACCCCTCCCTTTTCCGGGACCCCCCAGCAGAGGGGGCCCCCTCGCCCCTAGCACAGGTGCCACCCTGTGAGTCCCCATCATCCCTCACCCCCCAGCACTGGTGTCCCCTCCCCACACCAGATTTCACCTGTATAAAAAATGTTATGGGGGGGCCCCATACAGGCTGATTTGTCCCGGGCCCCGCACCCCCGCTAGGGATGGCACATTTTCAAGGTCTCAACTAAGAAACGAAAACAAAAACCTCAAGAAGAGACAACCAATGAGAAATACACCTCTATCCCGATATAACGCGACCCGATATAATATGAATTCGGATATAACGCAGTAAAGCAGCGCTCCAGGGGGGCGGGGCTCCGCACTCCGGTGGATCAAAGCAAGTTCGATATAATGCAGTTTCACCTATAACGCGGTAAGATTTTTTGGCTCCCGGGGACAGCGTTATATCGGGGTAGAGGTGTATTACGCTGAAAAGTTTTTGAAGGGAAGGGATCAAAATATATTTTAGAATGGAATTGACTTATACCCTTCAATAAAGAATTGCTACCCTGAATTCATAACAGACACCTGTGAAATCAAGAGCATTTGGTGCAGTGAGATAATCTCTGAGTACCCACAGCTTCATTGACTTCAATTGGAGCTCATCATTTCTGCAAACCAGGCCCTGAGCAATGACAAGGCCCATTCAGAGAACCAGAAAGTCCCTGTAGATTGACTGTGGTTTTAACATGATTGAGGTCCCATCTGTATGGTAAGTACTATGCGATATTCTGAGCTATAGAGAGGACTCCTAGCTTTTTGGGTTTTGTTTTGAATTTCATCATATTGAAACAAATGTATTGGGTACAAGAATCCGAGTTTCATGATCTGGATCTTTGTTGACAGATCTTTCAATAAATGCTTCATGGTACAAACATTAACTTCCAAACTTACTGGAAGGTTTCAGTGATTGTGCTGAGTAGCTAAATCAGTGAGCTAATGTATTAGCATGTAGGAGACGAAGGTAGCTAAAGCAGACCAGTCACCATTCTCCCTTTTCAAGCAGAGACACCCTCAGAGACGAGCTGAAGGCTTCAGCCTAGCAGTTAGTTTTGCTTGCTCTTTATGTTTCATGCAATTCTTTTAAAGATAAAGGAATTGTTTGAATACAGACATGAAATTTCTCTCCTTTCACTAATACAAATTCTCTATACCTGAAAAGTTTCAGGCACGTGGTTTTCATAAAGCACCGTGGTTTTTTTTTTTTTTTTGGTGTGTGTATGGATTTTTCTCAGCTACGTAAGTAGTTTTCTAGATTCTTTTTAGAGCTACCCCTAGTGTGGTATTGTACTTTTTACAACCAGGAAAAACAAAAAAAATGTCTGTTGAGTAGCTCTGGTTACTTCAACCCCTTATATAAGTCAATCATCAACAGGTATGGCCCTGTGAGGGTGGAGGGTCCCAGATCTCAAGCTCCAAACCAAGCCTGAATGTATACACAGCAGTTTTTAGCCCTGCAACCCAAGCCCTGTGAGCCCAAGTCAGCTGACCCGGGCTAGCCACAGCCATGCCGCGGGTCTTTTATCCCTGTGTAGACATACATTTTGTCTTTTTAGCAGTCAGTGAAGAGTGCTCATTTGTTCTAAGCTCTCTTAACAGCTGCTTGTTAAAGAATTCAGACTGTTCGCTGGGACTTACACAATAGGACAGAGTATGACCAGATGATAACTGCCTAACAATATTGGGTGACCTGCAGGAATTCTGGGATATTTATCCCAGAATGGTTCCTCCCCTCTAAAGCCTCCAAATTTTTATTTTCCAAACACCATCATAAACAGGAAAAATCATTTCAACGACATTTTCGTTTTGTTTGTTTTTTCCCAACCAGCTTTAGAGCTGGCAATTTCCCCCCCAACTCTGAAATGTCGATAAAAATGTCATTGAAATTTCAAATTTCAACTAAAAAAAATGGGGTTGAGGTGGGGACGAATGACAAGATTTTCACATTTATTCCCCTCCATTTTTTATCTTAAAAGGTGACTTCGGGTTCTGCAGCATTTGTGTAAGGGAAGAGCTTGCACAATGTTCCCTTTCCCCATTCCCCTTTATGTTGAATGCACTAAAGGAGTCTGGGTCTTCCCTATTCAGTTCTTACTTAGCTTGACATGCTCTGTGATTTGGCTTGCCCTGAAGTACTTGTAAGCCAGAGCACTTGGCAATTCCAAAGGAACTCAGCAACCCAGGAGGACTCAGCCCAAATTCTGTTAAAAATCAACTCTAGTTGTGGGGACGGGGGTGTGTGTTGCCAGAGAAGTTGGGGGTCCCAGTAGGTGGAGTTGTGGGCAACCAAAAGCACAGTAAGGACGACGCGGGAAGAGCCAACAACTCGACATTGACAATGGTCCCAACCTTCCCTCCAGCTTCCAAAAAGGGATCTCATATCACAACACTTCCCAGCTACCGAAACCCCAACGTAACCCCACCCTGCCAAACGTATCCTCCTTTCGCCTCACAGGTAGCCCTCAATTTTAATCTAATACTGACCTTTGGCCCGGTAGCCTAAGTCATCCCTGGGATAAAGAATCCAGTGGTTGCTAGGTAGTTTGGGGCTGATGATTTGGTTTGATTATTTGCAGGTCATTTCACAATCCAAGCCATGTAAGAAAACAATATTTATTTTATTTGTGGAAAATAACATTTAAGGTTGGATTACCTCATTAGCGCAACAAAGCCATATTTCTACTTTCTTCTTCCCATTCACTCAATTTTAAGACAACTTTATGATAGATAATATTTAATCATTTTAAATTGCTGAATTGGAGAGTTTCCAAATTTCCCTAAGTTTGAAGTTGTGAAAATTTTAACTGTGTCCCAGGGCACGCTCTTCATATATTCTCCCTCTGCGTGTATATGTTAATGTGCACTAATTAAACTCTTAGTTAGCACACGTTTCCGACATGTGGATTCTACATTACAGTGAAGGATTATTGTACATTCTAGGCCATTAGCAGCTACAGCACCTTCAATCAGTTTAATATATTTTATTACAAGTAGCATTTAATTTATAATACATCTCCTATCTTAGATAAGGCTCCGATCCTGCCAGGATTTATACATGTGCTTAACTGTATGCACTGTGTGTAATCTCCTATTCACTTTGTAGCGAAAAAGAGGTGTATAATCTGAACAAAATCCAGCTCTTCACTGATATGTAGCCAACTGGCAATCCTGAGGCAAGAAAGAGGAACTAGAGCTGTGCCTGGTAAGGATAAAATATTTTAGGGGAAAATAGGATACCCTGCCTCCCTTGACCTTATTTTTTATTGTTAAAATGTAATGTTTTTATTTGTATTCAAGAAGCACAATTGTTTTGATTGTGTAGTGAATATTCAAGTAATAAACAGATACATTAGTGTGCTTAAAACAGGGGCTGATCTGGTGGTGTATTGGTGGAACAATATACAGCCACCTTGAGGTTTGCAGGGAATAGGACTATCACAGATGCAGTCAATTCCTTACACCCCAGGGGAGGAGCATCTGGTGGTACTTTCTATCACCCTTTTCTGGTCAACTGAAGAAAAGCCTTCAGGAGCTTTGGCACAAGACACAGCTAGCCTTATCCGCAAGCGAAATCATATCCCTCAAATGCCCCTTATTTTGAGGGCCATCCCTCATTTCATCCCATAGTCACATATATTCCGCCCTGGTCCCCCTCACTGCTATTTCTCAAAATTGTTTACATCAGAAATAAATAATCCTGAAAGTGAGGTTATAGAGGGAGTTATTTACACTAAGGACAAGAATCTTCACATCATTTTAAGTTACTTCCATGAACAATTTTTTTGTGTCCCCTTTTTGGGCTTTTGTCACACCAAGTGTCTCACATTTGGGACTAGGCCAGTTGGGAATTATGCCCCTCAACACTGCCATTGTGATTTATGAGTGGGTGAGTAAAATGTTGGGTGCTCCCATGCTCGACCAAAATATGGTTGTTTTGTCAAAAGATCAAAATGTTAACAAACGTTAAGGAAGAAAGAAAGAATCATTATTGTATTTTATAGGACAATGGAAAGCCAACATTCAATTTTTACGTATGTCCCTAAAATAGTTCTATTTTAAAAAGAAAATCAATGATCTAATTTCTTCAGACTGGTGTTACAATGTAAAAACTATCTTGGTGCTAATATTGCAGCAAAAATAATTGCTCAACTGTTCCATGAAACCACTAGGTGGAGATGTAGGTTTACCAAGCCACCCCATAAAACAGCTTTAAAAGGTACAAGATTGAAAAATTCCGTTTTCAAAAAACAAAACAAAAAAAAAAAGAAAAAGAAAAAGATTGATAAATTATGTATCTTGTTGGTTACAAATTCCAACACATCTTTGAAGGAGGAAAAATGGGAAAAAACTAAATGCTTGGTTGTAAAATTGTCCAAGCAAATTATTATTTTTTAAGACACAAGTTCTGATGTTTAAGACTCTCAGAGAATAATCGCTTCATGTTATAAATTGTCTGCTGCCAATACACACACATTTTCCTTTATTCTCACACCAGCTGCTAGCTCATGCTATCAGTGGTCAGGAACAAACAAACAAAAACTACCCCTAAATTTTTAAAAGCCTGCTTTCAAAACTTCACCAGTGGAAATGTGCCAGCAACTGGCAGATTTCAGGACTGTTTGCTAAGTTTAGGGAATTGTTTTTAATTACAGTACCTCTTCAGCATTACCTAGAATGTTGATTTTAGAAAGCAGAGTACAGTATTCCTAGTTGTTTTTTAAAACAAAAGCAGTTACTTGTCCTATATTTTGTCAGCCACGTGTGCCTAATCAAGTAGTGGGGAAATCATAATGTCAAATGAAGCATTTGTTTGTTTTGGCTTTAGCTTCCACTTTATTTCATATAAACTTTTCTAAATATCTGTGTGCACTGCAAACTTTTCCACAGCAGTCATCCCATAATCATTGTCCAGTAGAGCAGAGTCATTCAGAATTCATCCTTAGACACTATTTTCCTTGTTGAAAATACTTTAAAAATATCTGCTCCTGCAAACCCTCCCTCCCCCCGCACCATGTTTCTGATGGGGGGGGGGGGGAAATTATCTTGATTTCTACCCAAGACATCCAAAAGAACCTCTGTCAGTCAGTATAGTCCATTCCACTTTATCCTGCAAACATTATGGTTTGGAATGTCAAGCTCATGTCAATACCTTTCTTTTAATGTAACTTTCAAATTCTTAATAGAAAGGATTTAGAAATCCCAAACTTTAAGATAAGAAATGTGTGGTAGAATGCTAAGTGGAGAGTCAACATCTTCATAAAAAGACACCTCCCTTTTTATGATAACTATGGGCCTGATTTTAGCCAACGGTAAAAGATTGAATACCATTTACTACAAGCTCTGTAATTCTGCTAAGAATGTGTGTAAGTCTAAGGTGGAACTGGATAGCTTTGATGTCTATTCTGGCTTAATTTCTACTGATTTCTCGTAAAGCCTTCTTGTTTTCTTGGCAAAATGGGTAATAATATCTCAGAAGTAAAACTGTGTACTGGTATTTTGGCTGCAGTTTGTCTAGTGTTACAACTATTTCCAGCAATGACAGCAAATTCTTGGAGTATTTCTAGTTGGAAAAGCTGCTGTGGGAGTAACAAAGAAATAGATGAAAAAAGGTATAAGGAAGGAGCAATCCCTCTCTCTCTGCTAGAAAACTCTTTAAAGTCAAACAGCCTCACAGTGCTAGTGACGGAGGGTACTGTAACCACATTAAAAGAGAACTGCAAATAAGATCTTCCAAAGCTGATGTCGGGGAAGGGGAACAGTTCTAATAAGAACCCTAGAAAGAAGCACCTTCCTTAGCAATAGATATTCTAATTTGCTAGAAGGTGGACCCCACCTAACAATGATATCCCTCTATAGGCATTAAAACCTGGGATCTAGGTTCCCCATGTAAGGACTGATGTCTTTCAGGGTTCTGTGTTCGTGGTAAAAATACAATGAGGAAGCACTTTTGTGAGGACAATACACAGGCCTAAAGGCCATGGAAGAGATGGGGGAGCGAAGGGGCAGCGTAGTACTGTTCAGAGAGGGCATCACTTAGAGCCCAGAAGGACCAGATTTGATTTGAGTTTTATTAAACTTCAGTCTTACTTTAAAAACATGCATTTTCTTTTTACAAACAAATGAAAACCTCTTTAAAAACATCTCCAGTGCTGCTATAAAGGATGACATTAAAATGACAATTTTCAGCGCACTGTCTCCAGGAAGACTCTCCTGGTTTTTAATAAAGCAGAGTTGTTGCAGTGATAGTGTTTGTGCTGATGAAGGGCAGCCTGCCTCCAGGCTAATAGTCTAGCGCCCTATCCAAACTCTAAACTTCCTTTGGTGCTAATCCAATTCAGATCTTTACCCGTACCAGCCCCCTTCCGCCTCCCCAGCTGAGCATGTGCCCATCTTTTCATCCTACATTACCTCTGAATGCCTCCTAATCAGTTACAGATTGAGAAGGGAAAACCGAGGATTCCCATATTAAATAGCTTTTCTCCTCATATTTTAAATATGAAGAAAAGTCTCTTTAAAAGGCATTTCTGCTATTGTCACAGGCACCTTCCAAGACAATCACTGAAACAACTCACTCCGATACTCAGGAAAAGAAAGATTTCAGCCATATAAAGAAAATAAAAGGCCTGGTAGGAGGTTGCTTTGCTGTTGCTAGCCAATGATAGTGCATCTTAACCCTTTGCGTGTCACACCTCAGGCATGCCCTGGACCACACCTTTTCTAAATCCCATAATGCCAGGATAAATTACATATAAGAAACTGACCGAAAGAGGCAGGAGTCAGTTGTCTGTCTTTAAAGCTCAGCTGTCAGCACAAAGACTATAGGGTGTCTGGGTTCTCAGTCTCACACAATATGCCACATTTCTTTCTCTTCCCCTCTCTCCTTATCTCCATACAATCATGTTGCTAGCATGCTTTGATTAGTTCTATGCATCTTCCAATAAGAGCTCCCTGGTTTTATATATAATATGAATGAGACCTTATATATATATATATACACACACAAACACACCCGTTGTAACAAGTTGGAGGGCGTGGAAGGTTGTGTTCTCTGATGATCAAATCTTAGGAAAACAGTCATTCTCCTAGCCTTCAAACCCCTTCTACTCTCAGATGAGTATACATTTGACCAAAACACGACACCATTCATCTTATGTGGCTTTTTGTCGATCATAGCTCCTGGAAGGATAAGCAAACTCTGTGGAAAGACATTTATCTAAATTATCCTGATAAAATGCTATCACTCTGTGGGGAAAGAAAAATGAGTCAGAAGGTAAGTTTGTACACCAAAACTCAGCAATTATTTTAATCGAGGGGGAAAGCCAGGGTATTAAGTGAAACTATGCTTTCTTCAAAGTTAGAAATGCCAGTCCTGGAAAAAAATAATACTTTATTTAACAAAAACGGGTGATTACCTGCCTCTTTGAGTGGGTTTAGTTTGTTTAAAGCTAAAAAAACCCACCCCAAAACAAAACAAAGGAACAAACCTGCCCCTCCCCTCCGAACAATGTATAGTTAGTGTTTGTGACTTTTCCCCCTGACAACTAGATAAGAAGATAAATGCATAGTTTCTCTTAATTAGCCTTTCTTAATTAAAAACACCAGAGGTATTTGTGATCATAATGAACTCTGCTGACAGGATGGTCACTTGTTTTTCTGCATGTCACTTCTGGAAAATTAGATTTTTTTTTAAGGGGGATAAATTCTGTACTGAGGAAGAAATAAATGATGCCTGCAAAGCAATGTCCCTTTGGTTTTATCTGAGTGAGATGGATGTGCATCTTGTGGTTTTTAGAATGGTGTGGGGCAGTATTAGCCATCATTAGCACCCCAGTATGGATCCAATTCACTAATTACTTATGCTGTCTTGGTTCACTGAGATTTAAGTACCAAGTCAATCCCATTATCTGCAGTCTCCCAAGCTTGCCAGAGTCATCTGTCTTTTATGGAAAAAAAAGCGCAAGGGTTATCAATAGGACCCTGAAATACTTGGGATTTTCCCACTTCAGGAGGAGGCAAGATTAGTCCTGACTAAAGTCGCAGCTTCTCTAAGCTGCTACTTTGGATGTGATAAAAGTGAATGGTGACAATTATCCATAACTACATAAAGAGCAAGAGGAGAGAGAGGGAGAGAGAGAAGAAAGAAAGAGAGAAGAGCAGAGAAACCTGCCATACACTCCTGCAGCTGCCCTATGGTTTCAGGCATCTTTTCATATCACCTCAGAGCTACAAATTACAATTCGTCTGTTACAAACACATGATAATATAGTCAGAAATCAGAAATTAAAATATTCTAAAGGCCTCAGGCCTCCTCGCGGGGGGGGGGGGGGGGGGAGAGGGGAGGTGGTGAGGGAGTACATTGAGTCTGTGAGCTGCCTGTTTTGTTTGTGCCCTCCCCTCTACATCCTACATGTTTAATGTCTGCGGCAGTACCGAGGCCTTGTCTGTTTGGGATGGTTGATTGACATCTGCTCTGCCGAGAGGAAGGAACTGGCAGCTATTGGCAGCACTGTCACGTTCATTTGCACACTTTATGAAGCAGCAGTGTGGCTACTAATACAAAAAGAAATCTTCTAAGCAGCATGACATCTCTTGGAATGGAATATTTGTCTTTACAAATGATTGCACTGCTGCCAGTACTTGACATGGTGCTCGCAAACATGTGTAATTGTTGGAAGTGTAATGATGATTATTTGCATATTTAATGTTCAAACAAGTACTGGAGAAGCAACTTAGACTAAACCTTTTATGGGGAAGATTTAAATATGTTCAGCATCATCCTGATGAGTTCCAGAAAGGAGTCAGGATCTGAGGGAAAAGCCAGAGCGCACCATTGCCCATAGGAGGGTGAGTTTAAGAACACACCCTGGGATTTGCTATATAGATGTTTTCAGTGGTTCATTTTTTTAGGTGAATTTCATCAATATAAACACCTTCCTATTTCATTCATTTTTAATCACTCAAAATTACATTTAAATGTAATTATGCCAAAAATGTAAAATGGGTCTATTTACCATGCATTTGAAATCAACCAAACAGAGAACTCAGGAAAGTAGATAAATAACCACAAGTTTACGCATAATGTTACTTTACCGAAACTCTGTAGATAAGGCAAGGCCATTATTTTAACCCCTTAGCCTACGTATGGGTATGATGCCATTGGAGCATCACCCATAAAGCTAATAAGCTCTTTGGGGCAGGGATTTTTTTTTTAATTCTGTATTTGTACAGCACCTAGAACAAGGGGATCTTGGTCTGTGACTGAGTCTCCTAGGTGCTATAATAAAATAATAACAATAATAATAATAGTGAATAATAAATAAATAGTTTTGTAGACTGGAAATATAGTGTTAAAATTTTTGGTCTGGAAAAACCAGGCACAGTCAGAGTGATAGGAAAGGGCTTTTCTTTCTATCGGAGGTTCCTGTACTGCTGCCCCCAAAATGGACTTTTCATTTCTCATTTCAGTATGAAAAGAATTCTTCTCAAGCCCACGCCACATAGGGCTGGACCCCCACCCCCCATGAGCACCCGCACATAGACACACACCCCACACATGGTTACAGGTATGAAAAGAAAAAGGTTATCGTTTGGTTCTTCAAAACAGCAAGAAGAAACAATACTTTTGATGGCAGTATTATTCCCCTAAGAAGGAATCATCAGTTTTATCAATGGAATCGTTTCAGATGATACCGCCACTTGAATTGGCAATTTAGCCCTTCACCTCTAGTGAACAACCTCTTTAACTGAAGGCTATCTCCCAGCCATTCTTCCCCAGAAGCAGGCCTACTCCAGTGGCATTCTGCTTTAAAATATTTCTCTTAACAACTAGCTTTTGTTGTTCACCCCTTCCCCCACTCCCTCAATCTCTCTCTCTCTTTTGTTTTTGTTTTTTGGTCTGTTGTGGAGCCACTTCAGTATCAAGCAATTTATAATCACCGAAATCCTGCATTGTTTGAGGGGCAGCACAATAAACTTGACTCAATTATCATGCTGTAAATTGATTTAAAAAAAATCTGATGGATGAATAGAGACTGAACATCTTCGTCTCTGACCCTGTCGTATCATCGGCAGTTCTCTGGCAGGACTCCTACTTGATTGACAATGCCGCTAATGAACACTGTCTTAGGCCATGTAATGATTTACCTGCAATGAACAAGGTTTGGCAACACTACCTTTGTATACCTGTCAGACAATTAATTCCTTAAAAAATAGATATATTGTCCTGAAGCATGAAAGTGTCTGGAAATTAATAGAAATGTGAAGAAAAAAAGATAAATACACTTCTACTCATTAAACTAATCAGGATTGTTTAACTTTTCCCCAACTGCTCCCCCATTCTGTTTATTCATTTTAGCCACCTGTTGTCTCATCAATCCATAAAGCCACCATCTTATCCTCATCCAGTCAAGTCCCTCCTCAAAACTCACCACTGCCATAATGCACATGGAAGGCTGGAATCTGACCACAGCGAGGCAACTGGTGAGTTGTGATTGCTGCTCCCAATGGCTAAGAATTGCACACATACTATTATTACCTCATCTCTCTGACTGTGGGTCACTTGCTTGTCTCCCCTACCTGTTATGTCTTGCCTTTTAGACTGTAAGCTCCTCGGGGCAGGTATAAGTGTATACAGCACCTACTACAATGTGCCTTTAAGTGCTCTGCAAACTATATGCATAGACTGCGAGCTCTTTGAAGTATAGATTCTCTTTTTATTAAAAGTGTGCACAGTGCCTCATGCTATGAGGCCTGGATCCCTGAGATAGACCTCTAGGCATTACCATAATAGAAGTAATAATAATAAAACAACAGCAACAAAAAATAAATCAGACTACTAAAGAGAAAGTTTACATTTTTGTTTTCTTTCATTGTTTCCACATGAAGTTAGCTGAAAGAACCGTCTCATCCCAGGTATGTTCTTTGTTGAGCTATACTGTACAGCATCTATAGACTTTGATAGTTATTTCAGGTACCCACTTATAGAATTCAACTTGTCTGATGGGTAGCCTATCACTACTGATACACTTGTAAGAAGCTAATTGCTTAAAAAATAAAAAACATGGGGATGGGGTGGAATGGGGGTACATCATAAAAGAAACATTTGGGCTGCAAAGTTGAATTTAGTTCCTTATTAAATTCTTTGAAGAAGCGAAGTATTTAAAAAACATATGACAATAATTAGCAGTATTTCTTTGGGGATTTGTTTGTTTGACCTTAGCCTTTTAATCTGTCAAAGTATGCTAATGAGCTTGACAGACAGAGAGATAAAATGCAGAGACAGATGAACTAGCTGAGAAAACCTCAGTATAATACTGAATATACTTGTGGAAAAAGAAATGAAAGACAGTGCAATTCAGTGTTACCTCTAGGCTGTGATGACATGCTCGCTACCGCAGCAGAGTTGTTTCTCAGTCTAGCAGGAGGAGTATATACATCAGGTCACTGTGGCAGAGCCTGGGATCTTTGATGATTCTGCTTGGAATCAGGAGAATGTTTTTTTAATTTTCACTCTTAAATTTTAGTCTGACATACTGAAATGCTGACTTCCCAGCTGGGGATTACTGACCACTCTGCAGGTACAAGTTATTGATTATGGCTAAACATTTCAGAATCGACTAGGGATTTTGAGTGCCCAACTTGAGGCGCCTCAAGAGGCCTCATTTTTCAGGAGGGTGCTCAGCATTTACTTTGGGATGCTAGTTAGGATACTTCCAGTTTGCCACCCAAAAATGGTGATACCAACAATCACTAAAACAACGAGGAGTCCGTGGCACCTTAAAGACTAACCGATTTATTTGGGCATAAGCTTTTGTGGGTAAAAAACCCACTTCTTCAGATGCACAGAGTGAAAATTACAGATACAGGAATACCTTACAAGTGGAGAACCAATGTCGAAGGCTAATTCATTCAGTCAATCAATCAGTCAGTCAGTCAGTCAATTCAATCTGTTAGTCGTTAAGGTGCCACCGGACTCCTTGTTGTTTTTGTGGATACAGACTAACACAGCTACCCCTCTGATACTTGGTAACAATCACTAGTCACTTTTGAAAAGCTCAGCCTATTATTCTTTAGAGATGAGCTGGGGGTGGGTCAAAAAGGGGGTGTCACTCTGTTCCTTTAGGACATTTAAAGAGGTCCTCAGATTTCCAGTCCCCACCCCCATACTTCAGAAATATCAAATTCTGACATCCCTTGGTTACCTGGAGGACTCTTAGTGGGACTGGAGTGCCTCAGTGACATAACTGTAGGTGGGAACCTGAATGGCAGCATTCTCAGCTCTCACACGCAAAGCTCAACATCTGCCCCCATACATTTGGGGCCTGGGAAAACCACAGATCAGGTTTCAGCTTCCTGTGATGATACCAGCCCACTCTAGACCTCCAAAGAGTCCCCCATGAAGAAGAGGAGTGTCCGAATCTGACATTCCTAATATAAAACCACAACCCCCTCGTAACACATAGGATAGAGGTCAAAATCTTCCCCTGGACTAAGCACAGCTCTCCCCACCCCCATCCTCAGCTCAGAATTGGAGATACAAATGGTGGAAACTGCAGAAATCAGTTAGGATGACCCTAGGTATGAAAGGGGAAGAAGGGCATTTTGTGGTTTTCTCTTTTGACGCTGTGCTTCCAGGGGCGCTAAAACAAACAGCTGAGGCCTATGAGGGACATAGCCTTTCCCTGGATTGATGAGGGACTCGTGTTAACTCACTTCCATAAATTGCTGGGGAAGGAGTTGTTCTAAATAACATGCTTGCTTGTTATAAATCAGTTTCTCTTATTTACAGCCAGTAAAAGGCATATGAGACTTGGCTTTTCCACGCTGGCTTTCTACCAGTTGGTGTGCAGATTGATTTTATTATTTTAAAGAAAAAACTTTCCCTACCAGTAAGCCCCCCGCCTCCCATGCTGCCCCTGAAAACTCTCAAGCATAATTGTCTGAGCTTCCCTCTGAAATCACCAAACTTTACACAGAGTTACACTGAGTCAACTTTATAATCGCTTGAAAAGCTCACTCCAGCTTCCATATGATGACTGAAAAGCAAAGAAACTCTCTCTCTCTCTCTCTCTCTCTCAACCAGATGCACATTTAAATACCTAATTTTAAACATTAAAATATGCAAACATGCTGTAGCAGAGGGAGGGGCGAAGTGGCTACAGAATGACCTCATACATGCATAGACTGCAATAGCCCTTATATCAACACCTTAGGATTTGGGATATTGATTTGCACGGTGCGCTGAGTGTGATTATCATCTGGCTTTTCCTAAGAACTGAGAAACACTCCACCTGATTTTGAAACAGCATTTCTATTGAAGTGATACTCCTCAGGGAAAGGAATTTGCCCCCTCAACTAGGCAAAGTTTATGTGTCCCTACCCCAGTGTCTGTGTATCCCTGAAATGCCTGGGTTTACCAGCAGCCATCGTGGGCTGTTTGTTTGTTTGAAATAACATGCTTAAAGCCATACCTTCTGAACAGCAGAACAGTGTGTGGGCACGCACTTCCGAGACTGGCTTCATTCAAGGTGCCAGCAACACTGTAGGCTGCTACAGCTCACAGAGCTGAAATATTCCACCTAAGCCCAGGCATCCATCCACCCTTCTCTCTTTCCAAACCCATTCCAGTCCATCCAAGCCCTCTGTTTTCTTTGGTGGGGTCCCCTTAAAGCCCAGACCACTGGCGGACTATGCCAGTCTTCTGAGCCCTTCTGTACACATTCTCCTCACCAGTGCCCTTTATCCAGCGTTCCCCTTTGCAATGTACTTTGCTTCATCTCTCCAGCTCAGGGGGAAAAAAAAACAAAAACAATCCTCTGAAAAGTGCAGTGGTGAGATGTTTAAACTTGAAAAACCAAAGGGGGTTGGCTGGGGGGAAGGGAGTCCCTTTCTCCAGCAGCCGTGATGTAGAGGTGGACTGAGGCTTTCAGAGAAGCTGAAAGATCTGAAGTTTTGGAGGCTGAATGAAAGAAACACTCAGCTAACAAAACAGTGCACCACAGAAGAAGCTTCATCTGGTCTGGCCAAATCCCTCCTTTCTTTCCATCTTTTCTCTCCTAATAACAGCTGCCCTCTCATTCCCTGTTACTCCGCTGTGAAGAACAAAACCTCCCTCTGACTATCTGTTTTTCTTTTCTTCCCCAGAGTAGGTCTCATTACTGGTGATTAGCAGATGATTAAAACCAATTCAGCTTCCCCCAGTAGATATTTTCTCCCTGTTTGTGACTAACGCGTCAGTCTTCAATGAACGTGCTCCTAAGCTTATTAACAGGCTCAGAGGATTAGCTGCCACAGAGCTTCGTGGCTTCGATATTGTGATGCAGCGAGTGACATGGAACCATTTGCCGAGCAGAGACAGGGCCGCTGGGACTAAATATCTAAATCACAATTTTATTTCCCATGTAGAGCAAGATAAAAAAAATCCTAACAATAATGACAAAAATCAAACGTTTGGATAAGTCTGAAAATAGCCTTAAATTTAAGGGCAGCTGAACACACACACACACACACACACACTCTCTCTCTCTTTTCACTCATTTATAGATTCCTAGGCCAGAAAAAGGACTGTTATGATCTAATCTGACTCTCTGCATCATACAGGCCACTCTCTGTGTTTTCTGTCTAATCTATCTAAATATCTGTCTGTCTATCTGCTACCTACATCCAGTGTATGTAAAACCTGATGCAAAATTACAAGCTTCATTTTAAACCATCCAGCTTTCTACAAGTATGAGACTTGAAAACACAACCTAATAGCTAAAGAAAAAAACCAAACGAGAGCCCCCCCAACAAATAAGTCTTGACATCTAATTTTCAGCTGCACATTAATTTAAAAAAATAACAAAAACCAAAAACAAACAAATAAAATTCAGAAACATTGTGGCCAGAGGTATAATAAGATGTGAAAAATATTTTTTGAAATGATATGCCTCTTTATTATTTTATTTTATTAATAAAAATGTATTATGTCTTCAAAGGGCCATGGTATTGAACAGGGGGGAAGATCTGTAAAAATGGACACCTTAAATTAGGTTTCTAACAAGCAATATTTAGGCACCTTAAATAAATAGCCTAAGTGCTTGGCTGCCAGTATGTCCTGTTGAAGTCAGCTGGAGCTGCAGGATGTTTAGCAGTTTGGAAAACCTGCACACTAGATCTGTGCAAAAATTGTATTTTTTTTTTTCATTTTGCAAGGAGTTTTGTGATTTTGAAATGTCTTCCATTCTGGTAGATCAAAATGTTTCGTTTCAACAAAATTGAATTTTTTTTGTTTCTGATTTTGACCTTTTCAAACATTTATATTATATTTTATAATATTTTTTTTTACAAATGAAATGAAAAGTCATTCTGAAACAGGAAATCAAAACATTCTATTCCACAGAGGTCAAAATGGAATGTTTTGACCTAATCAAAATGCTTTTTTTTTTTTTTTTCCCCCCCCCAATTTTTGTTTCAAAATGAATTCTCATCAAAGGTTTCTGAAAAAATGTTTCACTTTCAATTGATTGATATTTTCTGCCAGAAAAATATTTCACTGGAAAATTCCAGCTGGTTCTACTAGACACATATTCAGATGCCTAAAAATCAGTTAAGAAGCCTAATTCATTTTTGGACATTTGGGTGGGCATGTATTAGCTAGCCGAGTAAATAACACTTCCCAACTCTGTTACTGCTTTTATATGTGCACTAACAGTTTTTAAGAAATAATAATAAAAAAAACTTTTCCTTTTCGAGACTAAATTTCTTCCATTAATATTTTTCATTGTCTTTTTTTCCAGTGCAACTTAACTTTGAGTCTGCTGAAGCTTGAAATGTAGCTTCTGATTTATAATAGCAACAGGGCATGCAGCAAATGTCAACAAATCCCCTCTCACCCAGGCAAGTAGAAAATGTGAAAGGGAAAGTAGAGCAGACCCTCCTGGCTGCATAATTGAAGAACATTTTAGGGAAAATAATAAATATATAATCTGGCACATGACGCACTAGGTTAGCCACTAAAAACCATAACCAAAATTGATACAATAGGGATATAATGAGGGCTTAGCAGGTTACCTCTTTAACCACTGGACAACAACCATATATATATTGGGTTGTTGTCCAATATATATATATGGATTGTTGTCCAGTGGTTGAAGAGGTAACCTGCTAAGCCCTCATTATATATAATTCCTATTGACCAATTTGACCATATTCTGAAAAAAACATAAAACCATACCACTGACATCAGCTGATCCCAATAAATAATCAACTCTCTTGTCATGAAACAGTAGACCCAAATTTCAGTATTGCATATACAATCAAATGACACTGGAGTGTATCAGAGGACTACAGAGCAAAAAGAAAAGTTTAGAAATAATAACAGCAGACAAATTAAAAAGCAAAACTGTTAAAACAAAGAGAGCTTTGCATTTGCTTCCAGTTTTAAAGTATAGGGGACCTCTCCCCACCATGCTTAATGTAGGTGGGGAAACGCTTTGTCACAAATAATTTATTAGCTTTAGCTGAATCTCACTCCTTTTTTCTGCTTGTTCACAGATGGTGAGTTTGTTCATTATTCAACAAATGATTCATTCAAGAAAATCTCAGCCTACAGATAGCTTGTGAATTGTATTCATTCCTCGAGTTCCTCACTGAGCAGTCATTATTACTACTGTCTGATGGATCACCTTAGGGTATGTCTACATACGAAATTAGATCAATTTTATAGAAGTCGATCCTTAGAAATCGATTTTATGTATGTCCCCATTAAGCGCATTAAGTCGGCGGAGTGAGTCCTCAATACCGTAGCTAGCATCGACTCATGGAATGGTGCACTGTGGGTAGCTATCCTACAGTTCCCGCAGTCTCTGCTGCCCATTGGAATTCTGGGTTAAGCTCCCAATGCCTGATGGGGCAAAAACATTGTTACGGTTGGTTTTGGGTACATGTCATCAATCTCCCCTCCCTCCCTTCCTCCGTGAAAGCAATGGCAGACAATCGTTTTGCGCCTTTTTTCCTGGGTTACCCATGCAGACGCCATAGCACAGCAAACATAGAGCCCGCTCAGCTCACCGCTGCTGTTGTGAGCATTGTAAACACCTCGCGCATTATCCTGCAGTATGTGCAGAACCTGGTTAGGAGATGCAGCATGAAGACGATTGTGAGGAGGACATGGACACAGACATTCCTGAAAGCATGGAATGTGGCAATTGGGACATCATGGAGGCAGTGGGGCAGGTTGATACAGTGGAACAATGATTCTGGGCCCGGCAAACAAGCACAGACTGGTGGGACTGCATAGTGTTGCAGGTATGGGATGATTCCCAGTGGCTGCGAAACTTTCGCATGTGTAAGGCCACTTTCCTGGAACTTTGTGAGTTGATTTCCCCAGCCCTGAAGTGCAGGAATACCAAGATGAGAGCTGCCCTGACAGTTGAGAAGCGAGTGGCGATAGCCCTGTGGAAGCTTGCAATGCCTGACTGCTACCGGTCAGTCAGGAATCAATTTGGAGTGGGTAAATCTACTATGGGGGCTGCTGTGATCCATGTAGCCAATGCAATCACTGACCTTCTGCTAGCAAGGGTAGTGACTCTGGGAAATGTGCAGGCCATAGTGGATGGTTTTGCTGCAACGGGGTTCCCTGAGTGTGGTGGGGCAATAGACGGAATGCATATCCCTATCTTGGCACCGGACCACCTTGCCAACCAGTACATAAATCACAAGGGGTACTTCTCAATGGTGCTGCAAGCACTGGTGGATCACAAGGGATGTTTAACCGACATCAACATGGGATGGCTGGGAAAGGTGCTTGACGCTCGCATCTTTAGGAACTCCGGGCTGTTTGAACAGCTGCAAGAAGGGACTTACTTCCCAGACCAGAAAATTACAGTTGGGGATGTTGAAATGCCATTTGTTATCATTGGGGACCCAGCCTAGCTCTTGCTCCCATGGCTCATTAAGCCATACACAGGCAGCCTGGACAATAGTAAGGAGCAGTTCAACTATAGGCTGAGCAAGTGCAGAATGGTGGTAGAATGTGCCTTTGGATGTTTAAAAGCTCGCTGGCGCTGTTTGCTGACTAGATTAGACCTCAGCGCAACCAATATTCCCATTGTTATTGCTTCTTGCTCTGTGCTCCATAATATCTGTGAGAGTAAGGGGGAGACGTTTATGGCGGGGTGGGAGATTGAGGCAAATCACCTGGTGTCCGATTTTGAGCAGCCAGACACCAGGGTGATTAGAAGAGCACAGCTAGGCATGCTGCACATCAGAGAGGCTTTGAAAACCAGTTTCATGACTGGCCAGGCTACCATGTGACCAGTTGTGTGTGGTTCTCGTTGATACAAACCCGCCCCCTTTGTTGATTTTAATTCCCTGTAAGCCTCCCCCCTTCGATCACAGCTGGCAAAGGAAATAAAGTCACTATTGTTTTGAAACCATGCATTCTTTCTATATTAATTAAAGAAAAGGTGAGATAACTGACAAGGTAGCCCGGGTTGGGTAGGAGAGGCGTGGAGGAGGGAAGGACAAGGCCACATTGCTTATTGTAGCCACACTACAAATCAAAACTGTTTGAATGACAGCCTTCTGTTGCTTGGGCCATCCTCTAGTGTGGAGTGGAGTGGCTGGGTGCCCGGAGCCTCCCCGCCCTGTGTTCTTGGGCGTCTGGGTGAGGAGGATATGGAACTTGGGGAGGAGGGCAGGCAGTTATACAGTGGATGCAGCGGGGGTTTGTGCTCTTGTTGGCTTTCCTGCAGCTCCACCAGATGCCTCATCATATCCGTTTGCTCCCCCATTAGCCTCAGCATCACATCCTGCCTTTTCTCATCGCGCTCACTTAATGCTTTCCTGGCCTCTGCCAATGAATGCCTCCATGCATTCAGCAGTGCCCTATCAGTGCAGGAGGACTGCATGAGCTCGGAAAACATGTCATCGCGAGTGCGCTTTTTTCGCCTTCTAATCTGAGATAACCTCAGGGATGGAGATGATAGGGAAAGCATAGAAACATTTGCACCTGCGGGGGGATAAAAAGGGAGAGTAAAATTTAAGATGATACATTTCTGAGAACAAAAGGGAGACTCTTTTACAGTGAATCAAGCAATTCACAGCAGACAGCACATGTGCTTTAGGTACAAGGTCTCATTTTGCTTTTTATATTGAGCACCTGCTGGTATGGTGACACATCACACATGGCTGGGCAACAGAATTTGGTTTCCAGGCAGCCATGGTAAGCCAAAGGGTATGCGGGGTTGGCTTCTTCCGCCTTCATAACATGTGGGAATGGTTTCAAACTGCAGCGCCCTCCTTTCCCATAGCAAGCAATGCAGGGTGGGTTTGCCATTTAAAAGGAGGGGCTGCAGTTTTCGGGTGGATGTGCAGCACACACCTCTCCCCACTACACCGCGTGGCTATTCTCAGGGATGATCCCTTTTAGCCAAGCGCAAACAGCCCAGCATGAATGGGGTCCTTTTACTGTTCCCTTACAAAAATTCCCCTATTTCAACCAGGTGACAATGAATGATATCACTCTCCTGAGGCTAACACAGAAAGATATAGACCGAATGTTGCTTGAATGTGACCAAAACCCAGGACCATTCGCTGCCATGCTTTGTGCTGCAATGATTCCAGACTATTTGCTACTGGCTTGGCGTCTTATAGTGTCCTACTGTGCAGGACGAAATAAGGCAGCCCTCCCCAGAAACCTTCTGCAAAGGCTTTCAGAGTATCTCCAGGAGAGCTTCATGGAGATGTCCCTGGACGATTCCCGCTCCATCCCCAGATACGTTAACAGACTTTTCCAGTAGCTGTACTGGCTGCGAATGCATCCCAATTCTTCAGGGCAAATCAAACATTAAAGACAATTGCTTTTAAACCCTGTACTGTAGTTACAAATGTGCACTCACCAGAGGTGCCTTCTCCGCCTTCAGGGTCCAGGATCCCGCCTTGGGAGGGTATTGGCTCCAGGGTGATGAAAAGGTCCTGGCTGCTGGGGAGAACGGATTCACCGCTTGCCTGCTGCGCAGTCTCCTCCTCCTCCTCATGCACAAAATCCTCCTCCCTGTTGCATGAGACTCCCCCCTTGCAGGTGTCCACGGACAGTGGTGGGGTAGTGGAAGGGTCCCCCCCTAGAATGCCATGCAGCTGATCATAGAAGCTCTGACCTGGAGTGACTGTTTATCTCCTTTGTCTTTTGGTAGGCTTGCCTGAGCTCCTTAACTTTCATGCAGCACTGCTGTGTGTCCCTGTTGTAGCCTCCTGTGAGATTTTGGCATATATATTAGCATTTCTTCTTTTTGATCAGAGTTCAGCCTGCACAGATTCTTCTCCCCATACAGCAGTCTGATCCAGTGTCTCCCGTTCGCTCCATGCTGGAGCTCGTTTGTGATTCTGGGGGGACTGCATGGTCACCTGTGCTGCTGAGCTCGCCACGCTGACCAAAACAGGAAATGAAAATCAAAATTTCCTGGGGCTTTTCCTGTGTACCTGGCTAGTGCATCGGAGTTTAAAGTGCTGTCCAGAGCAGTCACATTGGAGCACTCTGGGATAGCTCCTGGAGGCCAATACCGTCGAATTGTGTCTGTACTACCCCAACGTCAACCCAGCAAGGTCGATTTTAGAGCTACTCCCCTCACCGGGGAGGAGTACAGAAGTCGATTTTAAGAGCCCTTTAGGTCGATGGAACGGGGTTGGTTGTGTAGACGCATTGCTTATAAAATCAACCTAACGTGGCTAAATTTGACCTAACCTCGTAGTGTAGACCAAGGCTCAGTCACATTGTTTCTGTCCCCTGATTGGGAGAGTGTGCCTGCAACACAGGAGAAAACAATGATCATCTCACTGCATCTTTGGATTCTCTCAAAGAGAGGGAAGGTGCAGTCTGTGAAGTCAGGAGTAGCTAGGCTGGCATGATGATGGGGGTTTTAGGACTCATAGGCTCATACACTTTAGGTCAGAAGGGACCATCATGACCATCTAATCTGACCTCCTGCATGTTGCAGACCACAGAACCTTACCCATCCATGGGAGTAGAGAGTCTTAAATTTATAACCCACTCCAAAAAAATTACAAATGGAATTAATTCCCTCTCTACAGAATGTGTTCAATATCCCTGCATCAACCCATGCAGCTTTCAGAGGACTCTACTACCACCACTTCCTCTTCCAGAAGCTGATTTTCACTATTCACTGGTGCCTCCCCACTCTTTTAAACACCACTGCAGCAGTTTACCCATCTAGTTAAAGAAACAGTGTCCTCAGTGCTAAAGGAGCAGATGTTCAAGAGGAATGGTATTGTGACTGGCTAGTCAACTTCACCTGTATTTCTCCTTCATGATCCAGCAAGGGGCCCCATTTGCAGGCTTTACCTTTCTTGGGTGGAGACCCACATCTCTCTCTTTCCTGACCAGGATATTTCCAGGTTGCACAGTCCTCTGATTTTCTCAGCAAAAGATAGACTGCCTAAGCAGCTCCCCTCAGAGATGGTATGCAGCAGGACTGCCAGTTATAACTTACCACACAATTGTTTCTAAGCAAGCAGATTTAGAAAGCATTACAAAGGAAACATACAAAAAACAATAAAAGAACCTCCACACGTGCTAATAAACTTACCAGAGATCACCCCCACACTTCAACAGGGGCTCTGGTTGGTGATTAGTCCTTCAACTCCCACACAGGGGCATTCCCTGTGGTCATAAGCTTCAGTTGAGAATTAGCAGCCATCTTATGGGGCCTCAGTCAGCCAACGTCCTTCCAACCCTCCCCCAAGGATTTGGGCCCATCTTGGACCAGAGGTCCTGTCCATTTGCTGGATCAAAAGGGAGGGCCTGAGCCAATTTAAAACCAGGCTGTTTATCCAAAAATCTTTTGTCTTTTGGTCCCTGGAGAATCCAGTTTGAGCTAGTCTAGGTGACCCTCTCTCCAGTGGGTGGTGTTTCTCTGGAGATGTGACCACCTGAGTGAAGTTGCCTAATCACCCCCTGCTGTTCTCCCATTTACCCTTCCCATGGAAACAAATATAATCCCTCAAACAAACAGACAATTGCATTTTCAGTACAATGGACTCCAAAGATATTAACCTCAGTTCAATAAAGTTTAAACCAATGCACTAAGGTCTGTTCAGGATATTACAGGCTACTGTCACAGGGACCGTTAGATCATGTATAAAATCTACAACACAGGCCAAAGAATTTCATTCAGATACTCTATGCCCAATAACTTGTGTTTGGCTAAAGCATATTGTCCAGAAAGGCCTCCAGGCTCTTTTGAAGACATCAAGAAATGAAAAATCCACCCCTTCCCTTGGTAGTTTGGTCCAATGGTTAATCATGTCATGACCCCTAAATCCTTTTCAGAGTCGCTGCTTTCCAGGGTACACTCCCCAATTCTGAAGGTTTGGCCTGCATTCTTTGGGCCCAGTTTTCAAAAATAGGTGCCTAAAATGCAGCACTTGGAAGCCTCAGTCATACATCCGGATGGTATTATACTAGATGCTGTACAAACACAGCAGAATCTCTTCCCGATATCTTAGTTCAGGTAAGGCCTTGCATGTATTTTATCTTGAGTGAACAGACCTTTCCCATCTGTGGGTCCATTTTTATTCCCGTTGTCTGGCATTTGCTGACCCCGAAGGAACCCAAAGCCAGTTAGTACCAATTGCTATAGGCACTGTGTGTTTATACAATATTTTCAAAACAGTACCACACCTGGCTCAAATTGGCATCGCTCCAACAGGGCCAGATCCCCAGCAGGTGTAAATCAGCGGTAACCCATTGGAATCAATGAGTCCAGATTCCAGCTGGTGTAAATCGTCCATAGCTCCACTGACTTCATGGGAGCCATGACAGTTTACACTAGCTGAGGCTGCAGCCCACTAGGGGTTTGCAATGCACACACGCTTTGCACAGATTCCCTTGTTGGGCGTGACAAGGTGAAAATTCACTCCCAGCAAATAAGTGCTACAGGCAGAAAAAAGGATGAAGGCACAAATTTTAATCAAACCAACTGAACTGATTTTTCAAACTAAAATCCCCAGCAAACTGCTCAGGGAGCAGGGGCAGTTTAACTAGAGTCTGCAGAGCCTTCAGCCAGCAGCACCAGGGTAACCCTCCCACTGCAGACAGGGTGTAACCAGGAGGCATCTTTCCCTGTTAGGGTGCAATGGGAAGGTCTCTCTTACCTGTGCTCCAAGTGGTGCCCTCACAGGGAGCAGGGGCTGATCAGTGGGAACTGTCCTCCTCACCAGGTCTGGGTCCCCACTTCTTTGGTGGAAGTTCTGCTTTCCTAGTATGGGGTGTCCTGAGCAGGCTGAGGTTTGCAAATTCTCCTTTCAAGGCCAGCTGAATCTGGCCTTGCATGAAATGTCACTATTAGAAAAAATATAGATATAATAAAATTAGGGGGTGGGATAACTCTTAAATTGATTTTCTTTTCCTACCATCAGAAACAAAAGTTGTTTAGGTCAAATTGTCTAGGGATGGGGCAGTGAGAGGCTTTTTTGTGTGTGTCCAGTCATGGGATGTTACTGATGAGGCCAGTGTACCTGAAAAGGGGTGTTTGCACATAACACATGACGTTTTTTTCTTTTTCTTTTTGAGACAGAAGATAATCCTAGAATGGTGCCCCTTCTTCCTGAAAAAAGAAGGGGAAAGGCCATGAGGGAGGAGCATTCCAGTTGCGGCTGGGGATTGGGGTGGAGGGAAAGGACTCGGAGGGGGAGGAATGAAGGGACTTTTGGAACAGTAATAATAAGCATGTACTTCATAATGTGAGCTGCCTTTTTCTTGAGACGATTTAATTTCAGTTGATAAATGGGAGCATGGGAGTGATAAAAAGAAAGACAGAGAGAACTACTGTGCATCCTCAGAAGTTAGCATGTATCAACAACACAGACATTATACAAGACAAGCCAGCACTAGTGCCATTCACATGTCAGAACTGCATCTTTCGGTCTCTCTCTCTCTCTGACTTTCCATTTTTTAAAAGTTTGATTATACAACTTTTTTTGTCTGCATCTTTTTGTGTGTATAAGGACTGCGCATGTTTTGGTGCGAAGAAAAAAAAACCATTTTTCAATGTATGCATGTGTTCACTTCAGTATTTAGTATATTTCTGAGCACATATGATCTAAAGTTGGAAATCTGTTTTCTCTTGAACATCTCTTGAACTCAGTAGTTGAAAAGGAAAGCATTTTTGCCTGGGTGCCCAGAGATAGTCCTAACCTGGGCATCACCAACATAACTTCATTATAAGACCCTTCATTTTCAGTTTTTAGTTTACTTAAAAATTCCCAGGAATTTATGAGAGTTTATTGCAAAAATTAAATAATGAGTGAAAATCAGTGCAAAAAATTAACCTTGCAGTTTTCTGGCAAAATATTGGGGGTTAATATTGGGGGATGGGAAGATAGAAGAGAGCAAAATAGAGAAAAGTAGGAGTACTGAAAGTAAATACAGTTTAATGTTGTGGTTTATTTCATTAACTTTACATTAACAATACGTACACATATGCATGCACATGCCTGAAGTGTGTCTTCCACTATGTTGCCTTGCTTTAACAGACACCTTCCCATTTACACTTAGGCTAATTTATTATTAACATAAACATCTACCTAATATAATGTATTGGGTTTTCTTAACAATTAGTATTTTCCTTTACTTGGATGGTTCAACGTTTGGGTGAAATTCCCTACATGCAGTAAAAGCCAAATAATAGCTTTTGTAATCCCAGGAATTTTTTTAGTAAATATCAGGAAAAAAATGAAAACAAAGGGCCTTACTTCATAATCATAGCCTGGCACTTCTACTAGTGGCAGACATTGGTGATATCTGGCTAAGAAAAAAGCAATTTCAAATAAATAGAGGGAAAAGCAGGAAGTGAACTACGTCTGTTTTCTTCTGAAACAAATTTAATCTCAACCTGAACCTTGTGAAAAAAAAGTGTGCAAACGTGGCAAACTGAAATTCAGTTTGTAATTGACCTCAGTGTTTGTGAATATTTTTCCACACTGTTCATTCAACTGTTTATTAATATCAAGTTCTCTTTATATTGTACTATGCCAGCAAACTACAATCTAGAGTGTGAAAGTGACATTTCACTGGGAATTTATGAACCAGTTTTGCTAGTGAAATAATATCTACACTGTATAAATTGTTAGCATGCAGTAGAAATAGGCCAAAACTGACTCCAAATCTCTTCCATTTTGGGGGAGAGCTTAAGCTTCACATTGAGATGCCCAGGTCTGAACCTGTTCTGCTGACTTCACTTGTGATTAGATAAAAAAATCTATTTTCCAATCCCACTTTGAATGCAGTCGAAAATGGTGAGAATAGACAAATAGAGGGCTTGTCTAAACTGCGCTGCAATGTGACCTAATCAGGTACGAATTGCAGAGCGCACCAAAGTGCTGCTCAGTAACTGCCCTATGTGGACACTGCTGGTGTGAGCTAAAAGGTACCTAGTTTGCATTAACATAGTCTCATGTAAAACAGGATAGTTAACATGTTCACATGTTATGTTCACACCAGCAGCATTCGCATGAGGCAGTTCATAGATAGATCTATAGATTCCAAGGCCAGAAGGAAACATTGTGATCATCAAGTCTGACCTCCTATATAACACAGGCCATAGAACTTCCCTGAGATAATTCCTAGAGCATACCTTTTAGAAAAACCTCCAATCTTGGTTTAAAAATTGTCAGTGATGGAGAATCCACCATAATCCTTGGTAAATTGTACCAATAGTGAATCACTCTGTGTGTCAAAAATGTATGGCTTATTTCCAGTCTGAATTTTTCTTGCTTCATCTTCTAGCCATTAGATCGTGTTACACCTTTCTCTGCACAATTGAAGAGGTACTTAAGGATTGGTACTTATAAAATGTAATGCAGTCACTCCCTAGCTTTCTGTTTGCTAACCTAAATAGATTGAGCTCCCTGAGTCTATCACTGTAAATCTTGTTGTCTAATCCTTGAATCATTCTCATGGCTCTTTTTGGAACCCTTTCCAATATATCAACAGCCTTCTCGAATTGTGGACATCAGAACTGGACACAGTATTCCAGCAGTGGTTGCATAAGTGCCAAATACAAAGGTAAAATACCTCTCTACTCCCACTTGAATTTATGCATCCAAGGATTGCATTAGCCCTTTTGGCCACAGCATAGCACTGAGAGGTCATGTTCAGCTGATTATCCACCATGACCTCCAAAGCAGTCACAGCTTCCCAGGATAGAGTTTCCCATCCTGTACGTATGGCCTACATTCTTTTTTCCATAGATGTATACGTTTACAGTTAGCCATATTAAAAATGCATACTGTTTGCTTGCACCCAGTTTACCAAGTGATCCAGATCGCTCTGTGTCCATGACCTGCCCTCTTCATTATTTACCATTTCATTGTGTCATCTGCAAACTTTATCAGTTACATCGCAACACTTTGGTGTGCTCTGCAATTCTCACTCCATAGTCTGCACTGCGGTGCAGTGTAGACATAGCCTTAGAATAGACCAGGGGTAATCAATTATTTTTTGTCAAGGTCCAAATTTCTTGATCAAGATATAGGCAAGGTCCAGACTCTAAAGAAAATAATGCAAAAGTAATAACAATAATGATAATTATAGGGAAATAAAAAGATTTTGCGGTTCATTCCAAAGCGTCTGGCAATCCAGATTTGGCCTGCGGTCTATGGGGTGAAAATTCCATACCTTGGCCCTGAGGATGTCACATGGGCCACAGCTGTGTGCTGATTGGAATGCAAGCAGCTGAGAGCCGCTGAGTTAGACTATCCACTGAATCCAGAATGGTTCTGTTAGGTTACAGGCCAAAAGAGGTTACTGACTCAGAGAAGGACCCATTCAGGGGTGGCTCCAGGCACTGGCATAGCAAGCGCGTGCCGGGGGCGGTGTGCCGGTCCCCGTGAGGGCAGCAGTCAGTCAGCCTTCGGTGGCATGCCTGCGGGAGGTCCACCGGTCCTGCGGCTTCGGCGGCGGGCACGCCGAAGGCGCGGGACTGCCAGATCACCCGCAGAAATGCCGCCGAATCCGCGTGACCAGCGGATCGCTGAAGGCCGCCTGACTGCCGTGCTTGGGGCGGCAAAAAACATAGAGCCGCCCCTGGACCCATTGATAACTAGCAGCCAGACGGGTGATAGCTCATTTTGGAAATGGATAGATCTCTCAACGTTAGTGGCATGGCGATATAAAGCATGGGGAATCCTTTCAATGGAAAAACCACAGACAGCCTTATGTCAGGTTCAAGCAATATCATAACATATGATTACCATTTTTGGAATTTTGAACAAAACAAATACACAGATAATGAGAAGAGTTTGACCAGATACAAATATGTCTTTTAAAGGTAATAAATGCAGAGGTCAGGAATTTTTCGACAAAATGTTTGTTGTCAGAAAATGCCGGTTCAAAAACTTTTTGCAGGAAAGAGTCAGTTTTGACAAAATTCTCAACAATAAAAAATCATGGTTTTTTTAATAGTGAAAACATTTTATTTTGTCATTTTCAAAATGAGAAGTTCCATTTTTCCAATTCAAAATGACATTTTGTTTAAAAATTTAAGATAGCTATAATAAAAATATGGTAAAAACTGAAACAAAATGTTTTGAAATTATTGATATGAAATGTGTCGGATTGATACAAACTATTTTTATTTTTATTTTTGGTTCATGAGAATTTTTTAGATTTAATTTTTTCTTAGTGATTTGGGATGGGAAAACTTTCTGGAAATCTCAAAAATGTATGTGGGGTGGGAAATCCTTTCCCCAGTTCTATTAAGAAATAAAGGTTATGATGAAGATTTGTTAATACTTGTGTGGAAAATTCATGTAAGTTAGTCATTTTTTAGAGTTTGTTCAGTAGGACATAAAGTACTCTAAATGGAGCCACATAATTACAAGCCTGTTCAGTCCATTTCCATTATTTACACATCTTTATTAGAAAATGCTTCCTTCTTAATATTACACCACTAGGCCAAGTGTACACATCTATACATGAGCTGACAGGATGATGCCAGTCCTTCTTGATGGCGAATTCAGTGGCAGAAATCTGTTTTGTTAAGAATATATAAGGCTTAATCTGAATCAGTTTCCAAATTGCGTTTCTGACAGGTTACTTCTACCCCTACAATCAGATTAACAAATCAAAGGTGCATTCATGCTTTGAGACTAGTTGCCACTTACATATTTCAAACACCCAGGCATTTGGTTAAACTAAGCTTGGATTAACCAGGTCTGATTTTTTAGAGGGAGTTATGTTTAAGGGGGGTCTCTAACTATACTAATTTTAAAATGGTGTGCTCATGGGGGGAGGGAAGCCCACTCTTATGAGCTCAGTAAGCTTACAGAGCTTTACAGCCTCCCTGCAAGCTTCATGAGCTTAACTGAAGATAAGACTCACCTTCCCAGAAAGACCTCTCTATTGATGCAGAGAAAAAAAATCATCTCTTTATGCATTGACTTAACTGCAACCACCCTGTCTTCATTTTTACTTATTTTTAATAGCAGCATTTATTAGCATAAAGCACTTAATCGTATGGAATAGACAAAAGTAGAATCATCCAGCACTTGTTGCCTTTGTTGTTGCTGTTATTTTAGTCTCTTGAGTAAGTGACAGAGACTGCTCAAATTATTTCTTATGAATAAATTATCTGACAAAGTTAGCCCCCTTTCTGTGATAGTATTTGTATTTTGTATGCGCTCACACAATGGCAGGGGCAAACATTTTCAACTTATGAGCTGTTCATAAAGGATGAAAATCTATCTATATATTTCTCTCTCTCTCTCTCAGGTACTTCTAGGGCCCTCATTACCATAGTACCTGAGCATCACACAATCTTTCTCCTGACACTACCACAAACTAGAAAATAACTTTATAGTTTGGGAAACAGAGGCACAGAGAGACTAAACAATTTGCCCAAGGTCAGGTTACACAGGAAGTCAGTGATGGAATAGGAAATTGAACCCCGACTCCCAAAGCCCAGGCTAGCATCCCAGCTATTGGACTGTCCTTCCTCTCTTCATGTCCAGCAGGTCTGCACGCGGCCTCAACTTCTAGTGTCCTTCCTTCTGTACTTAGGCCACCGACAGAAGTTTAAGTGAAGTCAATTCTGATGGTGCTTTTTATTATGTTGGTATCTGCCCACATGGAAATATATTTCACACAGGCCACTAAACATTGCTTAAGCCTCATGTAAATCCTCAAGACTGAACCTGAGTGGTAAGTAGTGCTTATGGGCTCTCTGCACTGGTGTGAATTTCATTCTCAGGCCAGATCCTTAGCTGGCATGACTCCATTTAAGAAACTGGCCCTCCACATCCAATTGTAGTGTGTAACTGGAATGGTAACCAACTGAAGCAGAATAGCTGACATACTTGCTACTAAGGTAAAACAAAAAAATTAAGCAAATGCAGGTGGTTGGCTATGAGCTCCTTGCAATGGATCCAGTCATCTAGTCCCAGTACAAAGCACCCAGGTCATGCTGCATTCAAAACTTTGGAAAATAAGGTATGTGCAGCTAGAGGTCATGTGGCTGTAAAAAGTTATTGTGATGTCCTGTGTATAGGGCCCATTGAGTGCTAATGCAATGATGCAGTTGTTCAGAGAGGTTTTTTGTGGTCTGCATGACAGTGACTAGCTATAATAGGGCAGCTGGAACATGGCCATGGAGAAGGTAGTGAGATGGAGGTTGGAAGAGGTTACTGTAGCAATGTTTCCCACCAGTGCTTCTTTCAAGTTCAGAGCTTTGGCAGGTGGCAGCCAGTGAGAAGTATCTGACTCTGTTATGGCTGTGTTGGCATACAAATGTATTGTATATTAGAAATAAATGTTTATTTCTTAGTTATAAGTGTTTATTTATAACACTTGTTCAATTATATTCAGCTTGTGAAAAACTGTTGGTGACAATAATATAACATAATAACATAAGCGGCACTTAAAGTGCTGGGTTATTTTTTTACACATGCACTTAAAATAAGATTGCCTCTCTTTGGAAATGTCTGACGAAGCTTAAGGCAGTCTAAGGAAGGAGAAGACTCAGAAAGAGCACAAGAACTGGCAGAAAATGAGTATGAGACAGAGTCTAAGCTTGTGTGAATCAATGAAGCTCCATTGAAGTCAATGGACGTATTCCAATTTACATCAGCTGAGGATCTGGAATAGCGTTTCCACTTAAATGGTATTTTTGGGCTGGCTCTTCCTACACATCACTAGAGCAGCTCCCATCTAAATTATTTGCATTTGAGTATGGAAATGCAAAATGCCATTCCGGGTTGAGAAATTTCGCTGAATTTTAGCTGTCTACATAGTTGAAATTCAATACAGACTGACTAGTGCTCCCACCTATAAGCATTCAGATTACCTGTAACTGCCTGTTATCTGATCTGCCAATGACTTATATATCAATACTTGGTTCAGAACTTGAATTAATTACCTGACTGTGACTTCCTGGGACTGCCTCCAGGCATTGCTGATTCATAACCAGCACTGATGCAATCGGATTAATGAGACAGAGAGAGAAAAAACACTTAGAAACTTTAGGAGATTAAAAAATAGGTGTTGGAAGAGAGAAATATGCTTTTTATTTGCTGTTTTCTGTGGACTTTCTTTCTGAGAGTTTTTCATTCTAACCCTACCTAAATAAGGCAAATAGCATGTGGCATGCACTGCAAATGGAAGAGCGGCTCACACACAGCTGCATATTTGCCATAGAAATGTTTGATTTTCCTTTAATAGAGAAAAGATAGTGATTATGATAGGATCCAGAATGATAGCACAGGAGAGCCAAATCTTTTATTCACACTTACAACATGCATGGCAACGAATGAGTTGTCCCACACCACTCTGGGAATGGGTCTCAGTTCTTTTCAGGAGGAACTACTTCTAGTGTAACTTGTTCAATCCTTCGCACTCTTGACACTCTGCAGTCTTTCAACACCAACCAAGGGAAAGCTGAGTGATGTCAATTCTGATGGCGACTTTTACTATGTTGATATCTGCCCACTTGGAACTATACTGAGATCACTTGTACATTTCACACTGATCACTCTACAGCTGGCAGCTGGTGGTTGGTTTCCGTCACCTGGGCTTAGTTTGAGCTATTGACCTACGCATAAAAGGCTCCAACACTAAGATCCAATTCAACACCCATTTAAGTCAATTGGGCATTTCCCTTTGACTTTAGTATGAGCTGGATCTGGCCTCTGAAGCTGGATAAAAAAAATCATAATTTTCAAAATTTGATGAAAGATTTCACAAATTTTTACAACAGCTTTAGCAAAATATTTTTGCCATTTTTTAACCAGCGCTGTTCATAAGTCAAAACAAATTCTCGGAGCCACTCTGTACTGTAAAAAAGTTTCATTTTGTATATGACAATTATCCTGGCCTTTGGGAGCAGAAAATTTTAAGAAGGAGAAAGCCATTTTTCACAATAATACAAAGAAACAATAATCACTGATTCTCCACAGTCACAATACTCAAGCCATTTACCTCACTTCCCTCTCACACTAAGTCACTTATCATTCTCTGTAATGGGCAGAAAACAATCTCCTTTCTATACATTGCTGACCAAAATAGGACACAGTATTCCAGCTGATGCCTAACCAGCACCGAGAAGAATGGTATTATCACCTCCCATGCCTTGCATGCTATGCAACCAAAAATTGCATTTGCTTTTTTTGCAACAGCATCGCATTGCTGACTCATGGTGAGGTTGTGATCTACCAGATCCTTCTCAACAGTGCTGCTGCCAAGCCAGTTTTCCTCATTCCGTATTTATGCATTTGGTTTTTCTTCCCTAAGTATAGCACCTTACATTTGTCATTGCTAAATTTCATTTTGCTGTCTATAGCTCAGTTCTTCAATTGAAGACCTCAAGGCTGATCTTCAGGGCTCAATGTGCGGCGACTTTATCTCCAGGATGGGATATATGACCAAAAAGTGCCAGGCAGCAGTGACCAACAATCACTTCAATCCTCTCCAGGCCAGTTCTCAATAGTATATCCCTATTACTGATAAAATCAAACCATCTTATCCCCAACAGTCACTGCTGGCAACACATCATAAATGCCTCCGGCATACTGATGTCTTGTTTAACCAACGTCCGTATTTCAGATCCATGCAAGAGGATTTGAAGTACACGGGTTTGATAAGTCCATATTTTTGTATATAATTTCACCTTCTTTTGACTCCAGACCCTATGCAGGTCTTTCATAGCTGAGTATATTAAACTGATCCTCTGTCTTGCTGCACCCATTTGATGACAAGTTACTGCCTAGATAGATGAAATCATCCACTACTTCCCTGGTTTGTCCGGCAGCACAGATTTCTTGTATCACAACTTTTGCAGTGACAGTCTCTCATTTTTGTTTTGCCCAAGACACCCTTAGCATAATGGCAGCTGCCATGTGTTCAAAACTCTCTAGTGTGTCTTTAAGGTTGTTTGCATCCTGGCTGAAGAGGATGGTATTATCCATATAATCCAGGTAGGTAAATTGAACCAACAGATATACTAGTACTCGTGGAGATATGTTCAAGAAGCCAATCCACTGGATGGCAGAATCAGGCTGGAGTCAGGACACAGCCCTCCTTCACCCCGGATCTAATGTAAAACCTTTTATACCTATGAGTCCCCCATCACACCTGTGCCCCGAATCATTATGTAGATCTTGAATTAACCTCAAGAGGATGTCAGGAACACCAATGCCTAATAGGGGCTTTCACAGGGAAGCTCTAAAGACAGAATCGAAGGCTGCCTTCAGCTCTACATATGCTACTGATAAAATTAATTTTTATTAGCATCTGTAGCTTTCTCAGTGGGAGCGTAGGCTACAATGATGAACAGTTGTCCATGGCAATACATCAACCTGGCATACACCAGTCGATTAGAAATCGGGTGCCACATTGAGAGTGATTTATTAAAGGGTGAAGAGAGGACAAATGCTACCCCAATTATGTGTTTGTTTCTTCGAGTACAGTAGACTTGCATCCTTCACAGAATGTTGATCATTTTTCACTAGTCTTTTGGTTATCCCAGCAATTGCAACGTTGCATCGTTTCATCTCTTGGACTAATGAAACCCGACCTCATTTAGGGTTAGTACATTCCAGGTGGCAAATCTGGTGGAGTTTCTCATATCAGTCATGGACACTATAGGCATTATGGAGGTTAGTCTAAAGTGTGAACCATGTTTTATTGGATGCCCCTTGATTCAGTCTACCTCCTTAGGTAGAGGAGATGTAGTGTGGTGATTTTGTTTGTGGATACCAACCCCCTCTCCTGAACCCTTTCTGCATGAATCAGATGTTTCTGAGAATGTAACTCATCTGCCTTCCCCACCGTTTGGGGAGTATTTTTCCTTTTTCACTTTGTCTATCATTCACCTTTGCTCATAACCCTGAGCAGGGGCCCTTATCAAATACTACTGGCTGGATCTAGTCAGAATCGAGGCTTGCTTTGGTTGTGGGGGGGACCACACCCTGAAGTAGCACAGCAAATACTGCTGCTCTACCCACTACCCAATTATCCATTACCATCAGGACTTCATCCATATCATCCTTTTGATCAGTGTGGTATGTATCTGACTGCATATCCTTTCTTTTATTAACAAATATTTTTCTTCATTATTGTTGATTGTCTTCCTAAACTTGTTGCATTTTTATGGTAACATTTAAAAGAATGTGTATTCTTTGTCTTCAGACTATCCTGGCAACATTAATCTCCAGCCAAACGATGATCTTAGACCCCGAGTTTGAATGCTCATTGTAGGGTGGGGTCTTGGTCTATCTCATAATAACAACAGGGGTCTCTTGCAAAATTCAGGTCTTGACACAGATTTTGAACACCTCCAAAATTCAAGGGTGTTCAGATCCAAGGATATAGCCTTGCAATTTATTCACACAAGGTCAAATCCTGACCTCATTGAATCTTGCTATTAACTTAAATGGGACTAGGATCAAGCCCATAAATTTAACCATAATTTAATGACAATTTTCTATAAAAGAAACTGTATAATCCTGAGGATGCCCATTCTGATTTCAGGCTCAAATAGGAAAAAACCTGATACATCCTCGTGATTGTTTTTAGAAACACTCACACAAACAATCCCTTAAAATCAGCTGCCCATCTGCAACACCAACAAAACAAAACCAGACACATTTCCAGTGGACTGAAAACTTGCCAAATGATATGTTGGATCCTCAAAGCATACTTGGTTCACACTGATATTATATTTCATTATCAGAACAATATGTCTTCTGGTGATCTTGCAGAACATATTGGAACGATGAAGTAATACTATGGAAAAAATAAGTCTTTTTTTCTTTTCTAATAAGTGTTAATAGTGTTGGTGACTTTGACTTATTTTTTTCTGTCTAGTACCTCAACATGTGGGACATCCCATACATTAAAAGCAAACAATATATTACATTAACATGTTCACAGGCAATACAAGAATCCCCTTCCCTGTTCTAACCTAGACTATTAAAAAAAAAAAAAAAAACCACACACACACACACACACACACACACACACTTTAGACATGATCCTTATTAAAAAAATGTTTGACCAATAAGGATGCACCTTGCTCTGTGCAGATAATCTTTGGAAAGAGGTTTGCAAATAACCTGAAAGGCTGCAAAACATTTTACAAAACTGACGGAGAAAAACAAAGTTTAGAACTGGTCAAAAGCAGACACTTTAGTTAGACTCTTTAAGCTAAGGGTGAATAGCTTTAAGTTCATGTATTATGTAAAAAGTTCTCCAAAGCTCAAGCTGTTTTCTATAGCTTTAAAGAGCAGAGAACAGCTTTCTGACATTCAACATGTAGACTGCATTTCTGCTGGATTTGATAAAAATACAATTAAAATGTTGTACAGGAGGTTAAGCCAAATTGGCCTGCATCCTAGAACCCACTCCAAGCAAAACCTTGACGAATATACTATACATAGAAAAGGGTTGTCCTCTGGGATTCCCTCCCACTTTCTTTAACCTGATATTTTGCTCATCCTATTATGCGATTCCTCAGAGGAGTGAAACACTAGATTGACTCATTAAGACTCATCATTTACAAGATGTTGACAAATGCTGGCATTTATCCTGTTGTCATAATAAATGTGAGAAAATGACCACTTGGCAAATAAGTGATTCCATGAAATTGCAAAATACAAACATACAAGGGTCTGTGGTAATGTGTTGATATTGCTATGCAGCATCATTACAAAGATGCTTTACGTATTGTGATACACAAATTTTAAAAGAAATAACTGAGTTTTCCCTAAGAAGAGGTTATAATGAATATTTTTCATGCATTTTAATAGAGTTTTCCATCCAAGTATCTCAAACTTTAATTAAAAAATTGAAAGTATGAATGAATGTCTCACAACACTGCTATTGGATAGATATGATTAGGCCCATTTTACAGATGAGGTCAATAGGAGCTATGGGTGCTCTACTAAGATTGTCAGCTCTTTGGGGCAGGGACCATCAAGGTACTTTAATTATTATGTATGAGTACAATGCCTAACACTGTTTGGGGCCTGTAGTGTGATGAATCTGAATCCTTCCTGCACTGTTAGATGTAGCTTAGGGCACAAAAAAGCATCACCATCTCCGGAGGAGTAGCTGACTGCTTTTTGTCTGGTCCCTACCCTCTGACCTCTCTGGTTTGGGTGGTCCTTCTAGGGGTTAAAATTCCTGCTGGCATAGCTCTCCGTGTCATTGGGATACACAAACCTCTTAAGGTGCTATTTCCAGAGAAGGCCTAGGTGCTACTGCTATGCAAATGGTAATAACATTAAAATAATATTAACAATAACATTAATAATAATAGTAATAATAATAACCATAAAATATTTTTGAAAACCAGGCATTATCTGTCTAAAATCATGGACTCAAAAACGGAGGCAGCCACAGTTAGATGACCATTTTGAAAATCTGGCCTGACATCTAGCTTTCTTGACATCTGTTCAGAGCCGAAGTAGAACCCAAATAGCCTGTCTCCTGCCCTGAGTTTTGGCCACATAAACAGAGACAATCATTTAACAAACCTAAAAAATGTCCTGTAGGGAGGGCCATCTTTTTTCACACTCAATTTCATTATTTTCATTTTTTTTGTTTCTTGCAGTACTTTTTATTATGAAGGGCTTTTTGTTTGTGTTGTGTTTAATAAAAACAAAGGAGTAAGTGAGACAAATAAGCTTGACAGAGACATAATACAGCAGGAGATACAAGGCTAATTTCTGCTCTGAGGTACATACTGCAAATGTGAATGTAACCCATTGGTCAGTGTGTGTTACTTATCTCCCTCAGTGCCTGTTGAAGAGTCTGTTACAACTCCCATCTGGAGATCCTGGCTCTTTAGCGCAAGCTACAGAGACACATGGTTTTATCTCTGGAGGTCCCTAGCTGTCATATAAATACAAACAGAATTTGTCCCATGTTAGTTAAACAATGTCAAATCACCAGGTTTCTCAGAAGTGAGGTTCATATTGTGATAGACCAGAGTAATAGATTGTGGAAAGAAATAGATAATACAAGGAAAGAAGTACACGTGAGAGGAAGGTCTATGTAAAAGTAACCCAAGATTCTTTTCATTATCATGTGTTTATTAATACACTCTCACCAGTTCTTTCTTGTGAGATTAAAAACAGTGATAGTAGTAACAATCAAAATCAAAAGTAGAAATAACCCAGTTGCCAAGAGTACTGAGGCACGATTGGTTGCTAGTTCATTTAGTCTACTGTCCTGCTTTAGTAGCAATCTGCCTGATACAGCAGTTATCATACAAAAAATGTAATCATACAAGAATTGATAGAATTGCTTTTCTGTTAAATCCCAGAACTTGCATCAGTCAAAATTCCCATAGTAGGCAGAAGTTCAGAGCCCAAGAAGGGGTGTAACTCAAAGGTACTCTCTTTCTTCAACTAAACTTGCAGTTATCAGTCTTTCATCAGGCTCTTTTTAAAAAAAAAAATCACAGACAGTATTTTGGCAACACCTTTTGGAATAGGCATCTTTCTGCCCACACATTTGGCTGAGTTGTCTAGCTGAGATCACTCTGTCTCTGCTTCTGCCTCTCATCAAGCTGGAAGCTAGCTTTTTTTGCCTCCAAAAACAGTCTACAGGGATATTCCCAGCAACAGCCTAAATCCAAAAGTATCTCAAAGAAAGAAACATTTGCTAGAAAATTGAGAAAAATCATAATAAATCAAATGCAAGCAACATAATATCATATCTACTATGACATCTGGGTAACAGAATGGCTAAAGGGACAAAAATCTTGAAGTTAACCTTGATTTAAGACACCATACATTTATAATCTAGAGTGCAGGTGTCTGCCTTTCTCATACCTCTCAAACTGCCAAGGACCCACTGTGGAATGCAATGTGTAACAAAGACCCAAAATAAACAACAACAAAATCACCCCCGAGGGAAACTTAAAATGCTGTGGAATTATGACGGGGAATACCAACCCCGCACTGGAGAGGAGAGAGTTAATGAACTGCTCTTGGCCCAAGAGACCACATGTCCTCACCCCTGCTGGGCATGCTCCCTGTGGAGGGAGCATTCAAAAGCAAGCAGCTCAACTCAGTCTGGGCTGACTGAGGAGGAGAGCAGATGGGTGCAGCAACCTCCTGTCGGGAAGCTGCCAGGATTCCAAGCTGCCAGGGTTAAGCCTCCTAGCCACGCTTTGGGAAGTCAGCTGACCACAGGAATTGATGGGGATGACCCACTGTTGCCAGCAAAGGAGACTTTGGAGATGAATCAGAGGGAACACTAGAGGGATCCCATGTCCAGCCCCGGAGATAACGCTGGAGGGACTGGAACAAGGGTAGCAAGTGACCCAGCGAATGCGCTTGGGGTATCAGGATCTGAACCCTGTGTCAGGGTCCACTGTTTCAAAGGGCCCTGGGTCAGAGCCCAGTGGAGTAGGGTGGGACTGGGTTCTCTGACCCTCCCCACTCTCACCAGTGGGGGACACTACCTTGTAATATTGCTGCTAGGCAAAGTGGCCCTTGGAGGCTCACTGTTAAGCGTTATATCCTGGTGTGTCACCATTAGGGGGTGCTGTTGGCCATGAGCACTCAACCAGCTCCTGACAGGGAACCATTCATTTAGGGTAAATAATTCTTTCTAAAAGCTCAGTTCCATAATTCTGCATGTTTGTGATAAATAATGTTCAATAATAAATGTGAGGGGAACACCACATTTATGTGGGATATAGGGAACTTTAGGACTCAGATGGGTGATGTCCCTTGACATGAGGGACATGTAATGGTTATGGTCCTCCTTCAGTCATCTGCTCATCATCTGAGATTTTCACTTGTATCAGAAACTCTCTCAGCTATACAGTTGTTACTTTGATATTTCAGCCCAAACATTCTTTATTACCACTTTAGACCCAGAGTAATCTCTCCTATCGGCATCTAGGCAATGACATTTTCTCAGTCACAACGCCATGGTGTGAACTTATCACACTGCTTCCTTTTCTGTGCACTCTGCTGTTGTATTTATAGTGTTTTTAATTGAGTTCTGGACTCCCAAGCTGCATTTATTAGACATGGAGCAGATCAACACTTGTAAAGACACAATTAAGTCGCAGCCAGGTGTCAGCTAGTGCTTTCCTCCCCGCTGGCTTCTCCTCTGCTGAGTACAGTCCATTAACATTTCCATAGCTCTGTTTGTCCCACAGGGGAGTGTTAGGAATCCCACCCCCAGGAAGCTCTGTATTCCTTTCCTTACTTGTTAGCTTAATCAGAGTATGGGCTAACTTCCTATTGCAAGATCCCCTTCCTATTTATTTATATTAGGCTGTGCAACTTTTCAAAATATGATCATGTGTGCAGTGCTGGCTCTACTGCCAGTCAGTGAAATGTATATGCTTTGGGCTTGGCTTACCCTAGGTAAGACTCACGTACCCCATTGTGCTCCACGGAGCTCTACAAGATTTGCTCCAGTGTTACTCATGATATTATGCGCAGATCTTCATAAAAAAAAATCATCCCTCTCCACTGTTGCACACTTTGAACAGATGTGAAATAATTACACTGCTCTACAGCCAAAATGCTTCTGAAATAAATGTAGTCAAACTTTACTAATTCTGGGTCACTGAGAATGAAAATGATGCTTAAAATTGTTGATTGGCTCTAGTTTTCAAGATATGCTATTGGGTCAGTATATACGACCCTTGACTTGGGAATGGCGGAGGATAAGTGAGTTATAAAGGGAAGGGATCTCAATTTAAACCAGAAATGACTAAAATACATCTTTGACCGGATCTATGAATAAATCTATGACTGGGTTTGGACAGTACTTGCTTTTTAGGCAAAACAATGAATGATGCAATCTGAAGCTGGTATTGCGTCATACATGATATGAATTGCATCATGTTATTCCTAGAAGTCATGGATGATGCAATCATAACGAAGCTTACATCACTCTGCTGAACAAATTGCCCTATATCAGCTCTAGAAATCATACAGTGTCGTGCTCTCTTATTTGTCAGTGTTTGATTTTGCAAAGGGACATTTCTGTTTAGCCAAAGTGAGCAGAGATGCCTCGTACTTGTGTGAACAGTGCAGATAACTTCTGCTATGTTTGTGGTGAAGTGACTTTTGCATCACAAAAGCGCAGTATAACCACTATGGTTAAGAAAGCCTATCACCTTTATTTTGGCTGCAAAATTGGAGAGCAGGACAAGAGGTGGTCCCCACACATATGCTGCAACACTTGTGCAACAAATCTTCGCCAGTGAATGAACAGGAAAAGGAAATCTATGCCTTTTGCAGTGCCAATGATTTGGAGAGAGCCAACAGATCATACCAGCAATTGTTACTTCTGCATGGTGCCTCCAGTTGGGAAAGGTGTGTCAAAGAAGAAAAAGTGGACTGTGCATTATCCAAACATTCCATCAGCTATACGCCCAGTACCCCACGGAGGAGGACTGCCGGTTCCTGATGCACCAGAATCATTCTCACTTGAGTCAGACGAGGAAGAGGAAGAGGATGAAACGTCTGGTCCTGAACCATCAATGTCATAGGACGCACATTTTCTCCCATCCTCCTCCTCTGAACCACACCTCATAACACAAGGTGAACTGAATGACCTTGTCAGGGATTTGGAACTACCCAAGAGTAAGGCAGAGCTGTTGGGCTCCAGACTACAGCAGTGGAATCTCCTGGCAGGTGATGTTAGGGTTTCCATGTTCCGTGACCGTCAAAAGGATCTTGTCCCATTCTTCTTCATGGAAGGTGATCTTGTAGCCTGCAACAACATCGATGGTGTGATGGCAGCCCTCAACATCGTTCACTATCCAGATGAGTGGAGACTGTTCATTGATTCATCGAAGACGAGTCTTAAAGCTGTTTTACTGCATAATGGCAATGTTTTGCCATCAATTCCAGTTGGTCATGCAGTCCATATGAAGGAAACCTATGATAACATGAAACAACTTTTGAGGTGCATAAACTATGACCAACATCAGTGGCAGCTTTGTGGCGATTTGAAGGTTGTTGCTCTCTTGCTTGGTCTGCAGACTGGATACACAAAGTACTGCTGTTTTCTCTGCGAATGGGATAGTCATGCAAGAGATTCCCACTACATCAAGAAAGATTGGCCACTCCGACAGTCATTGGAGCCTGGGAGGAAAAGTGTTCAGCATCCACCACTTGTTGAATCAAGGAAGATTTTGTTACCACCCTTACACATCAAGCTGGGTCTGATGAAGAACTTTGTCAAGGCCATTGACAAAACACAAGCAGCTTTCAAGTACCTCCATGGAAAATTTCCAAGGTTAAGTGAAGCTAAGATAAAGGAAGGTGTCTTTGTTGGTCCTCAGATTGGTGAACTTCTTCGAGATGATGCATTTGACCATGCACTGCGTGGCAAGGAAAAGACGGCATGGAAAGCCTTCCAGTTAGTGGCAATAAATTTTCTCAGAAACAACAAGGCAGACAACTACAGGTTGTTGGTGGAAAACCTCCTCAAGGCATACCAAAGCCTTGGTTGCAACATGTCACTAAAGATACATTTTTTGCACTCTCATCTAGATTTTTTTCCACCGAACTGCGGAGCAGTGAGCGACGAGCATGGCGAGCGATTTCACCAGGACATTGCAACAATGGAGAAATGCTATCAGGGCAAATGGAGCCCATCAATGCTTGCAGACTATTGCTGGACAGTGACAAGAGATGCTCCATTTAATGAATACAAGAGACAAGCCAAGAAGCGCTGAGTAGACACTGAATAGGACTAAACTATGTACAGAATAGTTTTTTGCCTTTTGTTTCATAATAAATTTTATTTATATAAACCTTTTGCTGATTTTTAAAGTGTTACATAAACAGGACAGGTGAAATATTATCATGTAAAGCAACCATAAACACATGAAAAGACCTAGGTTTACAATTTCTGATTAAAACTCTACTATCTACACAATATACATAGACATAAAATGTAAAAATTTAAATATCATAGAAACAGTAGCCAATCAGTTGTTTTAATTGTCATATTTGAATTCAGCACATCAAAATACATAATAAATAGCACATTTTATCTCTGAAGCAGACGACTTCTCAAAAATTGTAGACCAGTGTTACCAAAGGGCCATTGAAATGGTCATAGTTTTCCATGTTAACACACCACAGAGATCAACAGGGGCAACTCATACCTTTCAGAGCTAGTGTTTCAAGCTGTCTGCAGACTCTGGCAGAAATCATTGCTTTGGTTACCTTCCGTTCACATTCATATCTTCTCAACCATATGTACTAGAGAGTTAATTTTTAGAAGGCAAGCTTAGACGATGCCATTGTGAAAAATGTTCTGGCTCACCAAGCCACTGAGAACCAGGCCCTTTTGACCCCAATCCACACTTAAATTCATGACCTTTGCAGTAAAATCACCTTTTCACAGAGTAAAGACAGTTTTCCAGGATAATTGCAAAACAGGGACCAGAAATATTTTATTGAACCCACAAAAATGCTACTCTCTTTTATTATTTATATATATATATTATTTTTTCCAAATATAACAAATGTACCATAATACCAAATTCATCATAATACATGAAGTAAATAAAGAGGGTTAGGATTAAGGGAGGACAGGGGAAGCGACATATCTATTTTCAAGTTCTACCTTCATTATAAAAAGTCAGGCTAAATTGTTCTGAATTTTTCAGGCATTCCCCTTCTGCAAAATGCCAGTCATTCATTTGCTGCCATGTCACTGAGCCAGTCATCAATGTCTGGTGGGGATCGACTTTTCCATTTTTGCAGGTTTAATTTGTTAGGGACCAAAGCTGTATATTAGAACCACACTGTTTTGTTACCAGGTAACTACAGGCCTCGGGAATATATCCACGAGTGAAACTTAAGGGGTAGGGCTCCAGCTTAGCATCAAGTTAGCCCTTTGACCCAGCTTGTATCAGAAATTCTTGATACTGGGACACTCCCAAAACATCTGAGCGAATGTAGAACCACGGAAGTTACAATTACAACAGCAGTCAGCATTTATGAGGCCCATTACCATTAGCGTATGTGGGGACACTATATTCGAAAAAGTGTCTTTTGATAAATAAGCCTAGCCTCAGATCGATAGTTGCTTTTTTTAACATTAAATACATTTGTATTGCATTGGGTCAGAGATAGTTGTGTATCCAAATCTCTAGTCCAAGCAACTCTCAGATTACACTCTCTTTTTTTTAAAAAGGAATACTCTTTGGCCATGAGCATTTTTTCACATACCCCTGTAAGGACTCAAATTTGCTTCTATTTAAGTCAACAGCAAAATTCCAATTGACTTCAGTGGAAGCAGGTTCTGGCTTTTTGTGACCTAACGATGTTCCTGAAACAGATGTTCATAACCACACACTTATGCATGCTCATTTGTGTCTCATTATTAATTCACACAGAATCTTCTTTACTCCAATGTACTCTACTTCAAATAACAGCTACACACGTCTTTGATTTCTTTCTTGAAGTCACAGATTTATTTTGCAAACACCTGTAAACAAAAGACAATGAATAGAAATAAATTTTGCAACAGCCAACAAGAACAATGCAAATAAAGAAAAGCAGTTTGCTGACATATAAAACGTTAATCAACCATCTGGAGTCATGTGAAAGTTTTTATGCAGCTGGTGTAAAAGTTGAACATCTTTCCCTGAAGTTTACCAATTTGTTAAATAATAAATCTGTCTTTTTTTTCTGAATTGTGCGTGTTCTTCTAATTAAAGTGAAAAGCAGTTCAAGTGCCCACAGCACTCAGTGCTTTATAAAGTCTTCTTTGCTGACATAGATTAGGGAAAAAATTAAACCATAATGTACTGTTATGAATATTATTTCAAATAAAACCCAGAATACTAACAACAACAAATAAGAATTAGAGCAATTGTTAGATCAAGATGGGTGTAATTATAGGCCACTTCAGTGAACTACATTTCAGCTGGGCTTGGTTCTATGGTTTAGGGTAGTCTCCATTAAATATAGGAAAATTCTGTTAATTAATTAGCCCTCAGTGTTAAATGAGTTTTTAAAGCTTGAGAGACCAGGGAAATGTGGGATTTGTGGGGACTTGACAGTGCACATTTTATCATGTTAAACCCAGAGTGACTGTTAATGTAGGCTACAGTACCTTAGAGTCAGAAATACAGTTAGGGATGAATGCAGATAAAATACCAAGGTTTAACAGGAGATGATGAATGTTAATGCAACATTGAGGTCCAGATTGTCATTATGTGATTTTTCTCAGTGCTGTAATACCCAGATCCCCTCATTTTTAGACTGTATAGGTTACATTTTTAAAGAGGTGCATGAAATGTTATGCAAAAATGTGATTGGGTCTGGTCTTTATGTGTGTGCATGTCCTTTGTTTTTTGGCTCTTTTCCCAAAGGGTTTGTTAATGTTTTTTTACTCTGCAGGATACACAGGAGGTGCAACCCAGGAGGAGGGGATGCTTAACGTGGTCTTTGCAGCTCCCAGATTCTGGGATGCGCTGGGGAAGAGAGCAGCTTCCAGCGTAAGTTACAGAAGCCCCTTAGGGTTATTCTAATTTGTGACAGCTTTACACACAGCAACTACCCCTATTACTCCTGATTTCCCCCTTCAGGCCATTGGCCCTTCCCCCATACTAGAGGCTGCACAGCTTGGGGAGTTTCCCCAGGGGCCCCACCACTCCCTTTGGGGCTCTTTTATGCCACTTGCGCATAAAGGGGTTAAAGTGGGGGCCAGAATTTCACCACTAAAATGTAGCACATACCACTAAAATATATAGTTGGGTACATATATGTAGAAAGACCCAGACTTTAAAATCTGGATTCCAGGAAGGATTCTGAGAGGAAGGATGGTTGCAGTGGTTTGGCAGCTAGCCAGGGACTCAGGATACCCAGGTTGTTTTCTGCCCTACCACAGATTCCTGTGTGACCCTGAGAAAGTCGTGAGGGTCTCTGTGCCACAGCTCCCCATCTGTAAAATGGGGATAATAATGCCTGCCTCAAAGGGGGGTTGTGTGGATAGATACATTGAAGCTCATGAGGCACTCAGTTACTACCGTAATGGCAGCCATATAATGAAAGGACCATATGAAGCATGGGCCCAAGCCTGTAGTCTTTACTCTGTCAAAGATCCTATTGACTTCAGTGGGAGTTGAAGTGTGTTTTCCCTAAGTAAAGATTGCATGACCAAGCCACAAGAGAATTAAAAAAAAAAAAAAGTTCCGAGATTTGACATGATTCCTTAGTCAGCTATAACTTAGGCATGATAATGATAGGAACCAATATAATTATATAATTTTCTATAGATCAGCGTGTACACGCTTATATTTTTGTAGCAATGCATTGCTAGTAATGTCCTCTGTGGGACACAGCATACTGTCCCCAGTGTGATGGTGTCTCTTTGTGAGCCATTGTGGAAAGCCATGGCTCTGCATTCTCTTTGCCTCTCGCTGACCCTCTGGAGGAGAACAGAGGGAGTGGTCCCAGTACTTTCCTGACCACAAGAACTGAAATTGTGCTTGTCACTTACACAAGATGCAAATGAAAAGGGAAAGTTGCTTGTGCAGTCTCCGTTATGCATCTGCATAAGCAGGGGTCAGACTGTGAAAAAAATAGGTAATGGTATTCACGCCAGTTCGAGCCACAACCAAAACTTAAGCCACTCAATGGCATCATGCTCAGATACTACATTTATGGGTAGATGCCACCTGGGTACAGCCCAAACACCTAGACATCATAGAGGAATGATACCAAAACCCACAGATGCCAGTGATAGTGCAATGGGGTTGCTCACTCATGCAATGGGGCCATCAGGCTCTTGTCTGCACTCCCTCAGTCGGGATTATTGGGGTCCTTCAATGGTAGTACAGTTTGGTCTAGGGTCTCTCTGGGTTTCTACATGGGGATCTAGGATCTCTCACTGGGGTCTCTATCTGGATTCTGAGTCCTTCACTGATATGAGTGATGGTATGGGTGTGACATATATGGCAACTCCCTGCAATATTTTTGGGAGATCTGACTGTATTGAGATTATGTATCATCGTGGGCCAGGGACTACATGGAATTCCAGTGCAGGGAGGGGGTGACCATAGCCCTCCAGGACCTAAGATCAGCATGGGGAGGTGATTAGACAAATTCACTCGGGTTGTAACACCTCCCTAGAGGCACTACCACCTGGAGAGACTAGCATATACTGGTTGAAACTGGATTCTCTAGAGACCATCATACAAGAAAGGACTTTTGAATAAATAGCCTGAATTTAAATTGACTCAGGGCCTGCTTTCTGATCCAGCAAAGAGACAGGACCTTCTGTCCTGGGAGACTCCAATCCTTCCTAGCAAGGGTTGGAAGGACTTGTCCTACTTATGGGGGTGTGTGTGTGTGTGTGTGTGTGTGTGTGTGCTTATTCTGAGCCAATGTTGTTATGAGCTTGTGACCACAGATAAATCCCTGAATGGGGTTTGAAGGACTGTTTGCCTGCCAGAGCCCTTGTTGAAGTTGGGGTGAGCTATGGTAAGCTTATTAGCACGTGTGTAGGTTTTGTTATTGTTTTTCATATCTTTTCTCTGTAATGCTTTTACCTTAAGAATAAATGTGCTTGCTCAGAAAGAGCTATGTGGTAATTTAATTATGTTGTGGACAGCTTCTGAGGAGGAAAGCAAAGCAGGCCTGTTGAGGCAGTCTTATTTCCTGGGGAAATCAGTGTAGGCAGGGATCTGGGCAGCCTGGAATTACCCCAGTCAGGAACAGGAGAGACATGTGTCTTTGCTTGAGAGAGGTGACTGCCAGGGAGTCGAAAGCCTAGAGTGGGTACCCTGAATTGTGACAACAGGGTGCACTAGAGTTCTGCTGTTTTGAGATCTCTCACTGGGATGTGATGCATTCCCTCATTGAGGATCCGGGATCACACACTAGAGCTCGGGGTCTGCCAGTGATTCCTTTGCTAGCAATTGATGGGGAAGATGCTACCTCAGGTGGGGCTCATATGCCTGTCTCAGATAGCTGGGTTTTTTTCTGAATTTTTGTACCATGGACTCCAACTGGCCAGTAGTACCAACAGAGGACGGATTCCCATTAGGGAACTAGTGCCTAGGTGACCTTCTGCGGGGAAAAATATTGATTTTTATGTCACTAATACCAAAACCATGCATCAACAATATTAACAAACAAATACCAGAGACAAACAAGATATAAGGCTAGAGCAAGCCTTTAAATAATCGTCAGCTACATGGACATACATTTTCACAAGCGTACATGAGGGATAGTGTATGCTTTATGGGTGAAAGTCACTCCCACCCACTCAAAGCTGGAATCATTAGAGTACAAGTCCTGCACAAAGCCCAAGTTTCACAATAATTGGGCTTTCTGTGGGGAATTAAGCATGGAGGGGGGCATCAATCCGCAGCTAGGCTTGAGGGTTGAAGTGTACTCCCCCAGCAAATCCTATGTGGGGGCACCAGACAACTGGATTCATGAAAGTATAACATTGGCTTCTGCCCTTGCTTGCTTACAATTTTCCCTGTGCACCATTTTATTAGGAACTTGTGTAGTTGCTCCACTTTTGCTTCTGAATAATCCCTAAACAGGCTTACCCTAGGGAGTAAGTGTGTGGAGAGGTTTACATAAGCCTTCCACTCTGGGGTGAATTTAACTCCATGTACATATTCTGCACCTTTGTTTATTTATTAATACTGTGTTGCATGCAATACCGCTGTGGTATTATTAGAGCTGCTCTGAGTCACATGCAAATACTAAATACTAAACCGCACAGAGAATGCACTTGTGTGCACACACACATTTATCCAAGATAAATACTTCAGGGAAGAGTCTCATCTATGAGCTGGACTCTTTGCATTGCTCAGGGGACAGAAAGATTCTAGCCTCAAATGGCCTCCATTCCCCTGGGAAGGGAAACTCTCCTCTACCATCTGTGACCAGCAGAGCCAGCTCCTGCACCAGACATCCCCTACTAGTGTAGAGGATCGGAAGGGGGGCATAGAGGGAGGGCAGAAGGCAAGTGCTGGAGCTCTTCCACTCTTGTAGGGTCCCCAAAGTTCCTCCACCTTCCACAGAGGGCAGGTCAGGTACATACCAAATGCCCAGATTGGGGAGTAGTGACTGGCTGTCTGATGGCCCCGAGTCCCCTGTACTGGGTGGAGTTAGGATGTAGGGGAGAATCAAGCCCTTCATGCTTTTTTAAATTTTATTTTTAAAATTTCCAGCCTACACTTGAACCTCATGCTAATTCTCTGCAACATGGGCAGTAGCTATTTTTTATCAGCTTGGTTGTGGGAAGGAGATCAGGGACCTCTTGAGATGACAGTCTGTCAGAATTTAAATCGAGGAGGATCTCTCTCTTAGCAGCCACAAAGATTAAACAGACTAATGAATCAATGTTTTAGACCATCCACTCTTGGGAGCTTTCACTTAGGTCGCATCCCTGATGGTCAGGTCAGGAAATGTTCTTTTCTGTCAAGTGGCAAGTTTCCCTATGTGGTAGTGTGAGTTTTCTCCTTTGGGTGAGATCCAGAAACTTGACAGAGACAGATGCCAATCCATATTATGTGACATTTCCTCATCTGACTCACAAAGTTTGCAAGATCATTTCACCAGCCAGTAGTTTGTGGGAGAGACTGTTTGCTTGTTTAACAAAAGCAGTTCTGAGGTTTGTTTTTTTCCTTCTTTCCTCTTAATGGCAGTTATTTCTCTCAGCAGTGTGCTGTTAAACCCCCTCACCCCCTTGTATGGTGTTTTCGGTCTTTAAAGCATTCCAGCTGTATCTTTGATCTGTCCCTCACCATAGTACCATTCACTTGATGTTAACGTGTTCTTTTAAGATTCTGTAACTTTACACACTTCAGGAAGGTTTTGGGTCCTACTTTGTATCACTTCTGTAATCCTTAATCATTCATAATTTTGGTTATATTTCTTTTGAATATGTGAATAGTATTTCTGTTCTATTCAGGCTCATATATTCTGCCCATCATTGTGGTATGTGAGAGACTGATATATCACACATGCAGGATTTTCAGAATGTCAGAAATCAATTGTATGAGGGAAAGTAGCTTAGATAGTATCCATGAGCTTTCATGGATTTAGTTTGATATTAAAATGTATCGTGATAATGGTACATAGCTAAATAAATAAAACAAAAACAAACAAAAAAATCATTATTTTAAGTAAACAAACTGCTGCTGATTTTTTGACAGGGAAATCACTTTCACCAGTATTTGTGAACTTCCTAGTTACTTGAGTGCTGACAGTTTGTCAGCAAATAGGACTGCAGACAGCAAGCACACTTCATTTGGGGCTACGACAATGTTCGTTTCCGATGCTCTCATCATTGAATGATGAGCCTTGTCATCTTCGACTTGTTGCCATTTAACAATGCAGATCTGTGCCTAAGAGACCTAATGCATATTACCTTATGAAACAGTTATGAGACATAGATAGGAAAAAAATTATTCTAAAATAATACATACTGCATAATAAAGTCCTGATCTGAACACTCTCTTACTATGGGAGAGGGGATTAGAATCTGAATTCAGATTCCAGTTTTGTATTTGGCCCCTTACTCTAAAACCTGGATCTGAACATGCCCAAACATTGGACCTAATTAAGGAAAGTGCTTAAGCATATGGTTAATTATAAACCAGTGTTTTTAGTCGCACTTACCTGAATTGGGATGCTTTACAGAATATCAAACTGAGAGGGGTTTGAAAGCCAGATCCAAATTTTGCACCTTAAATGAAAATGGATAAGATAAAATTAAACATTTTATAAGTTAACTTTTCACAAAATTATTTCATTAATTTTTAAGGTGAATGGGGGGAGGGATAGCTCAGTGGTTTGAGCATTGGCCTGCTAAACCCAGGGTTGTGAGTTCAATCCTTGAGGGGGCCATTTAGGGATCTGGGACAAAAATCTGCCTGGGGATTGGTCCTGCTTCGAGTAGTGGGTTGGACTAGATGATCTCCTGAGGTCCCTTCCAACCCTGATATTCTATGATTCTACCCAGTCAATAGGGGGGTAGTTGAAATCCCCATTATTATTATTAATGCTCATGAAAGCTGTAAAACTCTTCACTTGAGATTGAAGTCCTTTAATTAACAACGGAAGCAGAACTGACTGGGTAATCTGCCTCACCATTACACTTCCACCATCTTGCAGAGGAACTGCCATTAGAGTTAGAGAAAAGTGAACTCTCCAAAAACCTTCCCTGACCCAATTGTGATGGTAGTTTTGCGATGACCTGGAATGAGATTTCTCAACTCATTTCACATAGTAGCCAACTTCAAAGAAAGATTCAACATTGCTGAACTGAGTTAGAAGTAGAAGTAGAGTTGGTCAGAAAACAGGTTTTTTCTGCACAAAATTCTGACTTGGTGGTGAAATATTATGGCTGAAAATTGAAAATTTTTCAGCCAGAAACTGAAAAACATTTGATTCAAACTGCCATCAGAGTGCTTCATGGAAGTTTCAGTTCAGATGCTTAATGCTCCCAATTCTCCTCTAACAGCGGGACTCTGTGACCTGACTACAGCTCCCATGATGTCCCACTTTCTTCCCTCCTGGTGAGGGAGAGGGGTGCATCATGGGAGATTTAGTACAATGTTCATGATATTTTAAAGCTATACTAATTAACTGAAGTACACCTCAGAGAAAAGGTAATGTAAATGGAAGGAATATTTGAGAAGTAATAACATAAAAAGGAGGATGAGTTATTGGCAAAGAATGAGAAAGCAACAACTGAACATAAGAAATAAGGAAAACTTGTGATATTGTTTGCGAACAGTGAGGTCAGTTAGATAATGAAATAATTTGCCAAGGCAGGTCAGAGAACTACCACCAATATAGATGATCAAAAGTTAATTTGAGGTAAAGGAGTGTGCTACCCCTTTTAGAGTCACCCTGATCTCACAAACCATACCTTTTGGATGAAATTAAGGAGCCTTCCTACTGTCCCTTAGGCTACGTCTACACTACGGGGAGGGGATCGATTTCAGATACGCAAATTCAGCTACGGGAATAGCGTAGCTGAATTCAACGTATCTGATCCGACTTACCCCGCTGTGAGGATGGTGGCAAATCGACCGCCGCGGCTCCCCCATCGATGGCGCTTACTCTTACCTGGGCTGGTGGAGTACGCGCATCGATTCGGGGATCGATTTATCGCGTCCTGATGAGACGCGATAAATCGATCCCCGAGAGATCGATTTCTACCCACCGATCTGGGCGGGTAGTGAAGACAAGACCTTAGTGACCTATTTAAACAGAAAGAGGAACCTGAACATGGGGAAGGAGACTAGAAGCAGAACAGCCTGCAAGGGATGGCAATCTCCATCTCTCTCTCCCCGAAAGGCTAGGCTGACCAGACACAGAGATTTTGTTTTGGACTTTTAGTTTGAGAGACTGAACTAGGATCCTTTGATCTGTTATTCCATCTGCTCCTTCTCTGGAGCTTCATTAAAGGAACTGTTCTTCCTTTGATTAGTTTGTTTTGGCTTCTCATTGCCCTGATCTATGCAGTTGGGGGAAGGGAAGATGGGGCTCACCTGCAATGGACCAAAAGGGGAAGCACAGGGTGTCTCACCCGTTTATATTATATGGATTAAATTCTGTCTTTTCTGACACAGCTTGACCAATCCCACTGGTTTCCCTTGGCATTGGCTAAGATGTAAGTGGTGAGTTTAGCATAGAAGACAATCCAACACCAGCGTAAGCAGATGGAGTAGATGATGCAGCACATACTTTCTAATCAGATTCTCTATTATTCTGCACTGCACGTTGCAATCATTATTATCTTGGTGTCAATATGAAATGGGTCAATGGGGTAATATTTTAAATTGGTATGTGATTACATTTGATCTAACACAAAACCAAATGCAGACCCAAGTTCTGTACAGATTTACACATCATCCAATCCGGTTAAAACACAGAACTCAGGGAGTGATGGATATGGCTATTGCATCCATGCCCTTCGCACAGATCCTCTGCATGACAGCCTCCATATAGCTGGTGTGGATGCTATTCCTGTCCATGAACACCAGCAGTGGTTCCTACGTGGTTGTGCAGCTGACTTTTCCCTACTTCTAGGTTGTGTGGGAGGATCCTGTTGCTCTCTCTAACCTTCTTTATGAAGACTTTGCTTGAGGCAGGAAGATTTCATTCAGAATTACTGTATATAAAACTGCAAAGTATTCCAAAATGGTGTCACATCACCACAGGGGAAAGTACTAGATTGCTTCAGAGTCTGCTGGTCATTGGATAATAATTACAGGATGAGATCCTGGCCCTATGAAGTCAAGGGGAGTTTTGCCATTGACTCACTGTGGCCAGGAGTCTATCCCCACATTCTAAACTGACAGTCCATACAGACTCAACCAACAAAAATTAACTGGGGTTGTATCTTTCTCTTACTATTAATCTTCTTTTCATAAGAGAACAATCAAATAATTTCATATTGCACATTTGTTTTACAGAAAAATACAAAAGGATTGGTAAGGCATGAAGTGAAAGGTAAAGAGTTTCAAGTCTGAACAGCCATGTGATTTGTATATCACTGGGTGAACAGAAGAGATAACAGAACGTATCAAAGATTTGTAATTGGACTAGGCAATGACATAATCATATGGCTCTCTCTATTCCTTAGATTAAGCCTTTGTCGGTCCACAAAGAAAGAAAGAAGTTGTCTTGTTTAAAAAAAAAAAATCAAACAAGTCCAAGCAATTCTGCACCAATCAATCATTCAAACAGTAGCTGGTTAGGATGACACTGATGTATGTGTACTGTACCTACTCACGCCAATATCAAACCTGGTTTTTGTATGGCCTGTTTTCAATAGTTTAAACAAACAGTGATAAGTCCCGGCCTCCAGTGAGTCTAATTGCAAAACTCCAGCTGACTTCAATAAGACCACACCCCAAACCTGTATTATGGAAAGGTGTTTTTAAAGCAAATAATCATTGAACATTAAATAATAAACTAGAAAAATCGAACAAGGTAATATAATCATCCACACTCCAAAACTGAATGGTTGATATGTACTATGTGTTTTTAAAGCATGGAACATGCTATGAAAATAATAGATATTAATACATTTAAACAGCATCATTCTTCCCAAAGCCCCACTGTATGTGCTATCTACAATATATCAGAATCATTCATTCCCACAGAGAAAGATAAACATTTCTGGAGAAGTACGGTATGTGGCAGACATTCTGCATTAACAAGACAACACAAGAGTTTATAAGAGAGAATGTAAAAAGAACTCCTTCATCTGAAATGAAAGTGCATAAATAAGAATGTATACAGGCAAGCCACTGATATGCAATGGAATGGATTTATGAAGAAATCATAATGAAGGAGATGAAGGAGACATACAGAAAATTAATTATGAACTTACGATAAGATATACTGAAAACAACACTAAGAAAACTTACCATAAGATATAATGAAAACAATGAAAATGCACATTGCTGTTTTGGACTGAATAGAAAAGGTAACATATCACAGGCCACGGAAGGGATAGTCCAGATTTACATACAACGGTGAGAGCTCACCTGACTACTGCATACAGTTCTATAGCACAATTCCAACAAGGCTTCAACAATTTTGAAGGAATTAAGAGAAAAGCAATGAAAAGTATAAAGGGTCTGGAGGGACTGTTGGATGAAAAGAACTAAATATTCATAGCACGAGTATATGAAATATGATAGCCATTGTAACAGATATGGCAATTTCCTGCAATATCCTTGGAAAAACCCTAATTGAATTAAGTTTTAAGTATCTTTGGAGTCCATTGTATTAAATGCAAAGGTTATGTATTTTTGGGGATCAGCATTGTATGTAACCTCGCTAGGGGGGAGGGATGATGTGAACCTTATGAAGTGTTGTGAATGTCAGATAACTGTATTGCACAATGCGCCAGACAAGAATGGACTATTGGACAAACAGAGTCAAGTGGTTTGCATGGGGAATCTCTAGGGGGAGGTGAAACAAAAACCCAGCCTTTTGAAGCTATGACATGAGGAGGGGACCATTGTCTACTGAATACCTGTTCCCAGAATCTGAAGTTAAAAGGCCAAACTGTATAAAGGAAAAATTAACCTATGCATGGGTGCGCTTGTTCTGAGCTAAAGCTGTTATGAACTCGTAACCCTAGGTAGGGTTTGAACGACTGATTCCTGCTAGAGACCTTGTTGGAGTTTGGGGATGATCTTTAGTAAGCTCATTGACATGCATGTAAGATACTTTTATTGTTTTAATATGTTTTCTCTGTAATGCTTTCATCTTAAGAATAAATATGCTTACTTAGAAAGAGCTGTGGGGTAACATCACTGCTGGCAATCATGTTGTTCATAGCTTCAGAGAGTAAGCAAAGTGTGGATGCTGGTCTGGTTATGCACTTTGGCTTGCTGTGAATAGCATAGTGTAGGCAGGGAACTGTGCAGTGTGGACAAACCTGGTCAAGAGGAAGAGAGTCTTGGGTCTTCTTCACCCAAAAGGTGACAGCTGGGGAGCCAGAAGCCTAGAGTAGGTGCCCTTGCTGGGCTACCAAGGGGGAATACAGATGCAGTTGCCTTGACTGTGACAGTGATAAACAAGTATTGGAAAGGTCTAAGCAGCAAGGAGGTAGAAGAAATTGATGATGATTCAGAAAGGTAAAACTAAAACTAAAGAAGAAATCAAGCAAAGAAAAATGCAGACTGAACTTAATAAAAATATCCTAGGGACAGTTATGCTGGGTTTATGGCTGTTCTACATCACTAGAATGGTGCAAACCAGCTCCAGCATACCATTGCATTAGGCCTCTAATAGTTGTAGCCTCCCCAGGGAAGCAGAGAAAATAGTAGTGCCCATCATCATAGTATCTAAGACACTTTGGCTATGCCATGGTGTAAAATAAAAACAATTTAGGACGCACACAAAAGTGCTCTGAGCCATCTGAATCTTCAGTATTCTGTATGATTTTTGGTGTAGTTTGTAATATTCTTTCTTCATGTCTCATCCTCTTGTCCTTACTCTTCTCCTATCCCTCAGTGTTCATATGTCATTACTAGGGGAATTCTTTAGTGAAAAGGCTGGGCCCTGCATTTTCATAGATTCTTAGATTCCAAGGCCAGAATCGACCATTCTGATGGTCTGGTCTCACCTGCTATATATAGACCACAGAACTTCCCCAAAATAATTCCTAGAGCATAACTTTTAGAAAAAACATCCAATCTTGATTTAAAATGGTCAGTTATGGAAAATCCACCACAACCCTGAAGTTGTTCCAATGGTTAATTATTCTCACTGTTAAAAATATATATCTTATCTCCACTCTGAATTTATGTAGCGTCAACTTCCAGCCACTGGATTATGTTATATCTTCTGCTAGATTGAAGAGCACATTCTTAAAAAATGGTTCCCCGGATAGGTACTTATCGACTGTATTCAAATCACCCCTTAACCTTTTTTTGTTGTGCTAAATAGATGGAACAACTTGAGTCATCTCTGTAAGGCGTGTTTCCTAATCTTTTAACCATTCTTGTGGCTCTTTTCTGAACCCTCTCCAATTTATCAACATCCTTTTTGAATTGTGGACCCCAGAGCTGGACACAGTATTCCAGCAATGGTCACACCAGTGCCAAACACAGAGGCAAAATAACCTCTCTATTCCTACTCGAGATTCCCATTTTTCATCCAAAGATTGCATTAGACCTTTCGATCGTAAGGTTGCACTGGAGCTCATGTTCAGCTGATTAACCACAGTTTCTCCAAATCTTTAGCAGAGTCACTGCTTCCCAGGACAGAGTCCCCTATTCTGTAATTATGCCCTACATACTTTTTTCCTAGATGTAAATATTTAGCCATATTACAACACACATTGTTTGAGCCCATCTTATCAAAAGTGATCCAGATCTCTCTGTATCAGTGACTCATCATTTACCACTCCCTCAATTTTTGTGTCATCTGCTATGTTATGTTTTCTTTCAGGTCGTTAATAAAAATGTTAAATAGCCGAGGACCAAGAACCAATCCCTGTGGGACCCCACCATAAACACAGCCATGTGATGACAATTCCCCTTTAACAATTAGATTTTAATACCTATCAGTTAGCCAGCTTTTAATCCATTTTATGTGTGCCATGTTAATTTTATATCCTTCTAGTTTTTTAATCAAAATATTGTGTGGTACCAAGTCAAATGCTTTGCAGAAGTCGAAGTATATTACATTTTATGCGATTACCTTTATCTAATGTCATTGAAGGTTGCTGAGAAACCTAGCAATATAACCATGGGATGTTTGTTTTCTGCCCAAGGTCAAGGAAAGATTAGCCACCAGTGCACAGAAAAGACTCTGCTGGCAATGACCTGGCCTGAAGCTTGGATACTAATGGCCCAGGACACTGAAAAAGGAGAGGTGGTGGTGGAGTTTGGTCACTGTCACTTTCTAAAGGAGGAAAAGGAGAAAGGAAACAGGGTGGTAGTTTGTGAAGTCATTGGTATTCACTGTGAACTGGACAGGTCACTGCATTCTTTATTCTATCTGTTTATTTCTCTGAAGAAGACATCAATGACCTCATTTATGAGGAGGATCACATGTTCTTTGCTCACCTTTGCCATCTCATGAGTCATTTAAGTTGGATTGGACAAAACAATTAAAGGATCAATCCTGCATGGCAGAAAGATGGGCAGCATTATTGGTCTAATACTATTGCAGGTCATTTCCAACTCTAACTTCTAGGATTCTCTGACTACGTGAAACAAACAAAAATAACTTATATATATATATATATATATATATATATATATATATATATATATATATATATATATCTGTTACTAGTGTCTAAATGGGCTCTTCCCTGAAATCTAGTGATGAACTGGGGTAAAATACTCCAGGAGCAGCTTGTATTTGCATAGACACACCTACTCTGCCTAGGTGATCATCAGACATACTTGCTTTGCCAAAATGATCAATTTTGGAGGTTTTGGGTTAATATTCACTTAATACCGGGGTAATGAAAATTTGTTGTCCCTGTTGCTAAATGTATTTAGCATGCCCTAACTTTAACCCTCTTTTCTCTTGTGTTTAAACACAGAGCCAATTGGACTCCATTGAAAGTCCTATTTTCTGTTTGGTGATTACTAGAGCTGAAATGACCGATGAGCAGTGTAGCCCGGGGTGCCTAGGGTAACACTCACTAAAAATGCCAAGGTCAGGGCAGCCTACAAACAGGAGAGCAGATTCTCCCAAAGACTGTAGTTAACACTGAAGTTAAACTGACCAAACAGTCACAAACTGTGCTCCTGATCCCCCACACTGGTTATCAAGAAGCAAAAAAAAAAAAGAAATCACAGCCCTCTTTATTGCATTCCAATTCTCTGGCTCCCAATCAGCACTTAGGTCCAGTACAGTGAAAAGTTATTTGAAAACTCTGCTCACTATATAAAATGTTCTTCTGACCCCCAAGGGTCAGCCATGTTACCAGGTCAATATCAGTTTGGATCTTACCCAAAATACCACACTGCCAGCCAATCCTTTAGCACCTAAAACTAAAGGTTTATTATAAGGAAAAAAGAAAGAATGAGAAGAGAGTTGTTAAATGATAAAGCAATCAGATATATAGTGTCCATATATCAGGTTTTTAGCAGTATTGGTAAGTTTGCTGGCTTGGACAGTCCCTCTGGAACACATCCACAGCTTGGATGGGTCACTCAGTCCTTTGTTCAGAGCTTTGTTTGTAGAAAAGTTACTCCAGAGGTAAGAAGCAGGATTGAAGACGAAATGGAGATGATCCAGCTTGTACTTCCTGTGTCCCAAACACAAGCTTCACAGCACATGGCATGGAAAAGCCTTAGAGTTCTGTCCATAGGCATGCTCCTACATGTCTTGCTGATTCACCAGGTGTATCACTAGTTCCTTTCCATGGGCTCAAGCAGCAAGCAGTGGCAGAGATAAAAGCAGCAGCAGTGACAGCGGCAAAGGTGGCAGCATGCGGTGAGTGGCAATAGAGACAGTGGCAGAGATATTGCTTGATCTCCCCCCTCTTTTCAGGTGAACCCATGTGAATGCATCCCTTAATTATAGGACTTTGCTGACTTCAGACAATCAACTGTGAGTAGGGTGCAGCAAAGGGAAAGGGAAGTGGTGTGTTAAAGGGACATTCATCCACTGGACTTTCCCACGGTATGGTGGGAAACTGAGGCAAAGGATACTGCCCAATGTATTGTTTGGGTGTTTACTTATGATTCACATGCTTTTGAATCATTCTTGTGGTGTTTTCTCAGATTAATGCTGAGTTCCCTTTCCCTTTTAATAAAAAATCATTTTGTTATATATAGACTCCGTGCTTATGAGTGGGGAAACTATTCCCTCTTAGAGACATCCTGAGATGATGTTTAGTTTTCCCAGATTACTGGGTTGAGGCTTGAGCCAGTTCTGTTTTTCAATATCAGGACAAAACCCTAGATATTGAACCTAGCCAATTTTGCTGTCAACCCCACCTGGTAGACAAGAAACCAAACATAATAAATACAAATGTAGTAGATACTTCAAACTATCAGAACAGAAGGAAGTGGTACATAATGTATCACTATCTTGTATGCATATCTTGTTTCCAAAAAGCAAACAAGCAAGCATAGAGGGGGAAAAAAGAAAGGAGACATGTTGAGAATGTGTAGTGGTCACCATTTTGGCCAATATACTGGAGGCTGAACTGGAGACTTCCAGAACTAAAAGTATGAGCTACTATAGCTTGAACTGAAGAGCTAGACCAGGGGTCGGCAACCTTCGGCACATGGCCAACAGGGTAAGCTGCTGGTGGGCCACGAGACATTTTGTTTATGTTGACCGTCTGCAGGCACGGCCCCTCACAGCTCTCAGTGGCCGCGGTTTGCCATTCCCAGCCAATAGGAGTTGCAGGAAGCATGTATCAGTTCTGTATCTGAAGTTAGGAATATTGACTATGTAACAATTACAACTGTGTGGGTACTTGGGGAATGCCCACCAGACAGTAGGCAATCAGCCTGAATGGGCCATTAGGAAAAACAATAGAATGTGTCTTTGAAGATGCTGATCTCTCATCTTCCTGGAGTTCCTTTCTGTGGATGTTACAAATAAACCTTGTCTCATGGTGGCTTTAACACTGCAAAGTCATGTGAAAATGTCACCTGGTACGGAGTACCACTTTGGACACTGCTGGTATCTTTCCACTGCAAACAAAGGATTCCAGCCTTATATAAATCCTATTTAAGGCTGGGAAGTGAGTCAATCGGAGTCAATCTTCTCCACTGCCTCCCTGCCCAAGAAAGAAGACTGCTGAGAGCACCTGAAGAGACAAAGGAACTAAGCTGGGGAAAGGAAAGGGCTGAGACAGGGGTCTAGCCTGTGAAGAGAAATAACTGGAACTCTAAGCTTTAGAAACTCTGCAACCTGAGTAAAACAACATTGAGGGTGAGAAATTACTATTTGCAACCTGTTTATTTAGTGTATTAAGCTTAGTTTGTGTGTTTTGTTTTATTTGCTCAGTAATCTGCTTTGTTCTGTTTGCTATCCTTTATAATCACTTAACATTTACCTTTTTGTAGTTAAGAAAATGATTTTTTGTTTATTTCAAAACCCAGTTTGTGCAATTCATATCTGGAGGGAGGGACAAAAAGCTGTGCATATCTCCCTCCACATTGAGGGAGGGGGTGATTTTTATGAGCTTACGCTAAATAGATCTCTATATAGCGCAAGACAATATTTTTGGGGGTTTACACCCCAAATGAGGTGTGCATGTGAGTGCTGGGTAAAGTTCCGAGCTGAATCCTCCCACACAGAGCTGATTTCAGTCTGTGTCTGCAGCAGGATGTGGTCTTACCTGTGTGTGTGCTAGAGAAGGCTTGAGGGCTTTACACAGCAAGGACAGGGTGAGGAAGCCCTGGCTGGTGGAACGGGCAGGCTCAGTGGGACCCCAGCACAGGGAGTCCAACCCATCATAGGCCTGCTAGAACCAGAACTTTATTTTTCCATAGCCCTTTGGCTATGTTCCTCTTATTGGTTCTCTAAGTTGTATGGAGTTTGCCAATTATGAGTTAAATTAGAAAATTATCACCTTTACTGTTGCTTTTGATCTGACCAATGAAACTGCCCAACAGGAGATCCTTGCAGGATCACCAAGACAGACATGGCTAACTCAGGTGAAGAAACATCTCATTTTCCCTTCGTTGACAGGGTGGAGACTCAGCATTAATGGAGTACCATAAGTGAAAGACACATAATTGCACATAAAGACTGAAAACACATTAGTGCATTTCTGCCCTCTTATAACATCATAGCTATAATTCCCAGGGCAATGTGACTTTAATTACCAAAGAGGTGCAAGAATTCTCTAAAAATACAGAGTCTGTCATGGAATATGTTCATGATAAGGCAAACAAGCCAACATGTGCATTTACTATGCATTATAGACATGGGTATGACATCACTGAAAGCCAATTAGAAAGTTCCACTTGTGTCACTTTAGAGTAAAGCAAAGACTATTCAGCACTCACTGCATCAAAGAATGCATGTCACAGAGATTTGCACAGAAATGGGTTGATTAATTTTTAATGACTTATGCCAGAAAAAGTTTCCCTGTAGAAATTACTATGAGAATATTGATGGTAACCAAGATGTTTAAAAAGAGATTTCCAGAATTTGTACATGTGGGTCTTACATGCACAGAAAACCTCAAAGTCAAATCTAATCCAAAATGGCATTTCTAGCTCTAATATATGCAGTTCAATAAAAAGCAATAAAAACAATGTGTGGCATGAATTTTCACAGTTATGTAGGTTTTAAACCGCAGTTTATTGAGGGAAAAGTATATCCTTAACACGGCAATCCCTTCATCTTGATTTCTTCAGGTAGGACTGGATGCCTTTCTAGAAAATAGACTTTAGTCGAACAAGTTATTGTCTTCAGTGCAGGAGTAACTGGGTGAAAGCCTATAGCCTGAGTTATACAGGAGTGTAGCGGGGTGGTTACCCCGCTCCTGCCCTGAAGGGCTTAGAGCAGCCCTGGGGGAGGGTTGTGGCTGGGAGCTGCTAAGCTGGACTGATTGGGAGGCAGATGCAGCTGGGCCGCACCCCAATCAGGCCTCAGCTGGCCCTATATAAAAAGGCTGTGAGCCAGAGGCCAAGCAGTCTCTCTCTGCCTTCAGAGGGAGAAGGGCCTGGCTGCAGTGAGCTAGAGACAGAGTACCTGAGTGGAGCAGGGCTGGGGACAGGCTGAGGATCTGGGGAGCTCCAGCCTGGAAAGCCCCAGGCTGCGGCCTAGTAGGAGGCCAAGGGGTACTGGGTGTTGCAGAGGGCAGCCCAGGGGTAGGCCAAGGCAGCAGGTCCAAACCCAACCTTGCCTGTGATGAGTGGCCTATACTGCAGTCTGCCCCAGGGAGCGGGGGCTAGTTGGTGACTGGCAGTGGCATTATTCTGATGTAGTAGGCTAGGGTGACCAGACAGCAAGTATGAAAAATCGAGACAGGGGATGGGGGTAATAGGTGCCTATATAAGACAAAGCCCCAAATGTCGGGACTGTCCCTATAAAATCAGGACATCTGGTCACCCTATAGTAGGCCCTTCTGGCCTTAAAAATTAATGAACCTTTGAATCATCTCCTGCATGCATCATTGGTAAAATATGCAACGAACAAACAAAAAACTCTTCTAAAGTAAAAATAGACACTACTGAAATACAGTAATATTTACACTCCAAGGTGTCATAGACTTGAAGGCCAGAAGGGACCATCTGATCATGTAGTCTGACCTCCTGTGTATCACAGGTCACCAACACTACCCAGAACGTGCTCACTAGCCCAACAACTGAAATTAGACCAGAGTGTTATAGCCCTATAACTAAGGATCTGTGTTTCTCATGGAGGTCATGGAAGTCACGGATTCCTGGGAAGGGGTTCCCCCGGAAGGGCGACAGGAACTCCCCTCCCTCAGCTCCTAGCTCCATGTGCTGTCTCTGCCCGCAGGCACCAGTGTCCCAGCCAATGGGAGCTGCAGAACCGGGGCTTGGGATGGAGCGGAGGCAGAATGTGGAACTAGGAGCTGAAGGTCACCGCTTCCCAGGAGCTGGGTAGGGAAGCTTCCCCAGCCCCGCCAACCCTGCCCCCAGCACCCCCAGTGTCCCCCTGGGCTGTGCCCCCCAAGCCACATCCCCCCCAGCACCCGCAGCACCCCCAGGGCCGGCCCCCCTAGTCCCACCCCAAGTTTTAGTCAGGGGTATATAGTAAAAGTCATGGACAGGTCACAGGCTGTGAATTTTTGTTTACTGCCCATGACCTGTCCATGACTTTTACTAAAAATACCCATGACTAAAATGTAGCCTTACCTATAACTCCTATAAGATTCAAGGAAACATGCACTGAATGTTACTGAAATACCATGTAGAGGACATTGTTTTGGTTTTACATTACCCTGGGAAAAGCCAGCCACCTGTCCCTTTGTTGGGTGGGACATTGTGGAATGAGGCAGGTGGGCGGGGAGTCAGGTGGCATGGTCTACATGTTTATGTGTGTACATCCCCTGAATCTGCAATATAGCCCCTCACATAAATTACTCTTGCTCCTGGCAGGAGTAATCATCACAGGCTGCAACCAAATAGAGCACAGGCACACATTGGCAATACTTTCTCAAAATAAATACACCCGTTTGGAAAGCATTTTGCACAGTTTGGCCCATATGCTTTAAGTATACACAAACACTTTCCAGTATTTGATAGCACCCAGATTTAAATATGGAATAAAGATGTTATGACGTTAAAAAATCAACCACAGCATTAGCTGAATTGTTGAGATAATTCATGTCTATTAGATTCATTTAAACTTTAATATAGGAAAGATGGACCCAAATCGGAACCTTGTACCTCTGAATTTTGGTACTTCAGATGAAGTGAAACCTATATATGAAGCAGCCCTGATTTTAGTTTTGCAAAACCAAAGCTACTTTACACAGCCTCTGTGGCCCATCTCATATGCAGAGTGGAATCCCATGCGAGGAACTCACATGTTACATACACCTCTATTCATACTAAGCTAGAATCAGGGTCCCAGGATGTTTGAATGCAGGGAAAGTTGTGAATAACAATTCTGACAATAGCAAACTCCTTCTTATAGTAAAATAGTCTGTGTAAAAACAAGGTCATCGTTCCATAGTATCCTATACTAAATAAATTAAAATTCTTTGATACTCAAAATGAACTGGCTTTAAAATAGTATTGTGCTTTAAATATTTACACCCAGTGCCTGAAACACATTTTCTCTTTTAGTTCCTTGTCATATATGTTCAGGATTCATTATATTACTTGAAGACAGCAAGGTAAATTTTCTCAGAATGTTGTTTATGATGATCAAGGACTGCCAACGAGTGGAGCACTTTTATTTTAATTGATCTGACTGGGATGAATTTCAGCTCATCTCTGCATATGAAAACATCTCTCTATGATGATTTTTGTTAAATTTTGTAACACAGAATGATTTAGGATTAAAGGAGAAAATATGGGCTCAACCACATGAAGAGGACTTTCAATATTAAATGTTATTTTTTTCATACTATCAAACGTTGTCATAAAATAGAGAGGAGATGAGCCTAAGAATGGCATTTGTAGAGAAACTCTGAAGAAAAGAGTCACACTAAAATCAACACATGGAATGGTACTGAGTAAATTAAAAGCTAACAAGATCTGAAAGCACCACAATTATTAGTCCTGATTTAAGTTTCTTCTGCCACCAGTAAAACCAAAAAAATTCAGAAGTGAGAAATTTGCCTTTTTATTTTACTACTATTCTTCCTTTGCAGTTTACCGTAGTTCTAAAATAGACAGGCAAAGAAAGAAAGATTTATTTGACCTACCTGTATGCCTTGAAATATGTATTTAGCACAGCTGTTCTTTTGTGTTTAAACTCATCAAAAAAAAAATGCAGCTTTAATGTAACCCACCATTGATCTGCAGTAAGTGGAAACAGAATCTCTCCTTAATTAGTATCATCCAATCACTTTTTTACATTTCTACAGAACACACACTGTGAACTGTTTAATGGACTATTATTTAGAAAAGTGGCGAAGAGCTTAAAAAAAGACACAGAGTGAAAATAAAAACTAGCGGTGTCAATGAAAAATGTGTTGCAAAATAATGGAAAAAAAGATGTTTCGTTAAGATGGGCTTCATTGGCATTTTACTGTATAGATGAACACTGCTCCAATTACTGCCAACAATGGGGAAAGGGATAGAGAGATATAGATTCATTACTTTCAACACCCTTAACTGTCTACCACTGAATTCGCTTATCTGCTCCTTTTTCTACAGGACCAGCTCTTAGGGGGGAGGAATAAACAAAGAACTGAGTAGAGTGAATGTGTCACAAATTACCACAAACACACTGTGACTCAATGCACTTTTCATTTCTCTCCTCATTAACTGTGTCTTGCTCAAAATGAGAGACTGGGTCTAAACATAATCAAGTCCCACAGATAACAATTGACTTGACTGCTGGGGCAGTCATCACCTTCTAGCTACGGGGAAATAAATTTAGAAATAAAATGAGTTAAAATAAAATTCACTCTGCTCTCTTTTCTGTGCTCAGATAATTTGAAGGCCATCAAGGCCTGCAGAAACAATCCATCTCTCTGTGAAAAGGAAAGCAGCCTGTGCCACTACCAATAAGGCATGTCTTTAGTGTTATCAAGAGTAAGTATAATTACACAGTGGAAAGGCCATCAAAGTGTCTTGGGCTCTGGTATTTTTTTTCCTGAGGTCTTCATCAATAGTGCTGTCTGAATGGAAAGAATAAGTGTGTGGGGGGGAGGGTGAAAAAAATGATATCCTCCAGATTGGTGTGACTGACCTGCAATCTAGTAAAGCACATTATAATTTGAGAGCAGTAGGAAGATTCAATAAAAAAATTGCTGTCTTCTACTTTAAATCAGGAAGAATTAATTTCAAGAATCTTTGTGTACGCTCTTGCGGTCCTGGTTTGTCAGAGCTGAAATTTCTCCACAACCCAGCTAAAGTACTTCCTGTTGGAGAGTATTTACACAAGCTGAGGTACTTTCTCTAGACTTAAACAGCCTTGCATTTCTGCAAGGCAGATTTAAATTTCTATCTGCTGAAGATATACAGGGCTACTTGTTCCTGTGAAACAAAGACCTGCTCCCGCACGTCTTATTCAGACAAATCTCCTCTTGAAATTAATTGGTTAGTTAAATGTCCTTAGAGAGGAGCACCAGAGCAAGCCCCCGATGTGCATTTCTCACTAGTTTTCTAGTGACTAAAAGAATCACATAGCATATCTGATATTATTTAGTAATACAAATCCATAGGTATGTGTAACATGTACGAGTTCAGTCCCGCAATGCCTTACTCAGATCTGTAAGCATTACTCAGGTGAGGTGTCCCATTGAAATCAGGTGAGAATTACTCATGTAGGTAATTCTCGGGAGGATCAGGCCATACGTTTGGAGTTCATGCAATTAACTTACTCACTTGTTTGTATTCTTACAGTGTATATGTCATTAGAAATGAGGAATGCTCCCATAGTTATGGGTGCCCAGAGCTATTAACTTGACACTCTGCAGTCTGTCTTAAATCAGCTATAAGAACAACCATGGAATAAGGCTTGAGAATAATGTTCCAGTTTCATCCAACCATCATGACCATTGGTTGCCATGTTATTCCTGGAACTCTCCCTTTCCGTGGCTACTGGTGCTGGAAAAATTATGACATCCAAAATTGCTGTCCCTGAGTGCCCTGAGGTAAACTAGGTAGCTGGAAAGCCTTAACCTATCCACAAACAGCGGAGTCTGGCCTTGTTGGCTCATCTCTAGTTTTCACAACACACATACATTTTCCAAACATTTCTTTTAATAATGGAAAAAATATTACAAGAAACATGGCTGAGTTGTACTGCTTTGACAAACCTCTTGGTTCTTAAATAATTACTATAGATCTCCTGGAGTATAGAACAGCTGAAGTACAGAAGACCAAGAGAAGTGGCCACACATAATAAAATGAGAGGGAGGAAGAAACATAACTGATAGAATGAAAATGTGAAATGCACTTGATATATTCCCTTGAAAATGCAAGTTGGTTTTTTTTTTTTTTTTTGGCTGACTGGTAAAATAACTCTCCATTTTGGGTTTTGTTTGGACACAAATACTTTCTGGAAATAGTGGGTGAAATCCTGACTTGCCTTTCCCTAGCAGCACTGAGAGCTGGCTTCTGGAACAAGCTCAAACAGAAATTCAGATCTTGGTGTACTCTTTGTGTGCAATACTGAAAAAAATTGAGTCTCTTCGGTTATGTTAGTTTTCTCAGTCCATCTGGCAATCAGAGGACATGCTGGCTGAAATGTAGTAGTATGAGTTCCAACCATATGCCCTCTAAGTGTGGTCTAATGTGTAATGGTTTGCAGAGTGTATGTGAACAGGAGCTTTGGTGTAGACACTTTGAAAATTCACGTTGCAAACAGAACTATAGAAAAAAAACTTGTTTTCAGTGCCCTCTCTCATGAAAAGTGAAACACAAAAATTTTTAATCCAATAAATTCTATCCCGAGTAGCTACTGATGCTGCCTCCAACCTCCATACCTGTTAAGTTTACTGAAATTTTAGAAAGTACGAATAGGTTAGTAGCTTTTCAGGATGATCATCAGTAAAAAAACTCTCTTCTGGGCTGATGAATACTGGAAGGATATTCACAAGGTATACCACTAGCCTACCAGGAAGTCAGAAATCTTCAAATATGCTCCAGAATAGAGCAAAGCTACAGAGGGAACACACATTATTTCTTTAGGCTCAGTCTTTTTAAATATAATGGTTCAAATCGTGTGCATTTTTTTTTTCTATGGAAACATCATGGCTGCCCAATTTCACATTGTGCCAAATGTGTGGTTTCCTACATTTTTCAGAAAATCTGTTTCTGGCAAATACACAAAAATTGAAAAGGGGAATATCAATATTGTTAAGTCAAACTTGTCCACATCTTCAACCAACAGTTTGTTAAGGAAGACAATGTGGCAAGTCACAGAAAGGTGAAACATACCTAACTTTAGCATTCCGCGTGAGACAGCCCCCACACTCATTTAAAACAAATGGTGCTATAAAGATTAAAGGAAAGAACAAGAATAAGAAATAAAGGTGTCCTTCAGTCATAAATTTCTACTAATCTCATTAAAATACCTCATATAATAGATCTTCCCTATGACAGACTAAAATTACCTGAGTAGGCCTCTACCAGGTCTCTGACAGACAATGGAAATTTGGGTTTTGTGACTAGGGTGGTATCTGCGTCTGCATTTACTCTCTGGAATGTTTTTTCGCACTGTAGGTGGAGAGGATGAGGCTGCACCTTTCACTGCGGCATGTAGCTACACGTACCCTACATGCCGTCACTGCAAGAGTAGGCAAGTGTGGCATTGCAGCATTCACTGCTCAAAGGTGAAAAAATTAATGACACGAAAATGCTGCTCTGACAGTAATTGGGAAAATTAAAAAAAAAAAAGGTATATGCATGGCAAGGAAGGCTGCTGAAAGCCTAAACAGGTTTGCAAAAGCTTGTATGTCAGAAATCCTTTTCCCCTTCAGAATTATTTATTTGTATCATAGTAGCAACCCAAATCAAGGATCAGGGCTCCATTGTGGTAGGTGCAGTAACAAAGATAACATTCCCTGCCCCAGACAGTTTACAATCTTGGTGTCTGACAGGGTTTAACAGACAGATGACAACAGACAACTGTGGTGAGGGCTGGAAGTAACAAAATAATGAACACAAAAGCAGAAGTCACAGCTCTTCTCTTGTCTAATCAATGTTCATTACTGCAAGATGAATGTACTTATAAGTAAAATACTTATCAATATTATTTGTGTGCCCTCTGTAGGGCAAGAATCTGCCAGTGTTCATGAGTAGCACTGCCTGATCCATAGTGTCCTATTGAGGAGTAACTTCAGCATGGCTCCAACATTCATTCTCAAAGACACAACTAGCAACAAATTGGATGAGGATGGTAATGATCATGATACGCAGTTGGCAATTGTAAGTCAGAGTCAGAGACTCCAAGGACAGAAAAGATAGAAACAGTAGAAATAAAGAACAAGGATTCAGAAGGAAGCATTTGATAAATCATGGCCTACCACCTTACCAGAAAAGGAAAGGTGCTTTAATGGTATGTGTGTATTTGATTTAGGTCAAAAAATATGGCATCAGAGCAACGTGCTTCTATAGAAAAGGTTCACTAGCAGAAAGAAGAATATGCAGCACTGCAAAGTGATGCACTGTATAAATGGAATCTTTTAGTGTAAATATAGTTGATTTGTTCATAAGTGTTTCTTAAACAAAGCTGAGTAAAGAGCTAGAGCTTTATATTTCCACTTCTCTATGTCTTTAAATCTGGGACTGTACTCCAACACAAGAGTAGATCTCAAGTGCTTTTTGCTTCAGGATGTTCCCTGCAACACTTTCATAAATAAGCTGCTTTTTTCCTTTGAATTTGCAGATGTTGTAAGCTTTTTTAGTTAGAATTTCATTCTGATAATCAGCAAAGGCATTCTAAAGTTTCAACCATCGTCACATAGTCACAAACTGACATTATGAAACTTTGTTCATTAGTCTCAGCAGAAAGCCACAGCATACAGTTGCAAAGTGAGAAACATTCTGATTGAGTGTAATAATACCCCAAAAGGTAGTCATCACGTGAAGCAAATACTAAAGCTATGTAAAGAATTTTATTTTGTTTAGAGTAGAAGTTTGGCAGTAGTTTGAGACTAAATCTTAGGAAAGGGTATTGCAATCATTTAAATCAGTGTTCTAGTCACAGCTGCTGGTCTTGAAAGAAGCTATGGCTAATGATGCCTTATATGTACAACTTTATTTACCTTTATAAAATTATTTTTGCTAACAGTTCAAGTAACTTACAATTGTTTGTATTTAAGCATACAAAGAAGTGCTTTAGTGCAGACACTTAACCTCCTTAACATTTCTATAGCAATCTGTATTTTCTTTGATATTAGGATATATTAACACAATATTAAAGCCTCTAGACCACACATTGGTTTGTGAGGGTGACAGAGTTAGTTCATTTTGGCATACGCTCAAAAAATAATGCAAAAAAACTTTCATAGTATACACCCGATTTGTGAAAGGTATAGCAGAAGTTGCTTGGGAGAAGGACAAAAATAAGAATCAGTGTAGGTCAAGGCTGGTTAGCCCTATGGGTAGTTAAGGTGGCTCCATTGCTCTTTCCATGTCTATTTGAAGCAGATCAAGATCCCACCCTAGTCTTGATAGAATACATACACAAACTCAAAATCTAAACCTACCCCTTTCTGGGTGTTTGGCTAGTAGCTAAAATAGTAACAATACTACAACTTTCAGCTAACACTTCCACAAAATTGACTATTCCTAAATCTCCCCCTTCACACTTTCTACGCTTCTTTTCCTGCCCTGTGGCTCCACTCCTCTTATATCCTGGAGCTAACTGAATCCACCTGATAATACAACTCATCTGTAGTTAGACCATCCCTTAATTCAAAGTTTAAGCACCTGGTAAGAGGATAGTTCAGCCAATGAGGCCTACAACCTTATGCCTCTACTATGCAACCCTGTTACACTACTCTCATGTTTTAAAAATCTATTCAAAGGCAACAGGACCTTCTCAGGATGAGGCCTTTAATGCAAACCTGGGGCTATAGTTGGTTGCTAGTTAGGCCAATTGCATATTAGATGGAGCAAATTATCATTGAAGAAATACTTGAAAAGCCAACAAAATATAGCAGTAGGCCTGTTTCAGAAAGCTAAATGCAAACTTGGCTAAAATGCTTGCAATGAATTGACAGCTATTTTATTAGTGAATGCAGAGGAATTTTAGGAAATCATTAATAGAGCCATGTTTTCAAAACAATTCAGCAACCATTTAGACACTTAGAGTGGCCAGATTTGCAAAAGAGCTCAGCACCTAGGAGCTCTCATTGCAGATAATGTGCAAAGACCTGCTTGCTGGAGTATTTTACAATGCCAGTCCTATCCTCTTGAGATGCTAGAAAAGCAATAATAAGTCAGTTCCACTGCTATGAGCCTGCAACTACTTTAATAAAATGTTGGAGATGACTGGGGCCAATGAAGTTTGGACCCAACACAATCTAGTGTAGTAAAATGTGCTTCTTTCAGATTGTACACCTGCAGTGCTGGCACTAAGCTCCCACACCCTGATGATCACAATATTATTTATTTAATTTCATTAAGGGGCTGGGGCTAGGACTGAGTGCACATTTGTTGGTTTGGGACTGGTTGGGTGTGTAATTTGAGATTATGGGTAGGTGGGTTTCATCTTTTGAGCTCCAGAGATGGTTAGTGTTCTCGTGTTCCACCTTCCTCTGCCATCTTCCCAAAACTAACAAATCTGTTTTGGAATCTGGTAACTAAATATGGTGCATATATATATTCTTCTGCTTACCCAATGGTTTTAGCTTAAATACAAAGGGGAATTCGAGAGTTATGTGCTTGCTTTTATCTTCATTTAATTGCCTGACTTGAAGATTGGTTTGATGTCTATCTATGGCCTGCATAGTATCTGAGTATCTCACAATCTTTATTTTTCCTCATTTAGCCTGAGGTTGGGGTAATTATCCCCATTCCACAGAAGGGAAACCGAGGCACAGAGTGACTAAGCCCTGAATGCACAAGAAGAGATAGGCATTGTAAAGTTAAGCATCACAACACCTAGCTTTTAGGCACCTAAAAAGGGCTTTTAAAACCCCTGTGATTCACAAAGTCTGAGCTAGGCACCTAAGCTCCTACTGAAAGAATGGGAAGAAATAGGCACCTTAGATTGCAATTCACAAAAGTCAGGATTCTAGGTGCAGAGCCATCTACGCTAAATATCAATGAGAGGGGTGTGTGCTAAGCCCCATCTGTGTCTTGCAGATAGTGCCTGGCTGTGGTTGGGATGCTCAGCTGCAGATCCTCTCTTGGCATTAGATGCTTACTATGCTGTTAGTAAGTCGCTGGGGATGGAAAGGGAAGGGAAGTAAATCAAGAGGAGGAAGAAACTACTACCCTAAGAACTTTTAGCCCAGTGGTTAGGGTACACAGCTAGGGTGTGGGAGACCCTCAGTTCAAACCTTCCCTCTACCTGAAGAGAATAAGAGATTTGAAGAGTGCTTTTCTACTGCTCAGGTGAGTGCCCACGCTGCTGAGCTATTGGGCATTCTGACATGAGGCTCACTCCGTCTCTTGTGTTAAAGCTGTTATTTTAATAAATAATTAAAGACCCATTGGCATGAGGGGGTCCTGGATCTCCCATCACCCAAGTAAGTGCACTAATCACCAGGCTACAGAGTCATTCTCATGTGTCTTTTCTGTCACTCTTTAAGCTGTTGGGGTGGAGTGGGGCGGGGCGGGGTAGGGGGCACAGAGAGAGAGAGAGAGAGAGTGAGATAGCATACAACTCCCATCAGAATATCCCATAGTTTAGTGGTTAGTGTACTCAGCTGAGATGTGGCAGTTCCCTCTTCAAATCCCTTTTCCCGCTCAGGTGGAGTGGGGACTGGAACAAGGGGACTCCCACTCCTCAACCACTGGGCTCAACGTAATCTCCCCACAAGTTTTGTGTGAACTTGCCTGCACAGGGCCTGATCCTGTAAGTGCCTCTGAGGCCCACACACATCTTAGGTGGAGGAATGCCTATCTTCCTTCAGTTTGTGGATTGGTCTGGGGCTTAGGCAAGAGCCTGGACACCTAGAAGGAGGCAGCAGTGCCCATAGGCAGGGAGTGGGAGTTTTTGAATTGTAGTGACCCCTAAACCTAGTACTCAGGCACCTAACTCCTTCTGTGAATTTAGGCCTCACTAATATACCCACGGTCACAAAGGAAATCTGTGGCAGAACAGGGCACTGAGCCCAGTTCTCTTGGGTCATAGGCTAGTATCTCAGCCATTGAACAATGCTTCCTCTCTATTGAGGGTGAGAGAGAAAAGTACAGGACCAACCCGCCACCTCCAAACAACACACCCTATGTTTTGCCAAAACCATCTTCAGGCTTTCATCCTCTGTCTTTCTTTGTCCATCATATTCTGCTTTCACCCACCAAAAATGATCAGCATAATGTTACGATTCCAATGTCTAGTGCTAAAAGTGACACCACCAATGAACCCTCTGAAGACTATAACACATCCAATTTTAATGAGTGTATCTGTGGACCTCTTGGTAACTTTTCTTTTTAGTTACCGCATCTGTCATTTTAATAATGTAATTCAGTAAAATAAAAACCTCTGCTACATTTCCATAGAAAATGGGCATGTAATACACAATAATTAGCTACAAGGGTCTAATTAATTCAATATCTCTGGGGTATATAATAATATATAAGTCCTATGTATAAAATTATAGGGAATTAACTGAATTGTTAAAGTTCTTTTAACCTGACTACAGGTGTCCCACCAATAATCCTCTACGAGAGGTATTCAAATCCCATCCCCCTTTCTGGTGGGATTTTTATCAAGTGTGTGGCTATGTTTTGCCAACAAAAAATGAGAAAAGAGAAGACTCCATTCACATTCATCTGCGGGGATTCAGCAATTAAATCAATTTGATTAACCAAAGGCCCATTCTGCTGTGTATTTACATACTGTAATTACAAATTGGCAAATAGCGGGAAAAGTGGGAGCGTGGGATATCGTGTTTTTCAGACAGTTGTTCAAATGAAATACATTTCATACTTCTAAATAAGCAGCCAAATGTAGTCACTATTTTAGCATCACAAATAGCAGGGAAAAAAAGAGGGAAGGCTCTTTTTCAGGGTTTTAGGCAGTCACAGATTGTGTCTAATTAACCAAAAAGGTGACACATCCATTTATATTTTATAGAACTTTACAATCTCTCTACAAGTGTTATGAGTCAGGAATACCAAATTCCTCCTGTGTTTGTTCAAATCCTTTTCTCTAATCAATATAGCTTCAGAGTAAAGGGTAGCTTAACCTCTTCATAGTTATTTGAATGTGGTGATGTTCCATGTCATTACATCGGATACTGAAATGAACATCACAGTAAAAATAATCAGGTCTTGAAAATTCCACATGACCATTCACTGCAGGCAAGTAGGAAACTTCCCCTGGGTGATGTGGGAACTAAGGCATCAATTTATCCCAAATGTAAGCTTTCAATATTATAAATATAATTACTTTTCTTGCTTTTTGCAAAAGTACAATGATGTCTTTCTGAGTCTGCAAGGAGACTGCTCTAGTGTCTCTGCTGCAGCTCACAGATTGTGCAAGAAGCAGCAGAATGATGGTAGGAAGACTCAGGCCAGTTTTCATTACCGCTATTCAGCATTCTGTAAGCAGAGGCAAAGCTAGGCAAAACCATGTCATTTTAATTTGGCTGCTGCTATAAGCAGGAAAGAGACAGGCACTTAAGCAAACCTCAGAGAAAGAAGACCCAAGAAATATAGGATGGAGATGGGTAGAGTGACACTGCAGTAGTCAGGACTCAGGAGATTGTGGAGTGGAAAGTCTGAGGCCTTGTCTACACTACAAGTTAGGTCAACCTAAGTCAACTTACTTTAACTTAGTGTTTCATGCACTCACTCCTAAATTTGTCTCCTGCTGACATAAGTGGCCCATTTCATTCTTGTAATAGCTCCCTCCTCCGCCCCCTTGCCATGTCATGCTCAGTGCAGACAGAGAGCTACACCTAGACGTGCTCCTGCCTGGAACAAGAGAGAAAGTCCTGGATCTCCCTTGCTTGTGGGGAAAAGAAGCTATGCAATCTCAGCTAAGGAGCAGCCTAAAGAACAGATTGCACAGGGGTGCTAAACCTGAGATATGACAGGGATGAGCAGTAATGCTGGCTGAAAGCCAAGGAACTTCAACAGCCATATCAGAAAGTGAGGAAAGATAACAACAAACCTGGGGCCACCCTGCAGACCTGCTGCTTCTACAATGAGCTGCAGGCTGTACTTGGCAAGAATCCCACCAGCACTCCCAGTGTGACCGTGGACACTTTGCAAGAGCCAGGTGCAGACCCCCTGCAGGGCACAGCGAATGGGGACCCACACCATGCAGCAAGCCAGGAGCTCTTTGAAACTCCACCGGAGATGAGCAAGTCCCACCAGATGAGCACAGATGATCCCGGTGATGAAGAGGAAGGGAGCTCAGGTAAGTGTATAGATGATTATTCCTTATAGACATGGTTTGTTTTCCTTTTTGGTGACTAAATCCTGCCGTCCCTCCCTGCCCCTGTCCTCCTTCTATTTAAAAATGGCACCCACCCCAGCTGCACATTTAAAGAACAAAAGCATTGACTTTTGATTCATCACTTTAACTTAAAACCAGCACTGGGAATGCAATTAAAGTTATATGCTTTGCAATGCATATGTGATTGCCACTTCAATCAGCTACTATAGGTTAGGGAATGAATTCAGACAGATTAGTGTGGCATTCTGAATTACACAGTCCACCACAGATCACTGTCCTGTGCTCGGCTAGAGGTAGGAGGAGGACAGGGAGAGAAGGCAGGATTTAGTCACCAAAAAGGGAAACAAACAATGCCTATAAGGAATAATAATCTCTACACTTATCTGAGCTCCCTTCCTCTTCATCACCGGGCTCATCTGTGCTCATCTGGTGGGACTTGCTCATCTCCGGTGGAGTTTCAAAGAACTCCTGGCTTGCTGCATGGCGTGGGCCCCCATTCGCTGTGCCCTGCAGGGTTTCTGCACCTGGGTCTTGCAAAGTGTCCATGGTCACATTGTAATTCCGAATTACACAGTCCACCACAGATCATTGTCCTGTGCTCGGCTAGAGGTAGAAGGAACAGGTAGAGGTGGTGTTCACTTTTCCTTTCTTTTGCTTGTTGAGCTAGGTGGGGGAGGACACAATTCTCCTCATGTGGAATACTTTGTTTATCTGAACAGGGATGTTCCTTTTATCCTCTTGAATAGTCTCAATGAAACTTTCATGGAGATTCTCTGCCATCCTCTCCTGAATGTTGCTCGGGATGGTGGGGTTATTTCATCCCCTGCAATAAGAGTCATTCCCATATCATTCTGGGATGTTGAAAAAATTGGGTTTGTTTAGTCTGGAGAAGACTGAGAGGGGACATGGTAACAGTTTTCAAGTACATAAAAGGTTGGTACAAGGAGGAGGGAGAAAAATTGTTCTCATTAACCTCTGAGAATAGGACAAGACACAATAAGCTTAAAGTGCAGCAAGGGCAGTTTAGGTAGGACATTAGGAAAAACTTCCTGTCAGGGTGGTTAAGCACTGGAATAATTACCTAGGGAGGTTGTGGAATCTCCATCACTGGAGATTTTTAAGAGCAGTTAGACAAACACCTGTCAGAGATGGTCTAGATAATACTTAGTCCTGCCATGAGTGCAGGGGACTGGACTAGATGTCCTCTCCAGGTCCTGTGATTTTATGAGCATAGCTGGCAGCATTACAGCAAACGGGCTAGCAACATATGGACCTGGTGGCTTCAGGATGTCAGCAGCAGCTGTGCTCTCTGGGCTTTTGTCACCCATAGGAGTGAGCTACCTTCCAAAATCACCACTATCTTTGAAAATATTGGCAGTACTCACTGCACTTTCTCTATACTCATACCCAGGGGAGCCCAGCATCTGACCTCCCATGCAACAGATCCTTCCCCTTTCCCCACTACTAGTCTGTACTCACTGTCACTTGAGCTGCAGAGGGGTGATGTAAATAGGTACTCCACAGCCAAAGTGGCAGTTAGCCATTTTGATAAAAGGTCTTTATGTGAAGAATGTGAGGGAGCTTTGAGATTTCTTTCCCTTTCCACTGTGGCTGTAAAGCTAACCATGTATCTGTCTAGTTTTTTTTATCAGCAGACTCTGCCATGGTGGCTTTGAGAGGTGCCCTCTCCATGCCAGCTGAAGATCTGAACCAGATCAGGGAAGAAGGAAGACAACCAGGGAAGGTATCTTCTCTAATCCTCCCGTCCTCTACACCTGCTGACTGTAAACACAGGGATTGGAGGGGCTGAATGGCTGAAGGACCAGGAAGGGAGAGAGCGGTTGATGGAGAAAAGGCAAGGGACAAAGAAGTACAACAGAAAGTGCACCAGGACATAATGGGTTTCCTCAGGCAACTAACACAGATGTTGCAGAATGTCACTGAACTAAATGCCAAAAGACCCTGTATGCAGAAACCTGTCTAATCCATGGAAAACTCCTTGGTCCTGCTCTCTTTACTCCCCAAAAATGGCATATGAGACTATGGGAATGTTAAAGATGGTACAAAAATTCCTAAACAAAATAAGTGTTACAATTGGCACAGGTGGGATTGTGGGAATTGGACCCCAGTTCCCAGAAATCTCTGGGCTAATCACTAGTATCCCACAAATCACTGTGAAAATGTCCCACAAAACAGTGCTCATGGTGATAGCATGGAGCACCCTAGGATACCTACTCATGGACCACTGCATTTCCTATTGACCCAACCACTCATGATGAGGATGTACAGCACCGATGCAAGCAGCCAAGTGTGCACGTGCCTGAGCGACATACAAAAGTTGGTGACTGTAAAATGACATAATTGATGTCGCCCAAACTTTGTGGTTAAGACATTGCCTGAGCAAATTCTTAGTCCTGGCAACTGGGTTCCTAACTTCCACTGATTTCTAACCAGGCCTTTGCCCTGGGTCCGGTGAACCTCTCATTTAATTGATTCTCCGTCCAATCTTTAGTGTTGGCCTCTGGCAAGTATGTTTAGTGCTTTGGATTAACAGGTGTCTGATAAAGTTTTTAAAACCTGATAGTAATTAATCATAAAAATAATAATGGTCTAGCATTAATGTTGATAATCTACTCCTTTCCTAAATAAAAATCACAGTCCAAAGAGTTTTTCTCTTCCAGGGCAATTAATTTAGCATAGAAATTTAGGAGAGATCATAGGTAAAATATAACTACACAGAAAGATAAAGTAAAATTGGAGAGTGTATGCTGCAAAGGTCCCACAGTATAAATTCACAGAAATACCATTACATCTGTAAATGAGCTACACAATCAAATTATATGTCACCAAATACAAGATGTAGACACATAGTTTCTAGAAAGTTAAACTGAAATTAACTCCATCCCCACAATAGCATTAACCCTCAATTTTCAACTGTGAATTTAAATTAAAGCATTATGATTGGAGCAAGTGCTCGCTTCTAGATTTGGCCTCAGTGTAATATAGTCATAGATTTTAAGGCCAGACAGGACTATTATGATCTGATCTTCTGCATCAAAAAACCTCACTCAATACTTTCTGCATTAAGACCAAGGAGATATCCAGGCTTGATTTCAAGACTTCAAATAATGGAGAATCCACCACATCCCCTCGTAAGGTATTCTAATGGCTAATTACCCTCACTGTTAAAAATTTGCTCCTTATGTCTAGTGGGAATTTGTCTAGCTTCAGCTTCTAACTATTGTCTGCTAGACTAATGAGCCTTGTCCTATCAGAAATGTCTTCCCCATGTAGATACTTGTAGACCGTGAACAAGTAACCTCTTACCTTTCTTTTGGATAAACTAAATAGATTGAACTTATTTAGTCTCTCACTGCAAGACATGTTTTCCAGACCTCAAACCATTTGGTCACTGTTTTCCAGGATACAGTCCTTCATGTTATAAGTGTGAACTATATTCCTTGTTCCTAAATGTATGAGCTTGCCTTTGACTGCATTAAAACATATCATATGTAAATGGACCCACCTTACCAAGTGATGCAGGTCTGTCAGTATACATGATCTTTTCCTGCTGCTATTTGTTGCTCCCCCAATGTTTATGCCCTCTGCTAATTTCACCAGCAATGATTTTATATTTTCTTCCAGCTCATGGATAAAGGTATTGAATATCATTTGGCTGATGACAAAAAGAACAGCATTTCTCTTCATTGTCACTAAATTTCTACTAATGTTTCCTCATTCACAGAGAGCTAGAGGCAGGGTTCTGATAAGGTCAAGGGGGCATGAGATATGGACAAAAAAGGTCATTGCACAAAAATTGTGTGCATCAGCAACAAAGAATATTTGCTCTTTTGATAATGCTTTGAACATTTTCAATGACTGCTTGAATGGAAAGCTAGAAATTGTTCTGTTTCAGGTGTGTAAAACTATTTCCAACATTGTGCATCCATCATTAACCATGAATGTGGGGGTGAGGGGGCTGCCGTAACACAGTGGATCAATATACTAGATTCTGGAGTTCTTAATTTAAATTTAGCACAAGGTCATTAGGTGGCCTTGTTCGTGGAGCCATTTATTTATATCAGCAGTCATGAGCGGTCTCTGCTCAGGAAACATCGAGAGCTTGAATAGCTCAGATGTTATTGCATGTTGGGATGAAGCTTCATTGGCAGAGATGTGTGGGGAAGTTTCCCTACACTATCCCTGGCTTAATCCAGCCATTATTACTTCATTTTTGTGAGTGCTAAATTCATTCATATTTATGTAAAATTCATAGACTCAAAGACATTAAGGCCAGAAGGGACCATCATGATCATCTAATTGTTTTAATATAATACATCCCCAGTTTTAGGAAGGAGCTGGGAATAACCCAAACCTTTGGAAATTTAAGGAGGTTTCTTAAATGCTGAATTGGGCAAATGCTCTATCTCTCCTAAACTGACTGTAGAGAAGATGCTCTGGACCTCTCTATACCAAGATCTAGGAAAATATTTGTTTTTCAACAGAAAGAAGTTTGAGATTTTCTGGTCATCTCTAGTCAGTACAACTTAGCATCTGTGAGTCTCCAGTTGCAGAAGGCATCAGCTCCCAATGTAAAAAATAATGTGGCATTGTGCTCAGACGTATAAAAATAAATTACCTTTGATTTTTAATAAAAAAGGTGTTCTGTTTATTTGTTGGGAATAAATATATTGTTTTTCCCAACACACATACACACACTTACTTTCTATTTTTCCTAGCCTTCATCTAACTAATCATCTTGCTTTCCTTTCTGAAAGCAAATTTCTACCATCTTATTTCTTGTAGGAAAGAAACTGTCTTGTAGGACCTCACCTAGAAACAAAACAGGATAAAGCAGTTTGTATTTCTTTGTATTTCTACTAAATTATCCAAATGTCTCCTCTGAGGATTTGAATTTATTTTTATTTTGGATTTTGAATGGTTATATTCAGGTTCACACTGGCTTAGCTTTATTGAGATATTCTTGGAAATCATGATTCCTCCCCCCCCCCCCCATTTTCCTTTTTACCAATGCTGTTTTCTGGTGCAAGTCTCGGTGGTGGATGCTCTTCTTGCAGATGAAGAGTGCACTATATCAACTGGTAAATTGGTTAAAAAAAAAAAAGACAAGCTAAATCGAAATACCGAACTCTTAATCCATGTTGTGTTTTTGCACTCTAACCAACAATAAGAATCTGAAGAAACCACATTGACACAGTTGGGTTCTAAATAACCATGTTTAACAACTATATATAAACATTCTAAACCTAGCTACATATATACACTGCTGCTTTGTGAGATTCTGGTGGCTTCTGCAATAGAAGATAGCATGGGAGGCACTTATAAACTATTTAAAGGGATACTATCTAATTACTGTACACTGTACTGAGGGGGATTTGGGAAAAAATGGGAGGGGGCACGTACAGATTTTTGCCAAAATAACAAAATGAGTGAATTAAAACCAATTTAGTTATTTAAGTGTATGTTTGTGGGTAGGCCAGCCCTTCTACACAGCATATGTAAACATTATTTGGAGCAGGGTGGGAATGCCACCTGCTCACAATGCTCCAAGAAACACCACTTGGAACATTCAAAAGCAGCTGGCATGTTAATGTTTGAATCATACCATCAGAAGCTGAAATTAGAATTGAAAACATTGATCATTTCTTCAAATAACGTTCCATGAAATTATTTCTTTCTTAATATTTGTGGTTCAGGGAGATACCATGAGCTGTTGACTTACTTATCACTTACAGTTTGTTTGTCATTGCTTGATATGGTTTATTTGAAAAATAAATATAAACAGATATGTTTACCAAGGTTTAAGCCCTCAGACTTGCACCTGGAATATAGTATGGAGTGCAGAGAAGCTGTTCATCCTGGCAAATAAGTGCACACTGCATGGCCTAGTGCTTGGTCAGATATTGTTTTTTCAAAACCCACATAGATTATGACAATTTAATTCTGACCTGTGGTGAGGTCAGTGCAGAACTATGCCTTCTCAGCAGGAACATCAAAAGGCATTTTCATAGAATCATAGAAATGTAGGCCTGGGAGGGACCTTGAGAAGTCATCAAGTCCAGCCCCTTGTAACGAGGCAGGACCAAGTGACCAGTTTTTGTCCAACTTGTTCTGCAATACCTCGAATAAGGAGGATGCCACAACCTCCCTTCAAAGCCTATTCCAGAGCTTAACTACCCTTATAGTTAGAAAGTTTTTCCTACTACCTAACCTAAATCTCCTTTGCTGCAATTAAGCCATCACCTCTCACATTAACTTCAGTGGACATGGAGTAAAATTGATCACCATCCTCTTTATAACAGCCCATAATACATTTGAAGACAGTTATCAGTCCCCCGTTAGTCTTCTCTCCTCAAGACTAAACATGTCCAGTTCTTTTAACCTTTCCTCACAGATCTGGTTTCCTAAACATGTTATCATTTTTGTTGCTCTCCTCTGGAGTCTCTCCAGTTTGTCCACCTATTTCTTAAAATGTGGCACCCAAAGACGGACACAATATTCCAGTGGCGAGGCCTTACCACTTCTGAGTAGAGAGGTACAATTACCCCCCATGTCTCATATATGAGACTCCTGTTAATACATCCCTGAATGATATTAGCCTTTTTTTGGCAACCGTATCACATTGTTGACTCATATTCAATTTGTGATCCACTATAACCCCCAGATCCTTTCCTGACTACCACTGCCTAGCCAGTTATTTCCCATTTTGTAGTTTTGCATCTGATTTTTTTCTTCCTCTCGTAGCTTCCCAGGATCCAGGGGAAGTTCACCTAGAGCAGGGGTTCTCAACCTTTTTCTTTCTGAGCCCCCCCACGATGTTGTACAAACTCCATGGCCCAACTGGGCCACAACAACTGTTTTTCTGCATATAAAAGGCAGGACACATGTTAGGAGGTAGCAAGCTGGGCAGTTGCCCAGGGCCCTACACCACAGGAGGCCCTGTGAAGCTAAGTTGCTCAGACTTTGGCTTCAGCCCTGGGTGGTGGGGCATAGATGATAAGCTCAAAATTTCCAGAAGTTGATACTGCATGCACGAGCATTTGCAAAACAGGTTATTACATGAGCAAATAGATATTTATGTTTGTAATTGCCTGTTTTTTCCATATCCAAATGAAGGCTGTACATGTGAAATGGGAGTGCACACAAATTTTGTTGGCACCATTTGGGGACCACATTTTGAAATCTTTATCCTGAAAGTCCAATGACCGCTACATGAGGTGAAACTATTACCTAAATATAGCATGATGAAAATATTCCATTTTAGTAGTACATGAAAGGTTCACAAACCAGGAAAAAAAAAAAAACCCTCTACCTATTCCAGGAGTGAGCATAATCTACAAGAAAGTAGAAATAAGTCCATCAAGTATGGTGGTGAAAGAATAGGTTAAGGACTATTTAGAAAAGCTGGACATGCACAAGTCCATGGGTCCGGATCTAATGCATCTAAGGGTGCTCGGGGAGTTCGCTGACGTGATTGCAGAGCCATTGGCCATTATCTTTGAAAATTTGTGGTGATCGGGGGAGGTCCTGGATGATTAGAAAAAGGTAAATGCCCATCTTTTAAAAAGGGAAGAAAGAGAATCCAGAAAACTACAGACTGGTCAGCCGCACCTCAGTCCCTGGAAAAATCATGGAGCAGGTCCTCAAGGAATCCATTTTGAAGCACTTGGAAGAGAGGAAGGTGATCAGGAACAGTCAATATGGATTCACTGAGGGCAAGTCTTGCCTGATCAACCTGATTGCCTTCTATGATGAGGTAACTGCCTCTGTGGATATGGGGAAAGTGGTGGACATGATATACCTTGACTTTAGCTAAGCTTTTGATACAGTCTCCCACAGTATTCTTGCCAGTAAGTTAAAAAAGTATGCATTGGATGAATGGACTATAAGGTGGATAGAAAGCTGGCTAGAACGTCAGACTCAACAAGTAGTGATCAATGGCTCGACGTCTAGTTGGCAGCCGGTATCAAGCGGAGTGCCCCAAGGGTCAGTCCTGGGGACGGTTTTGTTCAAAATCTTCATTAATGATCTGGATGATGGGATGGATTGCACCCTCAGCAAGTTCGCAGATGACACTAACTGCATGGAGAGATAGATAGGCTGGAGGGATAGAGATAGGGTCCAGAGTGACCTAGACAAATTGGAGGATTGAGCCAAAAGAAATCTGATGAGGTTCAACAAGGACAAGTGCAGAGTCCTGCACTTAGGACAGAAGAATCCCATGCACTGATACATGCTGGGGACCGACTGGCTAAGCAGCAGTTCTACAGAAAAGGACCTAGGGATTACAGTGGATGAGAAGCTGGATATGAGTCAGCAGTGTGCCCTTGTTGCCACGAAGGCTAACGGCATATTGGGCTGCAATAGTAGGAACATTGCCAGCAGATTAAGGGAAGTGATTATTCCTTTCTATTCGGCACTGGTGAGGCCACATCTGGGGTATTGCATCCAGTTTTCGGCCCCCCACTACAGAAAGGATGTCGACAAATTGGAGAGAGTCCAGCAGAGGGCAACAAAAATGATTAGGGGGCTGGAGCACATGACTTATGAGGAGAGGCTGAGGGAACTGGGCTTATTTAGTCTGCAGAAGAAAAAAGTGAGGGGGATTTGATAGCAGATTTCAACTACCTGAAGGGGGGTTCCAAAGAGGATGGAGCTAGGCTGTTCTTAGTGGTGGCAGATGACAGAACAAGAAGCAATGGTCTCAAATTGCAGTGGGGGAGGTCTAGGTTGTATATTAGGAAAAACTGTTTCACTAGGAGGGAGGTGAAGCACTGCAATGGGTTACCTAGGGAGGTGGTGGAATCTCCCTCCTTAGAGGTTTTTAAGGCCTGGCTTGACAAAGCCCTGGCTGGGATGATTTAGTTGGGGTTGATCCTACTTTGAGCAGAGGGTTGGACTAGATGACCTCCTGAGGTCTCTTCCAACCCTAATCTTCTAAGATTCTATTATTCTATTGTTCAATACATAAGCAGGACATTGTTCTTCATCCAGATATATATGGGGAAAATAAGACAATAGAAAGGAAAGCTCAGCAAATACCAGTGTAGCCTTTTCCCCAAGGATCTGGTAACCATAGGGCAAAAAAGGACAATAGAGCAGTTACTTTGTATGCCTTTTGGCTCTGGAGCTACCAGTTGGCTGACAGTGTAGACCAGAAAAGGTGGTCTGTGGTCTGGACTGAAAAAGCTGAGGTACTGATGTTCTTCATAGGTCATTTCCTCCTTGTCCAGTTACAGTCCCACAGAGTCAGTAGTGTCCCATCTACTAGTATTTGTTCTGCAGCACTAATTGCCCTCCATCAACAGGCTGCTAGACATTGTGACTATAAATGACAGTGACTGTAATAATGATATGGAACAATTTAACTCATGTATCAAAAGAGGCAAGTACGCGCTGCTTTCCCCCTGTAGTAGTGCACAGTTACTTAGTAAAATTAACACTTGGGTTAAATAAGTTCCTCTGGCATATTGGTTGCCTCATAAAAAGCTTATGACTAATCCTATGCCATCTTGCTGCATGATCATATTGGTTCTGAGAGGCTTTTTTATTTTTGATGGAAATGTGGTCACTGGGAAAGGAGCCACAGTGCCACCAGGAGGAGTGGGAAAGCCCACAGCTCTTAGCACTACTCTGCCCAGCGTGGGCTACAGTTATAACCCGACTTCCTGTGGAAGGATTAATTTACTATCGTGTGTGTGTGTGTGTGTGTGTGTGTGAAAGAGAGAGAGAGAGAGAAATCATTAAAATGACAAATATTAACTTTGTTAGAGTGATGTTGTGTGCTTGTGTATAAAATTTACCCTTCAAAACTATCAGGCCCAAGAAGCTTTGGTTAAATTCAGAGAAGCATCCAGATTCTGAGGTGAAGAGGTGACTGTTAGCCAAACCTCTGAACATCTTGAGGTTCACCCATCACAAATAAAGATCCAGTCTTGAGAACAGCATGGAATTTACTTTCCTATTACATGTAGCATACATTCCCAGGGACGTCAGTAGCCATACTCTATTACAGCAATTATATTTATTATTATTATTATTATCATCACACAACAGTTTTATATTAAGGGACGAATTGTGCCATCTATCTATCTTAGGTACTTCTATGGTCCCATTAACAAAATACCTGAGCCCCTTCTCTGTTTTTAATATATTTACCCTCATAGTACCTCTGTAAGGTAGGGAAGTGCTGTTATTCCCTTTGTACAGATGGGGAACTGAGGTAGAGAGACTCTGACCTACCCAAGGTCACAAGGTAAGTTGATGGTGAAGCGAGGAATGGAACCCAAGTCTCCCCCATGCCAGGCTAGATCACTAACCATTGGACCTTCCTTCCTCTCAGCACTTACATAGGTGGGGAGTGTTCAGTGAATCGCCCTACCTCCACGGGACCCACAAAAGAGCCTGGGGCAATTGGAAAACTTGCTCTTGGGGTAGCACATGGACCATTCCTTCAGTGCATTGCTGGAGTGGTGTGGAGGTGGCAGGACTGTGTTGCAACTGGCACAGTCTAAAGGATGGTGAGACCTCCTATTAGGCTGCACGGGAAGAACTGTGCCTCCTTGGGGTGCAGTCCCTATCCAGATTTCCCATGAGTCAGTGTGGCCCCATCTCACTCCTTGCTCAGATCAGTAGCTAAATGCCATAATTTGATCCCAGACCTGTAAATATAATTAAAGCAGCACGGCCTAACTCGCATTGCTCACAATCCTTTGCAGCTATTTGGCAGAAAATACTTGAATATCTTAGAAATCTCCACTGCCTCTCCCCACCTCCCCCACCCCCAAAAAACAGAGTAACTTCTCTTGATAATTAACTGTAAATTGTGACTATTATTAGAATTGGATGAATTTTTCAAGGGCTGGAAGGTACCAGATCTCCTCCAGCCTGAACTGAATGTGGATTCCAGACCTCCTGTATTGAATGCCTGTGTATGAATGTGCATGTCTTGATATTTTTAATCAGGGAAAAAGAGATGTAATAAACTTTTTGAGAAGAATGTCAGTCACTGTGCATTGCAATGAAATGTTTCCTCTTAAGATTAAAATGTCTTGTGAGACTCCTCTGCATGAGCAGTAGCTGATACCCTAAGCTATCCTAAGAAGGATAGGTTAGAGCTTGGCTTATCCAACCTTAGAGCCTGATCCTTCAGTGCTTAAGAAGGCAAAACTCCCCCTGAAGTCAATGAGGTTTGGGCCCTTAATGAGAATTGCCTCACTAATTCTCCCTGCACAGCACTGACTGTGTAACTCTACTGTGATAAAATGATACATAAGGGTCTCTTAATAAAACTCTTAATATGCTTTGATGTTAGCATGTTAGATCCATAATGGCCTCAGAAGCCCTCACATTGTGCTTTGTTCAACAGCATATTAAAGTCAGAGCTAATTCCTCCTCAATGCTGCCTGCTGTATTCCACTCATGTCCTTCTTGCCAACACGTATTCAACCTTTGTTTCACTTCTGCCACTCTTGGCCATGTGTTCCTCTTACAACTGAGAGTCGGGGTCTCCTTGTGCTTTCCTGCTCTTCTTTCTCTTTCTTTTCCTTCCTGTGTGACTGTGGAGCAAACAAAAATGTGCCACCTTTATTTGATAAGCAAGATGAAGGATTAATAAAAACATTGCAGTTACCCTGAGTTCAAGAGGATAGGAGTACACACTGCAAGATACCAGCCACTTAATTCAGATCCCTACGTTTTAATCTAAATAATAATTATCACAACATTGCACTATATAGCAACTTTCCCTGAAATATTTCTAAAGAATTTACAGATGTTAGTCAACTAAACCTCGCAATACCTCTCTGTTGTGGTGAAGTATTATCATCCACATCTGACAGCTGGGTAAAATGAGTAAGAGACGGTGGCCTGATTTTTTTCCAGAAGCACTGCCCTGTGCCCCTGCAGGCAGTCCATGAAAGGATCAATCAGATATCAGGGGGGGAAATGAAGGACCCCTGAGCTTTGCCCAAGTTCCACCCAAGCACAAGTCTGTAAAGGATGGGGGAGGAAGGGTATAATATAATATATGGAGACATTCTATCTCCTAAAACTGGAAGGGACCCTGAAAGGTCATCAAGTCCAGCTCCCTGCCTTCACTAGCAGGACCAAGTACTGATTTTGACCTAGATCCCTATGTGGCCCCCTCAAGGGCTGAACTCACAACCCTAGGTTTAATAAGCCAACGCTCAAATCACTGAGCTATTCCTCCCCCCAAGGGTGTCAGTGTGCCTCCCCCTGCCAGTAATGAACTGCAAGTCCAACCAAACCCTCTTCGCCACTGAATAAGTGGGGCTTAGAGAGAGAGGTACTGCATTTTGAATGGTGGACGTGGGGGCTGGGCTAGAGAAAGAGGGGTGCTTTGAGAAAGTTAGGATATTCACCTTAGGCTTCTACAATGATGCTGCTGAAAAAATTGCCAATTTTACCTCATTTAAATATCTACAGTTTGCTCACTAGCTTCAGTATTCCCTTGGATCCCTTGTATTTTCTGTAGGAAATAGCTTGAATGCTGTAAATACTGAGATTAGCTAACTGCAAATCTCATTTAGCTATCCCAAGCAATTGGCAAGTTTGAATACCCACCCTGTAAATGGGTCTTCTGTGCATGTGTCTTGAAGACATATTGCGCCTGACAATTTCTTGAGATGGGTTTTCTTGTTTTGCAGAATAAGGCAAGGCATTAACTTGCCTCTGTGGAACCATAAATCCACACCTTATATAGTTCAAAAAAGAAACAAAGCTGTATTTACAAAGAGCAATGTTTTCAGAAGAAGCGTGAGCTCCCTTTTTCACTAACACAAAAAATGTACTTAGAGCTGAAAATAGTGAGACTGGCACCCAAAATTTAGTTCTAGGGTGCAAAAATGTGGGCAGATATTTTGTGAGTACAGACTGCATCCCCAATTAGAGATAATGGGTTTCAGTTTAGATGAATTTTTACCTCTTATTGTTACTAGCACAATCCCACCCACCACCCTAACCTCTATCCCTCCACTGTATGTATGTGCATAGGTATCTTTCAGCAGGAGGAACTGGCATAGGGAAAGGTCCACAGAAGTGGACATGTGTGTGTAAATGCAAAAATCCAAACTAAATTTCCTTTCTTTTCTGTGGTGCAAAATATTGCCCAGTTGAAGCTAATGGGAAACAATTGGGCTAACTCATTTTAGATACCAAGTATCCAATGTCTCCAGGCATCTAAATATAAGCGGGCAGCAGTGTTTATCCTGGTTGGTATCCAGCTCCATGTCCTTGTAGTCTGGACATGTTCTTTGCAATATTAATGGAGTTACCCCAAAAAGAAGGATAATAGCACAAGTGGGAACCAAATTATTTACGCACTATGGCCAAAACCCAGACCACCAGGGCCTGAGGTATATACTTACTCTGGTGTGAGGGAGCTAGAAAGTGAGCTGCCTCCAGGGCTATAGCATGCCTGCAGAAAAGCTCTGTGGAAGTTACTTCAGCCTAACTATGTACCTTATGTGCCTCTTACAGAGGGGTGCCAGGATGATCCAGTCTATGAGCAGAGGGTTGGACTAGATGACCTCTTGAGGTCTCTTCCAACCCTAATCTTCTATGATTCTATGGTTCCCCACATTATCCCCTTCTGCCCCATTGCTCTGCTTCAGAGGGCACCCATGCAGAGCAGTGCCTTCTTTGCTGGCCTCCATTATCCATCCCCCCCATGTGTAATAGAACTGCCCTAATTCTGCTCTGGGTTGTCTGTATCCATAAAAGAGTGGTCTGGGTTTGCCCCCAAGGGTCACATCATGAAGTCTTTACTTAGTCTTTACTCAGGCAAAATCCCATTTAAATCAATGGGAATTTGCATGAGAAAGGACTAATTTAAAATTAGACCTTGTCAAATAAAGGGGAAAAAAGACGAATGAATACTTTTACAAATTAAAGTGCAAATTGTGGTTTGGTCTGCTATGATTCATGGGGTCATATTGCTCATTATTTGTGATTCTCTGATTGACTGCCAAATCGGAAGGTTTATGCACCTCAAAATTCATATTGGAAGTTCATGATCTGTGTTAATTTCCTTTTTTCAAAAAGTTTCAGTCATCCAATCAGGAAACAGAAACAAAACCATGTGTCTACAGCCACCTATCACACAAGACAAATATCAACTACCAAATAGTCAAGGCCAACAATTCACAGACAGTCCATAGGATGAAAATTATTCACTGAGGCCAAGATTTTCAAAAATGAAAACCAAACATTGGGCTCGTAAAGCCATATTTAGGCACTTGCCTGATTTTCAAAAGTGCTGAGCACCTAGCAGCCCCCATTGGCTTTTAAGAGAATCCAGTTACCCTCCCACACGATACTAGTAACAGATAGGAAGCAGTGATGGTGGAGATATGTGGGAGCTGAGAGGTGGGGGCTGCAGCCCAGCCTTGGGTTTGGGAGAGATAGACTATACACTTCACACTCATAAAGCTCTGCTGCTCATGCTTTGTGCTGATTAAGTGAATTTCACACTACAGAATCTAGTCTACCCCAGGTCAAGTCACTTAGGAAGCCTCTCTGTAAAATTTTAGACTTAGTTAACATAACCCCATCAGACTCGGTATTTTCCAAGTTGTGCATTTGTACAAACTGGTATCTTAAGAAATCACAAAGAGAGAAGAGAGCTCAAGACATGAGTACTGTCTTCTGGGGGGAGGGGAAGAAAAATGTATACAGCAATAAGGGAAAGAAAAGCTGGGATTAAGAAGATGGGATTTAATAGGTTAAGAAGTCACAGAACTTTGACAAAGCATAACTTTACTAATACAAATAAGAACTCTGAGCTACATTTGAATTCACATCACACCACACCTGGTAAGAATTAGTCTAGCACAGCATCATCAATCATAGTGTGGCTGTCAGTTTTGACATCCTTTAAGTCTACGTTGTGTGCTTAATGACTACATTACAGAAAATGTAAACAGACACCAAACATACAGGTATGCCCTATTTTTTTTTCCCAAGCTAGAAATTTGTTTTAAAAAAATTGACCAAACAATGTTTCTTACATCTAAAAAGAATAACTTATAAAAAATATTTTGAAATAACCAGAGAAAAGTTTCTAAAGAAAAGGAATAAAAGGAATAAAAATGCAAAATTTGGGATCTTTAGATTCAAACTGGAAATTCTGTCTATATATAGAGAGAATGAATGTAGAAAACCATATTATTTGTGTGTGTATGCATATATATATGTGTGTGTATGCATGTATATATATATACAGCAAAATATATATATATATACACACATATATTTATGTATGTATAAACACAATGTAGAAATATAGGCATTATTCTTAATATACATCTCTTGAATTCTTCAGTATAGTATTATGATAAAATGATCATGTTTTACTAATAAGGATTCAGGAGTCACTGGTGAGCCCATTACAAGCCCCATATTAATAATTCATAAGGGAAAAATGCTGAAGAAGTGCTTGAGTTCAAGACCTAATTGAAATGCTCCAAGTTCAAACCAAAATCTTCCAAATTACATTTTTATTATTAGCAGATTTCTTGAATTACACCACTTCCAAGAAGGCTTTCAGCTCTGCTTATTCACGTCTATAACTAGTACACAAGTATTACAAATGTAGGGCCCTGTAATGTTTCTCTTGAAATCAGTGGCTAAAACTCCCACTGACTTCTGTGACAGCAGGATCAGACCCATCAGAAAGTCATTCATGGATCTGCTTAATTTGAAATTTTAGCAAGTGCTTATTTTCTTGCTCAATAGAAGTTTATTTGGAAGAAAAAAATGCATGCAAAAGAATCGGTCAAAATCCAGATGTAAGAATGAATAGCAAGGATAGATTGAGATAGGACAGGAGTTTTAAAAACTGAAAAGAAATGTCTCTCTTTGGTTTTGAAAAGTAATGCCACCTTCCTACTGAGATTGAATCATGGTTTTCTCTTGTGTGCATGTAATGTTTGAATAATTTTTAAAAGTATAAACCCCTATTTTTATTTTGAAAATTAGTTTGACTAAGTTTCAAAAGTAAAAGAAACAGCAACATGACAAGAATTCCTTTGGGTTTATTTATTTATTCATTTTCCTCACCTCCATGACCCTAAAGCACTCAAATAGAAATCACCTTGCAAAATTAATATATTGCTTTATTCTTTCCATCTAACACACAATATTGTTCAATTATCCTAGATGAAACCTGTGTAATTAAAAGGTCAAAATAACAGTTTAATGTGTTTTAAAAACAGACAAATTAAAAGGTCTATTTAAATTCAAATAAAAGTTGATGGAAATGTATACTATTGAAACTATTACCATATTTCGGAAAACCATCATGCATAAGAAAACATTTTCAAACTTGCTGTTAATAGGCACAGAATGCCCAAACCTGCTCCCATTGAAGTCAGGAACAGAATTAGATCCAGGAACATCTTCAAATATTTCAGTTTTCAATTCAGATATTTGACTTTAGAAGCAATAAGGGTTCAGATCGTTTTAGTGAGGAGCAGTTCTTTTGGGAATTCTGATTTATCAGACACACACACACACATCCCCTAAACGTCCCTTATTGGGGAAGAGAGTTTTAATTACCAAAATATTTCTGCAAAAAAGAAATAAAAGCAAAGGAGTTCTAAACTTCTGTTATCACAGGCTACAGTACCCTTTATTATTTAAGATATTTTCATAAACATATGTGTGTGTAAGTATGTGGGTCTCTGATAAAATATTTTAATGTGTAATTTCTGTATAAAGCTGCTCTCATAAATCTTAGGCCAGCCCCTACAGTCCATGCTCAGGCAAACTTTAACTCAAAATCAGTGAGAGTTTTATTTGGCTCTGTGCTGCAATACTATAGCTTTAGAGAACGACAAAAATTTGAGTAATTTTTAAAAATGTCATCAACTGTGTTTTAAAATGGGCTTATTTTGAATGACTCCTTGTTTTCAGTTCTGAGGATACAGCACAGCATTTTTTCCCATTCATCTGCACCCTCTCAAAAAATCTCTGCAGGAAACATCCAAACATTCTGAAAGGTTATGTCTAGCTAACAGCTTGGCTCTAAAATAGTTCCATTTTTGGATTGCTTTACCTTCAACAACCTGATTACATTGCTCCTTATTTCTAATTCTAATAGCAAAAACTTGCCAGAACCCCTGAGAAGCAAACCTTCAAATGTAGATATAAATAACAGAATATATTATGTATTGGACATTGCAAGGAAACTTTACTTGAGGGGAAAAAAATACAAACATTTTGTTCTGTGATCTGTAACTAAACTACTTTAACCACTGCACTGCTCTTTGAAAGGCTGCTGACAATTACTTCTTTTCAAACCAAAGTTTTAACCGTGTGTTTCTGAAACCAGACTATACTTCCTACAGTATTAATAAAGAGTTACACTGAATTTAATGAAATGTACCATGTTCACATGTAATAAATAAGTATCTAATTAAAAGCACAGCTAAGCCAGAAGCACAGATATTGTTTTTATATTAATATCTATTGTATTACTCTAGCATTTAATGTGAGTCTCTTCAGCTGACTGATGCCCAAAGGGGGAACTAACAAATCGCTCAGCTGGTGGCTGACACCGGTCCTGAAGAAAGCTAGTAAGGAACACTTTGCAGTCTTTCAGAGTCTCTGCACCAGCTGTCACCCAGCTATGGGTGCTGAAAAGCTCCTGTCACTTCATCCAAAGGGATTTACTTGGTCAGAAGGAAAATTTAAATACAAAGCATGCAGCTAAGAAGCTAGTGAAAAGGATTATGAGTGCACAAGAGCACATGTGTATAAGACACTAATACATCTTTAGGAAATTTCAGATCCCCAAAGCCAGGATTACTGCCAGAGGCAGGGTGGTATACGTATGCAGGGACCTTTACCATTAGAGTTATTATCTCCCAACTATTCAACTTTATCGGTCTTTCATGGTGCCATTTTTTAAAACACTCCTCTCATCCTCAATAGAGAACTAAGAAAAAGACATTCTTGTTCTATTATTCCTAAGAATCACCTGCATGCAAAATACTCTGTTGCTTCTTGTTACCCTCAGAGGTTTAATTTTTCTTACCGTTATGCCAGTGTACCAATAATGTCCTACCTAATTGTTTAATGATGATTAAGGCAAATGAAAGCACAGCGAGTTTCATGTTTACAAACCGAACTGCTGTATGCATGATATGAACAAACAGCAGAGGCTCATGACTGGAGCTTTCATCTAATAAGGAGAAGGATCCTGGCTCTGACCTAGCCACCTCTACAAGTTGGCGCTCAATAAAAATGGTATAGTGTACCTGCCAGCTGAGCAAAGGGCAGTGATCTGAGGGGGGAAGTGCTGTACTGCATAGAGACGAGGGAGGGGGGGGAGGGGGGGAGGTTGATTTTGGAATCCCAACTTTTGGTTGATGTTGTTTAAAACAGACAAAGAAAGAAACAAACAAAAACGCTGAAACAGAAAAGCAATGGCTTTAAAAACTTACTTTGTAGCCAGCCTGCCAGTGTAGTCAAATTCAACTCGAAGCGACACCATGCTTGCTGACCTGTGGCAAGGTACTGTTAGTCTCTGTGAATAAAGCCTCTGATCTGGCCTGCTGGAGGCAGGGGAATTGATGATAAAGCCAAGTTGTTTAGAGGAAGAATGGGGAGAGACCACAGCACAGGTTGCAGACTACCACTGCTGGGCCCCAGGGGAGGGTCATGCAAGTTTGGACTGCTGTTGGCTTGGGCGTGTAGCCCTGACTTGGCCTCCAGCACAGTCAGCAAGTGTGACCAATCCATAAGAGAAGGGGAGTCTAATGGGAGCAGGAGCAGGGAGCTTACCTGGAATCAGAAGAGAGAAGGAGAGGGGTGAGAACACAAAAATGAAATAGGAAAGGTTTAATGTAACATGATTAATCATACACTTTGGAAAAAATTCCCCATGAAGAGGCTTAAAGAACATCAACATTATGTGTAGTTCAAAGCATGAGATTTAACAAAATAACAGCTCAAACCAGCTGCCTTTAGAGGTCACTAGAACATCACCGCAGTATTTACACATTTTCCACGAAGGATTAGAAGTTAGACTAAAGCCCCATAAACACTATATACAGTTCTAGTGGATGCTGTAGACTATTATCTAAATTTCTTCACATAGACTATCATGTATCTGCCCCAGCAAAGCTGATTAGTGAAGCAGCTTGACTCTGACATATCCTTTATGCCAGCCACAAGCTGCCTTGCACAGCCACCTTATTCACTGCGGAGACAGGCCTGAAGCAAGATTGTAACACAACAAATGCAAATGAGATGAGCCTTACACCACTTAAACCGAGATGGCTATAATATGTAACAGCTTAATGTGCCCACAGAAGTGATTGATGCCCTTTCCATATCTCTAAAGAGCTTCAGTTTTGATGCATTCGTTTTAACTAATATTTCTTTTTACTCTTCTTTCTGGAAATATTTCTTTTATTCTTCTTTCCTTATATCCTAGACTTGGGGGAAGAAGGAAGAAAAAAAAATACCAACCCTTGCCCCATACAACTGCTCCTAATTGGTTATTCCTTTCAAGAACCCGAATTGATGCAAATTAAAATTTGGAAGGATTCTAAATCAGTTCAGACTAGCATGTTTCAAATATTCCCTACAGAAGTTTGGCCCATCCTAAAGCAGTGATTATTAATACTAAATGGAATTGCCTCCTAAAGAAAATGCACTAGCTAAGATCTGCCAAATTATTTGTCAGAGTGCAACACCACAGTGCAGTTCAACAGCAATGATTTCAAGGAGTTTGTAATGCTGTCATACCACATTCCCACTATCAATTTGGATAACTAGCACTTAGTCCAAAAATTTGGGGAAAATTTGAGACAAATGGAGTATTCTGCAAAAACATAACCAAATGCTGCACAAGCCCGACTGCCTATACATTTCCAATCAGCATTCATTTCCTCTCCTTAAAATAAACAGAAAACAGATTGATCTTTTTCCGCTAAAATCAGTCTTTCACTTATCTGTCGGTTGCCTTTCCCCCCAAATTAGTATTCTAAATTCATTTATTTGTGTAACAAATTATTATTTTTTATATATATTCACAGGCCTTGGCATGGGCTTCTCACTCAATACTTGTGAGCGATGCCACAGACTTAACGTTGTGTTGCTTAGCAGTAATAATTTTTTTAACTTTGTTAATGAATTGAGATGAATCAAAAATGCCTTATTAATTATTGCTTGCCTAGTAGGTTAAGCTTTGGCTCTTCACCTCACTGGCCCAGAGAACATTGCTTGCCTTTGGCCATGTCGGAGGGGCTCATTAAAACATCTCTTGGGAGCAGACAGAAATTGTTAGTGAAAAGCAATGGTCAGTGCTTCAGCTAGAACCCAACAGGGAAAGGAATCCCTCATCACTGAGAACTAACAAGGCTGTATGTATTACACCTGTAACCAAACTGCTCTGAAAATGCCAGGAGACCACTGGGCTGTCTTTGTGATTGGTGAAGTTATCTGAAAATGCTGAATCCAATCCATAATTGATGTGCACATACAATTACAAGCCTCCAGATATCACTTAAAATGTTGCAGTTGCAAGCCTTAAGGAGTGGTAAATCTTAACATGCATGGCATAATATAAGGTGTTTGACATAAAAAGAGAGAACCTGCTTTGCTCTCATGCACTGTCAGTTAAATTTTAATTGAATTTACTGCATTTGTTAACAGATGTAATTATAGAAATCTCATTGAAAAACAATGATATATGGATGGGCTTGGGTATCTTTTAGACATTTTGTGAATTAATGTGTATGATTAAATAAAGAAGATATCTATGCCATTGCTTTGCCCAAGATGAGTAAAATTTAGCATTACATATGATATGACCTATGATATTTAACCACATGTGTCCTAGGCTTTCAGTCAGTGCAAGGTGGGGAATTTGTGTCTCTCTAAGCTTGCTATTGCATTAAATTGCTTATAACAAACATCTGTGTAACATTAGCAGTGATTGGCCGCAAATATTTCTGCCTCTGTTTGAGGAAAGATGGGCCAAATTAGAAGAACAGTTAATCTATCTATCTATCTGTCTATATAAAGTAAATTTTATCACAACAATAGTATACTTACCATAATTAAACTTATTTTGTCTCAACTCTGAAATTTTCTTTTAGTTTTTATATTTGTCTCCTTCTTGCTTAGTATATACATATGAAAATAACTTGACATGCTGCAATATATGCTGCCATACAGGTAGAATACATGCATGACAATAATCAAATACTTCTGCCAAAGACAGCTCAGAATGAAAATATTAGAAAGGTAAATTTCTTGTTTTGAATAGGAGGCATTCAGACATTGGATCAAAAGTGGATCTCCCTGCATGAGCAGACCCCCTGAAGTCAGGATTTGGTCCTTCAACGGAACATGCTTGGTGTCTATGGGGGCAGGAGTGAGCTCCATGGTATGAGTGAAAATATTGGTGAAAATTATACAGTGAAAATACTACATAAGCAATCTGTTCTGCAGTACTTTATATGGCTATATTGCTCATTCTGCACTCCAAATAGTTCATTAAAACAATGAAAAGAACAGGCTAGAACTACGGAAGATGCTGTGGTGTTAGCTGGGAACATTTAGAGTGACCATTAGGGGAATAGAGCAAGGAGGTAAGAGTCTATCTGTAAACAGGAAAGAAAGTCAGTCTTGCATTCATTTCTTCATTCTATTTCTTCATTATGCCTACTAATTGAGGAGAATAATAGGATGAAATTCCAGGGTGACAATAATTAGAAAAAATTACATCACTATCAACTACCTGCTTAAATACAACACACAAGATTTGTTTTCTACTGCTGGAAACTGCCTTTAAAAAAAAAATTCTCAGCACTGGATAAAAATAAATTTAAAAAACAAATCATTTATTCAAATTAATATCAATGGGCATGTTAAAACTCTTACATGACTCCTCATGAATCATCTGATTCATACTTTTTTCCACCTATTCATTTTAATCCTTAACCAGGCACTATTAAAAGAAGATACTAAATGAAGCCTTATTGAAATAGCAAGAGTAAAATGACATTTTAGCTGCAAGACTTTTGGTGGGATGGTAAAAAAGTTAGAAAGGGCAAGTCAGCTAGAGAAGATGGACAAGATGCTCTAGCTCAGGGATCTCAAACTCAAATGACCACGAGGGCCACATGAGGACTAGTGCATTGGCCGGAGGAGGTATTTGTGTTGTAAATTAGAATGCTCCTAGGTTCTAAGCATATGGACATGGCCCATGTCATTTCTGCTAGCAATTTGAGGTCATCATCAACACATTGGAGTTACATTAGTCATGAATTTGGCCCACTGATTTCAGTGCTTGCACTGGTGTAAATGATAGGTGGACAAAAATGGCTTTCACCACCTTTGCAGTCTTGATTTCCTTGGGCTGGATTGTCCCTCAGCATAATTTAGAGCTCTAAGTTCCACTGCCTTACAGTAGTCTTATATATTTTTACAGTGGCTAGGGACTGCCAAATCCCTATGATGGTCAGGTACAGATGGAGTAGAACTGGCTATGCTGGCTCTGAGCCACTCCAAGATTCCCCCACTCCAGGATAATTGTCAGATATCCCATTAGGACAGTTTTCTAGCCCCTTTGTGCTGCTGGAGCAAGATCTGCTTGTAAAGTACATCCATTTTGCACACCCACTAAATGCTAACACGGTACAAATGATATTATTTTGTCACATACACTTTTACTCACGTTATGGCCAGCTTAAACAAGCATTTACATCACTGCTGACTTTGGCCCAAAGACTTCCATGGGAGTTGTACCCACTTTCTGCAAGTTGTATTTTGCATGCATTTGACCCTTTTACCTTTTATTTATTCCCAGAAGGTATATAATGCTTGGAACCAGTTAGCAATACTTGCATACAATAAGCCTGTTCTTTAACCAAAAGTGAGACTAGCAATATGCATATCAGTGACTTTAAGCATGACTTTAAGCACAAATATCAATAATTAACAAAGTAGCAATAATTAAACTTCTGTAGCTAGGTCTGGTGACAGATGTGAATAAATATTTCACTGTATGTGTATGTATATAATATATGTATGTATTCCCATACCTGTGTATGTACAGGTGTATACCCCCCCATGTATCTATACATATTCACACTGCAGTTTAAGATCAAAACAAAACCCCAAACTGATCATTTAAACTGATAGCAAATGATGCTTACAGTCTGGTCCCGGTTCTGAATATAAGCAGGTGAGGAGTGGTGCTAAGTGCTTTTGATGTTGCCAGCTCCCATTTGCCACCCAACTTTTTTCTCCTCCAAAACCTCTTAACAAACTTCAAAGGCCTTCTTGCTTCTTGCCTTAATCCAGTGCACTGAGACCTCTAGTTCAAAGAACTTTCCTTAAACCCTCTTCTTAAACTGCAACCAAAACTTTTTCTTTCCTTTCCACAAAGTAGCAATTACAGCTCTGTTGCGTGGTGATTGGGCTTGGGCCGATCAGCTCCTGCTATTAATTAATCTCACAAAGGGGGCTCATTTCCTGGCATTCAAATTGACAAGAGACTGGAGAACAGAAAGCTCTTTCAAAGCAATTCCAGTTAACTAAGGGAAGAGGTATCAGAAGAAAGAGCCCCACAGTATTTGAAGTAGAGGGCACATTTGATACTGCCTATACTTGCTGCTGATTGAATGATTTTGTTAAGGAGAGCTCTTTACTAATCTTTTACCTGCAAAAGCTTAACCAAAAGTAAATGCAGCACAAATGTTGCTAAATTGTGATAGAGAAGCTTCACAGGCCAGCCTTTCGATTTCACTTTCCCAATGCATCTTATTGAGTATTATACTTACTTTAAACTGAAAGTGTTCACTTTACTTACACAGAAAAGCTCTTAGAAGAAGGGGAGATGAAGAGAGGCAAGAAAGAAGAATAGCAGACAAGAGATTAAAGCTTTTTATTCAGTATCTCTTTCGTATTCAAATTGTGCTAAGGGCTCTGTGAAAGTTAGAAGCAAGCTTGTTCAGGAGGGCTTCTAAAGTGTGTACATGGATTTCATGGGAATAGAAAAGAAGCCACGGACTGGGTAATGAAAGAAAGATAAGATGTCCTATATAAAACAACTCAAGAGTGGTTCAATTACTTCAGCAAACCATCAAGGCAAGCTTTGAAGATTTGAGAAAACACTGTTAAAATTTAACAAAAACCTCATGTTGCAGGTTTTGTACCAATAAATGTTTGTATACTGTGTGAATTACTTAAGCTATATTCCCTGCATGAACATTGTTTGCGTCCTTGGTTTTTCTGGAAGAGATACATTTGCCATGCCATACTGTTAAGAAAAATGAAATATTCATGTTTGATCTCTTATTTTTCTGACAGGGAGTGATGCCATCAAAAAAAATTGCATCATTGTTTACAAAAATAAGCTTGGGAATTAGAGCGCCATGAATGCCTGACAGTTTCTTGCGTATTTCTGTTAGTAGTTAACATAGTCTTGACAAAGGCCTAAGTCATATAAGAAATAATTAACCAGATTCATCTAGTGAAAGATCCAAACTGAAGGATATGCCAGCTATAAAAATAAAATGCTGCTGTTTAGAAAATACCTATTTTTAATTGCAGCTCTCTCTCTCTCTGCCAATTCTCTATGCCGGAGACTTGACAAGTAACATCAAACATGGTCCAAGAACAAAGCTAACCAACCATGGCCTGCAGCACCCTTCAACCAAAAGTCACCTTTACTCAGGCTTTGCCATCTAATTTGCTGTGTTTCTGTATGTGCTCTTCAAGCAGAAGTCCTACAACTCTAAATATAAAGCTTTCCTGTTTTCTGCTCTGAGAGATTACAATGGCAATGCTAGAATGATTTAACAACTTTGAAAATCATAAGCCACCCTGGAGTTGTGAGTTTTCGAGATGCAGCACCCTATCCTTTCCCCCTTAGGTTTTTTTTTTAAATATATATACATACTGACTGACAGTTCTGTAAGACTCCCTAGTTTAAATGCAGTTACATCCATTTATGTGCAAATGTCCTCAAACGATTAAGACAAAATTAACTTTACAAGGGTTTTTTTAATGGAAAGGTCAAACAGATGGCAAACTTAGATTCTGATTCAAGTGAAAGACAACAATATCTTGTTTAATTCCCAGGACAATAAATAACTCTTAAGAAAAGCTTACAAAAGTGTATCATGAACAAAACTCATCTCATGAAGTTAGTAAAAAGAAAGAAGCTAAACTTGATACGAAAAACAAAAAACAAACCCCTGCACTCCTGCCCCTAATCTCCAGGGAAGATTGATAAAGACTTTCAGAACAATGCTAACATTCTAAGATGAGTAACCAAGATTTTCCACAGGGCTGTCTAAAATTTCATAGTCTCCTAAAACCTCAGCTCATCAACTTGAGATGTCAAAGGACCATTAAGAATCAGACTTCTAAGGTTGCTCATCTTCCTTACTATTGAGTAATTCTATTGGCTTGACAGAGAAACCTCATGTGAGTAAAGTAAACATGATTCACCCTCTAATGTTGACACCTGTTAACACCAGGTGAACTGAACAGCTTTGACACTCAAACCCTCACTGGTTCATTCTTGAAAATACTTTGGCACAAAAGGACAAGAACAAATTGTAGATAATAGATTTCCTATGCTTAAAAAGCTATATCCAAATCATATAAATGAAGGAAGAAAGATATCCTATTACGGGAATTGTCAAACTCAGCCTTCAGAGGGGGCCAAATTCTATGTTTAATTATGATTTATGAGCCAATTTATGCACTTAGGACTAACACCCTACTTAATACAGAGGAACTCCCATTGAGGGCAATAAGAGGTTTGTACAGAAATAAGGTAGAATATGGCCTTTATGTAATAGTAACTAAACTCTCCATTATCATTATTCTATGTTCAGTACCCTCTCGTCATATTCAGCACCATTCAGTGGGAAAATACACTTCCCAGTAGTACCATTGTTATTTCTGCTTTGTTACTATTCCGTCCCCATTCTCCTTTCTGTTTCTCTCCTTCTTTCTTGTTTGTGTGTCTCCATTTTTTCCTCTGCATCTTCTTCTCCAATTCTAATCCAAATGAATCAGTTCTTTTTCAGTAGCGAAATTGTCTCTCTACTCCTCTGTGTGCTGCTAAGCATCCTTGTATTCACACCCGACACACTATTGTAAAAATATTTGTATAAAATATGCCTTGTGGGGTGTCAGTTGCAATCTATTAACTCACTGATCATTAATATTCTTATGTGATGTATGTATGTATGTAATAGGTATTAAGAGTTATGGATATATTCTAGAATTATGACTAAAGTATGTATAAACCAAGTATGCCAGGGGAGTTGGTAAACAGGTCTCCACTAGGCAAAGGAATGTGTTTTCCCCACCTGGGAGTTACTTCCAAAGTACTTTGCAGGAAAATGAAATTGTATTTGCATATTCCATAAATGGACCCATCAAGATAACAACGGGTGTAGGCAAACCTCACACTAACAAGAACATGTGGCATCTACACCCAGCAGGAGAGGGAAGCTTGGTCTGGGTTTTACTTTTCAAAGAATACATTGCAAAGGTTTACTGGTCTATAAAGACAGGGGAGCGGGACCTCAAGTGATAAGCAATTGAATCAACTGATTGTATACAATATTACTGTTTTACAGAGTGAGGTCTCGTCTGAAAGCTAATGACACACGGGTGATTAATATCATTGGGAAATGTGTGTATTAACACTATATAAGGAATTATGGATACTCATTGATATTAGGCTATACAACCTGCACAGACAGGGGGGAATGTTACAGCTATCTACTTGTCTCCTATGTAAATTAAGCATGGTATAACCAGAAACAATGGAAGCGCCATTTACATAGAAATCAGCAAGGGGATGGGAAGCCCATTGGAAGGGGAAAGCATCATGAGGTCATTCTGCCTCTTGAAACAAAGTCATTGAACTTTGGAAAATATGAACAAAGACAGAAGCTATCTTTGGCATCCATCACTAGACAGACACAAGGGAACAGAGCTCTTCTTGCGAGCTGAGAAAGATAGCTCCTTCAACCAAGGCAGGGGGGGGGGGGGGGGGTTGAAGTCTCTGGAACTGAATATAGGTGAAAAAGCTGGTTAGGCAAAGATCTTTCACCTAGAAAAACAAGTAAAGCAGCATCTTGTACTTTTGTGGAAGGTCCTGACTGAGGGAAAATCAGCCATGGCTAGGGAGAAGAATGACTGGTGAGAGAAACCATCTTGAACAAAGCCTGTATCTTGCCGGATTAAGTTTTAGACCCTTAGAAGCACATTTTCTTTTTCAGAGTAGCAGCCGTGTTAGTCTGTATCCGCAAAAATAACAGGATATGCATCCGAAGAAGTGGGTTGTAGCCCACGAAAGCTTATGCTCTAATAAATTTGTTAGTCTCTAAGGTGCCACAAGTACTCCTGTTATTTTCTTTTTCGTTGCTTGTAACACTTTCTAACTTTATTCCTTTTACTTGGCATCACTCAGCCTAAATCCTATTGTTAATAACTTTGTTTTAGTTTTTACTATAAACCACCTCAGCATGATGGTTAAATGAAAAGGTGTATTTACTCCAGTTAAGTTAATAAGCTGTGATGTGATTTTGTCTCTTCACAGGAGCAACAAACCTTATTATTTCTCTGAGCTATACAGGAGAGGGCTGGACACATCAAAGCACAAAGTTTGGTGGAAATTGGGACTGGGCCTGTGTTGGGGTGATCGTGCTGGTTGTAACCAAAGCTGGTGGAAGCCAGAGTGGGGCAGTGGATTGTTGACAGGATGCTGGGGTTAGAGCTGCTGAACCTGGGCTGTCTAGCATGCAGTCACTCAAGAAGTGACCCGCATGCTTGTAGGCTGGGTTTGAGCAGCTCAGGTTGGCAGCAACAGCAGCAAAGCATTGTGAGACACCCAGGGTTACAGGGCAAGTGGTGACACAACCTCTCACTGATCTGGACCTAAATTGTAGAGTCCCTGAAGTTCTTGGATTTCAGATACACTATGTGCCAGCCAATCTTTGCCAGGTTGAACTAGAACAGAGATTTTATAGTCTCTTTTCAGTAAAACAAAGTTAGACTCAACAGCGAAACCTCCAACAAACTTGGGAAAGTTGAAGACTTCCCAAACAAATATATACCAATTGATTTGAACATCATGCTAGTATCTGTCACACTCCTTACCTCTGCCACATTCACTGAAAGAATGAGCTAACCTTTCATTTATTTTACAAAGGCACCTGCCTACCTTTGACTTCTATTGCTTCCCTTTTTCTTCTGTTACTTCTCCTTCACATCCTACTCCCTTCCTTCATGGCTGCTTGTCATTCCCATGCTATATCTGTCTAATTTAGATTGTATGCTCCTTGAAGCAGGGATCTCCTCATTTTGTGGGTCTAATCCAGTGTCCATGGAAAGACTCCCATTAATTTGGGCTCTGATGCACACCTTGAATGTGACTTTTATGCACAGCTATAATGCTATGTAAATAATACATATAATTAACAGTTTGCATGTGCAGACTTGTTCAGGAAGTACAGTAATACAAAAACCCTCCTGAAGGATGTTTTCCAAATCCCACTGAACTCTTTTTTTCCCCACTGACATCAGTGGGAGTTGGATTAGATCTCAACCATAAGAGGAGATAGCTTTTATAAAGTTTGAAAATCTATACAAAAGAAATTTCATGGATACTCTTGCTTCAGAAGAGTAGCAAAGATAGTTTCACAGGAACTAAACAAAAGAGCTTTGATTAATAGACCATCAAAGGAAATGTCTCCTGTATTCCTTAAAAGAGCAGTTTCCTTCACTATCAGCTTGATGAAATTGTACAAGGGAACTATTTAACCAATTGCCATGATTTTGAACTGGACATACAGACAAATACCATTATTAAGACACTATAAAGTGTACCTTTACATCTGTAGAGCACAGGAAATCCTCCAGAGATACAGTCTTGTTTATGGTCAGTGAATTTTTTTGGGGGGAGGGAGAGGGAAAAGGGTGTTTCATAGTGTTCAGGTTCATTAGAATAAGTATCAGCCTGGAAGAGCCCTAATTTCTTCGAGACTGCAAAATAGATTCAATTAAAACCTAAGCCCTTTTTCAATTGTGGCACTAGAATAATAGATTCTATGGCAAGTATCTTGGAGACGGTGGAAACGGCTGCTCGCTTTTTTATGCATAGTTCACTGATTAACATCTGCCTGATTGAACCCTTATAAACTTGGAATGGACTCAAATTTTATTGAGTAGACTTGTTGAAAGGTCTCTGAAACGCATGTATATGAGTCTCCTGGTATGAAAGAAACTGGGACTACTTCACATTCCACTTCTGCTACCTGAGATCTATGAAGGATGACATTAAAAGCCATTCAGAGTAATGCAGTCAAACATATCGATAACCAAAGTCCTGTACTGTGAGCTGCTTAAAACCCTGAGGAAAGTGCTGAACACCCTTAACTTTTATGCAAGTTGAGTGATCTCAGCACCTCTCAAGAGACACCTTGTAGCATTGGGGCACAAGAGCAAGCCTTCAGTGATCACGGGGTTATGAACAGATAAGATATTTATTTATTTTATTAATTATTAAGGACATCAATGATCAAATATTTAATTTGGATGACGTGAGTTTGTTCCCTGATATGAAACAATTGTACAATAGATGATGGCATATCTGTATAACATTTCCAAAAAGATTAAGAAAAACACTGAGAAATTAGTTTTACAATAACGTATGCCAAGTTCTTCCATTAAAGGTTGCTACCAAGGATTATATTCTACCACCATCCTGAAAACTGGTTCACTAACATCATAAAAAGAGACTCTGATATCCTTAATGAGATTGAGTAGTACCTTACTCATTGATTTCAGTGGGATTAATCACAAATGAAGCTGCCATGCCATATAAGCATGAGTAGTCTGCCTATGCACTCTATAGAAACATCAGATGCTGCAAAAAATTGTATCATTGTACCATTATATCAAAACATGTATTGAACATTTCTGCCTTATATTTTGCTGAACAAATTCCTGGTTGTAGATCTGCATACAACTGCAGCATTATAAAAACCTCCAGAATGCTGAATATTGTCTAAAATACTATTCCCATTTTGTTGTGTGTCTTGTCTGTGTTTTGTTCTGCAGTATACAGGTTGATTGGTGTAACTGAGGCCTGGTCTACACTACGAGTTTAGGTCGACTTTAGCTGCGTTAAGTCGACTTAAGCCTGGACACGTTTACACGACGAAGCCCTTTCTTTCGACTTAAAGGCCCCTTTAAACCGGTTTCTTTACACCACCTCGACGAGGGGATTAGCGATAAAATCGGCCTTATGGGGGTCGGAATTGGGTAGTGAGGACGGAATTCGACATTAGTGGCCTCCGGGAGCTATCCCACAGTGCTTCATTGTGACCGCTCTGGACAGCACTCTCATCTCAGATGCACTGGCCAGGTAGACAGGAAAAGCCCCGCGAACGTTTGAATTTCATTTCCTGTTTGCTCAGCGTGGAGAGCACAGGTGACCATGCAGAGCTCATCAGCACAGGTAACCGTGATGGAGTCCCAGTCCCAGTCCCAGGATCGCAAAAGAGCTCCAGCCTGGACCGAACGGGAGGTACGGGATCTGATCGCCATCTGGGGAGATGAAGCAGTGCTGGCCGAACTCCGAAACAGTAAAAGAAATGGCAAAACATTAGAAAAGATCTCCAAGGCCATGAAGGACAGAGGCCATAACAGGGACGCACAGCAGTGCCGCGTGAAAATTAAGGAGCTAAGGCAAGCCTACCACAAAGCCAGAGACGCAAACGGAAGGTCCGGGGCTGAGCCGCAAACATGCCGCTACTACGAGGAGCTGCATGCCATTCTAGGGGGTGCAGCCACCAGTAGCCCAAGCGTGTGCTATCAGTCCCTCTCTGGAGACAGGGAAGCGGGTTCGGCGGACGAGGAAGATGAGGATGGAGAGAACATCATAGATAGCTCACAGCAGCAAGGAAGCGGAGAAACCAGTTTCCCCAACAGCCAGGATATGTTTGTCACCCTGGACCTGGAACCAGTAACCCCCGACCTCACCCAAGACCCTGTGGGCACACAGGGGACCTCTGGTGAGTGTACCTTTGTAAATATTACACATGGTTTAAAAACAAGCGTGTTTAATGATTAATGATTAATTTGCCCTGGCAATCGCGGCCAGTACAGCTACTGGAAAAGTCTGTTAACGTGTATGGGGATGGAGCGGAAATCCTCCAGGGACATCTCCAGAAAGCTCTCCTTCATGTACTCCCAAAGCCTTTGCAAAAGGTTTCTGGGGAGGGCTGCCTTATCCCGTCCGCCATGGTAGGACACTTTACCACGCCAGGCCAGTAGCACGTAGTCTGGAATCATTGCATAACAAAGCATGGCAGCGTATGGTCCCGGTGTTTTCTGGCATGCAGACAACATCCATTTCTTATCGCTCTTTGTTATCCTCAGGAGAGTGATATCATTCACGGTCACCTGGTTGAAATGGGGCGATTTTATTAAGGGGACATTCAGAGGTGCCCCTTCCTGCTCTGCTGAACAGAAATATTCCCCGCTGCTAACCACGCGGTGGGGGGGAGGGGTGAAGTGACCATCCCAGAGAATTGGGTGTGTGGGGGAGGGGAGTTAGTTGGGTTTGTGCTGCATGTTAAACCTGAAACCTCAGCCCCTCCTTTTACATTGCAAACCCATTTTAAATGGCCAACCCACCCCAACGGGTGCTTGGTATGGTTAATGAGAGCAGTACTGTTTTAAACCATCCCCACTTGTTACCAAGGTTAAAAAAGCCAAAAGACTGTGTCTTACCATGGCTGCCTGCAAGCTGAAATCTGTGGCCTGGAACTGCGTGAGTGATCTCTCACACCAAACAGGCAGGCCCTCAATATAAGAGGAAAAATGCGACCTTGTAATGAAAGCACATGTGCTGTGTGATGCACGGCAAAATCTAAAGTGAAAGAGTGTACCCATTGTTCTCAAAAATGTATCTTTTTTAAACAACTCTCCCTTCTCCTCCACCAGCTGCAAATGTTTCACCTTCACAGAGGCTAGTGAATATTCGAAGAAGGAAGCGAAGGACGCGTGACGAAATGTTCACTGAACTACAGACTGCCTCCCACGCTGACAGAGCACAGCAGAATGCGTGGAGGCAGTCAATGACTGATTTTAGAAAAGCCCAGTATGAGCGAGAGGAGAGGTGGCGAGCTGAATCGCTGGCTGAAGAGCAGAGGGTGCGTGCTGAAACGCGGGCTGAAGAGGAGAAGTGGCGTCAGCTTGTACTCAGAAAGCAAGAGTCGATGCTCCGGCTGCTGGAGCATCAAAGTGATATGCTCCTGCGTATGGTTGAGCTGCAGGAAAGGCAGCAGGAGCAGAGACCGCCGCTACAGCCCCTCTGTAACCAACAGCAGGAGCAGAGACCGCCGCTACAGCCCCTCTGTAACCACCAGCCCTCCTCCCCAAGTCCCATTGCCTCCTCACCCAGACGCCCAAGAACACGGTGGGGGGGCCTCCGGCCACCCAATCACTCCACCCTAGATGATTTCCACAGCAATAAGTTTTAAAGTTTTAAAGTGCAGTGTGTCCTTTTCCTTCCCTCCTCCCCCACCCATCCCGGGCTACCTTTGCAATTATCCCCCTAGTTGTGTGCTGCTTCCCTCCTCCCCCACCCATCCCGGGCTACCTTTGCAATTATCCCCCTAGTTGTGTGCTCAATTAATAAAGAATGCATGAATGTGAAGTAACAATGACTTTATTGCCTCTGCAAGTGGTGCTTGAAGAGGGGAGGGTAGGGGAGGTTGGGGTGCTTGGTTTACAGGGTAGTAGAGTTAACCGGGTGCGTGGGGGGGCCTGCGATTTCATCAAGGAGAAACAAACAGAAGTTTCACACCAAATCCTGCCCAGTCACAAAACTAGTTTTCAAAGCCTCTCTGATGCGCACCGCGCCCTGCTGTGCTGCTCTAACCGACCTGGTGTCTGGCTGCGCGTAATCAGCGGCCAGGCGATTTGCCTCTACCTCCCACCCCGCCATAAATGTCTCCCCCTTACTCTCACAGATATTGTGGAGCGCACAGCAAGTAGCAATAACAATGGGGATATTCTTTTCGCTGAGGTCACAGCGAGTCAGTAAGCTGCGCCAGCGCGCTTTTAAACGCCCAAATGCACATTCCACCACCATTCGGCACTTGCTCAGCCTGTAGTTGAACAGGTCCTGACTCCTGTCCAGGCTGCCTGTGTATGGCTTCATGAGCCATGGCATTAAGGGATAGGCTGGGTCCCCAAGGATCACGATAGGCATTTCAACATCCCCAGTGGTTATTTTCTGGTCCGGGAAGAAAGTCCCTCCAGCTTTCGAAACAGAAGAGAGTGCCTGAAGACGCGAGCATCATGTACCCTTCCCGGCCAGCCCACGTTGATGTCGGTGAAACGTCCCTTGTGATCCACCAGGGCTTGCAGCAGCATTGAAAAGTACCCCTTGCGGTTTATGTACTCGGTGGCTTGGTGCGCCGGTGCCAAGATAGGGATATGGGTTCCGTCTATCGCCCCACCACAGTTTGGGAATCCCATTGCAGCAAAGCCATCCACTATGTCCTGCACGTTTCCCAGAGTCACTACCCTTGATATCACCAGGCCTCTCATTGCCCTGGCAACTTGGATCACAGCAGCCCCCACAGTAGATTTGCCCACTCCAAATTGATTCCCGACTGACCGGTAGCTGTCTGGCGTTGCAAGCTTCCACAGGGCTATCGCCACTCGCTTCTCAACTGTGAGGGCTGCTCTCATCCTGGTATTCTGGCGCTTCAGGGCAGGGGAAAGCAAGTCACAAAGTTCCATGAAAGTGCCCTTACGCATGCGAAAGTTTCGCAGCCACTGGGAATCGTCCCAGACCTGCAACACGATGCGGTCCCACCAGTCTGTGCTTGTTTCCCGGGCCCAGAATCGGCGTTCCATGGCATGAACCTGCCCCAGTAACACCATGATTTCCACATTGCTGGGGCCTGTGCCTTGTGAGAGGTCCATGTCAATTTCCTCATCACTATCGTCGCCGCGCTGCAATCGCCTCCTCCTCCTCAGCTGGTCCTCCTGGTTTTGCTTTGGCATGTCCAGGCTCTGCATATACTCCAGGACAATGCGCGTGGTGTTCATAGTGCTCATAATTGCCGCGGTGATCTGAGCGGGCTCCATGATCCCAGTGCTAGCTATGGCGTCTGGTCTGAAAAAAGGCGCGAAACTAGTATCTAAAGACCAGGGGAAGAAGGGAGGGAGGGAGGGAGGGAGGGGCGGGCGACTGACGACATGGCGTACAGGTACAGGGAATTAAAATCAAGAAAGGTGGCTGTGCATCAGGGAGAAATACAAACAACTGTCACACAGAATGCCCCCCCCCCCAGAGATTGAACTCCTAAGCCTGGGTTTAGCGGGCCGTTGATTTGACGGAGGGAGGGGGGAAGGAAATGAATAAAACACAAATCTATTTTTTACATCTTAAGACGACAGTGCAGCATGACTGATAGCCCTCGGCATTTTCTGGGTGCTTGGCAGCCAATACTTGGCAGCAAATAGTATACTACGACTGGTAACCATCATTGTCCAACGAGGACGGTTAAAGGCAAGGGGTTGCTGCTGTGTAGCAATGTAGCCCCACGTGTGCCAGCCACATGTCTGCCAGCACCCAGATCGCCCTCGGCCTTTTCTGGGTGCTTAGCAGACAATACTTGGCAGCAAATAGTATACTACGACTGGTAACCATCATTGTCCAACGAGGACGGTTAAAGGCAAGGGGTTGCTGCTGTACAGTAGCCAGAAGGATCGGTAAAGGCGCTCAGGCTACAATAATCTATGAGCATTTCAGGCAACCTGTAAATTTACTTGCTTTCAGACCTGAGGAAAGCTCTTCTTGCAGATCTGCTGAGCACCCAGATCGCCCTCGGCCTCTTCTGGATGCTCAGCAGACAATACTGACAGGACGGTTACCAGTCGTAATAAACCATCTACTGCCAAAAGGCAAGGGGCTGGTGCAATGCAGCCCTACGGCTGCCAGCCCCACAGCTACCAGCATCCCGAGCGCCGATGAAGGCTACTACTCATGCTGCACCGTCTACCGCCAAAAGGCAGTAATCTGCTGCTGCTGTTTAGCAATGCAGTCCCACGTTTGCCGGCACCCGGAAGACATATGGTGACGGTGAGCTGAGCTGAGCGGGCTCCATGCTTGGCGTGGTATGTTGTCTGCACAGGTAACCCAGGTAAAAAGGCGCGAATCTATTGTCTGCCGTTGCTGTGACGGCGGGGGAGGGGCGTGACGCAATGTACCCAGAACCCCCCGCGGCACTGCTTTGCATCATTCGGGCATTGCGATCTCAACCCATAATTCCAATGGGCGCCGGAGACTCCGGGAACTGTGGGATAGGTACCCATAGGCACCCATAGTGCAATGCGCCGGAAGTCGACGCTAGCCTCGGTACTGTGGACGCGGTCCGCCGACTTCATGCACTTAGAGCATTTTATGTGGGGACACACACAGTCGGCTGCATAAAACCGGTTTCTATAAAACCGGCTTCTATAAATCCGACCTAATTTTGTAGTGTAGACAAGCCCTGAGATGTGGTACACCTATAGAGTAGAATACTGGGGACAAGAAAGGATCCGTTTTATTTCTCAATGGAAACAAAATCTGAATTGCAAGCGTATATTTTGCATGATGCAATCCATATTGTATTTTTTAATTGTACAAACTTAATGTGACCCCAACAGTCCACCATGAAGACCATAAGGCGTTCACACTAGAGTTGTGCAAGATTTACATTGTACTACAACCAGGTGATTCCAATGATACACTAGAGTAGAAACTGCAGTGTATCTAGTCCAGGCAAGGAGAACAGCTCAACACCCAAACTACACTCCCCTGAGGCACTGCAGCAGCTTAGACAAATGTAGTTTTAAAGTTAAACTGAGGCGAAACAAAGTATTTTGGTTCAATTGAACAAACAGAAATATTTTGATTTGAGTCAAACCGTCCCAGAATGAACTATTTAATCTCTGTTTTCCATTGTATAAACAATGTTTCTGTAGAAAAAAAAATCAATGGAAAATTCTCAACCGGTTCCAATTATAAAACAATGCTAGTACCTTTATTTAAACACATCCTGTCCCCTGAAGTCAGCCCACTGGGAACCCTCCTATTCATTCTCCCCTCCCTATCATGTTTTTGATTTAAAATGTATTTTTTTAGTAAAACAAATAAATACAGTCAGCTTTAACAAAAGCCAGTGCAGGAACCCTATGCTGGTCTGCTGCAGCAGCAGCTCACTACGGCCCGCTACATGCTAGAAAAGTAACCCTGTGGTATCACAGTTATGAAACATGTTGTGGCCCATTCATATTTTACCTTACCTGGGTGCACAGATATAAACATGTGATTTTCATGTTAAGAAACTGTTTCAACCTTGGGTAGTAATTACACTAGAACATGGCTTCCTACCATATGGGTTTTTTTTCTGCCAACACAGGCAAAGAAAAACCAAGCTATTGAACTGCTTGGGGCAAAATAGGTTTAATGAGGTTGTTTTTGTAGGATAAGTGGTACCTAAAATATCATTTCCAAACTGACTGGGGTAAAGGGTGCAGAGATGACAACCAAGGAGAGGTTGGGTGGAGTGAGGGAGGACAGTGTACGCAGGGGAGGGGAAGGAGACAGGGACAGGTTGGCTAGCAAGGAGGCTAAAACTAGAGAAAGAGGGTGTTTGTCTAGGGGCAGGAGGGATATCGGGTGTGGAGATTTCTGCTGTGGAGGGCCTCACTGACTAGCAGGATAGAAGGGGAAAAAAGGGAGGGAGATAGCAACAGGCAGGGACATGCTGTTCCGGAGGTGGAGATGGGACATGGGACACAACATAGTTAAGATGTGGAAGGAAAGGAGAGAGGGGAAAAAACAGAGACTGATTGGCTGGAGGGGGCAATACAGGCGGAAACAGATGGCCAACTGGGGAAGAGCACACAGGGAGGAACAGAAGGACTTGGGTAACAAGGGGAGTGGGGAGAGAGACATAACAGAGACCTGTAAATTCAGAAACAAAGCAACGCAGCTAGCAAACTGAGTGTAAGGGACACTTCCTCAGCTTTTGAACCAGCATGCATTTGTATGATTTTTTATATTATAGCCCAGTGTATTAACACTAGATCACCACTACAAACCAGTAGAAGCATGAGTTTGAGGGCCATTAAACATTGTGAGGTTTTTACCAGTGTTTCACAATTACAGAAACACCTGTACTGAATAAATGTGTGCTGGCCTACTGTGAAAATGCTTAGTGTTCAACGGCCCTTAAAATTTCTCATTTCTCACCTGGGGTGGGGTGGTCTAGATTGTTGTACACTGAAGTTTCATGTGAAAGCAGAGGGTCAGAGGCACTCTGTGAAGGCCTCTGTGAAGGCTTCTGTTTCACTCAGCTTGTGAAGTGAAGATACATCTCCTTACTCAGCAGTGCACCACATCTTTGTCCCTGCATTCATATCTAAAAGGTTTAGAAAGGGTAACATTGTGTTTATAGCCCCTATTTATTAAAATAATTATAACAGCACATAGAAGGCAGGTAGACAATGGTAAAGAAAATGCAAAAATGCAAGGCAGTGTCTTCCTTTCCAGGTATACATCACAATATGCATCTCTGATAAATACTTAGGTTATGGTTTGCAGTTTTAGAGCTATTAAATAAGGCAATAAAGATATTAAATTAGGCAAATATTAATAAATACCTAAAAGACCACACAAGGGAACGTTCACAAATGCATAACAAACACAATGGGCACGCCTGAAATTTGGTGGGATGTTTCTTATAATTGGAGTATGAACACTGATTAATACAATCTGTGAAGAAAAGATAGAAACAGGTGGAGGGGGTGGTCCCTATATTAGAATTATTTACCAGACTACTGAAATAGAATTTGCCAATGCAGAACATAGCTGTGAAGTTCTTTGGATACGAATATGTTTTCACTTTATCCAATGATCAGAAAATTATTTTAGCAATTGCTACAGACTTTCACAATTGGAAGAGAGTGAAAACAAACATGAAGCAACAATCAAGGATGTATGCCCATGGGGGTGGGGTGGATGGAGGCTTTATCTGATGAAATATGTGTTGGGTGACTAATAAATCTAGACATAGATCACCAAAGGTTACTAAAATAGGTGGAGGACAACTCTGTGACCCAGACTTCAGAGAATCAATGGTGCATATAACAATGTAATTGTGACACACACACACACACCTAGGCCCCAGCCTTTTCATTGCACTTTTTAATTTCTTGGAGTCCGCTGTTTGCAGGAACAGCTGCGATTTTGTGAGGCAGAGTTGATGCAGCAAGTTGAAGAGGAGATACAAACCATGCTGTCTGGTTGAGTCTTTACTTTCATATTTTCTTCTTTTGCTGGTTCCTCTCATCTAAAATAATCTATTTTGATCCATTAGGGAAAGATTATCAAATAAGAATATCAAAATAAGGAAGGTTGGTGCTAGAGACTATGATGTTTTAATTAATCAACAGACAACTGGTTAATCAAGTACAGCATTAAAAGTGTATGACATTTCAGGAAAGTCATTTTTGGAGAATTAGGGCATTTATGGCCACACCGTCTCCTTCATGGCAAAAATCTACACAAGGAATGGTAATCTCAGTGGCTTTATCTTTCAGTTACGTTAAGGCCTTTACACTACTCTGGCAGTAAAGGGGTCTGAACATGGTGAACATGTTACATACACCCATTTTAAGACCTTTTTACACTACTAAATTTTTGTAAAGGGGCTTTAGTGTAATTAAGAATCAGTCCGTCTGAGTTTCCATCATGCATTCCATGCAGAGTGGGTCCCTCCCTTCCATGAAAGGAGCAGCAGAAGAGATGAAGAGATGTCCTAAGAACGTGGCAAAGTCTCACGGATCTTGAGATGCCTGTGAAGGGCAGGGACTTTTGTGCAAAGACTCAATATCTCTGCACTAATCTCCAAGCCTCACCCCATGGACACATTACTCCCTGAGGGATGGCTCAGCACTACCTTCCAGGGGGAAATTCTTGTGCATGTGACTGAGGAGACTGATGGAAAAAGTAAATACCCCTCCAACTCCTGGTATGGTCCTCACAGGATGAAAACCTGACCCTGTTGAAGCAAATGGCAAAATTCCCATTGACTTTGATCTAAATTGGGATGAAAAGTTGAAATTTCTTAACTTTTCACAAAATTAAATACTCCAAAAAAATTCAATATGGAAATGTCAAAACATTTTGTTTTGACATTTTCAATCGAAACAAAGCTTTCTGACTTTCCCAAAATTGAAAAGTTTTTTGTTGTTGTTGTTATTGTTTTGTTTTTTGCTGAAATGACATGAATTGTTTCCTTCTGAATTAGTTCAACATTAAACTGCATTCCCCATTGTAATGCATTGCCTTATAGGAGTTTAGTTCAGGAGCCTGATGCTCCATTCTCCCCCCTAAGCTCCTGGGGTCTGATGGCCCTACAGTCACATAACTCCCATGATTTACCAAGCAACGTGGTCAGCGGGGAGTCCACATTGCATTTTGGAAGATAGCATGAGAGCTTCAGGGAGGCCAGACCATAGGATAGAACAGGGGCCCGATCTATAACTTGCATGAGGCAATGTGCTATGATAGGGAAATTCAGTTTCATGTTGAACTGCTTCAAAAGGAAACAGTTTGGGTCAGTTCAACAAAATGAAATATTCCAATTCAGATCAAACTGAGCTGAAATGACATATTTCACTTAGGTTTTCCTGACAGAAAATTGAAAATGTTTTAACAAAATTGAACTTTTCTCATGAAAACTGCATTTTATCAGTTTTGCAGAAATGGCATTATCTATTGGAAAATCATTCTGACAGAAAATTCCAATCAGGTCTAATAATAACTCTTCACAAATATTTAAAGAATAAACTCAATACTGACAAAGGGCAACAATTGTTCAGGGTCGCAAAGAGAGTTATCACTAGAAGTAATGATTTGTAGCCGAGCACAAGAAAATGTGGGCTGGATATTAAAAAACTTTCTAATGGTATCCTCTATGAGACTACCTTTGAGATGAAATGGCAGAAGGCCCATGGACAGAGTAATTTAAACCCAGACTGGACATAACTCTTAAAACTATATTGCGAGGAACAATGCTGCATTGTCAGTGATTTAAATGACCTGTTCCTTTTGTAGTGTCTTTGATCACCTGTATACTAACAGGTAAAATTAGTGTGCACCGTAGCAAATGATACATGGACTGGGAACCTTCTTAAAGGCAAACCATTTTTCGACTATATTTCCCTTTGGCCCTCCACTATGACACAGTCCATTTTAATAGAGTGTTAGGGTATTTAATGTGCAATAATATCTAAAATATGGTGGTAGTGTCTAGCCCCTCATATCAAGGATGTAACTGATGAAAAAATAGATTAAATAATTTTTTAACTACCACTCATTTTCAGTGGAATAATATACCTAACATAGGAACCTCAAAGTTCAATTTTTGAATTTAAAATTTATTTGAATAGTTGAATAACCTTCATAACTTTAAAAACTAAAGTGTTTTTGATGATAAAGTCATTGTAATATGTTTTCCTCAAAATTCTATTTACCTATCAAACCAAACTTTATTGATTAAATATAAAAGGGTAAAGAGAAATATACTGGTTTGAAATACACACATTTCTAAGTTAGAGCAAAAGATATCCTACACAGGAACAGTTACAAATAGATAAATCAACTTAAAACTCATATAAGCAATAATTTACATACATTGTATTACTATAGACACAGTACTTGGGATTAAAATTTTACAGTATTGTAATACCCTTACTGGCTCACCTTAAAGTATTAGTGTCATACAAACACTATTAATAATGTATATCATAGTTATTTCCAGAAAGGTGTGGCTTTGAACCATAAGTATTGTATTAACCAGGAATTATTCTAAGTGATTGTACAATTTTTACTCTCTTTCCCTGAACAAACAAAAACACACATACACAAACACACACGTGTCTATCCTCTCCCCACAAAAATCAGTGTTGTTCACATATAAAATATGGAAATTGTAGTATGATTTGCTCCAATCTTGCCATATTTGTAATAAAACAGAATAATCCAGGGAAATATATCTGGTGCTCCTCTGTCATATGACTATCCCAAATATGTGTTTATTGACGATACCAAAAATAGTTATTTTTATATTCATTACTTTAATTTGGATCAATTATTGTAGTGGATATTTTTAAAGTGCACACTTTAAATTTGTGTCATTTCAGAAGAATGCTTTTTAATATTGTTAATATCAGTTAAGTTTACTATCACTGAAACATCACATGGTATTGCAACCTTAATAAAAGAGACTTAATTAAGTTGTCAGGCTTTATCAATTGCTGCGTAAATAGATAAGCTGGGTTTCAGTAGGGTTGTGGTTTTTTTCGTTTTGCTTTTGCAGTTTCTGGCTCGCTGAATCACATTCATTTCTATGGAGCCATCACTGATTTGTCACCTATAGAACTCACAAGATGTTCTGTCCCTCCATATAACACACATGCACAAACAGACCTTTTTAGCTCTTTGTGAGTTCAGTTTGACAAAGATACTTCAGCAAAAGTGTCTTTTGGGAAAAATTAATATAAAACTATAGCTGCCACCAACTTGATGTGATTTTGGGGTATTTATCTAGGTGTTTGTTCATCTAATGAGTCATTTTGTATCCTGTGGAGAGGTAAGAGAGATTTAAGGTTATGTACGTGCAGATATTTTGGGACCACTCTGTGTGGAGTGCAGAAAGATGGTGATATGTAGATTCAAAGAAGAGAAAATTCTGAGCAGTGAAGCAACTCATGATGTATGGGAACAGATACTTTAGTAATTTTTAAAGATGGCTAAATATGCAATACCAATCTTTAGCTTTATAGGGACTCTCCTTTGGATTATCATGTGACGATATGACTTCACACATCTGTAGGAAAAATGATCACGACTAGATTGTTATAGGCCCTTAAGTGAGTGCACAGGACGGGGATGAGGGGGGAAAACACAAGGAGCCTCCTGCTTTGTGCAGAGGATTTCACAGTTGTCAAAGTCCTTGGAACCCAGGGGAGTGCAGTGACTGCAGTTTCACTGTGCCCAAAGGGAGGAGAGAGGAGTAGGGAGTATGATCCATTCCTCATTGGCTTGCACAGCAATCTGGCCAAACCTAAGAGAGCAGCCTGCACGTTCCTCTTGCACACTGCTCAGGGATTGTGCCTTCCAGTGTTCCACATGGGCCCTGCACCACCCACTACTCAGGCCACTGGCTAACTGCCACCATTTTCCCCTCTGTTTGTAACAGGCCCGCCATTTTATGTATTGAGATGGAAGAAACTTCCCAACAATTTCTAAATAAAACAGATGTGATACCTTCAAACAAGTGAACGTCACCATCTATGGTGTCCAGTTGTTCCAAGCCTAATGCTCAGGCTTTGCCTCATTACTTTCTGTCCAGTATAAAACTGGAGTATTTCAGGGGAGAATTGGGTCCTAAGTGTTTGTAGTAAGTGTAGTCGTGTCTCCTCCACAAGCAAAAAGTATCTGCTTATATTTCATTCTAGCTTTTCTTCCCTTTTCCCTAAAATTTGCTGGAAGAGGAGGTGGGTGATCGGAGAGACAGAGGTTAGTATGGGAGCAAATAGGCATGGTGTTTTGCAGATAAATGTAGATTCTTTTCCTACTCAGTGCATATATTATTGTTAATTGGTTGCCAGACTATTCTTGTTTTGTTACATGTAAATATAGCTAAACTTTACATGGAAAACTATTTTTTAAAATTCATTTTGAGTACATGGAGGAAAACAAATCTAGTTTAGACATTGGGCAGACTGTTAGATTTTGTGCAGCTGAAAAATAGTACAATTAAAACCTAAATAGTGTATGTTTTCATAAAGCACAAAAGAGAGGTCAAATGTAAGCATTTATTGTTAATTTTCTGTGTATAGCCTGGCCAGTGGACCACATAGGACAAAAACTAAGCAAGATTAATGCATGTTCCTGCTGGCATTTATACATAGATTTATACATAGATTTAAATTCATTAAAATATATCCGTCTAATATTTGTTTTATATGACTGAATTAATTATATTTGTAAATGTTAACAATCAGTGACAGTTCTACACAAATCACCTCATTAAAATACAAGTCCTGTATGTGCATGAACTTTTTAACTTTTTTTAAACTAACACCGATATAACTGTTGCAGTTGAAAGTATTAAACTTTTAAATAGTTTGCTCACCAGTGTCCTATGTATCCTTTTTTACTATTAACAAAAGAAAAAAAAAAGAGACAACAAACTGGATGGAATTTGAATGGCAGGTGTCAATAGCAGAAGAATATGGAGAGACAAACTAGTAGTTCTTTCCCTTCACCCCTAAAAAAGAGCAGACTGTGAATGCAGCATAAGGACATCCATGTGGCTTTCAAGGTAGCAGGAGATATCAGAGAAGATTCAGCATCTCACTCTTCTGTTCACTGTTCCATGGTCTTCTTAATGCTAGGAAGTACTAGGATTTAGGACATGTCTACACTGCATTTGGGATCGAGCCACCCAGCCTGTGGCCACAGACTTACCCTAGCAGGACTCGCGCTAGGGCTCTAAAAATATCTGCATAGATTTTGACTAAGCCTAGACCTCAGGCTCTAAAGCCTGGGGATTGGGGAGCAAGGCCCGAGAGCCTGCGTTCCAGCCGGAGTTGCACTATAAAAGCAGCGTCTCCACAGCTATTTTTAGAGAACTCCTCTGAGTCTGTGGATCCAGGCTGGAAGGCCCACTCCCAGATGCAGTGTAGTAAGAGGGATTTAGGTAACACATAGGACTTGTGCTGGCCCTCAGCAGTGGTGGGAGTTACACCCCTTGTGCTCCAGATGAATTCCATTTCTCTATTCATATCCCTTCTTTAAATACATTTGTGCCATGAAGTCTTTCACTGATAATCCGCTGATATGACAGACGATTTTCCAAAAATCCCCCAAACTCTGCACCATTCTGAGATCAGAGCCTGTACTCCTGTTTTACATGTGTGAACTTCATTATTTTTTTTCTGCTTTATGTTGTAAAACGGTCAGGACAGAGACTGTGTCTTGCTCTGTGTTTGTCAGCCTATTGCATAGGAATGGTACTCAATACATAGTAATAGTGGCTTTTGGACCTCACTAAGATCTGCTTGGTAAAATCATGGTTAGGCCGCCATGCTTCAGTAAAAATATTATCTTTTATTTACCCAGTACATCTCATCCCAAAGGATATAAAATATCTTCGCTACATACACATAAAAGCAACACTGAAATGTAGAAGTCACGTGGACAACTAGAGCACAAAAAAGGAACAATAAGAAATTTTTGTCAGGAACACCTACTCAAACCCCCACTCTTAAGGAAAGTGCCACAAGAACCGTAATATCCAAATGGAGAAGGCATTTTTAATGTCTGATCCAAAATATATCAGTACATTTAATTTTCTGACACTTGATGTTTCTAGCGTGGAATGTTGAAAGGCAGAGTTGAATCTCTGAGTATTTGAACCCTGAGTTCTATGGTGTTCAGTTATTTAAAAATTAATAATTAAATCTTGCATCATCCCCTCCATCAATATAAATGAAACTGGAATGACATTACGTAGATAGCAAACTGTACATATGACTGATATAAAGAAAACACTATTATCGTTCATTATCACATTCATATAACTCTGCTTTAAACCTAGATAAGTCACTGTAGAGTGCACAAGACAATGTGTCTGTTTATATATCTACCTACTAACCAACCTAATGTTTGCAATGTATTTGCTTGTTTCCTTTATAAAATGTTCCATTATAAAGAAATCCTTTTGATCACTCAATGATTGGAATAAAACAGTGTTTCCCAAACTTTTCCCAAACAGTGTTTCCCAAAGTGAGCCTTAATCAGTGGGCGGGGCATTCATACAGGCCAGGGCTTTATAAAGCAGCGCACAAGCGACCAGGGAGCTTTTGCGAACAGGGGCTGCTAACAGGGAGTTTCGCAAGGGAGTTGGGAAGGGGAGTGGGAAGGGGTGAGGGTCCCTTGCCGGTTCTATCTGTTTTCCCTTTATTCCCCTTAAAACCTACAACTTCTTGCTTAAACAACCCTTTCAGCAGACAGGGGGCTTCAGACGGGAGTTTGACAGAGGGAGGCTTACGATGGTTAGGAAGACCCGCAACACCTGTGCAAGCACTGCTTCTGTCTCCTCCACCTGCGCCTGTAGCCAGACAGAGCGCCTGAGCATGGATGCTTCTACCCCAGATCCTGGTGTGGTTTTGCAGAGACTGTAACTTGCAATTTCCACTTACTGATATCCAGGCTGGGGGGACCATCCAATGTGAAAGGTGCCTGCTGTTGGAATCTCTCAGGCAGCAGGTGGGAGAGCTACAGGAGGAGGTGGCTAGGTTGAGGAGCATCCGAATCCACGAGCAATTCCTGGACAGTGTCCATGTGGAGACAGCTGAGGTAGCTATCCCAGTACACAGGACTGCTGATACACCACTGGTGGAGGAGGAGATGGCTCAGGGTGGACACTGGCAGCTGGTTACTTCTGGCAGCAGGCAGTGCTCCACCCCTGCTCCAAACCCTCCCGCCGTGGTAATAGGTAACCGTTATGCTCTTCTTGATACAGGAAAGAAGGCATCACCCCCTATAGTAAAGGAGGAGAAGCCTCGTACCCCTAAGGCTGGGAGGTCTGCTGCCACCACTGCGAATAGGAAACGTAGGGTAGTGGTGGTTGGAGACTCTCTGCTGAGGGGGACGGAGGCGCCCATCTGTCGCCCTGACATTTCATCTCGGGAGGTATGCTGCCTGCCGGGAGCCCGTATCCGAGATGTTACGGAGGCATTGTCGAGGATTATCCAGCCCTCTGACTACTACCCCATGCTACTCATCCATGTGGGCACAAATGATACTGCGCGGTGTGACACTGAGCGGATCAAGAGTGACTACAGGGCTCTGGGAGTACGGGTGAAGGAGTTTGGAGCGCAGGTGGTATTCTCTTCGATTCTTCCTGTCAAAGGTAGGGGCCCGGGCAGAGACAGATGCATCATGGAGGTGAATGCCTGGCTGCGAAGATGGTGTCACCAGGAGGGCTTTGGCTTCCTAGACCACGGGATGCTATTTGAGGAAGGACTGCGAGGCAGAGTTGGCGTTCACCTTTCGAGGAGGGGAAAGACCCTATTTGGACACAGACTGGCTAACCTAGTGAGGAGGGCTTTAAACTAGGTTCGACGGGGACAGGTGAGCAAAGCCCGCAGGTAAGTGGGGAACATGGCAGAGAGAAAGGAGGGTCAGGACAAAACTGGGAGGCAAGATCAAACCAGTATCTTAGATGCCTATATACAAATGCGAGAAGTATGGGTAATAAGCAGGAAGAACTGGAAGTGCTAATAAATAAATACAACTATGACATTGTTGGCATCACTGAAACTTGGTGGGATAATACACATGATTGGAATGTTGGTGTGGATGGATACAGCTTGCTCAGGAAGGATAGACAGGGGGAAAAGGGAGGAGGTGTTGCCTTATATATTAAAAATGTACACACTTGGACTGACGTAGAGATGGACATAGGAGATGGAAGTGTTGAGAGTCTCTGGGTTAGGCTAAAAGGGGTAAAAAACAAGGGTGATGTCATGCTAGGAGTCTACTACAGGCCACCTAACCAGGTGGAAGAGGTGGATGAGGCTTTTTTTAAACAACTAACAAAATCATCCAAAGCCCAAGATTTGGTGGTGATGGGGGACTTCAACTATCCGGATATATGTTGGGAAAATAACACAGCGGGGCACAGACTATCCAACAAATTCTTGGACTGCATTGCAGACAACTTTTTATTTCAGAAGGTTGAAAAAGCTACTAGGGGGGAAGCTGTTCTAGACTTGATTTTAACAAATAGGGAGGAACTCATTGAGAATTTGAAAGTAGAAGGCAGCTTGGGTGAAAGTGATCATGAAATCATAGAGTTTGCAATTCTAAGGAAGGGTAGAAGGAAGAACAGCAAAATAGAGACAATGGATTTCAGGAAGGCAGATTTTGGTAAGCTCAGAGAGCTGATAGGTAAGGTCCCATGGGAATCAAGACTGAGGGGAAAAACAACTGAGGAGAGTTGGCAGTTTTTCAAAGGGACACTATTAAGGGCCCAAAAGCAAGCTATTCCGCTGGTTAGGAAGGATAGAAAATGTGGCAAAAGACCACCTTGGCTTAACCACGAGATCTTGCATGATCTAAAAAATAAAAAGGAGTCATATAAAAAATGGAAACTAGGACAGATTAGAAAGGATGAATATAGGCAAAAAACACAGGAATGCAGGGGCAAGATTAGAAAGGCAAAGGCACAAAATGAGCTCAAACTAGCTACGGGAATAAAGGGAAACAAGACGACTTTTTATCAATACATTAGAAGCAAGAGGAAGACCAAAGACAGGGTAGGCCCACTGCTTAGTGAAGAGGGAGAAACAATAACAGGAAACTTGGAAATGGCAGAGATGCTTAATGACTTCTTTGTTTCGGTCTTCACCGAGAAGTTTGAAGGAATGCCTAACATAGTGAATGCTAATGGGAAGGGGGTAGGTTTAGCAGATAAAATAAAAAAAGAACAAGTTAAAAATCACTTAGAAAAGTTAGATGCCTGCAAGTCACCAGGGCCTGATGAAATGCATCCTGGAATACTCAAGAAGCTAATAGAGGAGGTATCTGAGCCTCTAGCTATTATCTTTGGAAAATCATGGGAGACGGGAGAGATTCCAGAAGACTGGAAAAGGGCAAATATAGTGCTCATCTATAAAAAGGGAAATAAAAACAAACCAGGAAACTACAGACCAGTTAGTTTAACTTCTGTGCCAGGGAAGATAATGGAGCAAGTAATTAAGGAAATCATCTGCAAACACTTGGAAGGTGGTAAGGTGATAGGGAACAGCCAGCATGGATTTGTAAAGAACAAATCATGTCAAACCAATCTGATAGCTTTCTTCGATAGGATAACGAGTCTTGTGGATAAGGGAGAAGCTGTGGATGTGGTATACCTAGACTTTAGTAAGGCATTTGATACGGTCTCGCATGATATTCTTATCGATAAACTAGGCAAATACAATTTAGATGGGGCTACTATAAGGTGGGTGCATAACTGGCTGGATAACCGTACTCAGAGAGTTGTTATTAATGGTTCCCAATCCTGCTGGAAAGGCATAATGAGTGAGGTTCCGCAGGGGTCTGTTTTGGGACTGGCTCTGTTCAATATCTTCATTAATGACTTAGATATTGGCATAGAAAGTACGCTTATTAAGTTTGCGGATGATACCAAACTGGGAGGGATTGCAACTGCTTTGGAGGACAGGGTCATAATTCAAAATGATCTGGACAAATTGGAGAAATGGTCTGAGTTAAACAGGATGAAGTTTAACAAAGACAAATGCAAAGTGCTCCACTTAGGAAGAAAAAATCAGTTTCACACATACAGAATGGGAAGAGACTGTCTAGGAAGGAGTACGGCAGAAAGGGATCTAGGGGTTATAGTGGACCACAAGCTAAATATGAGTCAACAGTGTGATGCTGTTGCAAAAAAAGCAAACATGATTCCGGTATTAACAGGTGTGTTGTGAGCAAGACACGAGAAGTCATTCTTACGCTCTACTCTGCTCTGGTTAGGCCTCAGCTGGAGTATTGCGTCCAGTTCTGGGCACCGCATTTCAAGAAAGATGTGAAGAAATTGGAAAGGGTCCAGAGAAGAGCAACAAGAATGATTAAAGTTCTTGAGAACATGACCTATGAAGGAAGGCTGAAAGAATTGGGTTTGTTTAGTTTGGAAAAGAGAAGACTGAGAGGGGACATGATAGCAGTTTTCAGGTATCTAAAAGGGTGTCATAAGGAGGAGGGAGAAAACTTGTTCATCTTAGCCTCTAAGGATAGAACAAGAAGCAATGGGCTTAAACTGCAGCAAGGGAGGTCTAGGTTGGACATTAGGAAAAAGTTCCTAACTGTCAGGGTGGTTAAACACTGGAATAAATTGCCTAGGGAGATTGTGGAATCTCCATCTCTGAAGGTATTTAAGAGTAGGTTAGATAAATGTCTATCAGGGATGGTCTAGACAGTATTTGGTCCTGCCATGGGGGTGGGGGACTGGACTCGATGACCTCTCGAGGTCCCTTCCAGTCCTAGAATCTATGAATCTATGAACTTGGGACGCCGCTTGTGTAGGGAAAGCCTCTGGAGAGCCAGGCCGGTTTGTTTACCTGCCACATCTGCAGGTCCGGCCGATTGCGGCTCCCAGTGGCCACGATTCACTGCTCCAGGCCAATGGGAGCTGCGGGAAGCGGCGTGGGCCAAGGGACATACTGGCCGCTGCTTCCATCAGCTCCCATTGGCCTGGAGCAGCAAACCGCAGCCACTGGGAGCCGCGATCGGCCGGACCTGCGGAAGTGGCAGGTAAACAAACCGGCCCGGCCCTCCTGGGGCTTTCCCTAAAGAAGCGGCGTCCCACGTTTGGGAAACACTGGATTAAAAGATAAAAAAGGAATTAATCTATGGACACAAAATTTTCAAAGTATCACTATGTCACTGATTTATACAAAAATTTCAGATTCGTTTAGGAAACTGACAAATCATTGTTGAATGCACACTCAGTCAAAACATGGAGAAATGTGCTGAGCTAGATGGAAAGATCAAAACTGATGTGACAGAAATTGAAACATTCCAATGATCCTATTAATAATGTAAAGATGCAAAGTTTTGAGCATATAGCATTTATTCTAAACTGTAATGTGAGCATTAATTTAGGTGCAATCCTTAAACATTTAAAAGAATATTTAGTGAGAGATCCCACTCTTTACCTGTTAAACCAAAAAAGAAGAACTGGTGGAATACTAGAAATAAGTATTAGTATTTTATAAATACTAGAGCTATGATCCATTGATAGCTTATCCAAGTCTTTGATATTTAGGAATCTTCAAAACTTCAAAACCAGTCTGCATGATTTGGTTGAATACAACTATTAGAATATATGTGACCATTTTTCAAGCTCAAATGTGAACACCAATACTGGATACTTTGGGAATACTCCGTAGGTTGCTATTATCAGTTTATGATAGCCTTCAAATATTTTAAAATGCTGAATAGATTCTCAGATGATGGGTTTGTTTCAGGATAGTTTAAAAAGTTAATAGCCAAAATTTTCTGAATTTTGTATTTGGTGGAAAAAAATGCTTATGGTAGCATTGCAAACACACATTCTTCAAGCTTCAGAGTAGTAGCCGTGTTAGTCTGTAGCCGCAAAAAGAATAGGAGTACTTGTGTCACCTTAGAGATTAACAGCTCACTTCATCAGATGCATGTAGTTTTTTCAAGCTGTTTTCTAAGGGTGTGCACTGATGTCCACAGAAGTAAAAGTGAGTTTCCCATTGACTTCATTGAGACTAGAACACATTATTTGATATACCGTATTATCACAAACTGATTGGAGAATCCTAAGAGAGTTTGGAAGCTCTGTCCAAAAAGCTTCTGAAAGGTGATGTTTATTCACACTACATATCATGGTGGAAATCTCATGTCAGATCCTTTCCACTAAATTATCATTACTTCCTGGTTTCAGCTAGGTCAGAATCTCATGAGAATAGCCTTTCTTGTGGTATTTTCACTTATTATCCTGGGCAAAAGCTGGAAGTAAAAACATGTGTACATACACATTCACAGAAGTTTTTTCTAATCTTTGAAAGGGTTTGGGTTCAGTTTGAAGTGAGGCTGGTTTCTATTTTATCATAATGAGTTAATTAATCCAAAATATCCTGCATAATTCCACTTGTTAGTACAAATTTCTATTCAGATATCATTATATCACGTAAATCAGATTAGTGAATATTTTTCTTTTAAACATAACATATATGTGATCACAGTCACTGGTCCCTAAAACTGCATTGTGGTTTGGGCATAGCTATGTAATGAATTAACTGCATGAAATAAATGAAATATGAATTGTTGGTTTGGTCAGAGGAAATGAAGACTTTGTTGCTGATTGACGTACAATAAAATATATCCTGTTGTTTTTATAATCAACTCTACTTAGTGTAGCAATTACTACAGTGTCAATACGAAAGTTAGAACTTCCTCTAGGTTCAAATTATTGCATACTCTAATTATCACTTGTATATCGGCTTACATGTTCAAAGTGCCATGCAAACATTAACCAATTAATTAATCTTCACATCACCATGTAAGGTCATTAAGGAAGTTTTATATTCCCCATTTTTCGGACAAGGAAACTGAGACATTGAAAGGTTAAGGGATTAATTTTCAAAACATTAGAAACCCAGGTCAGCATTCAAAAATATGCTCACAATGCCTATGCAGTTATACAATTAATAATTGAAATCAGGCACCTTTGCATAAAAATAGTCAGCTAGATGTTTAGCGGGTCATGTGGGCATGCAATTACCTGATTCTTGTGCTCAGTCATCCATGCAAATTCAAGAGCAAGACTGTGTCTTGACCAATGTGTTCTCTAAATAAGCAGCATGAATTGCGGGTCACAGTGTGGGGATGGGGAAAGCATCTCCCCAAGGCCAATACTCTACATCCCGTGCATATGGGTGGAGCATGGGCAGGCAAGGGTGAGGAATGGGGGGAATCTTTGCTCAGCTCCTCCCGCCTCCAATGCATCAGACAACAGAGATGAATAGGAACAAGTAATCTGTTACTGCAACCTGGAATAAAGGGAGAACCAGGAATTTAAATGTAACTCGCACAGTCACAATTCATTTCTTGGTCTGTTCCTGGGTGCTGCTTTTCCACAGGACATACTTTTATGTAACAGTATAGTCCTAAACATGCCATTATACATGTCTCTGGACTGCTGATGTTTTGAAAATCTGACCCTATGTAATTTAATTGAATCCAAAGTTTGTATGCTCCGTCTATAAGAACTTGCTATCTGTCATAAAATCTATATTATAAATAATAATAAGATCTCATATTTACAATATAATTTGCCTTTCATGTCAAGGAATCCCAAAGCATTAACTATAGTAACAAGCTATCATATAAAGTATTATATGTGGGGACAGTTGACTCACTGTAACACAGTGACGAGTTCAGATAACCATGTAATGCTATCCAGAGTTTGACTAGCAATGAGACATCATGCAATTATAATGGTCCACATGAGAGTATTCGTTTCCAGGACTGTGTCCATAGTTAGTTGTGGATGGTTCTGAATTGGGCCTGGTTCATTTTAACTTTCACTCCTACAGGTGTATAGAAATAGAGATATAGAATGAACCAGGGGTGTGCGCAGGATTAAAAATTTGAGGCTTTTGGAGGGGCATGTTCTGTGCCCCTGCCTTGGCCTTGGGACCACAGGAACACGCTCGCCCCAGCCCTGGGGTCAGAGGAGTTCTGTAGCCCTGTCAATTATTGGGGGGGCATGACCCTGCTTTCCCTCCTCCATCACCCCCCGTGCATGCCCCTGGAATAAACTTATTTTTAGACAAAGCACCAGACAATCCTCTAAAGGAAGGTGTATGGAACATTCTTGCACAGCAGGGAACAATCCAACATTAACAGCAGAAATAATTATATGACCTAATTGTTCTTTCCATTGCTAATGTCTCTTTCAGAGAGACAAGATGTTAGGAAGAACTTCTCACCTAGGAAGACTACAGCTTGAAATCTAACTGCAACCATACTTTAATTTACTATCTTACCGCAATCTCCAGCGAAGGAAGCAACTTTAAAGTCATGAACAAGCCATGTTCTACTGAGTCTTTGGAAAAGTGTTCTGTCAGAAAAAGGAAGTGAATGAAGTATATTAACTTTAAGATTATCCTCCTAACAATATTTCTAAAAGCTGTATTTTTACTTCTTTCATGTTAATACCGACAAGAAACACTATGCCACCACTTCTGTGTGTATCACTTTAAGTTTAAGAAACAGCACTAATTGCAAGACAAAACACCAGATCAGAAAGCATGAGATTTGTTAAAGAGAAAACATAAATTTCAGTTTTATTGCTTCTTCTGATAGCAAATCTAAGAGAAGTCCTGGAGAAAATCTTAAAGCACCTAAATTTTATGTGTGCTCCAATAGCTTTTCTCTTCCCCCAGGGAGAGAATGATTCCTCTGTAAAAGATAGTTTGGAGATCTGGAGACTCATTGCTTCCTGAAATATAAATGTCAGGGTTTTTTTTTTTTGACTGGGCCAGAAATCATACTCTAGCCATTTTTATATTTGAAGTTTTGAATTCAATAAAGTTGCAAAACAAAAAAAGACTCTTTCATAAACTGATCTTTATAAATTGGAAAATATGTGTTTCAGCCCGTTTTAAACTGAAGTAGTAAAGGTGGTTACTAAATATCAAAGCATAGTATATATCATTCTTTCCTTTATCATTGTGTTTTCCCACAGAATAACATTATTATGAAAATGTTTCCATCCACAAATATTATTTTCTGTTATACACATAATTAATACTATATTTGTAAGTGTTCAATATATTAAAAGGTAAACAAATGTAATCACTGTAACTTTTACAGGGGAAGGGATAGCTCAGTGATTTGAGCATTGGCCTGCTTAAACCCAGGATTGTGAGTTCAATCCTTGAGGGGGCCATTTAGGGAACTGGGGTAAAAATCTGTTTGGGGATTGGTCCTGCTTTGAGCAGGGGGTTGGACTAGATGACCTCCTAAGGTCCCTTCCAACCCTGAGATTCTATGATTTATTCATGCTTAGCGCTGGTTCTGTGAACCAGACCAGCAGGACTATTCCAGTCTGCAGCCATTCCCCTGTGTATAGAACAAAGACCTAGATGTAAGGTACTGTAATAGGAAGATAGAAAACACATCTACAGAGCATAATCTAGTGTGTGGTAAAATAGACTGGAATCAATGTGGCCCTACTTTTTCTGCTCCAGCCAGTCCATGAATAGACATGAGGAGGCGGGGGGTTATGCCATCCTTTGCACTTCTGTTCAGGGCCCAGAATAAATTTGATTTCAATTAAAGTTTTGATTAAAACATGAGTCTCCTTTTTTCTAGAGTTTGACTCACAATACAATAGTCTGAAATTATTATTTATTATATGTGCTAGACCAGGGGTTGGCAACCTTTCAGAAGTGGTGTGCCGAGTCTTCATTTATTCACTCTGATTTAAGGTTTCACATGCCAGTAATACATTTTAATGTTTTTAGAAGGTCGCTTTCTATAAGTCTATAATATATACAAAAACTATTGTTGTATGTAAAGTAAAAAAGGTTTTTAAAATGTTTAAGAAGCATCATTTAAAATTAAATTAAAATGCGGAGCCCCCTGGACTGGTGGCCAGGACCCAGGCACTGTGAGTGCCACTGAAAATCAGCTCGTGTGCCGCCTTTGGCACGCGTGTCATAGGTTGCCTACCCCTGTGCTAGTGGGACCTAACGATCCCAGTTGAGATTGTGCTAGGCACTAAACTAATACATGGTAAGAGGTGCTTTGTTCCCTAAAGGTGACAAGACAGCAAAAGAGTAGGAGAAAGTGACAGAGGGATTAAGTGACTCATTGAAGGTTGCATAGGAGGTCTGTGGCAGAAGAGATCACAAAGCCCCTTAGTCCCAGTTCAGTATTTTAACCACAAGATAACTCTTCCTCAATAGTATGGGAACAATTTTTTCCTGTGTTGTTTTTTCCTGTGCCCTCCTGGCAGGTGAACTACCTACCTAAATAAATAAATAAAATAAAAATTGTGTAAAGGAGGATAGAAACAAACAGAGAGAGAGAGAGAGAGAGAGAAATCACTGACAGAATCAACAAGGAGAGAATCCAGCAAAGGTTCCTTGGGTTTCCTTCCCCAATAGCTTTCTGTAAGAGTCTATCCATCCCCATGTAATTTGCTATTTTTCCATAATATAATGTTTGGTTGCAGGGGTTGTTGGACTAAGAGGGTGAAATCAATGAATTAATAAATAAGCTGTTGTCCTTTCAGTTCCCAACAAGTGCCTTATTCAGTTCAGCTTCCTTGAGCTATTTCTTTTGATAGGATAAATAACATTTTTGTTCAAGATAGTTAAAAAGATGAACTTTTTGACATCCTTAAGCCAGAAAGAGGCAGACTAGCTAAGTGTGAATAAGTTCCCCACACAGCCAATGACCTCAGCCCTGACCTAGATGGACCACCCTCTACAGAGCAAAGATATAATTATACTTCTGTGCTATTTCAGTCATGAACTTTTCCTGAGGCTGTCAACAGAGTAGAACAGTATTTATTTTGACATGGTACTTTTGTGATCTTGGCTGCTGTGTAATTGGAAAGGAGAAATAAAAAAAATACACCTTACCTTACTCACATCCCAGAATGGGGTAGTTTAAATAGAAAAGTAACATAACAGGGATCTGAGGTTTCTTGTTTATCACATGATGTCAGTATTCTCCCTGTTCAGCATTGTACAATACTGTACTCCCCGTACAATACTGTACATATGGAAGTTAAAATGAGGATGAAGGTGGATTGCATATGTAGAACAGAAAACACAGTAAATCAAGTAGGTAGAGATGAGAACAAGGCATACAGATTCTGCTCTTTTAAAACATGGAAAACATTCTTGCCCAAATTAAAACTGCCTGGCACTAGGTTGAAGTAATTTAGTAACTTTGGCTCCTACTGCTACCTAAACCTAACAACAAATGTGTTTGCAGCTGTGCCACCTTTGCTGTGACCCTGTCAAACCTTCTGATTTATTTATTCTTTTGAATTTCTAAAATGTAGCTACAGGTGTACATCTTGTGTTTTGGATGCCTGTCCAATGATTAAATAACAAAATAAGCAAAGGACTGGCCATGAATATATTTATCATCTGAACTAAAGGATTGAATAGGCACAAAGAATGAAACACATTATTACTCCCTAAAGATATTCCCTCTATGGGGTCACTGTTCAGAAAAGTTGCTAGGGCTATCTGGCAAATCCTACCCACCTTTTATGTTTTCTGGATCTGACCTCTTGTGTGGGTTGATACAACATCTTTCACTAAATTCACTTCCAAAAAGAGCTTTAACATTTGACTGTAATTCTAGATTGTCCTGTTAGCCCCATGACTTGACATTTTGTTGTGTGGCTGACAAAATTAACTACTATTTTTAGTTTTACACCATACTTATCTCTACTATAAGACTTTTCTTGTTGTAACATGCAAAATGATTAGTTTACTGGGATACCTCCATATGCAGAGATTATAATGACATGTATTTTAACTTGTAACTTTATGCTGTGATTTCAAAATCATTGCTTTGCTTGCTATTCTTTTGTAGCTCTAGCATTATTTGTCCCATTATTTTGAAAGACTGACAACTTTCTGCTGAAAATAATTATTAGTTAATGTTCATACACCATATAAATGCAAACACTTAATCCTGCGGCTTCTTGTACGACTAATGTGTGAATGTTTTCATTGCTGAGGCACTGTTGAATTTTATGTTTTAAAATGTGATTTTCGTAACACTCATTGGACTCCCGCATCGGTTCTTAAGGAAGGGGTGGGGGTGGCACTGGGAACACAGAGGAGGGTTGGGATGAAAAGCTTTAAACTGTATTCCACTTTGAAACAAATCTCAAAGCAAAATATAACGTATACCACCTCCAGATTCTGGAGCAAGTCTGAGGCACATCATAGCTCTATTCAAGGAACATTTCTCTCTAATGGCCAATTCACTTTGTTGCTCCTCACTACCCGTATTCAGGACAGTAATTGGAAAGCCACAGTCTAGCCCTTATGTTGGAGAGAGCTGAATTTGATTTTCGGTTATGGTTCATGGGCTATGGAATAAATATAGGACTATACCATCCATTTTGATTTGTCCATTGTGTCAATGTCAATGGGAGATTTGCAGACATCAAGGATAGGATAAGATACCTTATAGTTACT